>NW_026087742.1:92134444-92802300 GCF_022539395.1 Myiozetetes cayanensis | reverse complement strand
TCTTTGTGGCATAAGGCTGAAGCCTATGATTTCAATACCAAATGCAAAAAGGCTGTCAGCTGTACAGAATGAAAAATCTCTCCAGTTATCTGACAGGAACTATTAGTCTCATGAGCTATGAAAATTGCTAGAGGAGGCAGATGACTGCTTTGTTTTCCCTTTAATACTTAAAATGGCAAGCGCTCACTAAAATATTTAGTGTTAACAGAAACGTATGACAAGCTCTTACTGGTCTTTCCGGAAGTGAGAGTCCAAGAAAATTGCCTCCTTTCACTGCCTCTGTCACATTAAGGTATCTGAAAGATGCTGAAGGTAATACAATACAGATCCAATGGAGACATCCTCAATTAATCTCAAATAAATTGACAAGGCTTATCATCAACAGGTGGCTCAGCAGTGCTTGTTTTGAACCCTTATTTCAAAAAACATTACATGTTTTGAGGTGCTTAAGCCTCATCAGCTCTGCTCCTATGGACTAATGTTGATGAGCAGAAGCAGAGTGGGATGACACCAGCTGTATTTGCAGGGTGGGGCAGGAGCTGTGTTTTTCAGTCAAGGACCTTGGTCACATACCAGCCCCAGAGCAAATTTACCACACAGTGTACCATCAGTCTTAACTCACTGACTGCCCACAACATGAACAGGCTGGAGGTCACAACCAGCTTGCCTGTACTTTTTTTTTCCCCTGTGCTGGGCGTCTTCCCAAAAGCAAGTGGGGCAGAGAGGGAACAGTCTGCACCTGTACCTCCTTTCAAGGTGGAGCTGAGTCAGAGCTCAAATTTGCACCCAGAACTCTCCCACCTTCACCGAGTAATTAAAAACTACTGAGCAAGACTTAGTTATTCCAGATTAGGTTCACCCTTCTGCCAGATGAATTTTAAAAATGTTTGCAACAAGTAGTACCAGTGATGGGATAACAGTTCTTAGATGTAATATATATATAAAATAACTGTTGATTTTAGGCATATGCATTATATCTATTACCTATTATCTATTATCATGTTTAGATGTATAATCCATAGGAAGAACATGGAAGGGTACTATCTGATAATAGGAAACTACAGATATTGCCAAGGGCTGTGCATTTCTTTTCAGTAAGTGATAACACAATTTGGGATGGAAACCATCCTAGTACTTCAGTCCTGCCAATCCCATCAAACAGCTATGCATATTTGTCAGGCCTTAATGTTTTTTTGTGTGGGGTCTAGTTACACCAGGTGCTGTAAGGCATCCTGGGAGTTGTAGTTCTAAGTACTCTGTCACACATGCTCTGTTGAATGCTTGTATGGGATTGGCTTAAGAAGTTACCTGTGTGACGTGGCAGCATTTGAAACTGCTATATAAGCTGGGACTCCTTGAATAAACTCTCTCTCGTTACACACCACGTTGGTGTCGCTATGGTCCCCATGGGACTTATTATTTATTATATTAATAACTGCTACATATGGCGCCCGGAACAGGGACCTAAGCCTTATCCTGAATCAGGAAGAAATACGGACCAGACGTCAGGTACCAGCCTATATTTAACGCTGAGGGACGTCCGCCGTGGAAAAGAAAGAAACGCCAGGTACCAGAGGAAAGGAAACTCTGATGGCCGTAGGCGGGAGAAACCGCGATTGAGCTCGAAAAAAGGCCTGAATTCGGTAGGGAATTGCCTACGTTTTGAGAGGACGCTCTCGAGAAGAAAAATCTACGTCCCAGGTGAGAGGGCGGGAGAAAAAAGAAAAAGAGAAAAAATGAAAACTTTTAATTCATGTGAACCGCAAAATATTGCAAAAGCCTTAAGCTTAATATTGAAAAGACTTTGGAGACAAGTTAACAAACATAAAATAGCTGGACTTTTAAAACTGATAAAAATAACTGTTTTAGAACTGCTGTTATTTACAATTCTTAGTGAAATTGCTTGGAAAGAGGGGTGGAGAAACAGAGAGAAAACAAAAGTAAAAAAGGTGGACACTTTAAAACCCTCGCAAGAGAACTCGTCCACAGAGAGAAACTTTGAATCTTCCCCTCCCCCAAACATTGTAAAGCATGGAACTCCACGTGCTACTGCAGTCTGGAAAGGGGGAGGGGGTCCAAGAGCACGGAAGAAAAGCCTTAGAATATACCTTTTGTACTGAATTTTCAGGATGCGTGAATTCGAGAAAAAGGCGCGTGTCGCGGATTATGTGACTGGTAAAAGGGAACAAACTTTGAATCCCCAAGCCATTAAAAACCTGCAGACACGTGGAGACCACGCCGGAGCATGGGCGGCGCCATCTTGCCCATGCCGGGAGCAAGAAGTAGTGCCTTCTCTTCCTGTCTCGTGGCCATGTTGTGGACTGCCTCTGCTGGAGGCATGCATGGAACATGGCCCGTGCTGGGAGCTGGTAACTAAGCAACAGCTGCTGTGCCTACCAGCAACAGCGGCGCGATGTTTAAGAAAGATCCGTGATAGCCGCTCGACGCTGCGAGCGGCGAGGCCGGCGGCGGGCACAGACCGCGGGGCTGTTGAGGCGCTCGGCAACCGCAGCGAGGCAGACCGGGGACAGAGCTGCGCACGGCTCCGCAGGACTGCTGGCGGCGGGCGGCGACTCCGGCCCTCGGGCCGGGCGGCTCGGGACGGGGCTCGGCAGCGACGGCGACTTCCTCTCGCGGTGCCGGCTGGTGTCGACCAGGCTGCGGCGGCGGTTCCTGCGCAAACCCAGATGGCAGCGGCGGCGGCACCACCGGGAGCGGCGGACCCGGCGCACAGCGAGAAGGGGGCCGAGCGGCCGGAGCGGCGCCGCCGCGGGGCGCCTTTACCCGGAGCCCGCAAGCGGGCCAAGGCCCGGCCGAGACGCGGCCGCAGCTGGCGACGACTCCCGCTGCGCCCCCGACCCGCGTAGAGCTCCCGACGGAGCTCCGCGTGGAACCCCGGGCCGGGGGAGCGGCCGCCGTGCCTGAGGAGAAGCCGCGGGGCGGCCCCGCGGCCATCCCGGGCGGCCGAGCAGGCTTGCGCCGGGACTGTGGCACAAGTTTGTAAATGCAGCTGGCGCGGGGCGCCGAGAGCGGCGCGGCGGCTTCGGCGAGCACGTGTCGGCGGCGCAGAGCTGCGAGGCCTTCGCCGCCCACCTGCCCTTGGAGCGCGGGCTACCCGTGCCGGCGGCCGGGCCGTGCCTGGAACTGACGGCTGCGTCCCATTACAGGAGCCAGCCCGCCCGTGCCGCCGCTCCCCTGAAGCGGACCACGCGGCCGCATCAGCGCGGCCCGGGACAGCCGCACATGCGGCACCAGGCCGAGCCGAGCCGAGGCCCAGCGGCGATGACCAGCGACATGACCCCCACCGTGAGCGGGCCGAGCTATGGCCGCAGCAACTCCGGCGCCTCCGGGAGCGTCAACAGTGACAATGCCGCCTCCCCACTCCCGTGAGAGAGGCGGCGGCGGCCCGGGCAAGGACCCGGGCTGGGCCCAGAACTATACAGACACTGAATTTACTGTTTTAACATGTTTTACATATAGACCTTTAAAAATTATTACAAATATTTTTATCTAAAATAACTTAGTTAACTGTCTTTAGTTTTCTATTTAATAAAAGAAAAATTCAACATTACCTTATTAATACATTTTTAAGTTTCTAATTTCCCTGTAACTTTGTTTAAATTACTAATAGTCACATTTACTGAATGTTGTTTAAAATTGTTAAATTCTTAGATATATCTAAATAAGTTTAAGTTTGTAACTATCTCGTTTAAGTACTAAGTAGCATCTTTAAGAATTTCTATTGTTATTAACAAATTGTAATAGTAACCTACCTATTCATTTCTCTAAGTACACACTCAGAAATATACACACTACTTACCACTCTTATACCTTTAAATTCATTAACTTTCCATATTCACAACAAAAGAAGGGGAGTAGACAGAATATGCATGTAATTAAGTAAATCCTGAGTCAAACAATTTTCATTCTGACCAAACACTACATAAAAGTTTAAGTTGTATAACTAGAATATGAAAACAAAATAAAGATTACATGTATGCATGAATGAAAAATGATTGGGGTGGCCACCCGAATGAGTGAAAGAGAAATTGTGTGAATGTATGAATGTATGTGAAAGAAATTGTGTGAATGTATGAATCTATGTGAACCATTTACACCTTATATATGAAACAAACACAACATACACTACCTCTGCCAAATCTCACTGAAAAAGAACTCAGAACATGATGTTCCTCCTTTTAACCTTTTCCTTGTGTTTTAATAAAGTAAGTTTTCCCCAGTTATATGTAAACCCTCAGATTGATAAAAGTTTTTGTTCTACCCAATTACAAAAAACCCTTAGGTAAATAAGGTTTAATCAAGAAATAAGTTTACTATGTCAAGTGAAAAATGTTAAGAATTGCACTGTTTTTTAAATTTACACTGTCTTATCTTATTAATAAAAATGGGGGAATTGTGGGGTCTGGTTACACCAGGTGCTGTAAGGCATCCTGGGAGTTGTAGTTCTAAGTACTCTGTCACACATGCTCTGTTAAAGCTTGTATGGGATTGGCTTAAGAAGTTACCTGTGTGACGTGGCAGCATTTGGAACTGCTATATAAGCCGGGACTCCTTGAATAAACGCTTTCTTGTTACACACCACGTTGGTGTCGCTATGGTCCCCATGGGACTTATTATTTATTATATTAATAACTGCTACATTTTTGCACCTATATTTTTATTGAAAATCAAGCTCCAAATTTCCCTTTTCTGATGGTTATAAAGGACTCTTCTGACCAACTATTTTAAAGGTCAATTTACATCCAACTTACTAAGACCTTTCTCTATCAAACAGCAAGAGCTTTTAATCCCCTCCTTGAAACTGTGTGAAGGAGTTTTAGGCTTCTCATTTTGGAAAAAAGGACAGCTAGAATGGATCAAAGCAGACACTTGTAAAAGTCCATATGTCAAGACATATGGAGGTTATGGAGAATAACCTCTCCTAGTTCTCATTTCTCCTTCTATATTGACTGTTCCTGGAGCTCAAAGAAGAAGAGAGAAAGTGATACGCTGTATTTTCTGGAAAAATATCTTGCCTCATTTTACCTATCATTAGTTGGCTTTGGAGGCTCTATTTTGAATACATTAATAGTGATTTTTTCCTCCTTTAAGAATGTGAGTGAGAAGACAGAAAGCAACTTTTATCAGGAAACAGTCTAGGGTTTTAGGGCTGACTTCCTTTCTAACTAACTGCAATCCACCTTACTTTCATTTTTTCTGGTTGTGAAATGAGAGCACTGGCATTTATTTGCAATTGTAAGCAACTTAGAAATATATGAAGCAAAAATCTTGTATATCGGTTTATTCTTAGTAAAGGTTAAAGACAATTAGTACTAAGCTCCTATGGGTTTACTGCACAGCAATGTACATAAACATAGCCTTTATCTGAGCTTGTGGTTGTTCATACAGTAGTATCTAACGTATTTTGTTAAGGAAGCAGTAACAAATTGGTTGCCATAAACCTATGCTACTGTATAAAATTAGATTCATAAGAACCCATAGGAATGACAAGAATGTCCTTTGCTAAACCTTGGTGCCTCATGTAAGAGCTGGCTGCATGTGAAAGGAGGTAGATGATCTTACACATTCCCTCTCCTAGTACTTGCTGCCACATGATGAGTTAATATTTGATTAGACAGTGCTGTATCTATGACACCTGTTCACCAGGGAGACTAGGCCAACAACTGATGTAATCTACCTTATTATATACTTAATGATAGAGGAGAAGTGCTGCTTTTTCAGCTTCCCACGTCTGCTTTTCATTTCCTCTCCTACACATTCCTGAGGGGTCATGTTCAGTACTTTGCAAGAGCAAACAAACAACTACAAATTTTCTCTCTCTCATTCTCTCTGATTCTGTGTAATTTGCCTGAAAATGAGAAGAAAAAGTTTAAAAATTTCCACTGTACTGTGTTTCTGGAAGGAAAACTGCTTCTTGCAGATAGTTTTTCATATACCTGTGTTGGCTAGATTACAATAGATCACAACAGAAAATACAAAAAAAATGCTTGGTACTAAAGCTACATGGAAGAGTTCATATTTTTCACTGGTAGTTCATGCACTTGGCCATTGCTTTCAGATCCTCTTCACAATTGTCTTTTCAAGACAACTTTGCCCTTTGACTAATAGGATCCACTCAATTTTTTTGGTCAGTTTTCTGAAAAAGAGAGTGGCTCTTAGTGCCACCTTGCAGGAGCTCCAAAGCACCTCATCTGAACATTCTCTCTGTTGTTTGTACCCATGATTCCCAGGGTACAGCGTGTCCCTCTGGGAAATGTGCTTCTGGTTTGCACCACTAGCAATCACAGCAATCTTTGTAATCTGAATACAATTTTTATTTCAAGGGTGAAAGGTTGTGTTCAGGAGACTCTACTCAGCCAGTGAAATTTCTGTGGTTTTCTAAACTCAGCCTTCACAACTTCTGTAGCCTTCCTGTTAAGAAATCCTCATCTCTACAGGGAATCCCTGCAATTCCCACATAACTATAGATGATTACAACATTTTTTAATATAAAAAAAATAGAAAAAATATATAGCATATATTGTCCTTCTTACTCTAACTGTTCTTATAATGTGAATATATAATCTACAGAATATTTTCTCAAATTTCTATTTTCAGTTTTTTCTTCCCATTTTAAAGAGGTCATCTTCCCCTGAAGTAAGAAAGATTTGCCTTTGAACAGAGGGGAGCTGCAGTGTAATTTTTCTTTCTTTTCTTTTCTCTTTTCTTTTTTCTTTTCTTTTCTTTTCTTTTCTTTTCTTTTCTTTTCTTTTCTTTTCTTTTCTTTTCTTTTCTTTTCTTTTCTTTTCTTTTCTTTTCTTTTCTTTTCTTTTCTTTTCTTTTCTTTTCTTTTCTTTTCCTTTTCTTTTCTCTTTTCTTTTCTTTTCTTTTCTTTTCTTTTCTTTTCTTTTCTTTTCTTTTCTTTTCTTTTCTTTTCTTTTCTTTTCTTTTCTTTTCTTTTCTTTTCTTTTCTTTTCTTTTCTTTTCTTTTCTTTTCTTTTCTTTTTTCTTTTCTTTTCTTTTCTTTTCTTTTCTTTTCTTTTCTTTTCTTTTCTTTTTCTTTTCTTTTTTCTTTTCTTTTCTTTTTCCCTCCCCTCCCCTCCCCTCCCTTCTCTTTTCTATGTGTTCTTTTATTGGGAATGCGAAGGCTGAGAATTTGACAGGGTGTGTCTGTCATTGTCCTGGGCTAGGTCTTTTTCTTAGTTCAGGGACAATGCTAAAAGGCCTGGATAGGCTTTGAACAGAGACAGCTGACAGTTCCCAATTGATCAAGGGTGGTCAAAAAGTCTCTGAAAAAGTTGTAGTCAATCTATGTGGAAACGAGAGTAATTTTGTTTGTAGATGTGACTGTAGAGCTACCAAAAGTCTTCATTCACTTCTGTCTGGTACTCACCTTCTTACTGGGTCGGAGTTCCCACAGACACAGCAACACATCCATGCTGGGGAAATAGATGGTGGACCTCAATGTAACTATAAAATAATGCACACTGAGACTGCACTGGGAATCAGTGTTTGAGCATCACAGCTCATGAGGGGATTCCCAGACACATTTCTGAAACACAAACAATTATTGACATGGGATTCATGTGACTGCCTTTTGAGTCCCTATGATTTTGCTGACACTTTGATCACATCTCACAAACAAGTTCATGTCCAAAATTAGGCTGGAAAAAATGCTGCTATAATTATTTAGAGGAAATAGGAAGACGAGAACATCTTCCACTGCCAGCTACTATGCCCACAAAGATAACAAAAGCTTTGGCAGAAGATAACACCAGGCATGTTCTAGCACTCTCCACTTTGAACCGCTTCCAGGAACTGATGGTGAGAAATAAGCACTGTGGTGCAAGACTGAGAGGTATGTTCTAGAGAAAACACACCATGGGTTACACTGGGCTAAAAGCTGTGCAGAGGGAAGAACAAAAAGGTCCGATCAATGCTCTTTAGACTGTTTTACAAGGACTTTTTCCCCTGCCCAGGCTGGTTTACATGCTTATTTACTACAGTGTAAATCATACTTCATGGAGTTGAGAGGACAAATGAAGCCTGGCACAGTTCTGCAGGAATCTAACGTGTTTTCTTAGGCAAGACAGGAGTTGACAGAGCATCAAATGATCATGTTTCCTCTATAACTTTCACTCTGTCAAGTCTTCTGTCCTCTGCACGCCAATTATAATAAATAGAGCTGACTGCATATAGCCAGAGGAAAATAAAGGCAGCTCTCTAACATATGTAAAAGACTCAGAGATTTGTAAATCTTTTGAATGTTTACACTCTGTTCTCTTTGGTTTGAAGACAAGAAAAAGCTGGAAAGGAATGCATCTTTACAAATCTACATCAAAATGTAAGTAAGAATATCAGCGTGGCTGGGTGAAATATTTTTACAATAGGATGCATTCCTGAGTTCATGAGAAGTAGTAGTGATTTATCCTCCCACAGGTATTAACACCTCAAGCTTATTGTTTGATAGCAAGAAATAGACAAAACCCCCACACCCCCCTCTTTCCATTTTTTTGGAAAGACTTTCCTCTGGCCCTGTGTTTTACATATTTATGCTCCACCCTGTGTAGTTAGTGCAGATTATTCAAGATTTGTAAAACGTGAAAGGTAGGAAAAGAATTCTCAAAAAGTCATGCAGCTTTACAATTTCAGTCATGAAAAGATATCGTTTCAATACAACCACTTTTCTGGGAGACTAGTATAGGGACACTGTTCTTGGGAGGCCTATTTCATAGAAAAAAAGTGTATTTCATCAAGGAAGTTACCACTACGAAAAAGAAAAAACATATAATTATAAAGTGAATGTACACTTATCAGAAAAGACATGCAGGTTAAGAGATAATTTGTTTCAAAATATATACTGGATAATTTCATTATATTCCAGTTTTATTTTGCAATACGTATTGAACTATTTTTTTTAACTGAAAACTGCTTCATTTCTATTTCAAAAGGAAAATTGGTGGTGACTAGAACATGTCAGAATAGAGATGGAGACTTTGGAAAATAATCATATAGCCAAATGTCAGTGGATTAGAGACCAAGGTGGTTTTGTTAGTGTAAAGTTGTCAGTCCCAATGTTGCTACAAAGAGAGTGAGGGCACCACCTGCTGTTTCAGAAATGTATTTATTTGGGTCATGACAGTTACTCTTCAAGTACTGCACTCAAAAACTAAGTAAGCTGTACTTCTTTAGGAAAGCTTCCTCCTGAAACTGAAGCTTATGCAAGACAATTTAAATAACTAATGTGTTTTCAGTTGCCTGTTCACACAACAAACTGTATTGTAGCCACAACACTGGTCATAGATGACTGAATATGGGAATACTCAGAGATTTTTGAAAAAAAGAAGTATTTCACACTTCTCTTCTGCTGTAGTACATAAGCTCTTCCTCATCCAGGGCATCCAAATTTAGCATTCACACATTTTCAGTAGATCTGACTCGTACAAATAGCATCTTTAGCATGACAATGGTTTAGGTCATTTTATGAGCTGGAGGTTATGGAGTAAATAATTACTATCGCATAAGTAAGACATTAATCTACAGTTCAAGCAGTTTTTGAAAGGAACTGGTTTCCAAATATTCCCAGTTGTATGGGATTCATACACACCCAGCTACAGTACACTAGTCTCTCCATTAGCAACAGGAATTGTATTCTTATGCACAGATCTGATTTAAACATGCACGAAGGACTTCATAAACTCAGCTGTCTGGCAGAGACAATTTGATCGTAGCAAATTAAATCCCTGGCTGACCAGGAGATAAACTGTAGAGTGTGATTACAAAGTTGGAGTAGCAGTTTGGATCCTCTGAGTTAGCGAAGAGCGAATGTCTCCTTAATTATTCCTAGATGCCACAAGGAGTCACCTTATAGTCTTCTCTTCTTCTGAATATAAAGTGGCACTTTGGATTAGACATAATCAGACTCTTGTATTTTATAGGCTGGTAAGGGACTTTTAAGAGGAATGGTCATTTATAAATAAAACGATCAACTGCTAAAACTTCCTTGAGAGTTAAGAATCATTGCTAAAGGAAATGGCCAATTTCAATACAAAGGCCTTCAGCCATTTGGTCAGAGAATGTCTTTAAGGATTTGAAGTGAAAGTAAGTTCAGAGCAGCAGCTGCAGCTGCAGTCTCAGCAGATTACAAATTTTGGAAAACAACACAAAATATTAACAAATTGTGTGGTTTTGCCAAGGAAGATGACAGCATGGCCCACTTCCTCTTCAACCAGAGCCAAAATTCACATTGCCCACTTACAAGCAAAATTATATAAGATATTTGAATTTTTATCCTGTATACTTAATTTCTGATTTGTTCATGAAGAATTCAAGGCAAGAGTGAAAAAAGTGTATAACTTGACTAGTGCCCATGAGCTAGGATGAAGTTAGCAGATTTTTGTAACATCTTTACATCAAACATATTTCAGTAATAGATGCTTAACTCATGGTTCATCTAATAGTATGAGTTCTTACACAGAAACAACAGAGGTGTCAGTATGATGTCCTGTTTCCCCCTTTAGAAGATGCTTTGTACATCTGAAAGATGTGCAAAACAAAAATCATCTAGGATTGCATCAAGCTTGTGCATTTATTTGTGGCTTATTAAAAATTAATTAGTAAAAACTTCTTCTTTTCTTCTTTTTTTTTTTTTTTTACACAAATAGCTTTATTACAAACTCGTTTTCTTAAGAAATACACATGTAAGAAATTACACAAAGGCCTTGGCATTTGCAAAAATCTTTTGGTATTTTCATGGTAATAGTCTATAAAACATCTTTGGACACAAACGTGCTCAAACAATGGTATCATTGCATAGAAATTCTTTAGAAATATTTCTGAGGCCACTTTGAAGAATTTTTTTTTGGCACAGTATTAACAAAATTAAGGCCTTATACTTTTTAAAATCAAGTCATTCAGTGTGTGAGTAGTGTTTAAAACCCTGAAAAATATTAAATACAGAATAAAGACTATAAGCTCAAAGCAGGATTTACTATAATAAACACAAATAGCTATTAACCTGGGTTCAGTCTCTGCAACTTCAGCATTGAAATGGCCTATGTAAAATGAACATTTTACATCATATTTTGGCATTTACCCCTAATTCATAACACTAAAACAAAGAAAACTTTTGTAAGCTTTTTTTTTTTGAAATTATAAACTCAGAGCTTGATTTGCCTAATGGTTCGTATCTATATAAATTACTAAATATTTATATATAATTTTTTCTTGACCATTGCTGTATCATTCTTTATTCCACAGGAAAGTTTGTTCTATTGCATAAAGAAGCTGCATAGTACCAACATAGCAGAAACGCTTGCCTATCTGGGAAGCCAATTTGGCAATCTCTTCCAGATGTAGTCTTATTAAAACTGACAGCACTAAAGACTACAAACAGAAGCAAAGGTTTGCAGGATGGCACTCTATGTTGTGAAAAGATGGTTACATGTTACTTAACCACAGTCTGTAATCCCAAACCTCTTTTTTACATTAGTATTGCTTTGTACAGGAACAATAAGTACATACCCGAGAGTCTGGAATTTTAAGACATCTAGATAACGGTAACAACAAACTTATCTGGGGAAGAAAAATGAATCTAAATATATAATACAAGAATGAGAAAGGGGGGTCAAACAGTATAAGGCAGAACTGCATACCTCCTAGCACCTTTTCATTTTTTTCTGGATAAATGCTGACTTTTTATTCTATCAGTGCATTGCATTTATATAAAAAATACATATACTTTGATCAAAAGTGCCATTTGGCATGTCAACATTTGAAGCTTATCTTTGTTGTCTCTTTTCTTCTTTAGCAAGGACAGGGCCAGTAAAGCAGTGTGTGTTAGTTATGCAAGTTCCTAAAAGGCACTTTACTGTTTTCATATTGGACAACAATGAGGTACATATGATATATGTCTAGGCTTCATTGCTGTTAAACGAATAGCACCATATTGTGTGAAATTAGTTGAAATTCAAAAGTCATTATGTTTTTCTCATACAGACTTGACAACGGCTAACATTCGAGCGTAGATCCCCTGCTTTCAGAGTTGAGGGAGTCGGTTTCCTATTAAAAAGAAATAAATGAAAACACCCATTAGCAATTGTTGATACAAAGAGACAGTTTTCAACTTCATAATTGACAACACAAACTTTGAATGCAGCCAAGTGTCTCTTCAAGATGTGTTGAGTCAAGAAGGTGTTCCTAAGTTCTCCAATGTGTAACCGCTTCCAAGTTTGGTCACGAACTATGATAAGATTAGTTTTAAATATCACCCATTTGCATTTACTTTAGAATTCAGTTCTGTCACGAGGCAGAACATTTTCTCAACCTGAAAACACTATCTGTTAAAGCAGCAGTTTGAAAACATGGTAGAATTTGTGTAGTAAAATAAAAGTGGGCAAAGAAGCTGAAGACATTTGACTGTTCATGATTTTCTGCTAACTCTTGTGACTTCAGGGAAAAATGAAAAGCCAGAAAAGGAAGTTATGTGATGTCATATAGAAAGAGAAACCAAAGCCTCTAGTCTTCAACCTATCATAAAGTATTTCCTAGCAACTGGAAATAAAACATTTTCTGACAAAAGTGTGCTTACATCTAATGCTTTTCATTAAAAAAGATTACAAATTTACAGGAAATTCCAGAGTATTTGTGAATTATGATAGTAGGGCAGGTCCCCTGATCTGGGGTTGTTTTATGAATCTAAGGTATAGTTTGTAGTCAGAAAAGGGTATGAAGTTGAGAGGTCTCTGGGAAGGACTCAATGAAGACAACTGTAGTGCTGACTCCTCTAAATTTTCTTCTGACCAGCTTTCCTCTTTCCTAGGGAGCCAGTGCTTATCCCAGTAATGGGTGTTTTCAGTAGTTTTTCTGGTTGATGAGATTATCACAGTCCTGGTGTTCAATTTTTCTACCTATTGACTTGACAATTATCTGATAAACAAACTGTGAAAACTGGTTGAACAATTTGCTTCATTCTGACTGAGACAGGTTAAGCAGTGTTCACAGATCTAAAAGACACTAAGAGACGAAGGGTACCAGGAGCAGCAGTTGGGACTCTGGTGGAAGAGGATGCTTGCCTGCACTCCAGAGAAATGTCTGCTGAACAATTAAGCTATGCTAAAATATTAATAAAATTCATATAGAGCAAATTAGACTGTGTTGAAAAATACTTATGTGCAGGAGACCAGAACAAAGCCTACTACCACCAGCTGCATTTTATTCAAACATACTTCCTCTCACATTAGAGAAAGGTAAATAATTGTTCCACTCACTTAGTTCAACACCTGTACTAATTTCAAGTGGTTCTATTATATGTTAACATCCACTACAGGAAAATGTTTAATTTCAATCAATATGTCAGCCTATCCTAGTTACCGCTTGTTGAATACAATCAAGCATAGCAGAATTGCGAACATTGTTAGATAATTTCAAAAAGCAAAATACAGAGTCCAAATGATACAGTATGAACAATAACTGATGATAGATTCCCCCAAAAGCTAATAATTTTTTTTTTAAATTATTATGAAAATAATTAACTACATATACTAACCAGGCTGGACGACAGCCAATACTTGAACCTGTATTACATTTAAACAATACTTCTTTTATTCAGTGACAAGGCTCGACTGAGTCTCAATGACTGATAAATAAATCATGAACTTACTTGAACATCTCATTCCTCTCTATAGTGGCAAGCCAGAAGCTGTAAGCATTTGCATAATAATTGCAGGTGCCCCGGCCATGGCATTCAATGAAGGGAGCACTTCGAAACTCCTCTAGGCAGGAACCAGGAGACGCCAGGGCCTGGCCAGAGCCCTCTGCACCAGCACTGGTGTGCTAGAAAAAATGCAAAAGCACTGATCAGAGAGGGACTCTTCACCTCCTCTGCTACAACATCTGTGAACTCTCTTGCACAAATATTTCTTCATACTTCTCTCCTTGTCCTCTCTTGTGTTTGACTGCTGTTTTGTTTCTCAGCTCAAGGATAAGTAAGAAGGTGGAGCTGAAGGGCTCCAGAGGTGGCACTGGGTTGTCTCACTTAACAGTAGGACAACACATCAGCAACATCAGCTTCAGGGCAGTTGTATGCACAGAAATCCTTCGGGACTGACAGTCGGACCCAGGCTATCTCTATGTAAGCAACAGGCCAGGGCCAGCTCTTGGCCCAAAAGGCATAAGGATTGGTACAGCTTGTATCGGAATAGCTTAACCCAATTACCACCCCACATCACAGTAGCCTCTCTCCCACTGCAAACTGCTAGCAACTCTGGGTCCATGCTGTTTCTCAGACCTTGCCTAGGTCTTGCCTGGGAAAATGGTCAGATTCTTTTTAAAGTCATCAGAAAGGGTCATGGTCTAATGCCCTCGTAAGGCCTGAGTGACATAGTCAGATATTAATTTTCCCAAAGCAGGAGTGCAGATCAAATGCCTAAGGAAAGTGCTTTCCTCAGCTCAGAGTATGGCCCAGTGCACTTACCATGACAAAGGAGTAACCAATCCAAAGTGAACTCCAGCCTTCAGGACACGGTGGTATTTGAATTGTTTGACTGTGAACGGCTATTACCATGGCAGGAGCTTCACACACAGAGCATCTAAAAAGACCAAGATATGAATGAGCTGTATGCACTTAAGGATTAATACTTCTTTATCCACAAGTTACTTTCTTTAAGGAATCGTGAAATAGAAAATGTCATGATCAAAAACTAAATATAATCACAAGGTTTCATTTAGAAAAACAGTCAACTGGTTCTTTTTCTTTTTTCATTAATTTCTAATTTCTCTCTTACTTAGAGACAGTTTAACAATTAATTCTTATTCCTGTTAGCCTTCCTATGAGCAAAGAACAAGAGACCTCTCATCTAAATATTTACATGTCTTTGTCCTTTCCTAGTCCCATTTGTACTGTAGTTTCTAAGAGTGCTCAGTGTCATGAACATGGGAGGCAAACAGCCAAACGTTGTAACTCAGCAAGTATCACTTAAAAGTGATCTACTGTGATCAGAAATGAGTGAGTAACAGCAATTCATCATCCTACAAACAGCTCGGAGGGGCTTCCAGAGAAAAAGCCATTTCTCTGGAAGATGTCTTCCAAAGGTAACCACTGCTAATCTAATTTAATGCAGACTCTTCCCCATGCATTTTCCTTGGAAGTAGTTTTTATTTACATTTGTGCTCTTTAGCTGCAGTAAGAGATTTCTAGCAAAGTAACTTGAATAAGGAACTTCAAAGCAATTCTTCAGAAAGCCATGCAGCACCATTTCTTTTACTTTAGATAAATTCACTGTGTCTCAGAACTGCTAGGCTAGTTCCAATCATCAATCATGCCTTCACATGAGAATCATAAAAAAATATGAGTAAGGCTAGAAATTTTAATATGTGGGCTAGTAATAAGGAATTTGGTAGATCATAATCTTGTACAACTCCTCAACTCGCTATTGTAGTTAGCAACTATGAAAATCATTCAAAACTAAACAGTTTAATTCCTGTTATCAGAGCAATGAAATCAAGTGCAAAAGGGATTAAGTTGGATTCTGGAAAGTTCACAGAAGCAAAGGAATTCAGAATGAAAGCCTTCTATTTCTGCCTTCTGATGACTGCTTTCATACCTACTGCCTTCATCTTTAGTGCAGAAGCAAGACAGTTATTTTAAGAAACACATCAATGAAAGAGTAAGTTAAAAGAAGGAATGTAAAGCTGCCTCTATTCTTGGAGCTCTGCTTTGCTTCAAGAGGTTTCTGGTATTTCAGTAGAAAGCCTTACATGAAAAGAAGTCCCATGACCCAAGGCAGCAAGGGACACTTCCACACATTTTCAACTTTAGGATTGGGAAAACTGTTGGTTAAAAGGCCTCAACTGATAAAATTAATTGAAAGAAGAGTGTTTCAGGTTCTTTGCTGGTTTTTTTTTTGTTTGGTTGGTTGGTTTGGTTTTTGTGGTTTTTTTCAAAAGATGTATTACAGTATCTCATTTGCTGCCATGGCTAAAAACACACACATACATACATACATATATAATAATAATAAATAATAATGGCCAGTCTTCGCGAGCGAAGATCCGGGGAAGGTCTTTACACCTTCCAGCCTGCGCATTGGATTTTTTAGGTGAGACACAGTGTGCGCGGAACTGAGCCCACCCTTTAATCCTAAGGTTCATCTGCCGGGGCCAAGCGAGCTTGGACGGTGGCAGTGAGGTCCTTAGGACGTAGGTGGGTTGCCTTTAAGGGCTAACGAGCTCCACCTGCCCGGGAGTGGCCCTGACCGGGAATCGAACCCGGGTCTCGGCGGTGATAGCGCCGCGCCTTTACCACTAGACCACCAGGGGCTCCACATACATATATATATATATATATATATATATACACACACACATTTTTACAGTGCAAAAGCTACTCTATAGGCATAATATAAGACAAAACATCGGTGGGTACCTCCTTGAGCAAGAGTTTCGAAAGTGATTGTTAAAGACTATTTTGGGTGCGTAATATGGGATGCAATAAAAGGCACATGAATTTAAGAAGCTCGTCACTTAATTTTTTTTTAAAATTCAAACCCCTTCCATTCACATGCAATTAACAACTGAAAATGTACCAACAATAGCCATAGGCTCTCTTGAGAATGTTGTCCTCAATCTGCCACTCATTTTCAAGACACACAAGTTTCTTTGGCACTAAACCAAAAATAAGAGCGCAGAGTACAACTGCAGACACAAGATTAATTCCACTATGCAAAATAAGTATCAAATGTTTTACAGCAGAGTCATACAGGTTTTAGAACATACCAAGATGTCAAGGCTACAACCCACTGAGGATTTAGATTGTCTTTTCTCTTCGACGGTATATACAGACCTGAGAAAACATTACCAGGAATCTCCACTCCCATTCACTATACATGACTGGAGGAGGGAACAGCAAGAGCTGCTACAGATTAGAAGCAATGACAGGAATTATGGTAATACCTATATCTAATGATTATTACTTAAGGTATCTGTTGGAGATTCCATTGTCAGATCCACATCTAACAACAGCGGTACAGTTTACTACACTTTTGCTCACAACTCTGCCTTCAGCATTGGGCATATTAGGCCAGGAGAGTTTTAATTAGTAGCCTTAAAATCTAAAATGAACCAAAAGTTCAACATGTTGTATTGATGCAGAATGGATATGCCTGATATGAGTGCCACTCTTTATGCTAGTTGAGAATCTGAAATTATTAAAAAAAAAGATGATTGATTTTGCAATTGTTTCCCTTAATTCAGACAATAAAGGCTGTATTCAAGTAGAATGTCCAAAACAATGGAAGAAGCCTGGCAGTCTACTGTATGATAAATAATGCTACCATTTTCAAACAAAAGGAAACTGAGCCCTAAAATGCTTCTAGCTATGGCTAGACAAAAAAATAAAAGTGTTTTTGACAAGAATTGTGAATAAATGCAAAAATTTTTCTCCTTCAAAGTACATCATAGCTTTTGAAAGACAACATTTCTAAGTAAATCTTTTCATATCAATTATACTCAAAATCAACTACTCTATTTGTTTAGGTTTCCCCTAAAATGGATTTATTTTTGATCAAAGTCTAAACAGAAAACATTTTGAACATTTTGAAACATTTCATCAAAGGAACTCAAACTTTAAATTTAAAGGAAGCAAATAAAAATATACAGATAAAAAGCCTTTTCCAGAAAAACAGAGTACCCTATGGTTTTTCACAGGCTTCTTCACTTTATAAATACAGCAAGCTGAAAGCTTACCTGCTGATGAACGGTCTGATATTATCACCAGTGATAGGAGCCATATTCATTGGCATGGGTTCAGGAGTGGACAGCCAATAGGAATAGTCATTTCTTGATGCAAAATTACAAACGTTGTTGATATTGCAGAATAAGAAAGGCATGGTACTGAATTTACGAAGACAGCTTCCTGCTGTGCCTGCAATGTTAAGGGAAAGGTTACTTATTAATACAGTTTTGTCAAACTATTGCCAACCACCAAACAATTATTTCCAGGAGCAGTTATAAAAAGCAGAGGACACTTGCTCTGGAGGGCTCAGTTCTCTTAGAGGAAGTGACTTCTCTTAGCTCCATGAGGAAGGAATAGGGCAAGGCAAAGAGTAGCCTGGTCTTTCCTGTAGAATTATGGAATACATTAGGCTGGAATAGTCCTCTAGAAGTCTATCCTAATCCCCTGCCAGTCAGATCAGGTTGATTGGGTCCAGGGTCAGCTGAGTTTTGAATATGTCCAAAGACAGAGATTCAACAACTTCTCTGAGGTCCTGTTCTAATGGCTGACCACCAACATGGTAAAAAAGCATTTATTTATCTTTCACTGAAATGTACCTCATACTTGTGTCCATTGCTTCTTTTGTCACTGAGCCCCTCTGAGAAGAGCATGACTCCCATCTCCTGTACCCCCCTGTAGACAACTGTAAGTAAACTTCAATAAAGGCCTGCCCCCAAGCACCTGTTAAGGCTGAGCAAACCCAGCTCCATCAGACTGTCCAGACCCCACTAGCCATTTCAGTAGCTAGCTGTTGTGTTCACTGTGGTATATCAACATCTTCCTTGTTCTGCAATGCCTGAGTCTGGGCCAGCTCTGTCTCACAACAGCCAAAAAGAGGAAAAGAATCACTTCTCTCCATCTGCATTTTTGCCAGTATAATCCAGTAGGTTTAGCAGTGGGGAATGGGCAAGGGCACCCTGCTATATCATGCTCAGTGTTGCTCACCAGGGCTCCCAGGCCTTTTTCTGCAAAGCAGGTCACCAGAAATCTGCTACTACTGGAAGTAGCAGCCAGTCTGTTCTGTTGCACTAAGTTATTTCATTCCAGGTGCACCTCTTTGCATTTGCCTTTATTGAACAACCTGAGGCTCTTCTCAGCCCTTATCTCTGCTTTGGCCAGGTCTCTCTGAAAGGCAGCTGTGCCCAACAGGGGATCAATCATACCTTCCAATCTGGCATTACCAACAAACAGGATGAGAGTACGTTCTATCCCATCACCAAGTTACGAATAAAGTCATTAAACGTTGGCCCAGTGCTAATTCCTGAGGGACATCGCTAATCAACAGTCACCACTCAGACTTCATACATCTGTTCACCTGAGGCTGACGGACCCACCAATTTTCCACTCACCTTATCTACTTAGGCAGCCCATATCTCACTAATGTGACTTCAAAGATACTAGGAATGACCATGTCAAAGGCTTTGATAAAGACTTTCTTAAATAAACTGACACTGTTTCTACTATACACCAAACCATTTCTTGTACCAAACTGGAAGGCATAATAAAGCACCATCTAGTCAAGAGTAATTACACAGATTTGTTCAAGACAGTTCTACAAATGAAAGAAACATTTGGTTTATAATGAATTCTAATTGAATTCTAATTTGATCTCTACTTACCCAGATCTTGGCCATGTGCTCTTTCATTGCCTTGCACATAAAGCAAGGAGTAGCCATGGTAAATCAGCCTTGTTCCAAATGGGCATGATGGTTCTTCAATGGTTTGACTGTGTCTGGTAACAAGGAAGCCGTGAGCAACAGAAGGTGCACCTGGTGGGCCCATAGCCCCAGGCAAGCCGTCAGGGCCTGGTGGACCAGGGAATCCTCTGGGCCCTACAATACAGAGAGTCTCCTTATATTTCTACAGACAGCAGTACTCTACCTACATAACTAAAGAAGTGAAGTTAGATACATTCACATCTAATCTCATGAATTATTTTTCAGTTAAGAAATCAAGTCCTTGAAGAATTCCTGGGCTTACCTGGGGGACCGTAAGGACCAATTTCTCCTTTTTGCCCAGGCTGACCGTCAAACCCTGGACTACCAGGTGGTCCAGGTACACCTGAGGGTCCTGTCACTCCTGTTGAAAAAAAAAGGAATAATTATTACTGGATATGATTTCATGTTAGTTCTGAGGTTTTTGCTTTTAATACAGTACAGCACAGGTACATGTCAGCATAAACTTAAGTCATGAAGACTCAGTGCATTTGGTTCAATATCTAGGTCACATAAGAGGGTTACTGCAGGCAAAGTGATTATACTAGAGAAGACCAGAGAAGTAAGGAGAGGATGTGCTTCTAAAATGACTAGTATTTGCCTGGAATGAAAAGAAAGAGCAGCAGTCTCTTCTCTCTCTGCTTATCATACAACTCAATCAAAAACAGGCCATAAAAAAGGTCATGAAGAGTGGGAAAATTGGTATCCTCTTAGTTTCTTTCAAACAGGTTTTCAGACACATATTATGTCTTCCCTTTATCAATTTTTAGGGATGCTTTGAGTGAGTCCTACATTAACTCAGTCATTCTGACTTTAGGAAAAAGAAGTTAACACTGTCATCACCACAGTTAACATTTCTGCAACCCATCAGAAGCTTAAGATATTCACAGCTGTCCTTTACCTGATCACTCAAAAAATAATATTGTGTTTATGCATTTAATTGACTACAAGTGAATAGTGAGAGATCCCATTCAAGCAAATCCCTGCTATGCTCAATCACTGAAATCATGCCATAGCTGTCTCCTAAAGGACAGCAGTTGCAGAGTTGCAACCCTACCTTCAAGAGCAAACTTCCACATTTACTATATTAACTAGAAAGAAGATATTAATTATATTTCACTGTAATTCCCCATCATCTTATCCTAAATCAATCAGGAAAGAAGCCTTCCCTTAGAATCTTAATACTTCTGAGCTCCCACTCTTTATGTCCTGTTATTCTGGAGGACACGTGTCCTTATGTAAGTATTTAATTTGTTCTACCCTTTGCTCCATTCTTTTATTTTCTAATGTGTTTAATTTTTGCATTTCACCCACTCTTTATAAAAATTGCAATGAATGGACTAAAATAAGAAATCTAGGACCATGGAAAAGTTTTCTTAGGAAGCACTTCCTGCTTCAGAATCAAGTGTGTTTCCTCACACTTGTCTCCCCTCAGACACACACAGTAATTAAGTTTGGATTCAACACTGAAGACAGAAGATAGCCTAACAAATACATTCTGAGGACAAGGTGAAAAGAGGATTTCAAGCCATTCTGCTTACTGCTAATCCCAGATACTGATGTGATGACTGCAGAGTGAGAGCCTATAAAAAATAACTAGGAAGGTATCTGTTTTGGATAAGCTTCAAAAGGGACTCTCTTCCTCATCATTGACACAATTTAAGGCGCTTATAAAAAGCTGGACAATATTATACCAAAAATCTTCAGGTGTCTACGACTGGTCTATTTTGACATTACTTAAAATGTATGTCTACTGGCAAGTTAGAAACTCTCACCTTGCTGTCCTTTGGGACCTGGAAGTCCTGGGAATCCTTTGAGACCAACTGGTCCTACAGGGCCAGGCAAGCCAGGATCCCCTTTAACAAGCTGGAAAGGACCGGGTGGGCCTGGTGGGCCTTGTAAACCTGTGGAAGTTAACAGAAGAGATCAGCATGCATTTAATATTGTACAATAAACCAAACCAAACCAACAACAGCAAAAAAACAACATTCCCAAAACTATGTTACCTTGTATTGCCATTTATGTAGTAAAAGACTAAAACCTATAGCTACAAGATATGAATCTGTTCTAGACTTTATTTGTAAATTAAATTGCAAGGTTTCTGAAACAGAAGCCTATGTACACTGGTATCTCTAGTCAAACAGACCTCCTATGGACTGAAATAGCTTTCAAGACCCCAGGTTGCATGGAGTTTTCCCAGCATTTTGCAAATGGCATGAATCTGAGTCGTACAGTCAATATGCTGGAGGGAAGGGATGCCACCCAGAGGGACCATGACAGTCTTGACAAGTGAGACAGTGGGAACCTCATGAAGTTCAACAAGGCCAAGTGCAAGGTCCTACACATGGGTTGGGACAACCCCCAATATCAGTACAGACTGGGGAATGAATGGATGGAAAGTAGCCCTGCAGAGAAGGATTTGGGAACAGAGGTAGATGAAAAATTGGACATGAGCCGGCAATGTTCGCTCACAGCCCAGAAAGCCAGTTCAGTTCTGGGCTACGCGAAAAGAAGTGTGGCCAGCCAGTTAAGGGAGGTAATTCTCCCCCTCTGCTCTGTTCTCGTAAGGCCCCTCCTGGAGTACTATATGTAGATCTGGGTTTCCCTGAAGGGCATTTACCTCTTAGAGTGGGTCCAGAGGAGGGCCATGAAAATGATCAGAGAGGTGGAACAGATCTACAAAGACAGGCTGAAAGAGTTGGGCTTGCTCAGCCTGGAGAAGAGAAGGCCCCAGGAAGACCTCACTGCTGCCTTTCAATATGTAAAAAGGGCTTATAAGAAGGACTGAGAGAGTTTTTTTACCAGGGTCTGGAGTGACAGCACAAGGAGCTTCAGTTTAAAACAGAAAGAGTGTAAATTTAGATTGGACTTAAGGAGGACGTTTTTTTATTGTGAGGGTGGTGAGGCATGGGACCAGGTTGCCCAGAAAAGCTACAGATGCTCTATCCCTGGAAGTATTCAAGGCCAGGTTGGATGGGGCTCTGAGCAAGCTGGCCTAGTGAAAGACGTCCCTTCCCATGGCAGACGGATTGGAACTAGATGATCTTTAAAGTCCCTAAGAATCTATAGTTCTGGGATATTATTTAAAGATTCTAATAATGACAATACATCAGTATTCATTTTTCAGAGCAGCAGATAAATACATTCACTCTCTAACCAATACTTAAATCTAATCTGACCATTCAGATGATGATACTATGATATCTGGTTTCATATTCTATCTTTTTACACAGAATAAAAGGGTGAAGGGGATATCAACTGATTCGTCACAAATAACCATTTTGCCAACAACATCTGGGAATAAAGAGCAAGTCTTTATATTATACCTTTAGAACCAGGAAGACCTTGGTCACCTCTCTCACCCTTAAGGCCTGGGAAGCCAGGAGATCCTTTTGGACCTGAAGTAAAAGAAATATTTAAATGAAAATTCAGTAATTTCTTGATTTGGAAGGATATGTGCAGAATGAATCATGACCCCATGATCCTGTAAAGGACATGACTTTATTTGCACTAGTACTTCTTAACTGTTTGCAGGAACACAACAAAAACAACTGCAGTATGTCACCAAAGAAACTATGACTGAAACCAAATTTCTCTTTTTCTCTTACTTCTCTTCAAAACTCTCTTACTTTAATAATAAAGTTCTATACATTATAAGCATTATGTTTTTTCTACTAATAACTATATTTTTCATACACATGGTGTTATCATGTATATGATGCTGACAATAGCAGCAATATAGTCAACAGTGGAGGCATACTGAGCCCACGTTTTCTCATATATAATGATTACATTTGCCTCTTCAATTCTCAAGAAAATCCTGAAGATTCTTGACTAGTAATATCTAACAACTGATTTTACATCTGCCTTTCAAAGGAAGTGCACATTTAAAATTTGCAAAGTAAGAACAGGCATAAGGCAAAAAACCTTGAGAACAATCTCAATGTTCTTGTATACTTTCTGATGCAGTTTTCAATGTCCTGTTTCAGTACCTTGTAACGTAGAGTCAACATTCTCTGAGTACCTCTTTTGAGAGAGGAAGTATATGAAAGAAACATTTCTGCATACTTTTTAGGAGTATGGAAAGTTTTCTTCTCACCTGGAACACCTGGAACTCCTGGAGGTCCAAGATCACCCTTTGGACCTGTATCTCCTGGTAAACCAGGACTACCCTGCATAAAAGAAAATGTGAAGTATAGTTATCCTACACTATTTTGCTATGAGCTCTCAAATAGGCTGTCTATTTTTGGAAACCTATGAAATAAAACATAATATGAAGAAAATATTAAGTTTAAGGAATAGTTATTTTCTCCCATGTTTAGATGAGATGCCTCTCCTAAAGGAACAAGTGTGACACCTTGTTCTTATTAAACTGTATTTTGCCTTACAAAGATACCAGATCAGAATAAGGTCCCACTAGCAGCATAGCTGATAAAAAGGTTCTCAACCATAGATGGTATTGTTATGAAAGACATCAGTAAGCACAAATCTCAGCAAACATTAATTTCAGCTCAGTCCCAGCAGACGGTTGCTATTTAGATAATTAAATGGGGTAATTCTAGACCACAGCAGACTTGAAAACTTCTACATTCATACACGGAGTGAAATTAAATGTGCTCAACAATTTACAATCTCTGAAGATTTTTTTCTTCTTTTCAACAGGGCTAGAATATTCAAGGACTTAAAACACTTCAAACACAATGTGAACTCCTCCATCCTAAACTTTTCCCCTGAAATTTATGGTAACAACTTCACTGTAGCCTCACTTGAAGGAAAACCAAGCCTTTATTTCAAAAGACACTGTAAACAGTCATTCAAATGACTGCTAATTTCCTTTTCTTCTTTTGTCTGTTGTAGATCATCTGCAAAAACCTTGTAAACATAGCTTAGAGCTTCTCCCTCGCTGAAGTGATATGGCAGGGTTAGTCCACTATATAATAAAATGTGGAACATAGGTGGAGAAAAGAAATAAAAACCCTTTGCTAAGTAATCTACCAATCAGAGACTGGAGATGTACACTGAATATTTGGGGAAGAATAATACCAATGGTAGGATGCATCTTATCATACTTGCAGAGCAATAGAATAGGCACACAAGAGCAACTTTTCATTTAATGCAGATTAGATGTTGATATTAAGGTGAGAAGAACAGCTCCCTACAAACGTGTGACTCTTTTCACTGACTATAAAGGAGAAGAGATGACTAGTTTAAAAATAGATGTGAACACTTCCAAAGTTAAACAAAAGAAATGCTACCCCCAACAGAGTGCTAAGGGATGCATGAATGAAGAAAGGTTCCCTGGTTTCCTTCAGTAACAGTATGCAGGATTGTTTAAAAAAAAGGGTCATCTCTTCATATCAACATGTGAACCTCTGAAGCACAAAATAGGAGAGTTAAAATTCATTCAGAAGACAGTCATGAGTCAATCACACTGAAAGAGGGTTTTCTTAAAAAAATTGGTTTAGGTTATAATTATAAAATGGATTTATAAGAAGAATTTATTGGAAGTTTTCCATCAAAATACTTTTTCCATAATAACATGCATTTCTTAAATTTTTTTTTCCTCATCAGATATAGCTTTGCAAACAACTTTTTTTTGGGGGATGTGTTCCAAACAGAACAAAATTATTTCAGTTTGTAAAAATGACAAAAAATGTTTCTTCTCTCATTTCAACATTAAAACATAGAGAAAAAACCCATGGGATTTGTATTCCACAGTCTGACTTCTGCAGTCACTTTTTTTTGAATAGGATTTTTGGGCAGGCTGTGTCACCCACATTGTAACAAAATCTCTCTTCTGATAGAGGCTACTGGAGACCTATGTCAGCAATTGAGCTGTAATCAGGGCAGGAGTCTGTCACACTGGGAAGATGAAGCCATTAGAAACTTATCTGAGTATGTATCACCAGAGGAAGTTAAATATTTAATATCACTCTCACTGCAGCATTTCACACTGAGTTAACAACCTGCTATTATGCATTGTGGCTCGAGGATAGTAAAACATTTTCTTCTGATTGAAGGCATGGAATCAAAATCCTTAGGCATTTCCCATTCCTGATAAACCAACAGTCTTGGACTGGAATATCAACCTGTGAAAAGCTTTACAGTTTCCTGAGGCATAAATTTTCAGCTTTCTGCAGAAGTACTGCAAATTCTTAAACAAGGTAAAATACACTGGAATGTTATTTTGGAATTTACTACCTTCAAAGCTGGTATTGTATGCTACGATATGGTATGAAATATAAAGAGGTATGAACACTGATGCAAATGTCTCTGAAATGACTCCTGGATGCAGAAAAAGATGCAGTAGATCTTTGCATTATTAAGGATAATGTGGACCTTTAAAGACTTGTTTTTCATATCAGGACCTAATTCCTGAGTCTTTTGTCCTTTTGTACACTAGGAATACCTACCTACTTTCTTATCTGTTTTTCCATAAATATTATTGTTATTATTGTCTTTTTTTTTTTTTAAGTATAAACATTAAGGTTGGAAAAGATCTCTAAGATCATCAAGTCCAATCTCTTTTAACCCAACACTGCCATGTTCACCATTAAACCAAAAACTTCAGTGCTATATCCACACATTTTCTGAACACTTCCAGTGATGGTGATTCCACTACTTCCCTGGGCAGCTTGTCCCAATGCCTGATCAACCTTTCAGTGAAGGAAGTTTTCCTAATATCCAAGCTAAATCTCCCCTGGCACAACTTGAGACCATTTCCTCTTGTCCTGTCTCATGTTACCCGGGAGAAGAGGATGAGTCCTATCTGGCTACAACCTCCTTTCAGGTAGGTAGTTGTAGAGAGCAATAAGATCTCCCTGAGCCTCCTTTTCTCCACTCTAAACAACCCCAGTTCCCAGTGTAGTAGGAAAGAGAAAATTAAAAGTTGAAAAACAGAGCATATTTTTCATTGTGGTAAAAGACATCAGACACTCTGAGAGAAAGAGTATAGAAGACCAATTATTCTGGGTGACTGTCCTGTTCTATTTCATTCTCCCTAATACCCAGAAAAGGGACTATTTTAGGCTGGGGGAAATGAATAATATATGACAACAATGTATTAATAGCATTGCCTGTTTGTATTTCTAAATCAGAGGCTATATTTCATCACTGACAGTACTGAAAGTGCACTTTATTTGAAAGCTTTCATAACAAAAGCAAACAGTTAGGTATTTTCAGAAGGCAATTTATCATGAAATATGCAACCTTTAAAATTAACTACTAATGCATTTGCAGGATTTATGGGTGTGTTGCAGCCATCCTGTACTCTTAAAACATTGTAAATTGTATTTTGGGTGTTGTATGTTACCACTCACTATCTATAAATTTCTAATACATTCATTATCTCACTGGGGCTTATTGGTAGGCAGCCCTTCTAAGGAGAGAAATGAAATGTTTTCAAACTGACTTTACATCGTCAGCAGTAAGTCCAAAGGCACACTGAACATAAAGCATCATTACTCTGAACAAGAAACTCTATGATTAATATAACGATTAATTACAAGAACCAACTTTCAGCAAATCTGGAATGTACTGAAAGTAACTTACTGGCAGTCCCTGGAAACCTGGATCACCTTTGATTCCTGGACCCCCAGGAGTCCCTGGCCAGCCGCTGCTTCCCTGCTCTCCTTTGGCCCCTTTCTGACCTGGAGGTCCTGGTGGCCCTGATGGACCTGGTAAACCTGCAAACCAGAAGAGAGTATTTAGTGGTAAAATTTCTGCAGAGCACAAACTGCCTATGAAGACGAGTTTTTCTCTGACCTGTGAGAAGAGGAAAAACAAGGATATGCAATATTGATTACAATATTAATTAATTAGGTGAGCTTTGATGAACATCAGTACATTAATACTAAAGACAAAGAATTACCTGGAAGACCTGGTTGGCCTTGGGGTCCTCTGTCTCCTTTAGGGCCCTCAATTGCACTTCCTGGTAGTCCAGGGAGACCTTGGCTGCCCTTAGGGCCTGGTGGACCTACATATCCTGGTTCTCCTTTCAGTCCTGGGATCCCTGGGCTTCCTGGGGATCCTGGAAAACCCACTTCACCTTTTGCACCTAAGATTTGAAACAACGACAGAACATGATCAGAGAAAAGATCACAATGACTGAAACCTTCTACTTTACTATCCACTCATAGTAAGTTTTGTTCCTCATCAAAACATTGATTTTATACATTTCTATAAAAATGCAAAACTTTAGAAGAACTGTGTTATTCTCCACATTATGATACAAAGTATAAGGAAAGTAGTTTGACTGACATACCTTTCCTTATCTAAAATAATCAATAGGCTATTTTAAGTCACTCTAAAAATAGATCAACGTTCAGCATTTCTCTATCACTCCTTACACAAGGATTATAAAGCCCTCAAACCCTAGTACTGCATTACAATTATTATTGTCATAGCCAAGTAATGGATGTTCTGCTTGACTAAGCACAAAAGGACTTGCTCCTGGAGAAAAATGGAATAC
Organism: Myiozetetes cayanensis; assembly: GCF_022539395.1. Lineage (NCBI taxonomy): Eukaryota > Metazoa > Chordata > Aves > Passeriformes > Tyrannidae > Myiozetetes > Myiozetetes cayanensis. Next base: position 92,774,345 of record NW_026087742.1, on the reverse strand, counting down.
TTTTTTCTTTAAGATCTAGATTTAGATCATTTTGTACTTACTTTCAGGCTTGTGCAAATAGTTAACAATTGCAATTTAATCTAATTTTAGATCATGATTGAGCAAAAAGAATATAGAATAGCTGGTGTAAGTACAATAATAAGAGAAATAAAATTTATAAAGAACACTATGCCTAGCCCTTTCCCTGAGCAGAAGAAGGTTTTTAAATACTGAACTTGTTTCTTTGGAACTATAATGCATTTGGAACACAAATTACATCAGCTGAATATATATTTACTCTAAACACATTTTAAAACTCATTTTAAATGAGCTAACATAATGAGAGATTTGGGTAAAGTAAGAGAATTGTTGTCATAATCTAGCATTCTACATGCCCTACTGAGTTATAATTAGAAAATTTGTTTAATTTATTACATTCTCTAACATTAGGGCTTTCTCAGCAATTAATGAATGCTAATTAGTCTAATATGGTAAATGAAATATATTCTAAAATTCTGATTTATGACTTTTGATTGCCCAGACAAGTTTCCTGTATTTACAGAATGGATGAGTAAGGTAGGGCATTGACATTTAAAGCTATATAAATTCTTCAAAATCTGCCATGTTATGTTAATTTCATAGATGGAGCAGTTGAATCATTTGTGTTTTCTGGATGGTTAAAACTGAAAATCCTGTAACAATTTCCTTTAGCAGGAGCAGCTTCATATTTCTTCACTACTGTATCTATTGCAGTCTAGTGTCTCAGAGACACTTATTTCATAAAATGGAGCATGGTGCATTAAAGACACCTTGAACAAGCACTGACTCAAGTCAATCAAGCTGTTGTCATAGCACAGTGTAGTGACCTGAAACTGTGATACCTATGTGCCTGTACCCAAGCTAATAAGTCCTGAGTCCAAGAAATATCAATTTGCAGTAAGATCTCATCAAGTCTCTGCTATCATTTGCATCTCTGCACCATGCTCCTGTACATAGCTTAGACATGCTCTACTGAGCTATAGAGAATAACTATTTTAGCGATTAATAAATCTGGGCTGCAAAACAGATTCAGGAAAAAAGTTACAATGGTATCCTGGCCACAAAACTTCTACCTATAGCTGTCTGGTGCACAGAGCCTCACTAGACTCTGATTCTTGCAGAATTAGTAGGAAAACATAAATACTCGGGGTCAAAAGCACAGCACACAAATACAGGTGTTATTTAAATTACCTCACCACAGCACAGCTTGCAGTAAATTCCACACTATGAATAATTACCTATTTTAGGGCATATCTAACTCATGTTCCAAGATGTTGCCACTGTAATAGAAATTAGTATTTGAGCCTCTCAGAGCTTCTGCCTGCCCTGAGAAGGTACAGCATGTAAAAGAATGAAGTAGAAAATACTTCTGTATTACAGAGTTATGGCTACAGTATGTTGGGAGGGAGGTTTGCCTCTTGTTTAAGTAAGTATTTTACCTTTATCTCCCTTTGCACCAGGAAATCCAGGAAGTCCTCTACCTGGAAGACCTGCAATACAGAAACAGCAAGAAATTAAGAGGATGGGAGAGTACTTAAATTTAACCTGTAATGAATAAAACTCTATCAAGCAAATAAAAACTACAAATAAATGGCTTATGCAAAAGTTCTTCAGGGCAGACACTGTTTTTGTTATGTTTTGGTATTGTATTTAGCACAATGGGTCCTGTATGACTGAAAACCCTACCCTTAATAAAGGCAAGACTGCTCCACTATTTCACAGCTAAGTTGCAGGCTGAAATTAATGCCAAAACACAATTCTTTAAAGTATTGCCAGCTTTTGTGAAAGAAATTCTTTCAAGACTACATTGATTAAACACATTTGCTCATCTAAATGATCAGCTTTACAATGATGGATGATAGTAAGCAGTTTGCAAGACACCATACTGACTTTATTTACTAAAGTTTCATCCAAAGTACTTCATACCAAGCACACACCTCTACCAGCTACTCTGGTGTAGCCTGTCTCTGTGCCTTTTCATGCCACATAAACTTAAGATGACAGTCACAGTACCTTGTTCACCCTTTGCACCAGCTGCACCTGGAATCCCATCATAACCTGGTTCACCCTTCTGACCAATGGTACCAGCAGGACCCGGAGCACCAGGTTCACCTGAAAAATCATTGACATTTTCATTTCAGCTATGACCTTTTTTTTACCTCTAAAGAAAAACTTAACTTTTCCTTTTGCTCCCACAGAGACCTAGCACATACTGCATGATGACTCAGGTGTGACTTTTCTCTGAGGTTACTTCTGAATTAAATCAGTCTGAGACATGGCTCGAGTATTAAGGATTTTGACATAGCTAATTATCATGAATCTCAGTGAGTTTAGAATGCAGGAACACCAGCAAAGACTTGTAAATAGCACAGTCCATTGTCTAATAAGATGATGTGTCCTCCAGCCAGAAAACTGAGAAGACTCCAAGATCAAAAATGTTATTATATTCTTAAAAGCAATGGACTTACTCTCCTCCATACTCTTTAACATCTGTGCAACAATGTAAATGTGGTGATTCGGTTTTGGACATATAGATCAATTGTATTGTTTTTAAATGAACTCAGAAACAACAGAGCTAATGGCTGTAGCAACAACCAGTCTTCTTGTGGAAGCTGGTAAAATCTATTCCTCAACCAGTGCAAAAGAAGTATTAGCCCCCCACTGCACTGACTCAGATTTACCTGGGAAATGGCAACGTCTTATTTTGCTTATGAAATGAATAAATGTACCATGAAATATCTAAGCCGAAATGAATGTAGAACGCTATAGAATTTGTTTTAGCCACTGTATGGAGGTGAGCAATACTTCAAATAGCATTGGGTGGTTTATATTTCTTTTTTACCTGGTTCTCCTTTTAAACCTGGAATGCCACTTAAGCCAGGAAGTCCTTTTTCACCCTTTTCTCCATGGCGGCCAGGGCTTCCTAAAGAAAGGAAGAAGACATGGCTTTACATGTGGGATATTTTGTAAAAGTTTCACTTTGATTTTTCACTGCAATTTCTGTTTTATAAAAGCATAAACACTTGCCTGGAAATCCTGCCATGCCAGGGGATCCTTTGGGACCTGGGGCACCCGGCATTCCAGGAATTCCTGAACTACCCTTTTCACCCTTATCTCCAGATAAACCTGGACTACCCGTTCTTCCTGGTTCTCCCTAGAAGAAGTAGCACACATAAAATCCACACATTAATTCCAAAACAGTTTTTCACTTTTTGTAATAGTAGATGTTACCCCTCTTATCCATCTGACTTTTAAGGAATGCCACTATTTTCCATTTGGAAACAGAGTAATTTAGGATTACATAAGCTGTTAAATTCCACTATGAGAGTTTTTAACTCTTCTAGCAATTGCTTAATACCTACATATGAAAATGAGCAGTTTTCTATGCATTTTTGTTACTATTATACAAAGTAATTTCCAAATTAGCCTCTTAACATACTTATTACATTTCATCATCTTAAAAAGAAAATCTTTTTCTTAAGTCTTCAGTAAGTTTGCTACCATATTAGTAAGTATTATTTTTAAAATTTTTACTTATAAATTCACGATAACTGTCATTGCACATCTAAGAAAAGGAATATGAAACACATGAGAATCCTTTCAGATACTATTAGAGATTAAATTAACTTTACAGACAGTATTAAAACAGTTCACTTTTCATTAATATCTGAGCATTGTATAGTTTTTCTCAGCTTCCGAGTATCTCTGTAAAAGTACAGCAACATTATTTCAGTGTGTTTATTTGTTCTGTGTGTAAGATGCCCTTTTCACGTTATTTGCTTAGTGTTTTTAGAAGTTTTCCTCCATACACACATTTCTAGCACTGTGAATTAGCCTACTCTGAACAGAGAGAATAAATAAGAACCCTAAAGATAATGGTCCCATCAAAGAGAATACATCTAAACCTGACCATATGCACACCTTTCCAGTTTCTCATAAGATACTTAAATTAGCATAATAGAAAATACAATAAAACAGCTTAAAGGGCAACAGCATCTTTTTAAATTAAGTGCCTGGTAGAGACAATTAAATCCTTAGGGATATAAATACCTTCTCACCAGGAGACCCTGGAAAGCCAATCCCAGGAAAACCTGGTGCTCCTTTGTCCCCTTTTTCACCTTTTTGCCCAGGGAACCCTGGTGTACCTGGTGAACCTGGTACTCCAGGAAGACCCTTTTCTCCAGGTGTTCCTAGGAAGAGAAGAGGAAAATGGGTGCATTTGTGTCAGTAGTATCCTAGCAGTGTTGACAATGATTTTTCAGGGTTGCCTTAGCTATTCAGAGCTACAAAAGCAAGTAAATCAACTCTAGAGATTTGCTCTCTAAATGGGATTGTTTATGGGATGATAAGCTCTCCTCATAAGAGAAGGTCCTAATCTTGGATTCAGAGTAAACAGAGCTCTTGCTAAAAATATGAGCTGAATAAAACTTTATTTTTAATTTAATAATTTCTTATAGGACTACAGTGATAAACAGACTCTTCTGTAGCATATTTTTTTGTCCTCCTTTACCATTTCAGACTTTCACCTTTGGTTTCCTAAATATGCTAGACACAAGGCCATCTGAAAGGAGACAAAGTTTCCATGCTGAGATATAGATTCTTCTCCATTGTATTCTTTACCAATCCCCTCCACAACAACACTCTTCCCAGATCACTACAGTTCATAATTAACATGCAGTACACAGTAATTCACCAAACTTTTTAGAAGGGGGAAAATACACAAGAAGCTTAATGCAGTTCACACACTAGCAGAGACAGACAAACAGGCATCAGCTGAAAAACTGCCATGCCTGAAACAAACACACAAATCCTAAACATCCAGCTAAGAGATTTGCATATAGAAACTTAGGAAACCATCTTATTATTTGTATATCACAACAGGATTGAAATGCAATGTTCTAAAAGCCTAACATTCAGTCACTGCAAATAGTGGAACAGTTTAGTAGATCAACAACAAATATTCCATACAGGTCTCTCATAATGTCCTATATTAACTTGAGGAAAACAATAATAAGAAACTTCTAGCAATCAGTACCTGGTAAACCCATTTCACCAACTGATCCTTTTTGTCCTGGAACTCCTGGATCCCCTGGGAACCCTGGGGGGCCCGGATCACCTTTTGGTCCTATGGACAACAGAGAAATTAAGAGTCTCATCAGTTAGTAAGGTTCAAAATACCTGACAATCAGTCTCACTGCTGTAAGCTTCAGACATACCTGGCTGTCCTGGAGTACCAGGTTCGCCATCCTTCCCTGGAATTCCTGGTTCTCCATAATCCCCACGTAGCCCTTTTTCTCCTGTTGCTCCATGGTCCCCTGGACACCAAGAAGACAAACACAGTGAGATAATTTTATCAAAATTTATTGAAATTACATATTGTAATTCTTCCAGTTGATTTTTGATTACTGCTGCTTCTCTCTGATGAACAAGGAAATGGCTGAGTAAAACACAACTCTCCAATCACTAAATCAATACTGAGGAAAGGCTGCAAACTATCACAATTTTACAGGTGTCTCTGCAATTACAAAGCAAGTTACATCTTCAGAAGAAATTGAAATCAATGTCTGTTTGACCTAGATTAATGAGTTATTTGAGAAATGGCACACTATATCAGGTGTTAACAGAAATTACTGATTTGACTGTTCAGCTCTCTAAAAAGGCACATGAGAACAACTAGTTCGTAGTCAGAAATGTGCTGATTCCCTGTTCCATTTAATGTTAAAGCACCTTCATCATTCCAGAAGGTTTAACCTCTTCTTCTGTGCTAGGCCTCTTCTCCAGCATTAGATCCACACTTTTTGGTCATAAACATTTCTGTTAATGTCGCATATAGCTGCAGGACAACAGGTTACTGAAGATAGCTCACTGAATGTTTTCAAGTAAGTGGCCTTTATTAAAAACATTTCAAGATGTCCAAACCCAAATTTTTTAATTAAACGTCACTGACAACATGCCATAAAAATGCTGTGTCTTCTCTGCACAGTTTGTATTTTGGAAGCTTTTAAAAACATTACTGTGATATTCATGTCTAGAGAAATGAAGGCAGCTAAAAGATCAGCAAAGTTATGGAGTATAACTAGCTTATTTTTCCTCTGTTGATACTCAGTATCCTTGGGCTGAAAAGGACAATATAAGAGCAGAAAATTGCAGGCTGGGATCTACCCTCCCAGGCTGTGTGAGCCAGGCCAATGTGTAGACCGTGTGCGGTCAGAAAAATGGAGAGCATACAAGTTTGCAAGCGTGCATTATTAGAGCAGGAGAGATTAAGAAGTTAGAAACCAAAGAAATTAACCATTTGAATTTCTCAGAAAAGGTTTCTTTATATGCATGTAACCAATGTGCCAAATTTATATTTCTGGAAACAAAATAAAATTAATTATCCTACATGCCAATAGTAGACAAGAAAATATTGAAAAACAACCTATGTGGTGTTGCTATAAAACTTTACATACCAACATATATATCAAGATCAGGAACAAATGAGAAAAAATAACCTAGGTGAAATCTTTCTAGCCTGGGAGCCTCTTTAAATACAAAATGCTGTTAGAAGCTGCATCTCAGCTTAAAGGCAGATAGATGTACTCCCCAGTTGCTCATGCCATTGCCCACAGTCCCTGGCTGTCCAAGCTGGGAGGTTCTGTTTGCCCACATGCCCAGGTTTCTCTGAGACCCAAACGGAACATATGAGCCCAGGTCTCACTCTCATAAGGAGTCAGGACACAGAGATAAGAGGTAGCTAGACTGGAAACTCTCCTGTTTCCACAGTTCAAATATAACAATTGGTGATTCACGGCCAAACTGGAAAGGAGTCTCAAGTGCTTTGTCCTGGGCTCAACAGAGAACATACACTGACAAAATGTACAGATGACTCTGAACCGCAAAGGCTACTCTGAACCGTAAAGGGCTACGAATTACAGCTAATCACAGACTCAGTCAACTGTTATTTCAAAACAGGGAAATGTCATTCTAACAAGGCCCAAGTTGAAGTACTTTGCTTGTTTCAGCAGTGTGCACTCTAATAAGGATACAGCCAAACTGGGGAGAAATCAGAAAAGGTGAAAAGAACTGTAATTGTTTCAGAAAGCATGATATACAATGAAAGCTTGAAGGACTAGGTTGAGGGAAAGGAAAGAGTACATGATCTCAATAGCTCCCTTCCTACTCTACACTTCTATTTTAACTAAAAAAGTTAACATTTATTAAAAACATGGCATCTTTTAATAAAAAATAATTTTAATAAGAAGGACAAATACTAAAAATATATAAACTATTTTTGCTTTGAAAAGAAAAGCAGGAAAGAGAATAATCTTAAACAACTGATTTTTCATGTAGCAGTAAAAATAAAAATCCAAGAAGAATGTGTTATCTAAAAAAGCTAATAACTCTACCACCATAAAGTTCCCGAAGAGACAACTGATTGCCTTTGTCCTGCATATTTCCAGATCTTTCTAAACCAACATAAGTTAATCTCTTGGTGTGAGTAGCATACATGTGTTTCTTTCCTGAATTTTCTTCTGGTCACGAAGAAATACGTGTGTCAAACAAGGCTGCTTGCTTGTTTTCTTACAGTTATTAGTTGATCTTCATGGCCACAACAGGGTTTCCACTGTATGCTTTATGTGAAAGACAGCTTTTCTTTTTTCGAAAGCTCTAGTTTTCACTTTTTAAATCTCTTTTCTTTTGAGAGTCTTCTGATAAAAGAGATAAAATTGATTTTATAAGGGCAAACTGAACTTCTTCCATTCAGCCAAAATCCCTTTGTTCTGTGATTATTCTTTCTTTCTGTGGAATTGAAAAATACCAGAAAAATATCTGCATTTGCTGTGTGAAATTCTTCAATCTTATTTTAAAAACTGTTGTCTAAAACTAAGACAAAACTGAACTCAAAGCACTACTGCTTGACAATATAAGTGTGTTAATTTCACTTATCCACAGTTAGAGACTAAAGTTACCTTTTTCTCCTTGTTCTCCCTTCTGGCCTTTGAGACTAACCATGTCCATGTTGTCTATCGTTCCAGGTTTTCCCGGAAGACCAGCTTCACCTTTATCTCCTTTGACACCAGGATCACCCTGAGGTCCAACTATACCTTTGAAACCTGGGCTACCTGTAAGGGGACAGCACTGAATATTATAAAGGCATAGAAAACTGTGCAAGAATATTTAGTAGACAACAACAACAACTTAAATTAGCTATTTATTCAAATTTTGAGCACCAAATACCATGTGCTGGAACATCTTCTATGAAGTTTTTTTTATACTAGGACTTCACAATAGCTTTGTCAGAAAGTTGACATATTTTTCCCACTAGACAGACATTAATTTTAGACTCTTGAAACAATAAGGACAGGAGTTTGGCAGTAATACAGAGCATTATCTGAAGCATTTAATCAAGACCTTCCTGCTGGTTTTTTATAATTTCAAATACTGTATTTTTCTTGGAGTAATATCTATAGCATCTCCATGTCTTGATGCCCAAACACATGACTTCTCCTAGGATATTGCTTTTTATAGTGTTTCTAATTTACAGGAAAGCTCAGGCCAAACATACTTCTTAAATTTTCTTATTTCTAGACTTATCTTCTGTTGGGAAAAAGGCGGATTTTATGATTTTTTATTTTGAGAAAATCTCTCTCTTACCTTTTTCACCAGGTAATCCTCGATCTCCAACTGGTCCAGGAGTTCCTGGCAATCCAGGAGTTCCCATAACTCCCATTTCTCCTTTGGGTCCTGAAGCCAAAGTGAAAGAGTGAATAACAGAAACAAAACAAGTAGAGTAAAGAAGTGCAGGAAACAGATTTACTGCCTATCATACTAAGAATTGCACTACTGAAAGAAAAATGGGACAAAGAAGATGAATTATCTAAAACAGACTGATAGAGAAAACAACAGTAAAAATAGTGTTATGAAAACCAGAAAAAGCACAGTTTGAAATAGGTTTTTGACAAATTCTTACAGCTTCCTATTACAGAAAACAATGCTGTCATTAACAAAGGCATTATTAGAACCATACTGTCACTAAAACTGTGAAGAATAAACCCCTCTCATTACAGGCTAAAGGTTAGTTCATATAATCTGCTGGATTTGATCCACTGACAAACTTCAGTAGCAGTTCAGTTACATGTGCACAGAGCTGCTTTGCTGACGTCAGTCCATGTGTTTTCCAAGCTTGGATCAATTCCTCACCAAGTGAAAGGTTATGCTATCACAACTTAATAAAATAAAACAGTTGTCAAAGATGCAGGTTTCTGAAGGAAAAGATGTTTACCTGCTGACCCTTTCAGTCCAACAGCCCCTTGTGGACCTGGCAGGCCGGGTAACCCCACAGAGCCTGGTACCCCTGGCTGGCCCTGGCTACCTTTGTCCCCTTTTGGTCCTGGCATGTCTAGACCTGGGATACCAGGGAAGCCCCTTTCTCCTTTTACTCCAGGAAATCCTAGGAAAAACAGAAGATACAGAATTAGTCCTTAACAGAGAACGAGGAACACCATTAACAAGTATATCTGAGCATGTACACCTGCGGATCACAAATTACACGGCATGGAGAACAAGACTCAAAGGCAGACAGCAGAATCAGTTCCCATTTTCCAAGAGAGGCTTTGAACCCACATGTATCACCCACCAGTGACCCAAGGAGACCAAAACAAATGGCAGATATCCTCTCAGGAGGCCTCGCCCTGCGTTTTGGACCAGATGGAGGAGGCGCCTGGCATGTGCCCCCGTCCACCCTCACTGAGCTCACACCACAAAACAGTTCATGAGCAACACTTCTTCCAGCCTCAATACCTACTTAGGCCAAAATTCTGCTCCTAAGCATCATGGGAGTATTTTTCTCTCACCTGGTGGGCCCTGGGGTCCCGGTTGCCCAGCCGGTCCTGGCAATCCTGGAGGGCCCAGCCCTGGTGCTCCTGGAGGTCCCTGCAAGCCTTGGAGACCTGGGAGGCCAGGATCACCTGTGGGAAGACAGGAGAGACATAGACTGAGCATCCTCCAACGCTGTTTGACATCTTGTTTGCTGAAAATGCCAGACAAGGTGCTCTGGAAGCATGTGGCCAGCAGGACCTCATTCAGCTTCTAACACCTCCAGCCTGGGCTTGGAGGAAGGGCTACTCTTTGCTGCTGGCATTGGCTACTGGTGGATGGCAGGAGAAAACAAGGATAAGGAAAACGGGCATCTCCCCAAGATATCAGTAGGATACTTCAGTGATGAATAGACTTTTTGCTCTATCTACAGGATGTGATTTTAAAAAGAAATGGAAATACAGAGCTGTATTTTTCTGGCAATGTTACCTCTGAATCCTTGCTGTCCAGGTATTCCCGGAAAGCCTTGCTCGCCACGTAAGCCAGGCAGTCCTGGACTTCCCTTTTCTCCAGGGATGCCAGCTGGGCCAGGAGGTCCTGGCAATCCCTTAGGGCCAGGGAGACCTACACCAGGTTCACCCTAGCCAAAGAAACAAAACAGATTTGGATTCAATGCATCAAAACCAATATATCATTAACTAAATGTATTTCAGTAATGCAGTGTAGAGCTTTTGTATAGAGCTGTTATCCTTATAGTGTTAATGTCAATCATTCATCCATCTACTCTCTTCCTGTGCATGCACAGTGGGAAACACAAGATGAAAGACAGTTTGGCCAGCTTTTAAAGAGAAGAATCTTTGCACACATTCCTGTTAACATGGGCAGTCACAGATAACAGTATGAGCAGCTGGCATCTACCTTTTGACCTTGTAAACCTGGAACACCTGGCAAACCATCCAGGCCAGGGGTTCCTGGAGTTCCCGGCAGACCAGGTGAGCCAGGCTGACCTTGGAAACCTATAAAACAAAACAATACCCACATCATTACTGTCTCTGCCTGTAAGTGACCTCTGCTGTTTCTTCAAGCCTCTAACTGAACTATTCACATCCTCACAGGGAGGTGTTAAAAAAGACCTGTGTAGCCTTTTATGTCAAACTTCTAGGGAAGCCAGGACTCAAATGTCCCAACAAAGATTCAAACACTGAGCTTTGTGCAGCACTTGGCTTCTGATGAGAAACAACCACCCAGAAGAAATAAATGCTGACCCTCCTCCTAAATGAACAGCCTTGTGGGTTCATCTCCCACCTCCCTCGGGAGAAACATCCAGTCTGCAAAGCTGGGTTCCCAAAGTCTTTGTCAGAAAAAGGCAATTTAATATGGGGGCCATGAGACTGAGGGATTCACAACAAAATCCACCTGTGAATCAACATGTTTTGTTCAGTAGATATCTGGTGACATCTCCTATATGTCCCACTGTGGGTTGCATACAGAAGGTTTCTGTGCCATAGCTGGCCCATGAACTGCACCTTGGGAATGCAGGAAGGAGTACTTATAACATTCTGCAAATCACTTAAAGATAGCACTCACTCAACACCAGCACACACGCAGTAAGTTCAGATGAAGCTTCTCTCACAGGCAAACATCTCAGGGAGTGGGAAATACAGCTTTAGGCTAAGCCCCAGGAATGTCATTGGGCAGAGCTGAGCTCAAGAAAGGGTCCTTGAAACAAATGTATTTGATGTGTCATTACTCTCTTGCTGGTATCAAAGTGCATACAGCAATTCTTCTCCAGATACAATGGGCCTTTTCTGTTCTGCTTTGTTCCAATGCAGTCTCAGAGGAACTAGAGGTGGTCACAGGGAAAAATATGCCATTTCTTCTTATTAAGTTTCCAACACTCCCAGCTCACTGGTGTGTGGAATCATATAAAAAATTAATGAAGACACACAAGAATTTTGGTGTTTGAAGTTGCTGCTGACATCTCATTTAGTCCTAAATGTGCTGCAGCACTATGAAATACATCTTAGGAAAATCCAAAACTAGAATATGAACATTTAGACTCCCTCTAAGTTATGTGTATACCCTGTCAATGGCCATGGAGAAGACTAAACTTACATCGAGCAAGCTGGAATCCTAGCCAAAGCGCTCAGCTGTTTGGGACACAGCAGAGCTGTTAGGTCTGGACCAAAACTGTTACAAGTTACGTCAGTATATTATTTTAACCAACGACACACAATGTTCTCCACCTCTCAGAAGGGCCATCTCATTTCTCAGCAACCTCTGTTGCTGCAATGTAAGATGCTGTACTAGATAGTTTTCTATTCTGGCATTAGCTGTGACACTGTCTGTGGATGCACCACTTCACTGTAGAAAGCAAGTGCACATCGAATGAATGCTTATTGCGGTGCTTGTTTGTCGCGGTTGAGGCGGGACACGACACAAAACCCTTGTGGATCCAGAGGCTGGAACACTTTATTGCACGACGTCTGCTACTTTTATACACTTTTTAGGCTACACATGTCAACTCTCCACTGGTTCCCACATACATAAATATTCTTCCATTGGCCACTAACGGTGTTATATAACTCTGCTTACTGCGCATGTCACGAAACACATTTTGCTGTGTTCAGCACATTTTACCGGAAAACCATATTGTTACAACTTCCGGGTCCGGGCATAATTCTCCCCTGAACAAAGGTTCCTGCTAACTTTAATTCTTCCCGAATCCCCCAGGCCAGCTGGGGGAGAGCCACCACACTTGTTGCCTTTCACAAGGGAGGTTCTTCAGCTGCACCTCCCAGTTTGCACGCAGCCACGGCTGGATGGCAGTGTAGCCTCCACCCATACTCCAGTCACACCAGCTCTGTTAGATGGATAACTTTATCTTACCTTTGGGACCTGGAGGTCCAGGGAACCCTATACCTGGCTGCCCAACAGCACCTTTTTCTCCTGGTAGGCCGGGTCTACCTGGAAGCCCAGGATTCCCTTTGTCACCTTTGCAAACAAAAACAAGACAAATGTAAATGCAAAGGCTAACTTTTGGGGAATAGAACCATTCTGATTATCACTCAAAGATTAACAGACTGCTGTACCTTGGGGTCCAGGGAAACCAGGTGGCCCAGGAAGGCCATCTGCCCCAGGAGGTCCAGGGAGTGATACAGTTCGTCCTGCTTCACCCTTTGCTCCTGTTAATGTAAAGTTGTATTAAGTATAGGAACTTATGAAATTAAACAATGAAGTTTCACCTAGCCAGCAATATTAGTTCACCCATACCATTACAAGTGACTTGTTATGAAGGATTTTTTGTATAAGATTCACCAGAAAACTAGGATGAACCTAAACCATCCTGTTTGGCCTAGAAAATTCTTCAAGAAAACTGCCCTCAAAGACTTGCAATTATACTGCTGAAAGCAAACACTGATTTAAATTAGAAAGTCTTAAATTCTGGTGATCCTCTAAGCCGTACCACTTAGAGGGCATAATTTTTTATATTTTTTTTAATATATTTTTTTAAGCATACTATAACATTACCTGGAAGACCTGGTAAACCTGGGGTTCCAGCAAAGCCTCTGTCTCCTTTGTCACCAGGTAACCCTGCAGCACCTATCCCAGGAGGGCCAGGAAAACCTCTTTCACCACGTACTCCAGGGAATCCAGGCTGGCCAGGGGGACCACGTTCTCCTTTCAAGCCAGCTGTACCCTAATTTTTGGAAAGTATAAGTGTATTTCTTGCCTGACTGGCAAGACAGAACACATCATCCTCTCTGAATATTTTGTAACTTGGATTTAGCATGGATGTCTGTAATGCTGAAGAAAGTAGACTTTTTACTGCTGAGCTCAATGGAAATAGAACTAGGTTCCACGTGGAATAGCACATGGAAATCATACCTAGTGTGTAATGCAGCTAACTGTGGACTATGTACACCATGTTCCCAGTGGTGGATATGGGAGCAGATGTGAGCTCCACATTTACATCAACATCCATATCAGCTGAACTCTATTAGTGCAGGATTTTGAAGCATTAGTTTCTACCAGGAGAAAAATATGCTAGAACAGACTTGAATCTTGTCTTAACAATCTGTACTTGGATAACTGCATTTGTTCAATCATCTCCAAGTGTCAGCTAAATCATTCACACTAGTATTCACTACCAAGCCATGAGAAAGGGAGAAAGGAATAAAACTGTTGTCCACATCTACAACTTTGCTCTATAGTCCTTAAAGTAACAAGCCATTCTGAATGCATTTGAGTCAGATCACTTATTTGCATGACATGTAAAAAGAAATGGTCAAAATCTAACTCTGAAATAGTCTGCTGTTGAAGGACTGTCTTCCTCACTATTTCCAGTGAAAACGAAATCTTCCTCTGAGAAGAATGTACTCCTCAAGGTAAGGACAAGATGTGGAAAAATGAATGAGGCCAATAAACATAAAGCATTATAGGGCACAAAATCATGTGAATTCTGATCTGAAAGACAGAATGTATAGGACAGTATGTAAACATAAACAAACAGTAGGACAACATGTAAACATCAAGAAACACACATACTGGTACTCCTTTTGGACCCGGTGGACCTGGAAATCCATCTTTTCCTGGTCTTCCTTCTCTTCCAGGAATACCTGGTTGTCCTGGGAAACCAGGATCTCCTTTTTCACCTTTCAGGATAGAATCATAAGTAAAATCTCCAGGTTCTCCTTTTGCCCCAGGGCTGCCCATAAGTCCTGGAGTGCCGGGTGGTCCCTGAAATTTTATAAATCAAGATGTCATTAGTTGTCCTACAAACCCTACAAAAGAAAACAAATATCCAGACATTAAAGTGTAGACCCAAATCAAGGGAATCACTAAGTTTTTGACTGAAGAGGTCAAATGAGAATATTTTCCAATATGCAGCAGTGTGAATCAAGAATTAATGCCGGTCTTCTTGCCTTAACCACTTTGTCATCTATAATATCATCATTTTAGATGATACATGTAAACTTACACCCCTTACACAAGACCCGCAGGCCATGACATCAGAAAATGACTCTGAATTTTCTGTAGACTATTCACTGGATTTCAATCATGCATTTTAATACAGTATCAACATCAAGGTAAACGAGACTTTTTTAAAAAGCATTTTCAGAGTTAAAAGTGTGTGCCCCAACCTTTAAGTGCTGAATTCTTTTAATACTGTGGAACCCACTTCCCTGATACAAATGCAACAAAAGTATCCCTGCATTTCCATGAGAATTTCTAATACCAACAGAAGCAGTACTAATACAGGAAAATAATACTATTCCAGTACGGAAAACCAAACTTAGCCAAAATTGCAGGTTTATACAAGGCCAACCCATGATTTAATTTCTTTCAAAACCTTTTAAATCAACTATAATAGTCATCAAATACATTGATTGTATGCAAAATTGAATTATCTTATACAAAACTAAAACATTATTTGCACAAGAGCTAAGGCTAACTGAAGGCTGAAAGCTGCTCCCCAAGTAGTTCATTCATGACATTCAGCTGATGCAAATACATGTTTTCCTTCATTATGAGCATTCACTGATTTTGTACAACTGACAATCAGTAAGTTGATACTATCAGAATATTATGCACATGCTCAGAAAGTAGTTTTGTAAGCTCTCCTGGAAAGAAATTATCTACCTACTAATAAACTATAGGATTTTCAGAATTTAAATTTTTCCCCTATGTATTTTCTAGGACTTAGATGAACTTCTGTCATTGGAACAGCCTCTATAATGTCAAGTGAATCAGAGCTACTCACTAAGGTAGTAAAGCACAGACTTCATGGACAATGTCCACTCCATATGGTTGTCTGCTTTTCACCTAAACCTGAACCAGAACATGGTCAATGGTAATCTTTTCATTAGTAGTGGTGTGTTCTGGATCAGACTCTGATGCTCTGGCATGGCTTTAAACAATATTAGCTTGCAAGGCTGGCTTCTCTGTAATTTCTCCAAGCTAAACTATATGCTGGATCACCACCTGGCTGAACTTTGTGGAGCAAAACAAGCTTAAAAGCAGTCCTTGTCTGATTAAAGTCATGATCAGAACTTAGAAGGCAATAAAAGGAAAATATAAAGGTGTGGCAAAATATGTGCTGAGAACAAATGCAAGACAACAAAAAAGCTTAAATACATTAGGATGTCTTTCAGTTTTTTTCACTGTTTCTTTCACTGATCCACTGATGTTATAGTACATTCAGTCATTGGGTAATACAGTGTTGCTTGTTTTGGTGGAGAGAGATAATGGACTCCATCTTAGTGAACTTTCACTGGCGGAATTCAGGCATCAAGGCTTTATTTATACTCAGTGGAGAGAAATAGATTCCTTGAGTAATGAACTCATACAGGTGGGGGTTTTTAACTTCTGAAGGTGCCCTCTCTCTTACCACTGGTGATGAAGGGAGCTTACATAATTCCTCTATGTTTTAAAGCTAGCGCACATGAATGTCACTGAGAAGTTATGTTGCCAAAAGGGTTCAGCTGAAAGGACAGCAACAGCTTTGGGGAGAAAAGTTCTGGTAAGACTCAGTCTATTCACACTAGGAATGGTGTCAAAACTCATGTTATACTATAGGAACATATATGCTGAGGTAGTTTTGGACAGAAAACCACAGTTTACTTACTTAGGGACACTCAAGTAGACTGACAAGATCAAATGTAGTTATGGTAGTACAGTGCTCATCTAGGAGTAATTTGTGTTACCTTTTAGACAAGTATTATGATTATGGCTGTTCTGTTTCTGGTATCTGGCCTTACTGAAAGTCATGTTGCTCTGTGTCAACATAATTGACAAGTAATCCTATCAGGACGCTTTCACAGACTTCCTTTACTTCTTAAAAAATACTTAGCTTTCCTGCAACTAATTGTGTTTTAGAGTATACTACAGATGTTTCCCAAAATCTGCATGAACAACCCAGACAGAGCACTTGAAGGAATGCTAAGTTTGCCTACGATACTAAATTGAGAGGAGCTGTTGACTCTCTCAAGGGCAGGGAGCTCCTGCAGAGAGACCTCAACAAATTAGACAGATGAGCAATCACCAACCGTATGAAGTTTAACAAGGGAAAGTGCCGGATTCTGCACCTGGGATGGAGCAACCCTGAATTTCTGCACAGAGTGGAGAATGAGAGGTTGGAGGGCAGCACTGTGGAAGGGGACCTGGGGGTCCTGGTCAATGGCAAGTTGAATATGAGTCAGCAGTGCCCTGGCAGCCAGGAGGGCCAACCATGTCCTGGGGAGCATCAGGCAAAGCATCACCAGCTGGTCAAGGGAGGGCGTTGTCCCGCTCTGCTCTGCACTGGTGCGGCCTCATCTTGAACACTGTGTGCAGTTTTGGGTGCCACAATATAAAGAAGACATTAAGCTACTGGAGAGTGTCCAGAGAGGGCCACAAGGATGGTGAAGGGTCTGGAAAGGAAGCTTTACAAGGAGCAGCTGAGGTCACTTGATTTGTTCAGCCTGAGGAAGAGGAGACCAAGGGGAGACCTCACTGGGGTCTTCAACATCCTCACAAGGGCAAGTGGAAGGAAAAGTACTGATCTCTTCACTCTCTTGACTAGTGAGGAACCCAAGGCAATGGCATGAAGCTGAGTCAGGAAGTTTAGATTAGATCTCAGGAAAAGGGTTTTCACCAAGATGGTATTTGAGCACTGGAACAGGCTCCCCAAGGAAGTGGTCACAGCACCAAGCCTGACATAGTTCAAGAAGTGTTTGGACAACACTCTCAGGTACATCATGTGATTTTGGGGTGTCTTGTGCAGGGCCGGGAGTTGGGCTCAGTGATCCTGATGGGTCCCTTCCAACTCCACTGATTCTATTACTCAAAATTCAGAAAAACTGCCACAGTAGGCTGCATGCTAATATTAGATTGCTTACGCTACACTAGATGGCACTGTCTCTCTCTCAATATATATGTACTAAAACAGCTAAGAGTTATTGGAACAATCCACAAGAAGGTCAGGGAATCTGGATCTGTTTTCTGTGAAATCCTACTCTTAACCCAACTCCACTGCTTAGCTTGTTCAGACAGAAGGTTATGTGTCCCGCTAAGTTTACATGATAAGCAAAACCAGAAATAAAACCAATATCTGACAGCTCTTTTTTTACTCTCATAGTTCAACCCCACTGCTTCCTACTTTATTTTATTAGGCATAGTTAATTTTATTATCACATCCTTGCACTGGTCTGTTTTTGAACAGAACTGTTACACAACCATGCTGATACATTGACTACCACGTGTTTTTTGATCGCATGCCTAGTAGGACGTAGTATTTGTCAAGGCATTACTTACAGGTACCCCTGGAAGTCCATCAAGTCCAGGTAAGCCTCTTTCTCCCTTGAAACCCGCTTGACCCGGAAAACCTTATCAGAGAGACAAAAAAAAATAGTTTTATTTACTACATGCTTTTACAAACAGCTCATTGTATGTGCATTCTTTGCGACCCTGAAAGTGTCTCATTCCATCCCCCATTCCAGTTATATCAACATAATGCTGCTAAAGTCAGTGAAGTTTTCTGCATTCATGTGCTCATGGGTTGCACGTCAGCGTTCATAAATTCAGAAACTGATGGTTCATTTGACTTAGGAATGAATTCACCTTACTATTGAGACTTATCATGTAACCAATGCAGTCTTGAAACTACCTAACCCATATTAATGTTCCTGAATAGCCACACTAGAACAAATATGAGGTATATATATTTTTGCGTGTGGCACTTCTCTCACATAGAAGAAAAAAGATTATTTTTTTGGGACACAGAATTTGATGCTGGAATTGGGAACGTATATATGAGTCACTGTCAAGCCTGGGCACATCGGCAAATGGTTCCCACATTATTTTTCACTTTCACAACCATCCGTGAAAATATTTGGACCACAGTTTGCAAAGACTCTTCACTGTGGCCAGTTTCTGCTTCCTTGGCAATTCTTGTTGATTGTTTTGGAAATTTGGAGCCAGGTCAAAAATAGGACCCCATTCCACCCTCCTTTCATTAGTTTCACAAACAATTTGATTAGTGGGACAAAAAGTAATTAATTTTATCACGTATGCTGCATTTTCAGAATTTAACCTATGTACTTCATTTTCAGGTAGTTAATGAGTTTTTACCTGCTGGACCTGGTGGCCCTTGTGGTCCTGGAAGTCCAGGAGGTCCTACTTTATCACACAAGGCACAGGCTTCCCCTTTGTCACCTGAGAAAAGCAAAACAACAAAGCAAATGAATAAAACCAAATAGATTTAAGATAACTGCAAATAGGTGGATTCAGGGGCAAACGTCAATTTAGAACACTTCATGGAGAAAGAATAAAAATAAATGTGCTACTACTAATTACATGCTTCAAAGAGAATTTCTCAGTAAATTGATGTTCAATATTCTCTAAATTTTTTAAAGGAGTGGCATGAAAATCAACATAAGTCTTATCCTAAGGATAATATTTAACAGAACAGGCTGAAGAGGATCAAAAACAAGAAAAGAAATATTTAGTGGTTAATAGAAGAAATAAGAAGATTAAAGCAGCAAAAGGAGAACTTCTGTAGTCAGTGTAATTTTGCACTTTTAGAAAAGCAGTAAGCAGAATTAGATTAGGAAGCATCAATCACCATATAAATGAGTGCAGCTCATTTTTTCAAATGTCCAGTTATTCAATGCTGCTAAAACACATGGTTGACAGTCCTATTTATAGATATTATAATTTTATCTTCAATTATATTCATGGCTATGATTCATAAACCATTTTCATTCCCAACTCATCTGCCCCTCTCTAATTCTTCATCTCAGAATTCGCATCTTAACTTGCAATGAACAGCTGAATTTACACTTCATGTCCTTCTTTCCAGCTTGTCTTTCAGCCCCATGCTATCCTTTATCTCTTTCCAGCAATGTGTAGGCTAAGTGAATTATAAGAGAAGTTTGTGTCACCCAACTGGAAATGTTTGTAAACAACATCTTTCTTGTATTCACCAGAGACTCAAGAAACATCTTCCATGCCCATGAACTATTTTTTTAACTAACTTTAGGTATACTTTCTCTGGACCCAGCTTAATTTGCCCAGCGCCTCTACATACCCAAGCTCCAGGGTACTAAGCATTAGAAAACAATCACATTAAAATATTATTACCTTTCTCTCCCATTTCTCCTGGAAATCCATCTCTTCCTGGGAGTCCAGGACTACCTGGTGCACCAGGTTCTCCCTGCTGGCACTGATCAATTCCATCTGCAATGGAAATACAATAAAGAATATTGTTTTGACAAGTTCAAGTTTCCATTAGAGGGTTGCATTTATGCAGTGTCATAGCTGAAATGTTTCCTATAAAGAGTGATAAGTAAGGATAGCACTTTACCTTTTATTTTATTTACTTTGAAAAATTTAACTGGGAGACTGTATTCTGATTCCATATATAATGTTTAAGAAACCCTGAGAATTATAGAGAAAAGACGGGCCCTACCATAATAAGGTTACAAACAACTTTCACACAAAATCCATTTTTATTGTACGCTTTGGCTAAGAAAAGTACTGTAGGTGAAAAGCTGTTGTTTTGACCCTAAAGAGAACGGAGAGTATTGATTTGCTGAAGAAATTCATTAATTGGGGTTTTGGTACCCCGACTTCTGTTTTTAACATTTTAGGAAACCTTCTAGGTCAAGAACAGCTTGTTAACATCATTTAACTTCATCATTCCAATTAAGCTTCCTGAAAACAACAAACTTCATATGTTGGGAACTGAAATGGGTAACAAATAAGAATATTTTTCAGGCTTGATATGAGAATATAAATTATGCTGCCTCTGTTTGAGGATATGACACAGGTTCTGGCCCAATATAATATGACATCACTTTGGCCAAAGCCAGTAGTCAAAATGTTAATGTGAAGTTTGGAAACAACATTTAAATGAAAACAAATTCTTTCCCATTATGCACTTGAAGAAAGCTAAAGAAATATCTTGGGAAGGAAACAAATTAATCAATGACTGAAACATGTTGCATGGAAAACAGAAATTACTCTTATCTTTAGGATGAGGTAAGATTTAGCTGTTTAATTCCTTATTCTACATGCTGGATTTTGTACTGCTTCACTGGCAAACACGGCAACAACTATGTATCTTCAACAGTTTTCAAACAAAGTATTTTTGGTTTAGCAATTCCATAGAGAATAATATTTCTTTCAATAGCTGTAAGGTACCTAAAATATTGTAATAGGGATATAATTCTTGACGTTGAAATGGCAATTTAACTCACAATATCAGTATCACCTACAGTAAAAGTTTTATTTCCAGAAAAGAGTTACAAACATCAGCTGTAATGAGCTAATTATCATGGACCACTTCCACATGAACTTTTGTTATTGCTTCTTTATAGAAAAAATGATAACATTTTTCTCTTAAAAATTGCTTTATCACTATCTCATAAAACATAGCTGTGTAATGTTATCATTACTATTAATATTATTATATATTTGTCACATTACTACTAGCTTTTCATTTACCTCTATAAAGTATGTGTTGATCCTGATCTGTAGGTGGCATCCCTGCCTCTGCCTGGAGGGTTGGAAGTAGATGATCTTTAAGGTTCCTTCCAACCCAAGCTTTTCTATGACTGCATTCTCCCCTACGATAGTTTTATTCTATAATAAAAACTTCTAGCAGACTAGTTTTCATACCTGTTCAGTTTGTTACAAAGACTGATACTGCAGACTTGTGAATTGTGAGATTGAACAGCTATCTTTTATACTAAGAACAATATTAGTATCTGCTATTTTCCTAATTGGAAATCCACAAGTATATCAAGGTTGGCACAACAGGACAAAGAATAAACCAATATATATTAAGGTCAATTGTTTGGTTATATTGTAACAGTCCACAATGAACTCTGAAGAAATTTTAAAAAACATTTATTTAGCAAAGAATCCTTGTTCCAGTAAGGAAACAAGTGGCCTCCTGCATTGTGGATCAGCTTTTACTTGGTCCATCAACAACTCAGATATGTTTCTTCCATGACATAGATACATCCTGATTATAGCATTTATAATCTTGTCTCTTTTTACTTTTTTTATGTGCATTATTGAGAATTCATTGTGAAAAGCAAGGAAGGGCTTTACCCACCTGTTACGCCTGGAGGTCCTGGTGGGCCAGGCAACCCTGGGGGACCTGGGAAACCATCTCTTCCAGGCATTCCAGGTGAAGGGAATCCTGGAGAACCCTTTTCGCCTTTTTCACCTCTCTCTCCAGGGACACCAGGTGATCCTACCCTGTCTGGAAGTGGTCGACCTTTGGAGAGAGTTAAACATTTATGAAAAAGTGAAAAATTAAAACACAACAACATTATCAACATGCTAGCTTCCATGGTGTTTCAGAGCAAAACAAAAAAGGAACTGTGTTTTAATCACTGGTGATTTATACAAAATTGAGATTATATGCTCACTACAGCTGAGTTACTCACTTCTGTTAGGTCCCTAGATAAACACATCATCTCTCTACCAAGTGCCTTCCTGAGATTTAGCGGAATTCACTTTTACTGGATAGCAAATAGTGTCAATGCAGGAGTCAACTTAGCTATTACACTCAGAAACTATCACACGTTTCGTTACTTCATAATAAACCAAATCTTAAACATACCTAGAAATGGAGAGCATTATCTAGTAACTTCAGTAAATAAGTACTCAACAATGCAAGCAGATGTCAGGAACGCTATAACCGAAATCGTTTGTAGGAATAATAAGCAAACAACAGCCAATAAAGAGAAGCAGTTAAAGAGATAGAAGAAACCTAAAGATCTCCTTTTAACTATTTGTACAGTCACACAGGTCTTCATATTGACTAATTTCAGTTCACAACTCATCACTAGACTTGATCACTAAACCATTATGTGTCTTGTGCAAC
This sequence comes from Myiozetetes cayanensis, assembly GCF_022539395.1. NCBI lineage: Eukaryota > Metazoa > Chordata > Aves > Passeriformes > Tyrannidae > Myiozetetes > Myiozetetes cayanensis. The sequence goes on along the minus strand of NW_026087742.1, from coordinate 92,751,649 downwards.
ACTGCATGAAAATATGAAAGTCACAGAAATCTCCATTTCTGTAGGGTAATGACAGACTAAGAGCTATAATTACAGCCTGCAGTATATAGCATCACCACCCTAAACTGTGAAAAATTTCCTGGAAACTATCTAACCCTGGCTCACATTATTTTATATTTAGCTCACTGTCAAGATAGAAAATGAAAGCAAAGGAGGTAATAGTACTATTGCTGCAGGATGTGCTAGAATTGGGTTTCCATGGATTATTAGCTTAATTTTTAAAAATCAAATGTCATGGTTTACTTCAAACACATACTCGTACGTATATACATAAAAGCAGTGTCATCATGGATGTGAAGATGTTAAGACTATGAAAAAGGCAACCTTTGCAGGCAAAAGAAATAACTTTTACTGATCAAGTGACATAGTCAAAAAAAAAGAAGGAAGCCTTCAGGAATTACTTTGATCTAATAAATAGTATTATTATTTCTCCCTGCAAACCTTTTCTTATTATATTTATGCAAACACATATGAAGTTGAAGTGAGAGCAAAACAAATGATCTACATATGAATATACATACTCAGGTATATATGCACACACCCACACACATATTCACACTTAACAAGTCTTCTTGCCCAAAGGAGCCATACTCTCTGGGCTATCTCTGATGAACTGTGTACCCTACTTTTTCTGTTTCAGCAGAAAGTTATCAGGGCTCTACAGAAAGAATAAGACTGGATCACATCAAAGACACAAGAAAAGCTAAGGGTCTACAGGGATAATTGGACTGCTGGAGAAGTCACTGCTTGGTGTTCGGTAAGGAGCAGCTAAGGAGAGTATCTCTCAGGATTCTTCACCGAAGCAGAATACATCAAAAATGTGAAAAAACGAGTGATTACAGTTTCATACCTGGAGGTCCTGGGATTCCTTGTGCACCAGGGAAACCTTTAGAAAGAGAAGTTTTCAATTAGGCAATGAATTCAGCAATGGCAATGACAGTGAGCTTTTAGCCTATATTATTTAAATTCACATTCAAGCTATTATATTCTGAATCAAATTTGAAGTTAAATAATCTATACATATCTGCAAGCAATATATTCAGGGAAAAGACCCTGCTATGTGCAAACTTCTCCAGTGAATTTTCATAAATAGGCTAAGGTCTGTAATGGGGAAAATGGGAAAGGGTATGCTTGATTTTCTGTTTACTGAAGACTTTCTAAAATTATGCAAATCAATCTTAAGATGAAAAATTAGCTATGGACTTTCATAAAGAAGTCTCAAGATTCTCTGTGTTATTATCCTCTATAAGTTTGTGTTGATTTTCATATTAAATAATCTCACTGGATTATTTAACTGCATAAAAACAGATTCTTGTTTTTTTCCATCTATAACTGAAAGACAGTCTTAGTTAAGATGAGAAGCAGAAGTGTCCTACAAGCTATTACAAAATGTAATAACCTGAAAGCAACTAAATAAATAACTGGAACATTACACTGTCATATGGAACTACTGAGCTCACAGACAGTACAAATCTAATTTCCTTTAGTAAGAAAACTAAAACTATAACTCAACCAAAAAGACAAAAAAAAAATACTTACCTTTTTCACCTTTTTGACCTTTCAGTCCAGGCAAGCCTGAAACTCCAGGGTCTCCTTTTTCACCAAAGGAATCTATTGGTCCAGCATCTATCATCTGAATCACAGGACAAAGACTAGGACACTAGAAACGTGCAACTGTGCCTTCATTTGTATCTCTCACATCTTGATCTTATGGTACAGAGGCCATTTGGTTTTATAACAATTTTGAGCAGTTGTGGTTATATTTGCAATTTCAGTCATAATGTAACAACTGTTGTGAGAGGGTTGTAGATGCTGAGGAATTACCCAAGAAAATAAATATTTCCCATTCTACCAAGATTCCTTCATAGGAGGAGTCACAGGATTAAGTGGAGAGCTTTTATAGAATCTTCCTCAACAAGAATGATGCCAAAAAAATCTCAGCATGGTCTAAGCACTGACCCATTAAGTTTGTATTACACTTAATTTTAAAATATTATGTTCTGGTAATTTCTGCTAACCTTGATCTGAGCGTGACATGTAGGATACTAACATTTACAATAAAATATTCAGGAAGCATGTACAATTTTTCAAACCAAATTAGCAAATGTTGGGAATTTTTCCCCATGTTAGAGAAGCAGCAACCTCAATGATCTATTTGTTGCTGACTAACCCCATTTTTTATTTGAAGTGTTAAAAAACTTACAGACTGCTCCCCTGGTTTCTTCTTGTGCATAGGGGCTGATCACTGCTCAGGGACTCACTGGTCATGGTGAGCAATTGTATTGTGCATCACTTGTCTTTCTTAGGTTTTATTCCTCTCTCTCTTCTTTTTATCTCCCTTTTCCTTATTATTATTACTAATACTACTACTATTAGTAGTATTAACTTTGTTTCAATTAATACTCAAGGCATGAGTTTTACCTTTTTCCAGTTCTCCTTCTCATCCCACCTCAGGCAGGGGTGATGAGTGAACAAATGGCTGTGTGGTACATAATTGTCACCTGCAGTTAAACCACAACCAACTGCAAAGCTGACAGACTTACTCTTTTGAACTCTCTTTTGGATATTTTATTGATTAACAATGCTTATAATTTTCATAGTCCAAAATGTTTGAAAGTCATAGTCTTAAAGAGCTCCTTTCCCAAATTTCAAAGATACTTTAAAACAGTGTATTCAGTTTTTTTCCATTAAGAAAAAATAAGGATGTGACTGATGAGAATGAGATCTGAACATGCACAGTCTCTCTTTTTTCCCCTCATTGTTTGAGCACTTTCCTTATTTAATTTTATTTTAAGTTTAAAATAAAACACAAATTTATTTTACTTACTCTTCCTGGAGGTCCTGGAAAACCTTGATCCCCTTTCTCACCCTAAAAAAAATAGAATTTACATTTAAAATCCAGATCAGATTTTTTTTTCCAAGTAAATTGGATTTCCTCAACAAATGAACAATTCAATATAGGTTCATACAACTTCCAAATGACAAGATCACTATAACAAGCAGTATTAGTAAGTAGTTTGTTTGCAGGCCTATACTGTTTTTGCACGATGTAAAGAGGAACTGCAGTTTTTAGGGAAGTACACTTGAACATATAATGGCTGGGCAAAGAGCTTGTGAAAATAAAACCTGCATTAATCAATTCATATGAGATCTAAATCAGGTCTACCCACACTAACTTAATTTCAACTTCTCTTAGTCTCTGAGCGATGACACAGCTTAGCAACATTCACTGCTTTATGTGCAGTCATTGCTTTACTGCACATCTACCTTAACTCATTCTGTGTGAAGGGAATCAAAAGCTGCTACTACGCACCTTCACACCAGGTTCTCCAGGTCGTCCTGGAATCCCAAACCCACCAGGCAAACCCTGTGTGTAGAAGACAGCAAAACCAGAAGATAAAAATACAGATGGATCTTAGCCGTGGCAGCATCAAAGCTTTAAATTTTCAAACCAGACACTAATTCACTGAAAGCAAAAACTTTAAGTAAACAATTCAGAAGGCTAGAAAATCTCAACCCATTTTAATACACAGACAAATACACATTTGTTTTGAATGCAAAAAGCAGTACTGGAAATTGAGTAAAATACATACAGGTTCTCCTTTTGGTCCTGGTTCACCATCTTTTCCAGGCTTTCCCTGTAAAACACAAAGTTCCACTCTGCTTAAACAGGCAACCAAATACATGAAATTTCTAAATACTGTGGATGAAATACTAGAACAAAACAATCATTATTGCACTGCATTAATCCAAGTGTGCTAATGCAGCTAACAGAGCAGAGGATACAAAGCAGGCAAATTGTGAATGCCTAGTTCTTACATTATCCAACACCCTACAGGATGCCAAATTCAATAAAATCCTGCTAATCTATTCCCAGATCCAGGAATAACACAGTGATTTTCCTGCCAAGGAGACTTCAAGACAAAAATATATCAACAGCACAAGAAACTGGAACCAGACTTCATAGCAATCCCTTTCTAGGTATATATACACTTCAGCTTCACAAAACTTACTCATAGACATTAGGTAGTTCAGTTTCAGCAGAAGGCTTGGAGAGTATTAGGCCCTGTGCTAATTAGATCATGTGGTAATCTAGTAGTAAAAACCACTTTCCTTACATTGAAAGCTACAATCTCAAATCACGTGGAAGATGATAAACTAGAATACAAAGCTCCCTCCTCCAGAACAAAATTATTACTTATTAGACCACTGTGTTAACCTACAGAGGGGATTCATCATCATCATCATGGCTAGGCTTCGCGAACGAAGATTTGAGAAGGGCTCTACCCACGCTTGCTACAAGCACGCTGATGGCTAAAAAGGCCAATGCGAGATAGACAAGTCTGGTTGCAGAAGGCACAGCAGAAAGACTCCCCAGGTGATATCGACAAGACGCGATTCTTTCTACATTGTCTTTTCTCCTCGAGAGTGATCCTGCGTGTGTTCTCAAAAGCAGCAGCAGCGTTATAGATGGTGTGTCTCCAGGCCTCCCGACTGGAGGCCAGGGTAGACCAATGGTGGTGATCAATATGGCCAAGGCTGAGGGATGGCTGAGGGATTGTTTCAGGATATGGCCAAGGCTGAGGGATTGTTTCAGGGCAGAGGGGATTAGATTCCCTTGAAGTAATCAACAGATACATGACAAATGACCTAGATGGACTAACCTACTTTTCAGCATTCCCTTCCTCTTCCTCTGCACCAGAAAAGGACTGGTATGTTGGTTTGTAGCCTAATCCACTGGAAACTGGCTTTTATTTGGTGTCCCAATGCTTAGATTGTATGTGTAGCATAAGTAGTATGAATTTGTCCCATAAACTCAAGAAAATGTATATACTTAATACACAAAGTAATAGTGCATATAGTTCAGTCTAAAAAGTAATCCCATCAGTTTAGGTCAAAAAAACTCTGTCTAAAACACTGCAATTGAAGGGTAATGATACAACAAACATGAACAAGCTGCCACCATTGAAATGTGCAACTATGGTGTCTTATAAAGAAGGGCTACAAGTAAGTTTTAATAATTAATTAAAACCATTATCTGCAAAGCCAAGAGAGTCTTCAAATGTACATTGTGATCGGAATTAGTCACATGGTTTAATTCTATTTAACTAGAATATTAGATCTTAACATGCGGTCATCTTTCAAGCCTTATCTTAATTTCAGAAGTAGCTATGATTTCCTGAAGAATTATATATAAAATTTCTCAGCAACTTTGTTCAGGGAACTTTGAAGAAACTGAAAAATATATATTTGAAAAATTCAGATACTCTAGTTTCCAAAGCCAACATCTCTCCATTCTTCCAGCTTCAGGCTCTCATTTACAGTAAGAATAAAAATACATATGTGATAGCAAAGGTAATTCCATCATATATCTTTACTAATAGGATAATAGAACATCTGACCTTGAAGTATTGTAGAAAGGGAGATTTTCTATTTTTCAGAATGAAGTACAATGCCTATAGAGGTGCTGGACCTAACAGTTTAGGAAGACCCACAATCTGAGAAACTTTTAATACTTTAGATGCATTTGAATATAGAAAAGGTACAATTTTACTACCAGCTCAGCTATGAAAGATACTGCATGACTCATGCAGAAGATGTATGGATGAGATTACGATATAGGTTGGATTAGGCAAATGTAATAGACGTTATGGCCTCAAGTATCCAAAGTCAGGCTAGAAACCAGCAAACAGAAGTATTTTAGTCACCTAAACCTTTTTCTCCATTCATTGTTTTTGCAAGGAACTGTACCTTTAGGCTAAACACACTTATTTTGTTGAGTGCATGTGAGAGTATTTGAAATAAATTCAACATATTCCATTTAGCTAAAGTCACTTCAAAAAGAGTGATATGTTTGGCTATGCTTTTTCTTCTGTTATGGAATGACTTAATTTTGCTTTAGTTGGGATCCATGGGAGTTTTGCCTTTGCCTTCAGCACTACAAGCTACTGTTGAATGTCTTCAGTTATCTGAAACATGTTACATTCTACAGCAGTACTAATTTTACTGCATGTTATTACTACCTTCATTTGTACACCCATCCTACAGCAAAACTTGCTTTTATGAAATACACCAAATTTGCTCTTCAATTAATAGTTTAATCAGCTCATGGAAACAATACAATAACTGCAATTATGGTATTGATAAAGTTCAGTATACTTACACGTGGACCGGGCTTTCCAGGTTCACCCTTTTCTCCTTTGAAGCCTGAACCTGGCAATCCCTGGAAAACAAATATTCACCAGATTAAAAATACTGCCAAATTCCAAAGTAAATTTACTTCTAACTAATAGCTGTAGAGATATTCAGTGCCATTATCAGATTCTTTATCATTTTTTATAGTATTAAAAAAAAATACACAATACTTACTGGGATTCCCTGTTCACCCTTTTCACCTGGATCACCCTAATGAAATTATTAAAAAAATTGTGGATTAGCAAACAACACCTTAACCATTATTCATTTAGGTTGTAAATAATTCTTCATACCAGCAAAAGTACATTTAATTTTGTTCTCCATCTCAAGAACTAATAGTTCAATATGCCTAATAGTATGATGTGCAAGAATTTTGATTAACACAAAATGTGAATCCATTAAGCTCGTTTATTTTACTAGTGTATATTTCTTAAACTGTTTAATTCAATAATTGAAAAATTCATTAGCACTCAGAATTTCATGAATGTGATTCTGTATATGAAAAGTCAAATATAATTAATTCTAACACTATTTACTTCAAACAATACTTACTACTTAATTCAAACTTTTAGAATATTTTTATAATATCCTGTGCTTATCAATCCTGCTTCCTCAGAAAGTTGTCTGCTGCATGAATTACTTTTTTTATGCAATTACTGATGCATTTATCATTTATTATATATTTTTAGAGAGACTTCTAGAATGGCATTCAAAATTCATGCATGAAGTAAAACAGGAAGAAATTTTTGAAAAACATGCTCTAGGTGAATTCATTTTTTTTTTTCCTGTTTCACTTTTGTTTGCTAATTCCTATGGATCACATTTTAATGAAGAGTATAAGAAGTCATTTAGCATTTAATCATTTAACATCTCACCTTTTCTCCCCTTATGATTTCACTCCCTTTTTCTTTCATATGTGGTGCTGGTCCTGGAGGTCCTGGGGGGCCCCTTACTCCTTGCTCTCCCTGTCAACAGCAAATCCAGGATAGTCCACTGAAAACAGCATGACTCTGAGATCAAACATTATGAAGGCCAATAACATTAAAGAGAACTGCCACTTGCTTTTAAAAATATAGCTGTGTTTTTTAAAAATTCTTATTTCAGAAAAAGCAGTGAAAGGATTACAGACATAATTACAGACAGAGAAAGATCTCTTAATCTACTCTTAGGGTATAGATTGATCAACACCAAATATCAGGAACATATCCAAGTAATTACAGCAATAGTACAAAAGTTTTTTTAGTGCTTCCTTTAGGAGGAAGGAGTTTAGGAGGAAAGAGGTCAGGTACAGAAAGTCAATGCCTAAAGGGAAATGCTAGTCAAAGTTTATAGTGTTCCATCAGCTTTACAACTGTCCATAAAGGTCAACTTCAAGATGATAACTGTGGATCACACTTTTTTAGTATGTATGTGTCCATTGCAGGGTCAGAATCTCATCTCCTTATATAATGCAAAAGCACCATCTTTTACAGTAAAATACCTCCCAAAAGGCTTGATACATTTTTGTCAGCCAATAATGCACAGCAATACCATTAATCTTTTGCTAAAGACAAACCTGAGGAGTATAGGAAATCTCCACATACTTCTGTGACCAACATTTTTCAGTAAATTTCATGATAACAGCTTAATTTCAACTACATGTTATGTCACAAAAATTCTATCCATTGGGAATATTGTGGCTCAAAATACGTAAATAAGGTGGTAGATTAAAAAAATCAAACCTATCTTAAGTAATATAATTTACTTATACTCCAAAAGCCCTTTGTCAATGACAGTCACGAGAAGTTTCTGGAGAAGTGCTCAAACACATTATGAATTTATTGAATAGCCCTTGACTGCATGCAGTTCTTGGCTCCTGGAAACACAACATAAGGCACTTTGGCCCAGACCTCTCAGTGTGAGAGGTGACAGATTAAAGCTGACATGTATTACCTCCTACTTGATGCTGAGTAAGAGAATAAATGCAATCCTGGAGCACATCTTTTGGCTTAGATTCATTCAAAAGTAAACTCATCTGTGTGCTCTGAAACCCCTTCCTGGTTGTGGTAAAACACAGTAAAAGGGAACAACTGAAAGATCTGCTTCAAATATACACTACCAAACCAAACTAAGGCAGACAGGTCCACTAGAGTCCTATCACAACGAATTATGATCTTTCTGAACAGCACATTAAATCTCAACCCTTGGAATTAAATTAATTTCAAAAACATCTCATGGTGACTCCTAATATACAGAATAAATGGTTCCAGATCTGCTTATTTCAAATTGAAGTAGCTTTCCAGTCACAGCTGGAAAACAGGATAATGACCTAAATCAGGTATAACATCATGATTAACAAATTCTGTAATTGTTCATGACTTTCATTCATTTAGGTATAAGTTATAGATTTACTCAAGTCTTCCAAAAATTACAATGCTTATTTTCTCCGTTGATTGATTCCAACAGTTTTCTTTATTTAAAACATAGTATCAAAAATATTTCTGACAGTTGTTCACTAGAAGTTTACAAGAGACGTACCTTTTCACCTTTGGGACCCTGAAAGCCCAAGCCCATGTAGCCCTGAAAATGTAAATTATACACACTTAGTCAATTTTTATCAGCAGTGCGTACATGCATATATATACACATATGAAAGTATTTTGTACACATCAAACACTAAGAGAGAATATAAAAGAGAGAATATGTCTTTATAATGCATGTGTGAAATAAATAAATAATCATGTCCTAACCTCCCTGCTTTTTTTAGCCATGTCACAGCAACTTGTGACAAAAAATTGAAATTTATCAGATAATTTTATTGTCAATATGCTCTTTTTTCCAACACTTCAGAGAAAATTTTTGCATTTTAAAATGAATTCAAATAACCATAGAATGTTGTAATTACTACTGACTTCATCAAGTGAGATAACAGAGATAGAAGAATTTGAAAAAAAATGTTAAAAATCTCTCTTTATGATGTCCATTAAGACACAGAAATAGATCCCAAAGTGTAAAAAACCCCACTCCTTTAGGATCACTAGTTTTCAGAGTCTTGGGGATCTGGTATGCCAAATAAACAGAAAGATTTAATATTTATAATAAAGAGTCTTACCTTCTCACCTGGGAGTCCCGGTGGCCCTGGGGGACCCTAAAAGACAATATATTTTAGCATGCATGTGCATATAGTACAGTAGGTGGAATAATGCCTTATTCTATGAAAAGAGTAAAAAGGCATATCTTTTAATTAAACCAAGATAAAAAGTCTTTTTCTGCTACCATGCATAATTCTTAGAGTAAATACAACTCAGAATAAAAAATAACAACAAAGAGAATCTGTCTGCGATATCTCATTAATTACCATAATAACAGAAGTTGATATCCTGCTTCCATGGTACTCCTCACTGCAGCTACACATAAAAACAATCTCAGCAAACATTTGGGTTTAGGTTTGGCTACTAGGTTTGTAGTTTATTTTTTATAAATTAAGCTGGGGAAGAGAGGACAGGAGGAATCACAATTATGGTCTCTCCCCCACAAAAATACCCTCCAAGAGTGTAAGAAGAGAAGATGACTGTAGGAGCAACTGCTGATGAAAACCTATGTTGCCTACTAATTTCTGCCATGGTAGAGTTCTGGAGGCTAAACCACAGGCCTGGAACCACAGGCCATCTCTCCCAATTCCCAACCAAGACCTGCTACACACACCTTCTAGAACATTCCTACAATAAAGTTCTATAAGTAAAGTGCAAATCACCATGAGAGGAAACTTACTGGCTCTCCTGGAGGACCTTGTGGCCCCATTGGTCCCTGAAACCCTGAAGTTCCGGGTGGACCCTATGAAAAATTCAAATGCTATCATAAAAAAGTGATATTTATTTCATAATTTCATGATACTGATTTAATTCTAATTGAAACTCACTACTATTCAAACATAATTTAGACTTACAGGTAGTCCAGGTTGGCCAGGAAACCCTTTATCACCTTTTAGCACACCAGAGGGTAGAAGACCAATCACTTCACCTGGATCTCCCTATAATAAGAAAAGAAAAAGAATACTTGAACACCAATTCAAATGTCTTGAATCATTTGGAAAGCTGACTTTAAAAAAATCACCTTACTTTTAATTCAGCTGACACATAGCAAGACATATTACAAGTTAAAGCCTTAATTGTCAAACATGCTTTAAACCCACTTGAAGAGATTCCAGTACAAAATCTTCCTTCCTACTTTCATTTCCTATATCATAATAGGTAGGTAGAATGATTTTTCTGCCAAATCTATCACTAATACAGTGTCACCATACAACTGCAGCATCTGACCTGGCTGCTGAGAGAAGTGGTAACCTCACAATCTCTTTCCCAGGCTGAGACCTTCAGGCTTACACTTAATTTTGACATTAAAGTAATTTTCTAAAGAAAAGGAATATACTTAGTCTTACTTTAGAAAATTATTCTGATCGTTATCCACTCTTTATGTCTCTTTTTTGATAGTAAAAGATCCCATTTTTCCTGCTTTTTTTGTACAAAGTTGGATTATTGCAAGTGGTTTTACTTCAGGACTTGTGTACCTACGCATACACACCTAGGAACATTCCAGTAGTACTTTAGTGTTTACAGACTAAGTCAATTCTTCCCATGTAAGAGTAGGATATAACATGGGTTGTCATGTCATAAAAAATCCAAGATTACATTTCAACTTATATTTAGCTTACAGTTCCAAATAACATCTGTTAATTTTAAAGAGCAAAAGTTCTCTGTTGACATTCAGTGCTTCATTCTCCAGCTCACAAAATACACTCAATAACTAGTTAGTTAGTCTGAATTTTTTTTTCTTTATGAAAACTGTTTAGTATGTGCTGGAAGCTTTTCATACTGTGGGGTATATGACCTTCTTTCACAAATATTATCTACGTGAAACTACGTAGATAAATCAAATGTCAACACAAAACCAAATGTTTTAATCATAAAACCTATCTAAATCTTTCTACTCAATTGGGGGGCACCACATTGTTTATACATAATTAATGATATGTACTACCTTTTTTCTGTTGTAATCCATTTAATAATACAAGACGTGCATGGAGCAACACATATGTTCAATTGTTATCAACTGGAGATCACACCACTGTCTTTATTCGGTGGGGTTGCAGAACAGGGTACAAAGTGAAACACGTCAGTACAATTTTTCAGTCCTTAAGTAAGGAACTGCTGGTCTTAGAGGGTGTAGACTTCACCCAAATTCTTATTGTTAGAAGTACGATATAATAATGGCCAGTCTTCAAGAGCGAAGATTCGGGGAAGGTCTTTACACCTTCCAGCCTGCGCATTGGAACATACCTTCATTCCAGGAGGTCCTGGGGGTCCCTGTGAAAAAAAAGACGTATTTGATGTCATTACTCCTCGGTGCATATTTTACATCTTACACTCTGTATCATTTCATATAGTTATATTTGAATTTCTAGAATCAGGGTTGAAAAAAGTGAATAAAGTAGAAAAGAATCTACTTACTATACTCCCAGTCAGTCCTGGTAAACCTGGGGGACCTACTGGACCTCTTTCACCCTAAGAGGAAACAGAGAAATCAGGTTTTTAGGGAACATATGCATGAGAGATGTTTTTATTTCAACACAGAGATGTTGTTATAAACATATGTAAATTTCACCTTTGTGCCATTACATCCTGGAATTCCAGGTGGACCAGGAGGGCCATCTTGTCCAGGAATGCCCTAAATGAAAAGAAAGTAAAGAAATTGACAATATCCGTCATAATCCAGGTCAGATGTCACGATCAATACTTCGATTAATACAATTAGTTCTTTATAAAAATACCTATACTTCATACGTACGGGAAGGCCTGGGTTTCCTGGAAAGCCCGACACTCCTGGGGGGCCCTGCAATTGAGAAAAACATAGACTGAAATGGCAAATCCACAAACAGCAAGGACAAGCTGCAGCCGAAGTTGCATCTCCAGTGATAACAGTCAAAAACAAGCAGTATTTAAACTTTCTTTATAAAATCTTCAAAACCTCTCAGACATGTCACCTTAGTAATCACTAATTGAAACAAACTTTTTATATTTCTTTAACTTTTTAGGTAGTAGGAACCGGATCAGAGCCTTATGCACAGGTTGAAAGGAATGCAGAGGTGTTGTCTTCTCACAAACATTGTTCCCAAAATGAAATTTAACGTAGACATAGCAGGAGATGATGTTAACGCACTGTAAAGATGTTCTCTTTCATACGCCTCATCAGTGTATCAATTCATCCTTATTATCAAAAAAACCCACCAGGCTCAGATAACTCTTTCTCCTTGAACAGCTTTTCAGTGCAGTACATCAGGAGTTTAACTTGACAAATCACTTTCATCCTATCCTCTTACTTATTCATGCAGCATTTCCTAATACATGTATTATGAAGCAGAAAAGATGCATGGGAATCCTGTGCTCAGATTTTGCCTCTTCCAAAATTCTGTAATTGTTATACAGGTTACTTGCACTGTAGCACACAAACGCTTTTGCCAGAAGATGCCAGTTTACGCTGACACTCAGGATACCCCAGGGTATCATGAACACCATGGGCTGAAATAATGATTTCTTGATCTAGCAGAATACTGTCTCTTCAATAGCTCAGAAACTGCAGTTGGTTCAGTAAATTCTGTGTGCTGCAGCAACTGCAGGTAGATAGAGAACAAAACCGAGACAGTATTCTGAAAATCTGTAAACAAGAGGGTAGAGCTGAAAATGTATGCATCATTATTACTGGCCAAGTTATTTGAATCCTCTTTTGTCATGATGAGACCTGAAAATTCTCAGAATGAGCTTGGCACCTCACAAACCCCCAAAACTCATGGCCCTGGCTAATATCATATGCTAAAATAAGTGCTATATAAGCACCGCATTAAACAAAAGTGACAACAGGAAGATCACAAAAATATTCAGAGCCTCTTCTAGAAACATCAAGAGATCTTTGTTCCTGGCTTGAATTTGGCTCTGCACCTTGTGCACACTTTTAACACATATGTACTTATGAGTGTGTCAGCTTCACTGCTGGAGTGCTGCAAGGAGGTTAGATGGCAAACATAAAGGAGAATTTTGCAAGAGGAAATAAGGTTGATTCATACTGAAGCTGGAAAAAGGTATGTCAAGAAGATATCAAAGACATATTAAAACCAGTGCTTTTGATGCAGTGGTATCAGGTACAAATGCAAATATATAAAAGTACTGGCTGCCCAATGCAGAACTTCAAAGGTAAAAGTGGGAACTTTGACATTATTGTGCAGAACAAGGAGATGTCATTGATTAACTCAAAGAAGAGACTAATTCCCTCTTGTACTTGAAAGTAGCCATGGAGAGTTCACATATAAAACAACTGAAAGACATCAGAATTGCAAACAAGTAAGCTAGAACTCACTCTTGTTCCCTTTGTTCCTGGCAGTCCCGGTTCTCCAGTATCACCCTGCAAAGGAAAATAGATAGCTTTGTCTTTTTTTGGGACAACAATTTAGGGAAATTTGAGTGTTTCAAATACAAAAGCTTAAGTTCTTACCTTAAGCCCTGGTGGCCCAGGGGGACCTTCAGGTCCTTGCATTCCAGGAAACCCAATCACACCCTGTAGTCCCGGCAAGCCTCTTTCTCCCTGTGGAAGCAGAAAACTTATTAGTAACTATACAACTGAAGGTGCTTCTTCAAGCCACTCACATATCCCCTATTTCTGTGCTCAAAAACCCTGTGAGATGGTAAGAAGATACATGTGACAGCAAACAGTTCATGTTTGTACTTGAAAGAAGGATTATTGTAAATAAAGAAATATTTCTGGTTCAATAATAGATTGGCAGGGACTGAGTGTGGCATAACAGAAAAGCACTCTTTGAATGTCAATGAAAGCTTTTTTTGGCCACTCTGGATGGCAGTATTCACAGCACACTTATACTCCTGGGATCAGGAAGGTCATTTTCCCTCTAATAAAACCTACCTGCACTCCTACAGAGATATTGCTAAATCCCAGTAGAAAATCTAAAACTCCAAATCAGCAATTAAATTCCTGAAAACCACAAAAATTACTGTTCAGTCACTACTGTATGAATGGTGAACACCACTCTTCTTATACACCATTCATAACAGCAGATTTTGGAGACCAGGCTTGTCACTTAGACTTGAATTTCAGGGTGGTTCAGAGACAGGGTTCTCAGAGATACAGGATCCTCCCAAGAAGCTGAACATCCAGACTGTATGTGTCATTCTTTGGATTCTCCTTTAATGTTGTATGGGACATCTGCGTTTCCTGTGCTGTCCATCTGCCTAGAACTCCAAATGTATTTAAATCAGATAAACTTAGAGGCAGAAAATTCATCCATACTCTAGATCAATATTGCAGTTATAATATGTTCACTATATATGGACTCTCAGTGGAGGAACACTGTCTGAATAAAGGCTGCAAAATCTGCACATAAGGAGAAGGGGGAAAAATATGCATGTCACCTCCTGGAAACAGCAAATCAAGCAAATCAAAAGCCACATGTTCCTCATAGGAAGTAACCAGTGTTGTCCTTTAAGGGTGGGATGTGAAACAGGGAGAAACACTTCATATTGTCAAAAACTGTAGGAATATTGGATGAATAAAATGTTAGTGTGCAACTGCAAAAAGGAAAAGTTCTGTAAGTTTGGAAAACACACTAAAAAACATGGCTTCTGTTTTAGAAACTCAAAACACACCAATTTTCAAAGGATAGCAACAAGGTTCAAAATACACAAAAGGAAGTTATACAAAGATTTAAGGATTTTCAGCAAAACAGTGAGAGACGAGATTGCTCTTTGTAACTAACAAACAATTTAGTATTTGATTTTAAGATGGTGATTAACAAGACACTTTTCTCCTGTTTGCTCAGGACAAAGATTCATAGCAATATGCTGGCTACTTGGAGAGGTCAGCTGAGGATTCAGCACACACAAGAAGATCAACATCTGAGTCTTGGAGAGCTCATTTGTCAAGGAAGTGTAACAGGCATCTTGCAAAGGAAAAGTTATGACATGCAGGCAGAGGAAACTGAGTGATGACCAACAGACATGGTGCTAATTACACTGTCAGAAGATGAGAGGAACTGGAAGATTTGCGGAGTCAATGGGTTGATGTTGGGTTTTAGTCCCTTGTCCAGGATTTTGTTAAAATGAAGAGACAAAGGAGAAAAGACATTATTGATGGGTAAGAAGAGCAGGGCCAAGGAGGAAGGATGGCAGAAAACTATAACTGAGATGATAAGTGCATGAGAAAGTGAAATCAAAATAACACTTGTTTACAAAAAATTCCTGCCAGAAGAAATCAGCCTGCTGTTTCTCGTCTCCTTCCTCCCACAAAAATAAACTTTTCAATGATAAAGGTACTTTCTGAGGCAAACAATCAGTTTTTCCTTGAAGTGCTGAAATGGCATGGTCTCCTCTATTTACTACCCAGTATTCTTTGTCGTGGTTTGAGAATAAGGTTTACAAATCTGAAGCAGTGTGACAGACCAGAAGACACAGCAAAACGAAGCAAACATCAGAACAGCTGGAGAAATATGTTACGAGGTCAGCTGCAAGAGACACAAAGTCCAGGTTCTAAAGTAACAAAAATCGTTTTGAAATATATTTTAAGGAAGAATGTATCATGATCCAGGTCTCTGAATAAATAAACAATCTGAAAGATATCTGTAAAGTTAAATAAATTAATCAGGTACATAAACCCATACTTTGGCTAGCTAACTGGCACTGCCAGCACAAAGCTGTTTCCACAAAATCAGTTGTTATATCACTTCAGACCAGGATTTCACACTGAACCCTGGGCACTTGCTCTCATGACCTGCTGGGAGGTGTGCTAAGGAGGGAGAAGACACTCAAATACATACAACAGGGTCTTTCGTTGCTGAAGGAAAGTACAATATGTGCAAATGAGAAGAAAACAAGATTACTTTGACAGAGAAATATGAGTCATGTGTAACATATGTGACTCAGATCATGTGTAAAATGATTGATACTTTCTGCACTCAGAAGTTCTGTCCATCTGAGGATTTCACCACACTTTGAACCACTGCACCCTGCAACACAGGGAAATAGTTTTTCCTCTGGTCTTAAGAAAAGATGAAACTGAGGTTTACAGATCAGATTTTCACTTAGTCTAAAGCTCCCTTAAGATCGTTCTGGCACTGTAAAAAGGCCTTAACATGCCTGTAAATCACTCACTAAGGTAATAATGACTGTTTCAGCTTGCCAAGGAGGTTAACTAAACACTTAAAACAAATAAAAACTTGAGTTTCCAGGGCACCTACGGTCAATTCTCTCAAGACTGTCTTCAGCCTCCCAGGCTGCCTTGAGAGGTAAAATGTATCTGGAGGAGCAGAGCAGAGACCATAACAAGTCACTTCAAGGTAAGATAAATCCAGGTTTCTCTAGAAACATTTTATTTTCCTGACTTGAACTGTTAGGCCAACAAGAAAAACAACTGGCTATTTGTCCAGAACTTCTGGATATCCAGTCAAGTTACTGGATGTTCCAAGGCCTGGAAAGCGTAGCTCTCGAGCATGTGGAGGGCTGTACCATCCCAAATACTGCAGGTTCGTGGTTTCTCATACTGGAACTGAGTTTGTCTGTGATTTGCTAGAGGGAAGTAAAGAAACATAAAGGTGACTTCATGTTGGAGAGCTCCCTGCATGCAACCTGCCACTTTGGCTGTTTACTCACAGACTTACACACTATGAACACCTGTCCCTCTACTCTGCCTTCCCATTTGACTTTACTCCAAAGTAAGTTCAGGACAAATAGTACAAAGTAAGTATTGAGTAGGAAGCCCAGATTTCTGCAGTTTCAGGCTGCACAGTTCATGGGACTTAACTCCTCTATGCCACCCATGGAAACTCAGAGAATTAGGACAAGCTATTCCATCAAGACACAATAATACATATAGGGAAGTCTCCTGAGTTCCAGTCCCTTTCTTTAGTCCAGATATCAGTCTGCTATCTGTACAACAGCCTTAGAAAACTAGTGGTGCCAAAACTTGAGGGGAAAGAAGCAGCACTAATGAACAAAGGTCTTATTTCAATACTCCTGCTTGAGTTAGCACAAACTTCCACCATAAGATATTTTTTGGCATCAGTGATAATACGCTAAATGACAGTAAAATTCCATTGATACTATGCTAAATGACAGTAAAATTCCATCAGTTTCAGAGTATCTAAACTGAACAAGAGAGTACAAAACCTACCATTTAGAAGCTGTAAAGTCATGTGAATGCAGTGTCTCCTAATGTCACTGAGTAGATAAGACCCCAGAGATCACTGAGGTAGCAACATTTGTACTACTGCTTTCCTACCAAAACTGGCTTAATTGGAAGTTCAGGCTCTGATGAACCTGTCACTCATTATGCTGTGCAGTACAGACATAAGCATGTCCTGAAGATGCCTTGCATTGCATGGAAATACTTGAGCAGCATCCTTTCCCAGTTTGTCTGCCTGGTTCCTGTCTTCACTCAATGTTCCAGCCAAGCAGCACAACAGCTAATGTTTGTCCTACATTTATACCGCACACACCCTACATAAATTGGCAAGCACCAGGTCACCACTGCCACCCCACTTATTTTTCGCTCAGCACTGAGGTTTGTGGCTGTGCTGCATGAAGAGCATAAGACTCAAACTGCAAGGGCTATGTATTGTTCAAGTTCCAACATTCACAGCTGCAAAGTCTTGGCAAGTAACACTGAAAGAGCTTCTGCTTCTTACAAATCAATTCATGAGACTCAAAAGCTAAAACAGATGTAACCAAGTCATCTGTACCTCTGCTGATTCAATGCAATCTGTCAGAAAGCACAAAGGAGAATTCATTACTCAGCTCACAAAAATGAATATTCTGACACTCAGCTGCTGAAAATGTGGAGGTGCTACGTAAAAAGATAGTAAGTGCTCAGTCACCACTGCGCTCATTTAATAAGCAAGATGCCTCTGTTAGTTCAGCTTTTGTGAAATGCCTTTGCACTAGGCAGTTAAAATTAAAATTGAATGGACTTATAAACAGATGCGAACCTGTTAAGAGCTTAACTGCATGGGCTGATATTTTCTCTGGCACCTACCCTTCCAAATTAACCATTAAATGCTGTTTGACACATAGAACAAATGTGGACTGCTAAGCAAGAGAATCACATGAAGTAAGTAGTTTCAGAAGATTCAGCTGTAATACATCAAGTGCTGAGGGGGAGGAAATAATCACCACCCCATTATAAATTATTTCCCCTTTTACTTTGTCTAGGGACTGCTGGACTGGGAGATTTTAGTCTTGAGAGACTGGTAACATGGATATAAATCAACTGCTTCCAGAAGTGCAGGCTCACAGGGTGTCTAGGTCTGTAAAAGTATGTTCTCACCCTCTCCAGAGACACAGGCACATGGTCAATAACAATGTGCAGATCTTCCCAAAGCCATCTGAATGTTTCATTCCCTAACATTTGCTTCTGCCAGTGATCACCCTGCAGCTGAGACAGCAGGACAGACACATGTCTGCCCTTCAGCTGAAAAGGCATAAAACTCAGTCTTGGGGAAAGATGTCACAAGGCAGCTAAGTTGATTTACCCAGCAAAGGTGGCTTTTCTTCTCCTTCTTTTAAAGGGATGGTGACACCTCACCCTTCTTTACACCAGCTGGTATGACTCCCTCAGGCTCCACCGCTCCAGTTCAGCTCACTAAATTTACTCACTTTTTTTTAGCAAGTGAGCTTGCTCTGGCCTCTGTGAGCTGAGGAGCTCATCAGGTGGTCAGGCAGTTGCCAAAACCAAGGCGAGGAGGACACAGCAATGCAGGACACAGGATGGAAAGGCAGTGAGAGCAGTTTCTCACACCAGCGCAGTGGGGTTTGCTGGAGTTCATCCACCACAGCTTCCCAGCTGTGCCTTTGCTGCAAGGGAAACTGAGCTGGGAGCCAACAAACCCTTGGCCTTACCGGAGGGCTGTCTTTAGACCAGTGTTGCTGCCGACTCCAACATGCTACAAGCTCAGAATTCCTATCACGAATGCTTTCCTGTTCCCAAAAGTTAACATTCATTGAACAGAAATTCCATCAAGGCCATGTTTGGCAAAGAAATGTAACAGTTTCAAGACAAAAACTGAGAATGCAGTTTCCAAATAGAGAGAAATAGTGCCTGACTGCTAACAAGAAAACCTGCCATTCAAAACATTCATCACACTTTGATGTTGCAGTGTGACCTCAGCAATGGACAACAGCCTTGCAATGCACTTCATGGTTTCTACCCAGACTATCCCAAGCCACATGAGAGGTGAATGTAGGCTCTGTATTGGTTCCTTCAGCTCATGTTACTCAAGTGAATTGGCTCCAGGGTGTTAGACCAGTAATTACACTGCATGGTGGGAAACACTACTGTGTGATCTGAGCAACACTCTCAAGTCACAGTGTTTCTCTCCACACTCTTTTAAACATGTGTAAGAGAATTGTAATTGACTCAGTGTTACATTAGTGAAGACAGAGAGATGGGGAATATCCAATTCTTTGTTAAAAGAGTCTGTTCAACCACTAGAGGGAGCACCGGCCCTGAATATATTTCAGGAATAAAATAAACATGTACAATAAATATCATCTGTTTGTCCTCAGCTGCACTTACCATTTTCAGTATTTTATTGAATGTGTGAAGTAGATATCAGTCAAACAGAATTATTGCTATATGCTCACAGGACATGTGTCCTCAAATGCACTGAGGATGTTTAACATTACAAAATTCCCACTGCACATTCTTCAGCAGAATCTGTCTGTACTATAGCTATACAACTCTGCAGCCACACAAGTAACGAGTAATTAATTACAGAAACATAACTCCAAAGACATGCAAAGAATCTGTGTAGGAGCTCTGTAAAGATCTTGGCTCACCCAGAAGTTTTGGGGCTGAGTTCCTGACAGTATGTAGAATGGAAGAGCGGTCTAGGGGGGAGAGGGGGGAGAGTCAGCAAAATCTGGATTCTTGCACTGCCAGGAAGCATCTGAAAGAGCTCACTCACATGGAAACATGAGTTCAGCATTTCTGGCAGGACTAACAAAAGGAACAGCCATGACAGTTTCACATCACCTGCACAGCTCCACAGTCAGGCTGGGTGTGGGCAGGATGAGTCCCCTGCACAACTTCAAGCACTACCATGGCTGCTCCATGTCATGCACAAGCCACCCCAACAGCTGCTGGGGAAGAGCACTCTCTACTCATGAGCTCTCTTGCTTGTTCTGCCATCTCCTTCTCCCTTTGCTCCCTCCCCAGTGATTTTCACCAATTTGACTCCTTCAGTCCCACACTTAAGTGAGCTTTCAGGCTGCATTTTGAGGGGGGAACACTGAAAAGCACCTACTTATCAGTGCCATACAGGTTCATATACAAAGAGGCAGAAACTGCACCCTGACCACCAAATGATAGCATCTCAGCTATGGTTTTTCAATCCCTGACAGAATTATTCTTCCTACTATGAAAATACCCTTTCTGAAGCATCATGAATTCACAACACCAGGGAACCCATGCAGCTTGACACAAGAGGAGCCCAAACCTCCAACAGTGGGGGTATAAACCTCCACTGTTGGTATAAACATTTAGTTAGAAGGTTATTCAAGTTTAAGGTTCAGGGACTGAGCCTGGGCCTCTGCCTCCTAAATACAAAAGAATGCTTAGACCGAAAGCATATTTCTGTGGCACCTCATGGCTGCACAGAACATTCCTCAGGAAGCTGCTAAGTGCTTCCCAGGGGTACAAAAATAGAAATAACAATCTTTGACCATCCTTTTCCCTACATATCAGTATCTATGTGCTTAGTTGGTGTTCAAGTGGGTGGATATATAGTGTGTCTAAAAGAAATTCTGAAGCTGAATAAGAAATAAAATAACCTGAGTGAAGTAAAATTAACATTCAAAAGCCAACCATGGCTACCAACACAGCCTCCATTTAACTGGTGTCAGGCAATTGGTTGCCTATCAGCATTGTACAATTTCAGTTAAACCAGCTGTAACAGCCCCTCCCTACACAATTTAACAAGTCTTCTCATGTAATTCCTCTTCTTGCTCACCCCATAGTTATTCCTCATTTTCCAAATGTGGTCGTCCCCTTTTTCAATGCAGCTGCCAAAATGTCACTTCTTAGGGCTTCTTGAGCAATGTACACTCTTACCTTATAATAATAATAATGGCCAGTCTTCGCGAGTGAAGATCCGGGGAAGGTCTTTACACCCTCCAGCCTGCGCATTGGACCTTTTAAGCTCTCAATATTTCCTTACATTCGTGTGTCTTTGGTTGATATATGTTTTGTGTGATATTTCCCTGCAGAGCAGATAAATGTTAGGGATCCACTGAGCTAGGATGCTCAGTGGGAACATATTTGTTCATAGCATAGTTGTGGGCTTGGTATATGACGGACAGGAATGCAAAACCAGAGAGCAGAAGCCAATAGACAGCAAGTAAACTGTTTTCAACTGTGGAAGTTTGCCTCCTCAAAGCAGGCAGTTTAACACCAAAGCCTGGCAGTTTAACACCAAAGTATGTGGTTCATTGTCTTTAAATTTTCCCTGATTTTGGGAAAAAAAACAAAACAAAACGAAACAACAGAACAACACAGAGCTCATGATATTTCAGGAAGAAGTAACACAAATCCTTTTATAATAGTACACATGAGGTTCTCCAATTTTTTTTTCATTTTTTATCTTTTATCAGACATAGTTCAAGGAGCCTCTTCCTCTCAGTTAGAAGAACCCCAAAGAACCATGAGGGAAGAGGACATTCGAAGGACGAATGTTTTTGCACTGTAAAAAGAAAAAAAAAATAAAGGAAATTCTATCACCTGGAGACAGGTTGAATCAAAAGGGTGCTATATTTCCCACCCCTTCTAATCATCTGTTGAATACATTAGGTCTGAGTAACTCTTCCTTTGTTTTATTGCACATTGTGTTAAATCACTTCCAGGGCTGAAGGTCCAATAATATAAGGGGTAAAAATGCTCCACACCCTTCCTTCTTCATTAATGAAAATTATTTAGCATTTGTTTGCATTTGGCATTGTTTAAAGGCTACATATAAAGATGAAACAGCAGGAAAAAAAAAGGGTCTTGAACTTTTCAGGGTTTTTTAATTTATTTTTGTTCAGATCCTAGACCTGGAATGAAATGTGACGTTACATGCAAGTTTTATTCTCTTGCCAAAGGTTTGTCATGGACATATTTACAGAAAATAGTCTCTTCCATAAATAGTAAAAACATGGGCAGCTGGTCCTAGACAGTACAGACTGCAATAAAGTTCTCATAATGAAGTAGCTCATATCTTAGAGGGTACATGACGGACAATACTATTTGAGACAGTGCTAGTCTCGATGCTTTTTTGGGTTAGGTTGGAAATGGCATTTCTGAAGTTTAAAGAAGTTTGAAAGTTCCATAGGAGTAAAATACATTTCCACAAAAGCTAGAGGAAATATTCTGGCTTGTGACTTTTAATCATGCAAATAGCACAAGGCAGATAACATTGTGCCTCAAAAGTATAAATCACCACTTCTTTACTTTAATCTCTAATGTCTCTTGACTCAACCAAATCCATTGTAAAAAAGACACTAGAATATACATTTTTGCAGTACCTCCAGGGTTGCTCAGCCTAAATCATTGAAGCTAACAAAGATGCAATAATCATTAATAATAATGAAAACAAGTGTCTTCCTTATTTTGACACTGTACAGGATATCAGTATTGTTGTCAGTGAATGCCAACCAGAATTTGGTCTGTTGCTTAGCTGGTGGCTTTAAGTTTCTCTTCCTGACAAAAACAAACAAACAAACAAACAAAAAACCAAACCAAAACAAAAACCAACAAACAAACAAACAAACCAGCCATTCAGAAAAAAAAAAAAAAAAAACCACAGAAAAAAAAGGACAAGGTCAGGTGAAAGTGGCTTGTCAGTTTGTCAGAATAAAGAATAAATGAAATCCGCGATGTATGACTGCCACCCAGAGGACCCTGCGGGGAAGTGACACAGCCAGGGTCGTAGTACATGCCAGCCCCACGGCACAGCCTTTCCCTCGGGTCCCAATCTCTCCCGCTCTTCTTGAAAGTTGATGGAGCCCAGTGAGAGGCAGGGGGCAAGGGCAGTTCTGCTATCTAAAACTTATACTCTAGAGTTACACTTTCATAATTACTATCTTTTCCCTTTTTTTTGCTGAGGGAAACTGCCACACAGTTCTCATGCCTTGGCACTGATATAAATTTATTGCATTTAATACCCAGAACTTCCTAAAGAGATCCCTTTGTAGGAGTTTCACAAGGCTGAATATGTCCTAACTGGATTTCCAGCTTCTATCTCCATACTTTCAGACAGAAAGGAAGTTTGAGTTGAGGTTCTGCAATCACACCCTTAACTCACAAATCCAGTTAAAAATGCTGCATACAGATGGAGACAGCACTGGCTTCTCTGATCACTGCTCCACTGTGCAAGCCTTTGATATTCCTCCCTTTCTCCTATCTCCTGCCGCTGGAGCCAGAGGGCATTTTAGACTGCCACTCTGTACTAGAGCCTCTCCCCTCCATCACCATCACTTAAACCCATTTGTTTTACAGTTCTGCATCACCTTTCACTCTTTGCTTGGTAGATGAGCAAACCTACCAAACCCCTCAAGGCTTTTAGTATTCTGCTAGCTAGCCATGAAATGCTTTTGTTGCAGCTGTTTACAGTCAGTGAGAAAAGAGTGAGAGGACACCCCATTTGATGTTAGTGACTGTGCTCACTCACTCAACTCAGTACACTGCACACTGACCTTTGACACAAGCCTTGGTGAGAATTATTTTTGTTGGCATATCAATATATTTAAAATGTTCCAGCTGAACTTCAGTGGAGGTTGTCACATGCTTTCTTTAATAGCTACAAAATTTATGGGTAGCTTTTGCCATTCTAGTCACCTTAAATATTCTAAGGCATAGAACTATGATTTTTGAGGCAGAAGTTTCTTTTCCCTTGGTGTTACCTTAATTTTGCTTTATTTCTGTTGTTATAGACTGTATAGGAGAGAATTTTATCTATTAATGAAAACTAATTTTTTTTCATAATCTAATTCAATTTTCTTTGGTGTGTTATCTATAACTCAATTAACTTACTGTTCTGCAGCCTTTTCTCAGGTGTTGTACTTATCTAAAATGTAACCACTATGTAGTTGGTAGATACTGAAGGCGTGACTCTGCTTGCATGGAAATAATTTTAAATTTGGGAAGATTCCAAGCTATGCATGGGTATTGCACAGGCACTGGGTGGCTCCAATTCCTGAGCATGAAGATTTCAGAGAAGTAGAGATCTTATACATGTCTTTTCTTATCTTTACTGACTTCATTGGAGGCTCACAAACTTCAGGTCAAACTAAGGCCCTGTAATTCTTTGAGACACCATAATGAAGACATACACTAACAGCAGTTGTACAAATGTAAAATCAAACCCTGTGAGCTGCTCTTATTCCATGAAGAAATGTCTGAGCTCATTATGCCAACACCTTTGCAAGGAAAGATATTGGGATATCTGCTTTTATAGCCCTCTTTCCCTAAAGATAAACTTACTAGTGTAATCCACTTGTTCGTGTTAATCAAAGATACCCACTGTACTGAGCACAAAAAAAAAAAAATCATAGAAAATTTTGCCAGAGGCAAATGGGACAAATGGTTCCTATGACTATTTTGAACTAAGAAAAGCTGATGGTTTCAGATGACACTTAGCAGTTTGGTCTGACAGTTAGGAAACAGTAGAACTCAATATTATTTAGTCATTTGACATTTTGTTCTTTTCAAGAATAGCAGCTCTCTTTATGAAACATGAATGTTCTTTTTCCCTGATTTGAATTAAAAGGATTATTTTTCTCTGAGTGAAGGGTAAATCAACAAAAATATACTACTGTCACTGGAGAATTGAAAAAAACATTGTGACAATGTCCTGATTTTCAAAAATATTTATGAATCACAAGTTTCCCTGTAGAACATCAGATCTGCAGCTGATAAATATCTTCACTTATTTTATTACTGTCTTCTGATTTTTCCCTTTCAGGAACGATTAGATGATTTCACATTATCTATTACCCCTTTCAGGACTGCAAACCCATTCTTTCCTTTTCCTTCCATGTTGCCTGTCACCTCTCTTGCCAACCTTATGGTTGTCTCCTGGGTATATTATTTAGCTGTGGTTTCCTTGGTGTCCTCAGCTCATACTCTTTACAACTCAGGCATAAACAGGTGCTGTACATAAAGTAAGTTCCAACAGCCGCCACTTAAGTAGAAACACTGAACTGTACTTACTAAAACCAAGTAGAGTCAGTGAAAAGCGTTAACAAAACAATTTTGATTTAAAAAAAAGTCTAATAAAAGTTGACTATGAAAAGCATAAATCTGGTGATTATTGATTTGCTCCACTAAAGGAGCTGATTTGTTGCCCTCTGCTATATCTTCAAGGAAACTCAGAAGTACTTAATAGTGGTCTTCCCACTGACTGCCGGGGCTTCTCCAACAAAGGTTTTATATTTGTTAAATCATCAATATTACAAATATTTTTGCTCTACTTTTTGATACTTAAGATGACAGGAAAACTCTCAAAGGTCTTCCCAATCCGGTAAACCTTAAAAAAAAAAACATATGGGGACACAGTCCACTGCAACAGTCAATTTTTCATTACACACGAGAAGCACAATCCCCTGAAGACAACAAAACCATGAGTGATTTTTAAGACAGTAGAAGTGTGCAGGAGAGAAAATAGTGGTCACTGGTGCTGTTGACAGGGAACTCCAGAGATGCCCCACTGACTGTCAGTCTAAGTCAGAGCTATCTGGCTTCCAGACCCAAAATACCTCAAGCAAAGCCAGTTTGTGTACTTGTGTGGCATGGTCAATCCATACAGGAATGATGCACTGATCAGGGGAAATGGAGAAGTAATTTTTATGTACATATAATAATACAGATACAGTCTCAGAATTAGGTAAATAAAAATAAGCCAAGATAAAATTATTTGCTCAAGTTTTCTTATCTCTCAAACAAAAAACCAACCAAACAAAAGGTCAAAAGTAGCAATTTCATTTAGAATTAATTCTATTCTTCTTTTCTATTTTCTTTCAGAGTACCCCAGCAAAGATTTTTTTTAATTTGCAATACTTCATGCTCAATGACAAAAGCATGTTTGATATTCTTGTGACTTCAACTTTCAATGGGTAATGCTGAGACAGTGAAATCATCGTAAAATATTTATACTAAAGAATGAAGACTAATACATCAATGTGTCCTAACTGATAAGTCTGAGAAGATTAATCATTTTGTATGACTTACAGCAAGGTTCCGGTGTTGCTTCCATTTACACATGTTTCTGATACAGAGTGAAAGGAGTGCAAATGGTCATGAATGAGAGAATGAACATTCTTGGAAAAAGTCAGTTCATGGAGAATTTTACTCATCTCTGTACAGTCTTTGTTCTAAATGGTAATGAAATGCTTAACATGCTTTTTCTACACACACTAATGGCTAGGCACTTCTTATCTCCACAGCTGCTTGAAATTGTTCTCAAAATCTAGGTAGGCATAAAAGAGAAAACACAGCTTCAGTCTACTTCAGAATAGCTCAATAAAATGTAGGCAAGCATTCAAAACTCTAATCAGTTTAAACAGATCTCACACTTCAGCTAGGCTCAAGAGAACAGTCAAGTTATTATGCTGAAAACCAAATAAAAAGTGTAAGAGGTAACAAATGAAGATGTTTTAGGCTAATCTAATAGAAAACAGTAAGGTATTATTTATTATTTTAGCAATATTACGCTTTTCTAAAATTTCTGCACCTTCTGCTCGGCAATTATGTGATACTTGACATTATATAGCTTAAAACAACAGCCTGATGTTCAGTGTAATAATAAAGGCTTTATGGGATAAGGGCCATCTGTTGCAATTATGCTCACTTTCCGAAATTTTCTGAACGGGATGAAAACCCTTAGACTTTGTCAATTATACGCCTTTGATAAAGTATGAGTCATGTTAAAGGAGTTTGGCATAGAGATGCAATTTTCATGGAAACAGTCTGATGAGAGAATATATTAAATGTACTCTAAATATGGCCATCATATTGACGAAAATATTCTCAAGTGAGAGAAAAAATATGCCAATGTAATTTACTCTTCCATGTCTGAAATGCTGTTGGGTAGTATTTCTTCGGCACTTTACAGCTTTCAGTCAAATGTCATTTTCAGCACTTTTTCTGGTGCAATCATTAATATGATTATTTGGCCAGATGAATTTTAATGAAACCCCACCAAACTATAGGGTCTGGAACTTCTTCCCACACTACGGTAGGAAATATCTCTCCAGATGTTAGTAATTAAGGCATTAAAGGGTAAACTCAGCACCCACTTCCGCAGCTCCTGAAGCTCCCATGGCAGTAAATTGGTGTGGGTGGATTGCTGAAGAGTGTGGGTGGATTGGAAAAGGCCCTTCAGTGTCTGTGCACTTTTGCACGACATGGAAGCCAGATCAAAAGGGCTTCCAGTGTAGGCAACATGTTGGCTGTGGATGGTGCAGGGCAGAGTGGATATGTGCTTCCCACACAAGTGGCTACGTGAGAAATGGAGAGCAGATGTTCTCTAATGTGGTCTCCTGGGGTACCACAAGAGCTGGG
Source organism: Myiozetetes cayanensis (assembly GCF_022539395.1). Taxonomy (NCBI): domain Eukaryota; kingdom Metazoa; phylum Chordata; class Aves; order Passeriformes; family Tyrannidae; genus Myiozetetes; species Myiozetetes cayanensis. The sequence goes on along the minus strand of NW_026087742.1, from coordinate 92,723,791 downwards.
CTTGGCAGCCTTCTCCTAGCCCGGATCTTGGCTAGGGTCAGTCTCTCTAACGTGTCCTCTGAAAAAGCAACATTCACGTAGATTTCTGAGGTAACAGGTACTGCTACTGATGTGTGTGTTGATGGGAACCATGCTCAGCAGAGACACGTTTCAAATCCAAATAGAATGGTTGGAAAGACCAATCCTAGAAATATTACAGAGGCAAGCAGGAAGGATGCTCCCCTTACTTTCCCTCACTGGCTTCTGTCTTCAGGTCTGGGACCTGGTGGCAGGCTGTCCTTATTCTAGACAGTCATTAAATGTGAAGAATCAGGATGAAAAACTACTCTAAGCTGAAACAAGGGCGGGGGCAGATGTTTTTAACTAAAAGATTTTCTCTTCAAAATCCTAAGTACACAGTCAAAAGCCTCAGGGTGTTAACATAATGAGCAAGCATTGATCTGAATCAAGTTCCGTGTTAAACGCACTCCAAAATATCTTAAAATGCCTTTCTTGACTATTGTTTTATAGGTATAACTATTCATTCACTTGTCTTGATGTCTCTAAGGTCAATAACTGCATTTCCTACACAGTCTAAAATTATGTCAACACTTCACTACCCTCCTGCTTAAAGTCAAAGAAGTTTGACTCCATCAGGAAGAGTAGAGAGTACATTGACATGGTGGACAAGTTTGCATGGGATTTGGAATTTACTATGGATATTTTTCTCTCTTCTACATTTTTAAATAGCCCACGTTAATGTTAGGTAGTTTGGGATTCTAGCATACTAGACAAGCATCTATTTCTTTAAAATAGAGAACATTTTGAGACTCTGGACTTTGGAAATGAAAAGTATCAGCAACAGGCTCTAGTAAACAGACATGACTGCAGCTGGAAATAAATGAAGCATAAGGTTTAATGCTATTTATTTCCCCAAGCTATAATTTTTTAAAATGATCTTGTTACAAGATGCTGGCATGTTCTATGAACTGAAAACTAACGTCTTTCAACAAGAGAGTTATAACATGTCTCTTTCATTCTACAATGACTCATTTGTACTTGTTACTGAAAAATAAGATCAAGATATCAAGGAATAAATTCAGAGTTTTGAAGCTTTCCCAAATCTTTCCTGTATTTGTTTTTAATATATAGCTGACTTCTATTAAACAGATATTATTAATGGGTCATTAAAAAAAAGGAGACTCCATCTAAAAGATGTTTTGAACGTCAACACTTTTTATCTGTGTCACAGATTAATCTATGTTCAGTTACAAAGAAAATGATCTAGCTTGGGTCTCCCATTAAATAATTTACATTCCTAGTTCTGGAAAACACCAAAGAAAAGCCAACAACAAACATTCTTAAACTCCTCATCCACAAATATGCAGCTATTGCATTTGAGACAATGTAGAACACCAGCTGTCTATTTATTTCAAAGAACAAAACAACCTCCAGAACAAAAAACAAACAACCTCCCCACCTTTTCCAAGCATTCCTTTGGTGACCTAAACAACTTACCTCAAAAATGTACCCAAAGCAATCACAGGATGACAAAACTTTGGTTTACACTCATTTATAATGTTAGATTCACAGCACATGTGCATGCACAACAGAACACTCTGTAGATTAAAATCTCTACAACAAAACTGGAAGAGATAAGGAGAGTGATTGAATGTCTGTAATATTTACAAAAGTAGGTAATTTAGAGGGGGAATTCAGGGAATGCTTAAATACACTATAATTTTTCTTCATTGTTACTGCTTTAAAAGAAGATTTTGAAGAGCCTTTTCTGTTTCATACACAAAAAGCTTGGATAACTGAATGGGAACTTTAAAACTCATTTGCAGGATTCTGACAAAAAGGTTTAAATACTATTTTTTTTCATTGACCTTTTTTTTTTTCTTGACCTGCAACACTTTTCTGTATTTAAGTTGATTATTAACCTCCTTCTTCCTATTACAGGTCATTGCCTCCCAGGGCTAACCCTGGTCAGGCTACGTTGATTATGATGCATCACAGCCTTCCTGGAGAGCAATCATCTGCCCCCCACCTTTGTTTTGACTTAGAATAGTTTTTCATCCTGATTCTTTACATTTAATGCCTGTCTAGAATAAGGACAGCCTGCCACCAGGTCTCAGCACAGCATGCTGAGAGGAGTATTTCTGAACTGAGCTGCTTGCCTTGATTCCAGAGGTGCTCAGGATGTCAAGCCTGCTACCCACCGAAAAGACTGGAGATAAGGCTTAGGAAAGGAGAGAGTGATGGGTTATCATCCCACTCGATGGGGGAGGAAGGAAGGAAGGCATGGCCAAGCACTGGGCTAGCAGCTTCAACCTGCAGTGAAGGCAATCGACTGCTTCCCATCCCTGGCCCCTCCTTCCCTCTGCAGCCTCAGTCATCAGGCTGGCTGCTTTTTGGGAACCCCATTGAAGGGCACGGGCCTTGGCAACACTCCCTGGAGTGCAAGTCTTCACCAAAAGCAATGGTTCGCCTGACTCCCAGTAGATTACACACCCTGTGGTTGAAATAAGCAAGGAAATGGAGACAGCTGACTTACCTTTTGCCCTTTTACTCCACTGCAGTCACATTTTCCACAACCGGAACAACCCTGAAAATAAAAGAGAAATTGAGAATTAAATGTCTGAACTGGGTGACAGAACATATTGCAACAAGCCAGGATATCAGCAGTACCATGCTGACTGCAAGGTTGGTCAGCATGGGGAATAACTGCTTAGGCACATATGGTAACATGAGAGAAGGCAGATTAACTGAGGCACGAGCAAAATCCTACTGCCACTTTGTGCTACCAAAGTATTTCTGTGCATTTTAGTGCATCTGGACTGCTCCCTACTTTCCCCCCTCATAGTCATGAAGCAACTAGTAAGCAACTCAGCGGTCTATTGCTTTTACTGTTGTCATGCCCCTTAGAAACAAATCAAAAAGACGCAAAATGTTTGTATCCAAATTGTGAATATTCCACCAATGTACACGAGATCCTTCAACAGCCCCTTTAAGCCATTATTTGGAAACAGTCAGGGATGGCACCTCCCCAGAGCCAGATCTCAGCACAAATGCTGGGCACCAGTCCTTTTACACCTGGGGGCTCCACAGCCTACTACGATCTCAGTACTTCTGGTAAACTAAGAGAAAATATATCTAATCCATTATGAATTTGGAAAGCCCCCGTAGATCAATACATATTCCTCCGGAAAGTTAAATAATACAGTAACATTTTTACTTGGTAAATACCTTTTATTTTAAAGTAAAGCATTAAAGAGAAATGGGGGTTTAATACTGAAAATAAAATTATGAAGGTATATATATATAAATTTTATTAAAGTATCGTCTCCTTAAAAATTTGTTGCTTTTATTGACATCCTTTTTTTGTGTACATAGATCCACCAAATTTGTTTTTTGAAGTCAAACTTTCTCTATATCAGCATAAAGAAAATATAATCACAATTTTTTATCCTACATTATTATAGCATTTTACTATATTATATTATAAATTCAGAGAAATATGAGAATTAACACTAATTAGAATGAGTATTTATCATACAATGCAAAAAGAGAATTGGATCTGAAAACAACATCAACCCATGCTGCAGTGCAGCCTCAGTAAGGATCAGGAGGGAAAAGTGCCACCCACGAAATAATCAGCTTTACTCCTTGCAATACATGGTTATGCCTGGAAAAACATTGGGTCTCCCATTACAAGAAGTGACCCGGTGTGACCCTTCTTAGATTTTCAGACCTGATGAGATCACAGCTGGAGGACGCATGCTTGCAGCTCATACTTCCTCCGCCAGCATCGTGTAGAATGTTATCAGTTTTATGAACACATCCCCTATTCAGAAGAAGTCTGTTTTAATTGCATCTGGGAATGTAATTAAAATACATCACTGACTCATTGTAAACATCTGTTTTGAAGTTAATCCCTGCATATTTCCTTCAGCCTGTTATTTAACATGCACTGTTTTAGAAAAAAAAAGTATGTTGTTATTTAAGTAGGGTTTTGTTCTTAAATTTAGCATGGCCAGAAGAATGGGCTTGTGTTTTCGAGTCTCTTTTTGTCCTCACAAAAATGACTGCATTATATTCATTTTTTCCTGTTTCTTAAGATTAAGATTAGAATAACCAGAGGCAAGGAAGGTAAGAAGGAGCGAGTGCTGTAGGCTGATGTGCCAGAACAGGACACCTGCCCCACAAAACACTGCCTTTATTTTACAATAGCATCATCTCTTACTATCACTGACTGAAACACTTGCGGGTGGATGGGAGGTTGGCCAACAATGACAGTCACTACTGGATAGCATTATCCTCAACCACTAAAATGCATTTAGAATCTGAGGGATGTGATAACATACTGCCTATACTAGGAAGAAATACAAGGTTTTTCCTCCTGGTCCTCTGGGAAGATGGGAGGGACGGACTGGAAAAAGCTTACGGATCAAAGGTCACTTTGAGGAGGTCAAAGGGGCACTTAAGTAATGAGACACTGGGAGAGAGAGAAAGATGGTTACAGCAACTACAGGAATCATCACAAGGCAACTAAACTGAAACTATGCAAATTATTGCTTATTCCTAAACTTTTATGGTTTTAAATCAGTCTCATGGCATGAACAATCCTGTTAATAATTTCCCACTACACATGACTAGAGATAATGAGACAAAGAGAGAAATTAACTTTTCCATATCTCCCAGACATCCTCTGCAAAACAATACCTTCCCCAGAAACTGCATGGAGCTTGAAACAATCACTGCTGTCCTCCAAGTGCAAAAAGAGATATGGAACAGTGCTGGGCAAAAATCTGCAAGGGGCGGGGGGAAGGGGGGAGAGGGGAGAGTGGTGGATGAAAAGGCAGGTTCTTTATCCCTTGTCTACAAGCCAGTTACAGGCTAATAAAGATTTTGGCCAGGTGCACTGCAGCAGGTACCTCACCTATTTTGCATGGTATGCTCACAGTTTTCAAACAGCCACAGCTTCTTTGCACCACAGGCCAGCTTCTCATATAACATTTGAACACAATAATTTTATCTTACTCCTCCCACAAAACATCAGTCCGCCCAGAAGCAGAAGCTCATTTTAGTGATACAGATTGCTTCATTTTTTGACAAGCATTTCCGTTTCATTTCATTCTCCCAGACTGTCTGCAACTGATAAGCTTAGTGAATCATCCTAGCAAATCAGTATTAAACCATAAAATGATTATGTTCCTTCAACACCACACATACAGTTGTGCTACATGCAGACTGTTTACATAAAAGACAGTGATTCATTTACTACCACATTAATGTATAGTTCAAAAAAAGTTCTGCTAATGAATGGGCATCCCAGTCTGGACCTCTAACTTCTATGACCTACGTACTGAGCCTTAGAAGCCTTAAGCCCTGTTAGTGACAGAACTGAGAAGGCTGCTAAAATTCTCTGCAGCAGATGGAACAAACTCTGGTCTGCAATGCAGCCTGTAAGACATCTGTCAGATCTTAACTACAGACTTGTTGCATTTTGCCCTGTTTTTCCAGGTCCAGCTACTTTCCTGGCATTTGAGCAGTACTTGGAACTTGCACAGGAACGATGCAAACAGCCAGATGAGCAGCTTAGGAGGGAGACAACTGCCGTATTTGGAAATGCACCATTTCTGGAGGCTACAGACATCTCCAAAAAAATACAAAGGCCAAGTTAGTTCTTGGATGCTCCACTCTCTTACTGAAGTGCATTTCTCAAGACAAAATGTAATTCCCTTTCCCACAACATCACCTCAGACTCTGCTTACTGAGTTTCAGTTGCTAAGCTAGCCACCAGGGTAGGCTAATTGCTAATTAAATTCTGTTTACTTAACTCTGTTCATGTTAAAAATCTCATTCCAGGGAATGTAGTCACTTCTCCTACCCAAAATACAATGTCTTTCAAAACACAGAAAATCCTGTGAACAGGTGAATGGCGAAACTAGCAGAGGTATCAAAATTCTCTGACAATTCACAATTTTCCTAATTCATAGCTAAAATGCTTTAAAAAGTAAAAAGAATCATAATTATTTCATCTCATGATTCATTAACTTTAAAATTACATTTTCGGGTTAGATGCGATGCTTAACTGATTATGTTTTCTGATTAAACAGTGTAGATTTCCCACTCTGCATTGCTTTAGTTCAAATCCCAATTTGAGCTGAATTCCAATACCAGTTTCAAGCTGAAACACAAAAATGGTTATGCCAATAGGATGGCTGTTTGACAGTGACAACTTTAAGTCTGAATATTCTCCCTCCCCAAAATCAAACCCTTTCCACCCCTACGCTAACCTAGTCTTAACAGGGAAGGCCAAAGGAGATTTATCCCTGTGTAGCAGACACCACACTTCTTCCTAAGTGCATGTACATACAACTCATGTAGCTGACATGAGAGTTGGATAAATACCGTCTTCACATTTCACATCCCACAAAACACAGAAATGAGGAGATGATGCCAACTGCAAGACACTTATCTTGCATTCCCCTCATATTTTCTTCTTTTTACAGAACATCAAAATAGCTCCCTGTCTGTATTACTATTCTTGTCTTCATCCTTTAGATGTAACTATTGAACTAGCTGAACTGCTTTTTTGTGTGCAGAGTACCACTAGAGAAAATCAGTGCTATATTCCAGTAAACCTTAATATTTTTGTTAACTGATTTTGCAGTCCATTAACAACTTTGAAAAAAATCATGTTGCTAAAACTTCTGATGTACTTAGTTAGAACAAAGAAGATAACAAAAAATACAGATTGTCCTAGCAAATCAGCAAAATTTAGTTATACTCTCTTCGAGGACTTGACACAAAGCCAGTTTTCCTGGACTGATGATTGGAACTTCAACTCTTAAAATGGCTCAGGAAAAGAAACATCTGCCATTCTTATATTTTCAGGACTTAAAGCAAAGACCAAAAATTGAGCATAGTTCTCATCTCATTTGTAAATCCATCAATTTCAGATCCCTACAGACAGATAAATAACGAAAAAAAGGGAAAATTTTATGGTTTTATAATGTCAGCAAGCTCCAGTCTTTCCTCCTCCTCTGAGTTCTTTTTCTCCCCATTAGGAAAAAAAAAAAAAGGCAAAACAAAACAGTTGGCAGCTTATCCTCATGTCCCATTTTTACTTTTTTTCCCAGCAAATCATGGGGAGACTTCAGTTATGACTATTAAGGGAATTCCCCAAACCAAGGGAAGGCTTATTGGTTTTACAGCTTTCACCCTCTAGGTCACAAAATGAAGTTCAGCTCTCGTCAGCAATGACTGGAAGTTTCTGTTGTGCAGTAGCTATTTAAAGTTCCTGGTTGTGTCATTTCGATTTTCTGTAGATCACAGAGGACAGCAGAACAGTGCCATTCAAGATGTCCTGTGGGATAGCACTGTTCTCCTCTAGGTCCCTGCTCGGTCTATGTAAATACTTTGAAAGGCACCAGACGCCTACATTTAAGTAACGGAAGCAAGTGCAACCCAATAATCTCCAAAGGCTCACTAAACCTTGAATGGATAAGAAATAAAATACTCATTCTCCTGAAGACCTTCTTTCTTTGGTTGTAGGTTGATGTACATGAGTAGGACAGAAGGAAGCAGAAGTGGTCCCCACTCATTTCTCTGTCAATGCAGAACCAGTCTCCTAATATGTCCTCTAGGGATTGCTTTAGACCAGATGAAAAATCTCCTGGAAAAAAAAAACTACACAGTGGGAAGCTGTGGAACTTCATGGTTATTTGTATGACAGTCCATGAACTAAGTATCCTTATTTGTTTAAGGGAAATTTTTAGGTTTAGAGTCCCAAATTAACATATTCATTAATATCTGAAAGGAATTACAAGTCATTGTCTAAAATATCACAGTGCTTGATGAATTTTGAACTAATCACAACAATTCAACTCTGGTTTTATTTAAAAGCCTTGCACAGTTTTCAGAAAACCAGCTGATTTTAAGAAAAACTCTAAAATACAAATGGAAAAAAATCATTATGGCTATTGGGACAAGAGTGGGCTGTTTATATATTTTTGGCAGGGTTTTTCTGTTTGGCTGGGGGGAGGGCAGTTTTGTTGTTGGTTTTCGTATTATCAGAATCATGCAGGATGTACATACGAAAATTGCAGACAGACCACAGATTCTTATCTGAGATCTCCAGTGTACTTTAGTCACTCAAGGGAATATTAGTAAATTTTAAAATGTTTAATGTTAAGTATTCCAGGAAATACTTAATTTGCAATTTAGCATCAGTTGGAAGAACTTTAATTAAAATATGTTAAAAAAAAAGAGTCATGTCTTCTTAGTCAAAAGAATATCAGATTGTTGGAGCTGAAATGTTTTGTTGCTGGGATCTCATTTTTTGCATTCTTCCCCAAATTCCCCAAGGGTCTATCCTGGAGGTAGGGTCATGGGAGTTCCCTGAAAGCTGCTCTGTGAACATGACTTTCCCGCTGGTGATGTGAACATCATTTTCACAAAGTAATGCAAATCCAGGGGGCTTCCAGTTAGTTCACAGGAAATATAGTTATTTCTGTTGTTCCATATTTGGACAAAAATGACATTTAAAGCAATTGTTTCCTCTAACTGCATTCTTCTACAGGAAGCTCTGGAAACAATCAGGGTATTTGCTTACTTAGGGAAATTTTCAGAATATCACATTATAGCATCCAGTTCTGCACAACTCAAAGCAAATAACTGGTTTGTGAATACAAAGTAATGGCATTATCATAAAAATATAAAGCCTCCCATGACCATTATCTACTAGCAGGTTTATTTTCACAGACTGTCAGACACTGCTTAGCCTCCAGCAAACAGAGAAGACTGTATTTACCAAGTGAGTATTGATCCAGTAGGTTTTGTACCCTTTTCCTATTTAAGAACTCCACTTCCAGTGTGAAAAGAATTCCAGAGCCCAGTAGGATCCTCTGGTGTTGCAGTCACTGGTGTTACTTAACTGACAGCTGAGGATTAGAGTATATTCCAGGGCTTTCTAACATCCAGTGACAAGCACTTTCAGGAATACATTTCAAAGGGCATGACCCCTTCTAAATTTGATTATGGTAACCATTGCTAACAACCCCCACTCTGCTCTTCCCCTTTGTGAATGGGCAAAGTGGAGCCAGGTGATACAGGCAAGAAGTTCCCATTCCTCATCTTGTTACCTTGAAAAATCTGCAGAGAGAACAGGAAATCCTGTGCAAAACCCCCATGGCTATTGCACAGCTTAGACACCCACCTCATATACAACTACTCTGGAGTGCACAAAGCAAACTGCTCCTTGTCCCACACGGCACAGATCCAGACACCCTAACTTGCCTGTTTGGTGAACGTGGCGTTAGTAATCACTAGGCATACAAGTGGAAGGCTAACCAAACATCAAACTTCTTTCTTGTACATGAGGCAGAGAAACTGTGAACTCTGAAAGAAATCACACAAGTTTGTTTTTCTTGCTGACTTGCGGGATGGATCCACACATTTCTAGAAATGTCTTGGATCTTCTCTGGTCCCTGTGCCTTTCCTGCTCAGTGTGCACCCCCATTTTCACAAGCACAGATGGTACACATAATAAGCTTGGGTATGGGTGCTCAGTGTGGTTGAAAGCCTGCTCCAGAACGGTGCCAGCAGGCAGGTAAAATGCAATACCACCAAAACTAGGCAGAGGCTGAGGGAGAGGCAGTGGTGGCCACCACCCCAGCAGGCAATGCAGCTCTCCCCAGCCACCCTCCATCTCCCAGTGTTTCACGAACCCAGAGGCAGGCCCAGGATGAGAAGGAACTGCCCAGGTGGACTCTCTCTTTCCCTCCTCTCACAGGCAGTGGCCCTCTCTAAGCAGCACTGGGCAATGTGGGAAGAGATGGCTGCCACAGTGGCAACCACTCCCAGAGCTGGGCCACCATGGGCCACAAAGGGCCCAGGACTGTCTCTGTGGCTGTGGGAATGGTTCTAGGTCCTGATGAAGAGGCTGTCTCTTTGCCACACTGTCCACAGCCATCACTAAGTCTTCCCTTTAATAACCAGCACTCGCCTGGCCCTGGCAAGCCGTGGTTACATCAGGGAGTGCAGTGAAAGAGCGAGTCTGCAGGGGAGACACAGCCCTCCTGAGCCTCAGCCCCCCTCAAGGCATTTTCATAAATATGAAAGCAAAGGAGATGCCTCAAGAGAGATACACAGGAAACCAGTGAAGCCGTTTTGCAAATGTTTACAGCACATCCATGAGCAGTGCTTTCCCTTCCGTTAGCTGACAAACATGAACATCAACATAAACAAATACATTTAAAAGTAACAGCTTTAAAACAACACAGTTCTGGGAAGCTGGAGGCTTTGGCCTCCACTATCCTTGCCTAGACTAAATAAATGGAGAAGCAAAATCCTCGTAGTTGGGATGCACACCAAAGAATGTGAGAAAAGCACAAGAAGATAAACTAGACTTCTAACTTTGAGCTCAGATAAGAAACCCAGGTGACACATATTCTAATACAGGCACAGACTGCTGTGTCCTGAATGCACACCACCCGAGCATGACTTTTGTCTGGGTGGCTCTGAGCATCTTCACTGATACAGCTCCTAAATTCCTTATAGCACCCTCCGCAGTGTGACCCATCACCAGTGGAGGAGGCTCTGTGCACTTGCAGGTAACACCATCACCCCAGGCAAGGCCTTGCCCAGGAGGCTCCACGTCACATATGCTTCAGGAATGGTGTCCACTTCCTCCTTCTTAGTCCTCTCGTCTCCATCACCAGTTCCTTACCCTTCAGTTCTCCCGGAGTCTGAATTTGCATAACTTAGGAAATGATGCAGCTTTATGTTGTTATGCAGTACCTGCAACAAGGGCTCTGCACAAACCGCACACTGGCTGTTCCTCAGCACAGACAGATCAGTGCTGCAATCACCCCCTGAAGCTGTGGCTGTACCTGCACAGCATGAACATCCCCGATACACAGCCCAGCCTGACATTAACAAGATTTGACAAATGTTGAAGCTTCTGCAAGGAAAACCTTAACGGAAGACCCCATTGACCTCCATGGCATATTGCAGGTATATACAACTTGTCATTAAAACCCTTCCTGGAGGTTTCTGTAAGATAGAGTGCTTAAAGAGTAGCAAATTTTACCAGAATGTATGCAATTTTTATTGCATAAATTTATCAGAACTGTCCAACGATTTGTTGAGTAAAACATGTGAAGTCGTTTCTTCTAAAAGGAGTCTGAACCTTTTCAAAAATTCTTACAACAAAACAGTAATAACAACTAATATAAACAATTTTAAATACATTCATACTTCACAACACTAGCTCACTCAGCTCCTCAGTAACACCAGGAAGAGGAGACAGGTAAGGTAGTGATGGCCTCACTCTGGCCAGCAGACTCAACAAAGAGTCACAAGATTGTTAACGAGCAACTTACAATTACACTTTAAGAACCTTATGGTATTCTGGAAACAGCAGTAGTAACCAAAGCAGCTCAACATCCTTGTCAAACACAGGATTTAAAAAGCATGTAGCATGTTTAGTCTACTTAGCAGCCAGCCAAAATACACAAAAATTCATTCTATAAACCCACTTTTCTTCCCCACAGATCTCAAAGTACTTCCAAACAGGTTCATCCTATGGCAATACCACTACTACAGTAAAAAAAGCTGCATTTAACTGCTGTAGTGAAAAATTTCAGCCACTTGTTCAAGAAGCCAGTTCTAAAAACTGCAGTGTCACGGGGAAGGTCTAAAATTGGAGGAGTGAGAACTCTTCCAAGTGAAAACTGTTTTCAGAGTATTTGCATTATAACCCTACCATAATTTCTGCACTGGAAGCAGTACCAGAAGTCTACACTATGTACTTGTTTTCAAGTATTTTAACAAATTGCCAGTCAACAATCCACCTGGGCATCTTCTCTTAAGCTCTGAGTTACACCTTTAGTTCAGTTAAACTAATATTTTTTGCAATGACATTGTTAATAATTTATCTGTTTGGACTCCTAAAAAGCCATTGTTCTGCTCCCTAAAAGGCCACTGAATTTTGCCTTTTTCTCCTGTCCAGGATGTCATTGATTACAAGCTGCTTTCTCTTCAGGACACAACAGCATCTTTTCTCCTAAAGACTGCACACCTCAGAAATACTCCATTCATTTCAAGTTACCTTTCAAAGGACATTAACGCATATTTAAAGACTCCAGATGGATATGGGCATGACTGTTGAAGAGTCACAAGTTGCAAGAGGTACTTCTCTTAAATGCAAAGCTCACAGCTTTACAAAAGCCCTTGCTCAGAAGAAAAGTAAAGACTCTACTCCTGTTCAGAAGCACAAAAATTATTTTAAAAAAAAGTCAAAAAAGTGGGTTTTCCTTCCTTTGCTGTTGCAGACAAATGATCTCAAAGGTCACTTTATTCCTCTCTGAGAAGCACCAGCTAAGTGGTAAAACTCAGGGGCTTGTCCAAATGGTGGTGTCCTTTAAGGAACAGTCTAGAGACAAGAAAACAGGATGAGGAAAAAGGAGAAAAAGCTCCCAGAACAAATCTCAATCCTCAAATCACACGTAAAGTTAAGTAACTGGGCAGATAACTGAGAAACAATCCCCAAATCACTGTTTCAGTTCACAAGTTTTTTGTGCAAGAACTCTGCCACATGGCTGAGGCACTACCTCATGGAGCAAAGCCCTTCTACCTGACTTCACCCCAAAAAATGAAGATAAGCTTTACCACAGCCTTATCTATGGACTGCAAAGCTTCTCTGAGAATTAGGAGGTATGGAGAAGAGTCCACATCATCTGCTAGCTGATGAGCAGCAGTATCACCACACTGGGATGTGAAAGCTAACAATGACTTGCATGACTTGAAAGAATTCAGAGCACTTGTGTGCATTAAGCTCAAAGGGAGTGGATGGATCAGATTCCTTTCAGGATGTTGCCTGTCTTCCTCATTCATCCAATGAACATCAAAATTACATGGAAAGGGGGCTTAGGTACAAATCAGATGGTTTAATCTCACACTTTTTCCCATTAAATCCACATTTGTCGTAGTTTCATCTCCAGTGGGATTCAGTTAAGAGCCTTATGGCATAAAGGAGTTCAGAGAAATGCAACACAAATCATCAGTCTGGCATTTACTGCCCTGATGTCTTGCAGCCCGTACCCTCTAATTTGCTCTGAATTCAACTCTTACACAAATACAGCCAAAAATTCATAATTATAGAAACTATAGTGTCAGCTCTTCCTTTACATTACAGCTCCTTAGGCCAAAATCATTTTCACTTGCAATTGGATTGGGACATTCCACAAGCACGTGGCATGGCAAATAAGTATATCTAGCAATTTGTTTTAAAATCAATAATGGAAGAATAAACCAGGCTGACTGTCAAACAGCTTTTTTTTATTATTATTTTTCAGCTGTGGAACTCAATTTTAGTAATGTGGCTGGTCAACTGGATGCTTTTGCCATTTTTAAAACATAGTCACAAGGAAAAACCAATTCCATCCACACGTACTGTAATATAGTTGTCTGGCCTAAATGAAAAACAGACAAAATTTTCTCCAACCCGTATTTTTTCCAAAACGACATTTGAAAATTCAGTTTTAGTAAAAATTTAAATGTTGGAGCATCAGAGCAAAATAGCTACAGGAAATATTATTTTAGCGTGCAACATTAGCCAGACGCAAAAGGAAACAAATTTGTCAGTCCTCTCTTTCTTTTATGTTTCTTTGTTGACTAGACAGGAAGCTGACAAAAATTGACTTTTTCCCTCTCATAAAGCATACAGTGTAATTTTTATTGTACCACTTCAGTAGCTGACTGAATTTGATAAATAAAAACATACTTCACGAGCATCCAGGGAAGTGGTTGACATCTGACAGTTTACAAAAATGCCATACTAATTAGGTACAAAAAGAAAAGAAAATAGCTTTTATTGCAGAAACGGAAATAACGTGATTTAGAAGCTAAGCTGAAAATCCATTCTTTTCTATGGCAACTTCCTGAGTGATGGAAAAGTTATAGTTGAAAAAAATTAAACATTTGCTTAACCTGTATTCCTGCATGTAGAGGTCAGCAGAAGTGAAAACATTGATGAACATGGAGATGTAGCTGTAAATATTTTGTGAGTAGTTTACTTAAAAACAGTAGGAAGCAGACAGATAATGTTTCAGCAACAAGATTTCTTCCTGCTGATTAAGCAGACAGAGATAGTCTTCAAAATCCATGCTTGTTATTTAGAATTAGAACCAATAAGCTCATTCATCTAGTAAAAGGTCAGTACTAAAGATCTCATCCTTTGTCAAAAAATTAATCAAAATTTTCTGAAATTAATAAACATGGCCTATTATAGAAGAGGGCTAAGTATCCATGTTAGAGTTCTTCCAAAAGAGATCCTGCTAATAAGACACATGAAACACCCAAATGGAAGGACAAAGGACACAAACAAAGGCCATTCCTCCTGCAACTCTGTGAAGCGCTGGGTCATAACAGGTAAAGCCAGGGAGATCAGTGGTGGGACCTGCCACAGGTTTGTCCTCTCCTTTCTGCAGTCCTAACCCTACTCCTGTCCTGCCATACATCAAACTCATCCTGGAATTAAACTACTTTTTTTCGCAGTTTTTTTAACGGTATGGTTTAGCTTATTGAATTACCTTCATGATGAGGTCAATTAAATAAATGCTGCCATAGTGGAGGGGCAAGACAATGCAAGCAGGACCACAGGCTGAACTGTCTAGGAACAGTCTGATGTAGGGGATTTAAGACTGACATAGGTGTCACTATTACTTTAATTATCAAAGGCACTTACCATTTTATTGGACCCTGAAATAAACTGGCAAACTGATAAATTTATGAGCTATTGCATGCTACTGTGACAAAAAAAAGATGGAGATCCATGGAGTTTACCTGTAAAATGAAGTATTATTGATCATATTCCCTTCTCCAATATTCTAACTTCCACTTACTAAAACAGATGTTTCAATTTTTATTAGCATTAGTGAAAGAAGGTTCAAAGTATCTCTGAAGTTATGCTTATCTAAATTATTCTTGGAAAAAAAAAAGAGATAATTATTTTCCATTTTCTATACCTGTATGGCTTCCATTTAATAATCCCATTTCATATTGGTTTGTAAGATATTATGTCCTTTTTTTTTTTTTTTTCAAAATAGGCTGACCAACTTTGTATCATTACAGATACTGGCGAATTCACAATAATAGTTACTTGTAATGTGACTGTAAGCTTAACCAGGCTTCTTGACTTTACAATGATAATACACTGTGGCACTACCAACATGGCTTTATAGCAAATTCCAGGCAACTCAGGCAGATGTTGAAAAGGAGCTTTCCAATGCTTTTTTCTAAAACCTTCCCAGCCTGTGAACACCTCTGGAAGATGTGTCATCCAGAGTACATCTAAAAAAAAATAAAATTTCTAATTATCCATCATCCTTAAGAATATATCCCTGCAATCTGTAGTATGTTCCCAGCACTAAAGCAAGCATACAAGCATAAAACCCAAAAACATTATCCTCAGGTAGTGAAAGTCTTCAAGTCATGTACAAAAGAAATTTGAAGATTCACAGTCCCAAATGACCAGCACTTTGCTAGAAATAAAGCTGGTTGCAAATGACAAATGTCTAGATGTTTCAGAACATTCTGAGTAGATTCATGAATGAAAAAATGTTCAGTTTAATAATTTCACTACAAAAACTGCAAATATTGACCGTTTTGAGTAACAAGTGCCCTCAAAAAAACAGGAATAAAAGTGATAAATATAAGCAAAACCACCCAAAGTCACATCACGAGACTGCCTTTCAATGCCAGCACATCTGCAAAAGTCATATTAAAACTCAAAGTTCAGAACATGTCATTCTTATGGCAACATCTTTAACACGCCAGATGTATTCCCAAATTGCTCTCTAGAACAGACCACACTTTCAAACACACATCTAAACAACACTTTAAAGAAAACCTCATATTTACAGTGCGTGAAAAGTTAAAGAAAACTGAAGTCATTAAAATCACTACCCCTACTTAATAAAAGGGTCTCATTAACCAAAAAGGCATCAATGCTGCCTGTACATAACCTTAGACTTGTTACTGCTGCCTTACAGATGTGTTGCAAGTGCTCATGACTATCGGGTACTCTCACTTTTGGCACTGCTCTTCACACTGGAGTTAAATGAGTTTATGGGTATCTTCTAGCTTTTTTTTTAAAAATGTCATCTGTTTGACTGTCTCATAGGTCAGAAATCTGCAAACCAAAGATCAAAATGTATAAACGTCATAAAAACAAAAGGGTAATAATTAAAAAATATTCTTTTTTAACTAAAATCACATTTACTTTGGGCTCAGCTCATATTTCTTGCACGGGGATAATGGTAACTTAATTTGAATTGTTCATGTATCATTTTTCTACCTAATGTAATTCAGAAGTTAAAACAAAACAAAAAAATCCATTACTAAACAGTTCAAGTTCTTAGGACAGATTCAGTCTGCTCGATAAAATTACCATTAGCATATTTTAGCTAGACTTAATGTAAGCAACAGTTTTACAAGGGAATTATTGCCTTAATTTCACTGCTGCTTGCTTTAAAGGAGATATTTATTTATATTACGTTTTTATAATATTTATTGTTCTCTGTGTCTAATAGTTTATTTGATCTTCAAGTAAAATAATTTGGGCTATTAAGATAAAGATAAAACATTTAATTGAAGTCATATAAAGTGTTAGAAAGAAACAGAAGTTACTTTAAATAAAAGCATTTTAATAATTAAACTGTGTAACTTCCAGTAGCTCCTAGAATCATCAGAAATAGAAGAGTTTACACTCCTGTCATCACCTGACATGACCTCTGTGAGCATCACCCTAGGCTGGCACTATTTGGAGCACTTAAAGTGGAGAAAGGAAAGCAGGGAAATAGCACTGCAGCAGCAGGATTGGGCAACCCTGGATGTGGGACAGGACAACCCTGGACGTATGTACAGACTGGGGAACAAGACACTGGAGAGCAGCACTGTGGAAAGCGACTTGGAGATCCTGGTTGATGGCAAATTGACTGAGTCAGCAGTGCCTTGGCAGCCAGGAGGGCCAACTCTGTCCTTGGGGAGCATCGGTCAAAGCATCGTCACCGGTTGAGGGAGGGGATTGTCCTTCTCTGCTCTGTACTGGTGCAGCCTCACCTTGAATATTGTGGTAGTTTTGGGCACCACAATATAAGAAAGGTATCAAGCCATTAGAAAGCTTGCAAAGGAGGGCAACAAAGACGGTGAAGGGCCTTGAAGGAAAGCCACATGAGGAGTGGCTGAGACACTTATTTTGTTCAACCTGGAGAAGAAGAGGCTGAGGGGAGACCTCATCACAGTCCACAACTTCCTCGTGAGGGGAAGAGAAGGGACAGGCACTGATCTCTTCTCCATGGTGCCTGAAGTTGTGTTAGGGGAGGTTTAGGTTGGATATTAAAATTAGCTTCTTCACCCAGAGGGTGGTTGGGTACTGGAACAGGCTCCCCAGGGAAGTGGCCACAGCACCAAGGCTGACAAGAGTTCAAGAAGCATTTGGACAATGCTGTCAGGTACATGGTGAGATTCTTGGGGCTGTCCTATGCAGGGCCAGGAGTTTGACTTTGATGATCCTTGACGGTCCCTTTCAACTCAGGATACTCTGATTCTATGATTAGGAGTTCTGGTTGACAAATAAAAGTGGCACAAAGAACAGAGCCAGGTTCTCCCAAGATGGGGAAGGTGGAGGAGAAGGACATTCAGATTGCAGAACCTGTAGGCATCTGCACAAGGGCACAGTTAAGGTCATGCATTGCAATTTTATTCTGTCATTGCTTCCAACTCTAAACAAAATTTAAAAAAGAAAAGCAAAACTTATCTGCAATTCACAGACTTCAACAGAAATGAGATTCCAAGCATCTGTCGTCACAAAAATACTTGTGACACAGCATCTCCCAGAAGGAACATATCCCACAATGATTTAGAAACTTGTACAGCAGCAGAATGGCTAGGAAGATGGATACTATTTGCCAAAACAAACAAATGGACCCAGACTGAAAGAAGATACATTTGTTTTTTTCTTTGATAAGCACCCATAGTATCTGACTCCTTGCCACAACTTCTTCAAAAAAGAGACAGAAGTGATGGCAAAAAAGCCATGTAAGTCAAAACACCTTCAAGAGGTTCTGAAGATCCAATAAGTTTTGAGCAAGTAAAACGGCATATTTCAGGACAGGGACACCACTTAAAGCATTCAATTTTAAAAAATAAAAGTCATGAGAAACCACTGGACAAAACACCTGAAAAGTTTAGTTTAGCAATAGCACTTACATTAGTATTAGTATTTCCTCTGTACAAGTGAAAATAAGCTTCACAATTTTCAAATTTGCAGTGCACTAAGCAGATCCAAACCTGTTGTTTAAACAGTGTTGCATGTATCACATCACCTAACAATACAATCAGAAACTTCGGAGTACTCAAAAACTTTGAAAAATCTTGTTACTCATTTAGATTTAGCTAGAAGAGTAAAACTTTGGGTACACATTTGTTTAGTAAATATGACTACACTTTGTCCAAATTTGCAAGTCAAATAGCCTTAAGAATTTAAGAGGCACTCCAACTGGCCAAAATAAAACAAGATCACCACAAATTCTCTTACCTTCAGTGTAGGATCCTGAATTTATCACTATTTATTCCTAAACTATATGCATTCAACATTTTTATTTCTCCCATCATAAGAATTTTACATCCTCTATTAAAAACAGCATGTTATGAAGTCATCTCATCTCTCTTCACTTGGCAGATTGTCTAAAATAATCCAAAATATCACAACCAAAGTTAGGAGTTGCTTAGGTAAAGACAGTTTAACAGGAAAACAAAAATACAAATCTGTTTTTGTCTCAGAAGCAGATCATCACAGGATGTATTGAATAGTTGTCTTGAAATGTACACATCAAAAAATATGAAGGCTTTTACTCTACTCAAATTAAGGCCTAATGTAACAGTATCTTGTATCAAGCTTTAGATCATGGAACGACCATTTCATCCCTTGGAAAAAAAATCTGTACAAAAATAGCCTCTGGAGGAAAATGGAAACATCAAGCAATTAGTACCACAGAAGATTCTGCTATACTCATTAAGACAGCATCCTTCTTCCTTTGGTCTTATTTTTCACATCCTTCCTTCCTTTCAGATGGCCATGTGTCACCATCTTGTAAAGAAGCAAGCATCTGAATTTTATCTTTGCAAAACCTCAAATGTTTATTTCCACAATTTTTAGATAATTGTGGAGGAGTAATAGGACATTAAAAAACAAACGCTTTTTACAAAAAAAAAAAAAAAACAACACAAAAAACCACAAAAAAAACCAAAAACAAACAAAAAAAAACCACCCAAACCACAAAAATACTTATATTAAAAATTCTTTGCTTCCTCTCAACAATGGTGATTAATTTCAAATACCTCATGAAAATATTCATTCTAATGTACAGGACAGAAAAACTCTTGACTTTCATAATTTATTCCTTCCTTGCAAACTCTTTTGGTCTTTTCTATTTCAAGTGCTACTTGTAATATGTACAACATGCCCTAAAACCTCTTAAATACTTGAATCACAAGCAAACTTCAAATAGACTCTAACAAACACGTGTAAAAGCACAGAAAGCTTTTGATTATTTCTGACCAGAAGATACCACTGGCAGCAAAATGTTGTTCCAAGAGTGTTGTTGGCAATGAAAAGCTCAAAGACAAACTAAACTGGTCTCCAAATGCTCAAGTTGTTCTATTCTGAAGAATCCTTAGGCTGGCTTCTTTTATGTGCACACAGTGCTGGAGAAGCACACACCTGGGACAGCAGACACATTGCCAGCTCACATCCGAATCCTGCTCTTGGCAATTTGTGATGGGCCTTGGCCACGCCCTGTGTGGAAACTTTCACACCAGTGACAAGTCCCTGGACACTTCGTTTTATTTCATAGCTTACTTGTATGGTAATCCGACAGATTTGTTACACCTTGAGAAGGCATGCAGCACTATTAATATTTAGCTGTTGGTCTTCTCTACCAATTCACATTCTTTAACTGCATACTGCAACAAGATTTGGACTTGCATAACCACGAAGTGGTAAGAGCTGTTCTAGCAATGCAAACGCAGTGTCAATAACCCGGATAATGCATGGGAAATTCATGCGCCTATTAGCTAGTTGAGATGACCTTTCTTAAAGCAAAGTAACTTCCAATGTGAACAGTAATGTATAAATGCACCTCACATGATGTGATTCATATGTCAATGAATCAGTTGCACAATCATAAGTTTTCAGAAAGCAGAGTAGCCATACCATAAATCCCAGTTTCAAATTCTGCCTTTCAAGTTGAGGAAAATCCTTGTGTGGAAATTATTCCTGATGAGAAAAAAAAAAGTTTCATCTGTATCTTTCAGAAGAATCACTATAATTTTCTGAGATGACTGCCAGAAGTGATAATCACTCACAATTACACAGAACAGAAATACATAATCTGTATGCAGCACACTTCCAGAAAGGGAATCCCTGTTTCCTCCAGCAGGATCAGCTGTAGGAAAGACCCTTCCTTTTAGTTAACAGAATGTTTGGTTCTGCAGCAACAACCAGTCATTGTACCTCCTCCCAGTAACAGGGACTTCTTTAAATCCAAGTCTGGAACAGACAGTGTCATCTTTTGCTGTGCAAAACTCACCTGAAAAGACAGGCTGTGACACCACAACACCCCACTCCTCAATGTCTGAAATATCCTGCATACAATTGTTTCCTCTTATCAACAGCCATTCTTCTTCTCTCTCTGACATGATCTGTACTAAGAGTCACTAACAGCTTTGCTTTGTTCCTGCCTATGATAACACTAAGGGCATTAATAACCAAGTCTGACAATCCTGAGTCCTTCATACATGAGCAATACTCAAATGGAAACCACAGCTGTATCTACGTTGGGTGATGCAAATAGATGTTATGCAGGGTCTTGCTGAGATTAGGATATAGGTTAGATCCAGCCTGAGGATGCTTAATTATGAAAAGAAATGTGATAATTGAGAGATGGAAGAAGTTAGCTGGAAGAGACTGTACATGTAGTATAATCTCTATAACTCCTTGGAGTATGAAAACTAGAGTGAAAGAGTGAGGAAATGTATCGTTTATAGACCACATCAGTTTTCTGGAGACTAACAACACTTCCAGGCACTAAAGGATTCCCATGGTTTAAAAAAAAAAAAAAAAAAAAAGGATCAAAACCTCCCCATTTTCAGTTGCTTCAATATAGCTCCAATTCTCACTGAAGCTTTCCCTGCAGTTAGAATTTTTATGATCTTTTTTATGTCTAAGAGATATCACTTTTTTCCTCAGTTAAGTCACTAGTAGAGTCTTGCTCATTTTCATAACACAAAAATACCTCAAGACCTCTACACTTCTGTCAGCTTAGGTTCATAACAAGTATATGATGTTTTAGGAACAGGGAAATGAAGAAACAGAGAGAAAATGATAATTTAGTCTTGTGTCTGCACATTCTGTGCACTGTATATACGCTCCATTTCATCCCTCTCTGATTGTGCCCTATTTTCAATAACCTCCTGAATTGTTTGAGACTGACCCCAAGAGGGAAGGAAGACCAGAAGGAGCCAGGAGACTGCCCCAACAGTTCCTTCACCGGGCAGGTTTTTGCAGGAGCAACATTTTAAATCACAGTACATTCTCAACATTAGCCACCTTTAAAATGCAAGATGCAGTAAGTTAATTTTAAATGCCTATCAAGTAAGGAACCCTTTGGCAGAAAATTATGAAGTATAAAGAGGAGAGTAGGAATGTTAGAATAGAAGCTTCACACATTTTAAAAAGAGTCATATGTATGTATTATCAGATTCAATTTTTAATGTTATGTGTTTATTCTAAATTAATGATGGTCGCAAGTTAGCCATTTGGGCATCAAGTATCTTATTTCATTTGTAATAACTCCTAGAAATGCACATCCCATAATAAATTTACTATGAAAATAAAGTCAGCTTATGGGCACTAGCTTAAGAATTCTTGAAAGGTACTTTCAGGATTTAGAAAAGTGATACTTAAGATATTAGAGAAGTGGATTATAGAAATGTATTATTACAAAAATGGATTTCCTACAAAGTCTTTGCCCTTACCTAGAGAAAATAACATTTGAAAGGTATGTGTTGAAATGCTTTTCAGTAACTACTGTAATACTTGTCCTCCTGTTTTCACTTCAAAATAGAAGCCTACTCTACTTCACTTTATGTTTTCACTTGCAAGTAAAACCAGCTGACTTTTCATGTACTTTCAGTTTTAGAAAATTAGTCCCTGGCACTGATTTAATCTCCCCTCCAAACCAAAAGAGATTAGATTACAATTACAAAGCCCCGAAAACAGGAAATGTTGTAAACTCTGACCCAGTATTAACTATGCTGGTTCAAATGACACTGTGAAATTTTCTTAAATGTGGTCAGTCACCATTTGTCTACATAGCTTTTTAACCCTTGACTTCCAGGAGAAACAGCATGAGAAACAGCTTCCTTTAGGAGTGAAGTCATCAACAGGCCATATGATTTAAGTAGAGGTAATGAAGATAATTCCAAACCATGGCACACTTGTATTTCATTACTGAAGGAATTACAGTAACAGCTCTAGAAATAAAACATACAAAAATAATCCTCCATTATACTTCCTCTGTTGACAATGCCAGAAGTTCAGCTGGCCAGCTGGATACTCATGCCAGTGGAGGCAAAAACTGTAGTTATTGTGTAGATCTTCATAAAATGTGCATTTCATTTTAATGAATTCTGCCAAAGACACAAATCAGACAAGCTCCCACTACCAGCATTCATTAGACAAGTGGACTATCTGGTTGCATTGTCATCAGTTTACTGAAATAGTACTCAGAGCAGACCAGTCGTCATAGTTTCTTTTAACATGGTTTACTAAAAGAAGAGAGCAGCTATTTCTGAGAAAAAAACACAGCATTCTTTAGAACAGCAGCTTCAGCAGCAAACTTGGAATGAGCTGCTTAACCATTTAGGATGAGCTCTACTCTCTCTCAGCCTAGCATCACGTATTCAGGCTTTAACCAGACAACTAATTAAAAAATAAAGTATTATTTTATTTTAATATTTTAAGTATACATTCATTGCAAGTATCAACATAATTAAATTACATGCAAATCAGCAGGGGGAGAAAACAGAAAAAAGACAACCCTTGAACTATGATTGACAGGATCAGCAGATAAAATGAAGCAATCTCCCAGAAGTAGCACACATTGGGCAGCATGGCAAAGGAGCCTCAGGATGAGCAGGACAGGGGATACACTTGCAGGCAGTTTCAGAACCTTGCAAGACTGATGGAGAAGAGCAACAGCAACCAAAACCATGGGAAGGTTCCCTGAAATGGGAGACTGGGAGGATGGAAATAGCAAAAAGTCAAACGGAAACAGTTTTGTTTCTGGGACAAAAAAGGGACAAAAAGGGCAGACTATAGAAGCTGCCAGAACAAGGGCACTAGCTCATGGTACCTAGAGAAAGTTGAAGATGTCATCAGCTGCAACACAGGACAGATAGAGTAAGAGTGGCCTTAGCAAGGGAACCATGAGAGCCTCCTGTTAATGAGGCAGCAGAGGAATGGGAATCAGATACAGAGAACTGGAGAACATGAAGGAGTTTGATTCATAGAAGACTGGTGAGTAGATGTCAGGAGACAAGACAAGCTGGAACAAAAGGGGAGTCCCCTAGATGGGCCACAGATAAGCAGAAAACTGAGACTGGGTAAAGAGTGTGGACTAAAAGAAAAGAGGATGCCACAGAGAGGTATATTTGGGTACATCCCTGGCTCTTCCAGCCTGGGTATGTTGACACACACATAGGGCTGCTACCCAACCCTAACCCATGGTAAATTTTTTGTTTTGCTTTCAAAAATCCTTCTCAGCTTGGCTGACTTTCAAGAATCAGCATTTAAAATACCTGTAAATCTTAAGTACATGAGCTAAGTTTTCATCTTTTTTTTGGCTTCTAAGTGATGATGAAAACTACTTAAAAAAAAAAAAAATTGTTTGCATCCCTCTATTGAACTGTGTTTGCCTGCAGTTTAGAGTACCAAAGATCTGGGGTTATTATTATAACTACACACACAAAGTCTAAGCTCTGAAATGTCATCTCAAATTACATAGACATGTCACCGAAACAATACAGTCTTCCTTTTCCCACTAGGGGAAGTATTATCTTCATAACAAATACATTGCTTAAAAAAACTGCCCTGAAATACTAAATCCATGGCTCATGTAATTTAATGTAAGCCACAGATACGTGCAAGGTCATATGCTAAGTAAATTAAGAGAACAACATATTGGCTCTGTCTTCTTGCTTAACTGCCCCAATACATGTGTTTTGTGTAAAATGTAGGCAGTGTCAAGAAGCTGTGCTGCATGGGAGGGCAAGCAAGAGGGATAAGGAAAGAGCCTTTCAAAAGACATTGGAGTTTTCTTCGACATTAATGGGCATGTTGGCAACACATATCCCTTGCCGTGAGAAAAACCAGAAGTCCTCTCTGCTTCCAAACAGGTCCTCACTCATTTCAGCTGCATTCACTGAAGATTTTCAAAACAGCCTCATAAGTCTCATGAGCATTCAGTCTCAGAGATGATTAAAAATTCACAATTATGGGCAATATGAAGGGTCTGGGGAAATTTAGCTACCATGAAAGAACAGCATTAGACAGAGGTAAAGATTTTTTTGTGAAGTGTATTTCTAAAATTTCCTATTTCTCTGGTGAAAGAAAGTCATCGTTAATGTTTCTTCCTTAATTATAACCAAGGGTCAGGAGAAACAGGCAGGTAGGCTCTCCACCTGGTGCTCAACCCTAAAGAAAGAGCTAGAGATCTCTAAACCTTTTGTACATTTAATTTTCATGCAGTTTGAGGTGCCCTCAAGCAAAGCTGTTTTTCTAGTAACAGTCACCCATAGCCTCCTTCCGAAAGAAAAGAAAAAATTCAAGGACTTGCTTTTTGCATCCTACAAAGGGGGAGATGGAGAGCAAAGAAATATATAAATATAGCATGTGAAGAGGTTTGATTAGTTTTCCAAGTGTTCACTGGTGCACACTGAAAATGAGTTTAATTGCCAATGTTTGAGACAACTATAGGATATCATATAATGCCTAACAGTCCTCTAGCTCCTTTAAAGCAAAATAAATTTCTCTGAAGATATCATTTAGCTTTATCACACTAAATTTCTGCTGGTGTACACCAGCACTCAAGCACCACCTTTCCTTTTTAAGTTGAAAAACTAGAAAATAGTATCTGAAAAAAGAAAACCCAATAAGCTACTAAGCCTACTGTCCCAAGGGAGGATCAACTACACCTGCTTCATGTAGTGCTTGCCTGGTCTTTCTTAAAACTTCAGAATTTAATGACTAAGCTGAATTGTTCTCCTAGAAATGTAATGATTCTTGTCTTGCATGAAGGACAGAGAGAATTTATTCTTACTCACTTAGGAACAACTTTTTATACATGACCATGCTGTAGATCCACTAACATCAGCACAGCCACCAAAAGTAGATCTCTCCCTGATGCTTCCTCACCAGCAGCACAAATATGCAATGGACTGAGCTGGTGAAGCCATTTTCCAGAAACTAACATAGTAAAGGGTTCTTGAAACATCAAAACATTTGAGCCAAATCAACTCCCTGCCCTTCTTTACCACATAACTAGATGGATTCCTGTGGTAGCACAAGAAGGGGCAGAGTTCAGGAGTGGGAGTAAGCTCCTGAGAGTGGGCAGGAGCAAAAGAGAGAGACTGCTTCGTCTGATGGCTCTCTAGCTTAAAAAAAACCTAGACTGTGAGTGCTGCCATGAGTCTGAGTCATGAAGGTCAAATGTTTTTAAAATAACCATCTAATTTAAGTAGGTTCTAGCTTGCTCCCTCCCTGAGATAGCTCAGACTCCTGATGATACATGCATTAACCACCTGAACATATAAGCCTCACTCATCATGAGGTTTTCAGCTCCAATTACTAAGGTGCAACTTCTTGCATTTGGTTTTCTCTTACCATGTGCAAGCACAAAGAGTATATCTTTATATACTCCTTTATATATCCCAAGCTCCTTTTATCTCATTCATCCCTTTACAAATTTGTTCCTATGTGTCTGTGGTACTTCAAAGGTTTCTAGTAATTTGGCCTCTGCCATTTTCTGTGTAATGTGCTCCAGTTCCCTCAATTTCTTCAGTGAATCTCTCAACTAGTTTCCAGTTATGCTTTCTGGTTTTCCCTTTGTGGTTGTATAGTTTATGCTGTGTAAAAGTACAACACTAACTGTTTAGTCTTGCTTCCAGCAAGATCCTACCAAAGCATCCCCAAGTCTGCTGAATAGACTCTACTTCAACTTATTGATCTCTAATAGACCAATACTCCTAAAATATCCCTATTCAGCTTAAAAAGTTACTCTCACTTTCCCATTTTCCTATTAAAAATGCTACATCAGGCAATTGGTGTATCCTTATGTTAGGAGTTATTTCTGTAGGATGTATGTAAATAAACAGGATATTAAGTAACAGAAACTGTAAGATGAACACAGGCTAGGAAAATGTGCACTCACAAAAAACAGCATTATGAAACTTCATGAAAATTGTGGCATGAATGAAAGAGCATTTTATTGTCTGTCCATTCTGATTTCTCTGCCACCCCCACAAATATCCCTGGACAGCAGACACATTATCCCTCCTATTCTAAGGATGTGTATCTAATCCATTACAGGGCATGCTTGGGTCCACAGAGCAAGCTGTAGAAAGCTGTTAGCTTAGCTACAAGCCAAATATTAACTCTCTATGAAAAAGAATCCCACATGCTTGGGGGAAAAGGGGTGGATGAGAAATGCTTGCAGCATTACACAGTGCACTGTGTAACAACAACACTCGAAATACATCAGGGCACGAATCTGGGAGATGCACCTTGACTTAAATGTTCTAGCTTTATTTCAGGTCTAAGTGTGAAGGTTTGATTCTTCCCCTACCATCTTTTATCCATTTCAGTAGAGCACCAAATAAACACAGCATAGCTACACACACACAATTTCAGTAAATGCATTATCCATATTACCCAGTAATTAATCATGTAAATAACCCAATTCAAAACATAGAAACAGACATGTTTGCTACAGACTCAGTTTGCCCTCCCCAAAAAAGCCCCATTCCTTTGATGTAAGATCAGATAATGCTGGTTAGTCTAGGCGGCTGTATGATCTCAAAGCTTATTTAGCCTGTAAATTCTCAGGCAGTCATCATCATTTGTTCCACAGTAAAGACCCACTTAGTGAAGAACAAAAAAAGAAAACACCCAATGGGAACTCACTTGACTGTTTTTGGTTATTGGGAAGACTTTCATTGATATTCCTGGCTTGGCATATTTTTTCCACTGTACACAAAGATGACAAAGGTCATGCAATACAGCATTTAAAATTTCTCATAGAAAATAAATGAATCATGACTCATCCATGGGTACAGCACGTTCTTTACTTTTTCCCTCAAGTAAGAGATAGTACCAAGTTTTTGTTTGCAGCTGCACAAATGGAATATGAAAGATATATACTCTTGAACATATGTTTCTAAAATCCACAGTGGAACAATTGTACTCAAGTTTTCAAAACTGAGCATACACAAGGCAGTCTGGAAGAACATCAGTAATCTTCAACAGTAAACATCTAGTGACGCACATCTCCAACATGTTGCAATACAGGAGATTAAGAAAAAGCCATCTTCAATTAACAGATCAATGGTGGCAACTGACCATTAGTCTTCCAAGCATTAGTCATGCTTGGGACAGCATAACAAGGCTGCAAATATTAGGGCTCCTATATGTTACGTCTTCACTTGAGCACCGCTGTCACAATCACCTTTCCCTCCCTCCATTGAGTCCCTGCTGTCATCCTCATCCTCTCAACAGCTACAGGGTCCTCTCTCAGGGAAGAAAGGGACAAAACAGAGGCTTACTTCTGTCCCCTACTTTGAGGTCAGGAAGATGGCAACCCCTCTAAACAGAAACAGGTTTATCCTGGCAGCCAGGGGCCCCATGCCTCCCACCTGCTTATAGCTAAAGCAACATGAGTGAAGGAGAGCACAGCACCCAACACCAAGGGCATCCAGACTTCCAAGTGAGCTCCGCTGCCATGGCCATCAGCCACCTGGGCAAAGCTGCTTTCTCTCTAATCTCCATTTCCAGTGTTTTAAGATAAAATCTTTCCCAGTGTTTTAAAAGAAAATCTTTTCTCTGGTGTAAAATCCACCGGCCTTAAACTTTAGGGGCAGTCATCATCAGGCTCACCTGATTTTGATGCTCTGAGCTCATTGAACAGACACTCAGAATTTCATTTATTGCACCCTATATTAATTTCAGTAACTAATGTACTAACTTATTAACTGAAGAAAAAAAATAAATGAGGGCAATGAAATAGGCTACATCTACAGACTTAGGTAGCTTTCACTTGCTGAAGCAATTTTGTGCTTCATAAATCAAGTTGTATATTTAACCAATTTAGGTTAATATGTATCAGGGAGCACAGCAGAGGCAGGGTGGACATATTGGCCAACCTTTTAATCAGCTCCTGTGCTTCAACTATTCAATCTCCTTCTTTTCAGCCCACACCGAGGCTCACTTTGCTGTCTTCAGGCAGGCAGAAAGTTGCAGTATTATGAAAGAGCCAAGGCAACAAGGCAGAAACACAAGCTCATTTCTGTTATGTCATGTAAAGTTTTGTTTAGTACAGACATGAATTAAATTGGCAGATTAATTTAATAGAGCAGAACACAAGAGTGAAAGGCATGATGGCTTGCATTCCATTTCTGTGTGACACAGAGCTGCCCCCATTAACTTCAAATTATCTCCTTTTATGGACACCAATCTTTTTGTATTTTTCACAGCTGTAACTGGATGACGGGTTAAATACTCGGAAGAACGTAAGAATGGTTTTTTTCTGCAGCCAACACAGAGAGGGGAATTGCTGAACTCACTGTTTCTATGAAACAGGAAACTGTATTTTGGGTGCATCTGATTCACGCTGCTTCCCACCGTCACTCTTACACAGACATGGTTTGGTCCCCTTGTCCCCCTGCCATGGAGGGAACATGAAGCTCTACCAATGCTTTTGCTTCCAATTTTCCACCTCCTAATTCTAACACTGGTATACTTCTTAAAAGTCAAGAATCTTCCCCAAATTTCTATACCTATAGTTCAAAACAGGTTACTGAGAATTTTTAGTTTATAACTATACTCACCCTTCCACTTTCCCATAAGCAAAGCCAGAATGAAAAGCTGCACAGCTATGGAAGTATTTCCACAGCTTTTCAAAATCAAAATATCCCTGACCATCAGACAGAAACAGTGTGTTAGTTCAACCCCATAGAACAAATCAAAGCAACGGGACAAACACCTCTTTCTGTATTCCTTACCATCACAAAGTAGAACCAGTGCCTAATCCAACTTGCTTGGCTTAAACAGTGGCCAGGCTGGATGCTCTCTTCATCTATCACTTTAACTCTTGAGAAGGATACTGGGAAGTGAAATGCCTCTCCCTCCCTTGTTTCTACCTTTGATAAAATCAAAAGCAGGCAGAGAGCTGAGAATTCAGTCTCTTCACAACACCAGAGCCCACCACTGGGAGCAAGCAGTATAGAAAGCTCATTAAAGCTCGAGTGCATCCACAAAACAAATAATCAGAAGAAAGCTGCAAAGCAGGAGCCTACACAAAGGCATCTTTTCTCTCCTCATCTGCTGGAGCCATCTCTCACCTACAAAAGCAAATCTGCAGGCACTATTGCGCCTGGAAGTTTTAACTTTCTCTGTGGTTCTTTCATCTCAATACGAAATGGGGCTCAAACTACAGAGGTAAGGTGGTTCAGCAAAACAAAGACATCATTGCACTGAACTCAGGTTATTCAGAACTCAGGCCTCTCAAATAGTTTTAGAAGAACTTGCTCTTCAAAGGTCTTGCTTTTGTGAAATCCCTTTCAGGCCCAAATATCCCGCTTCTCAGTGAAATGTGGCCTGTGCAAGATTCAGATTTTGATCTAAATTTGTTAAAAAAAAATTTAACTGATCAATAATCCATTTAAGTACTGAAACTCTTTTATAACTTTCCTGAAAAAGTAAAATCACAGCACTGTAGTACTGAGGTGCCACACTCTGCCCTTGTGATATACTTTACCCTATACAATACCACTTGGCATTCAAAGTAATGGTTTACAGAAGAGTGATTAATACTTTATCTGTACAATATTTTTTCTTTATTTTTTTCCCTCAGACTATGCAGGCCCAGCAGAGGTGAGATGATGGAAGAGAGGAAGGGTGTTGGTGAGTTTTGTCATCCTTGTTGGTACATCTAAACCAAGTGCCTGAAAATGGAAGTAGACATTTCAATGCCACTTTGGCCTACTTTGTATGTACAGTAAATAACTGGAAACAACACTCATGTTTCCTTCTTGTGGCATTGTCCAAGCAAAACTGAACAGGCCTGGCCACATCCCCAGCAAGTACAAGTGAATGCTGGTACTGCTCATCTGTGTACAGTTCTTCTGGGGTGGGTAAGACTGACAAGCAAAACCTTAGTCACCCCTCAGGGCCATATCTCACTGCTGGAAAGCTGGACAACCCACCTGGCCAGTTCAGAGCCTGCTTCTGGATTTCTACAGATTCCTGAGCATCACAATAAATGTGTTCATCTTTTGCTTCCAGTGTATGGTATTTTTTTAAGTTTGATTTCTCTAACATATAAAATCAATTTACAGGTCACGAACTTTTATTTAAAAAAATTAATGCCACACAAAACCATTGCAATACCGTCCCCTGAAGAACAGTTGAAAGTATTAATGTGTCACAAACACCATAAGAAAAGGAAGACACAGTTTAAGGTATACGCACTGCAGAAGCCACAATCCAGGCATCTATCTAATTCCCATTACCTAGAATCAAAACTGTTCTACTGCAAAATTCGGACATACCTGCTAACAAATATATGTACTACCTCATGAGACAGACACCTCGAACTTTGGTAGAAATAAAGCCTGACCCTCAGCACACACACAAACACGCACAGGCATCTCTTGCTATGAAACTATGAATGGAAAAATAGAAGCTAAGGAGCTAAAGGCAGAGCTTATAACACAGATGTACATTAGCAGTCTGAGTCTAAGAACGTAAACTTATTTAGGGTGAAAACAATATTGGTATTATATTGGCATTACTTCATTTTAGTACTGTTGCTTAATCTGTATATCTAATTCCCCACATAAAGCTTGACTTGTGCTAAATAAGAAATGCCTTTACACTTCACCAGCAGGCTCTGTCTGTTCTACAAAAAGGGAACATCCATTTATTTCATCTAAAGGTCAAAAGTGAAATGCCTTTGGGAGATCCCATGCAACCTTAAAATAAAAGTCACATTCCTAAACTCCGAACTATCTAGAATGCAACACAATGTCATTATTATTCCTTTGAAAATGTAAAACAATTACTCATTTATATTAAAAGCAAAACTCTTTAAAAGAATGAGTCCTAAAAACCAATGAAATACCAACAGTGAGATTTTAAATCTTGTTGTTGAAAAAGCACAACTTATTTTCCTTGCAGTTTTATGCATTATGGAAGCCACGACCCGCATAAACATTTAAAAGACATGTGATGTAATTCTAGTATTTGTTCACTTTTAATAAAAAACCCCAGTTCTTATTCAATCATCAACAATAACCAACGGAGCCAACTCCATCATTCCTCAAACTTTTTAGTGATTCTTGCTAAGCAATGTTTATGCAATGATATCTACCTGCCAGTGTTCATAAATAGTTGCTGATCCCATTAAGCAAAATCAGAACACAGAACTCCAATGGAGGAGGAACTTTTGGCTGCCAGGTTTCTTCTAATTTCCTTCTTCATTTCTAAGTCTTAGTACAGCCCTAGGTCCAACGTTCAAGATCTAAACTAAAGCTCACTGAAACTATGGAGAGCTTTCTAGTCTTTATAAACTTTAAAATTATGGAATGTGCAAGCTATAAAACACCTGCTGTAATATTACATTCAACCCTCCTAATTTTTCCCTTCTACTGCATTTCCACTCAGCTTATCAGCAAATTGAAAACTACACATTTCTTTTTGTCTTAAGGGCTATATATAAAATTACATCACACTGCTTATCCAGATTCACAGCGTCAAATTACTTTATTCAGGAAAGGCATATCATGACCTTTTTGGACAACTACAATCTTTTTTTTTTTAAGTAATTATTACTTTAAACAGATAATTAGAGAAGTGTCACAATACACTGCATGTTTAATACATGTGTAATGCACACCAGGTTACAATCAGTTTCAAAGTGCTCACTGCCATCAGTAGACAGCTGGGGTTACCTGCTACCAACAGTGCATAGAAGGTACCAAGTGTAGGAGGACGTGTCTTGTCATAGTGCCAATACTGATCTGCCAGATAATACTCTCCAAAAAGAGACATGCTTAGGAGAACCTCGAGTTTTACACAGTTAATAGTAATATACAATTAATATACAATTAATTCAAAACAGGTTGCAAAAACCTGTCTATCTGTCTATATAAGGCCTAAAAATAACCATCTTGCTGTTTCACCATTGCTTCATCTGAATTCACAGATTTTATCATTCTTCAGTTGTTCCAATCAACCTTTTAGCTAGTTTTGAAAGCTTCATATTCATGACATAGAAAGCAGGTTTGTAAGCAAGTCCTGCAGCATCTGAACTTTCCATTTTCTCATGGCAATTTTAAGCATTGGAGGGGACAGAGATAAACACAACACAGAACCCCACCAAGGCAAAACCCCACTGAACTATTTCCAGGGAAAAAGACGGTTGTTCCATCAACTCTTCCATGTTTTCAGACAGATGAGTTATATCTGGCAATAGTTCAACAGAAAGAAAGAGGAGCACAGACTAAGCATTTGTAATCAAACAGATTAAGCAGCTGTAAACTGGGAACTGCTGCTCATCAGAAGTTAAAAAGACAAAATACTCAAACGTATACAATGTTAACATCAAAACATGTAGTTTGCTGCATACACTTTTCTTCATTAGTATAGGCAAAGCTTGTAGTCCTGACAATATATGTAAGGTCAACTGGCTTCATGTGAAGAGAGATGGGTAAGACTGAAATAATAGTCAAACATACTGGGACTGGACTATTAGGACAAAAGAATGAGGAGAAAAAGGATGACAGGTAAGATAAATAGACAACGCTTAAAAAAAAATTAACCAATACAATCAGGAGAAAGACATTGGGCTGACAAAATGAGAAGGAAGAAGCAAAAAGTGCAGTCTCTTTGATGGATCAAACGGTAGCCTGGATGAGACATAGAAAAATTAACTTCCATTTCACCACTGCTTTCAGGAAGTAACTATGAAACCTTTCAGAAAGGATTTTAAACATCACACCTTCCTCCTGCCCTAAGAAAGTGATGGGATAACTGAAAGCAGCAGGGAACTGGTATCTCTCCTCACAATCTCTGTGACAGAGCTACACTTCACAATTTTAGGATAAAAAAGTAAAAATCTTTCTTGAAAGAATCAAAATGGAAAAATTATTACATTTTCCTTTTTTTTTTTAATCAACTCACTTTGTTCTTCGAATTATTTTTGAAGGTTTTAGATCTACAATCTTCTCCTTCCAAGCTAAAGCAAATTAGGAAATGTAAACTCCATACAAACCTGCCCTGAGCAGAGGTCTCCTTTCTTGTTGAGCAGCTCTCTGCTTTCCTGACAGGCTGAAGTCATTGAACCACTGTTGCTCTGAGGCAATCCAAGCCCTCCACACCAGCATTTCTGCTGCCTAGCAAGCCACAGCAAGGAACTGTCTGGTGGAAAACACTTAGCCTTAGGTATGAGCTGTGAGACAGTATGGTTGTCCCTGGCCAGCAGCAGCCTCACTTAGATCCATTTAAAGAGAATATGAAATCTCAGCACTAGGTTCTGCAATCCTAAAGCAGACTGCCTGCATGACTGCCACTTGGTGGCTGCAGGTTCTTCACCCAGAGGGTGGGTGGGCACTGGAACAGGCTCCCCAGGGAAGTGGTCACAGCACCAAGCCTGACAGAGTTCAAGAAGCATCTGGGTAATTCTCTCAGGCACCTGATGTGACTCTTGGGAATGGTCCTGTGCAAGGCCAGGAATTGGCCTCAATGATCCTTGTGGGTCCCTTCCAACTTGGCATATTCTGCGATTCTGTGATTCTATGCACACACAAAGCTGAGACAGAAAATTGGAAAGACATTTCCCAGTTAATGCTGTTGAGTGGAGCCCTGGAGAATGGGATCCAGTCCCTGCCTCTAACATGGAACCAACTGAAGGTGCTGCACAGATCATTTCCACACCTTTCACAGGCAGTCACTAATTATACATTCCCCATTTTCTATGTGTTTAGTGTTGGAACTTTTCTCAGACCAAAGATCTCAAAGACCTGGCTTCAGCCAAAGTTACTGTGTTAAAAGTAAACCATGAAATGGTACTGAATGCTAATTAGAAGATATTTTTTACATTACCTTATCTAGGTTTCCTCTCCCAAAGAGTCAGCAAATAGCCATGAAACCTTTAGGAAAGGTTAAAGCACCACTCTGGCTCACACAGGCAGAAGTATGCTTATAAAAGTCAGTGCATGCTTCTTCAAAACATTCAGGTATTGCTGTGATAAAAGCCATAGGTAGCTCATAAGAAGCTGAAGGCACTTATTCTGCCTTCAAAGCACAACTTGACTATGAGATCTTAAATAAGAAACAAGTCCAGAGAGTGAAGAGTAAGGCAAAAATTCCTGCATCCTCCCTTGCTCAGCAAGAACATTCTGTTCTGTGTATTGAATGAGATGGGATCCTGTGAAATCCATCAAGCAATTAAAGGCTAGAATGATGCAAAAGGGGCCCGTGTTTAGGTTGCACAAAGCTTGACTACGAAAACAGAATATTCTTTCAGTATTTTCTCTGTACGAAGACGTGTTAATATCATGTCAGCATATGGACAGCAGTGAGAGGGAAGTGCATTTGACCACACATCATGACTGGCCACTGCCACTCCATATGCAAACAGACAAGAGGGGGAGCAAGGCTGCAGTGTGGGGAAGCCAGCTAATAGCTGGATGTGACCAGAAGGTCAGCCCTACTCATCCTCCACCCCTCCTCTAGGTCAGTCCAGCTCTAATGTGAAACCATACCTTGAAGCTGTGGCTAACAGAGTTTCTGCAGCACAGCCCAAATCCCTGCTGCTGTTAACAACTGCGGTCTGGCCCTGGTCCCACTCCCTCTTGTGTGCCAACATCGACTGTCATGCAGCCAGCCCTACCAGGAGCCAACACTGGGAACCAGCTGGGCTGAAATGGACTACAGCTTATTGCAAAATGAACACTGACATTGACATACATGAGAAAAAGGAGTGGAAATATCTCTTTTGGCAGCCCTGTGGGACACAGCCACTTTAGAAACAGCCAGCAGGTCAGTCCAGCCTGCTTTCCTATCCTGTCCAACCTTGTTAAATTATTCACAAAGCATTTAAAACAGAGAACAAACACCTTTACTACTCTTTTGGGAAAGGCAGCAGATTTTTTGCCCCACCAGTGGGTTCAGCAATACCTCACTGCTACCTGATATTACTGGGGCATGGAGCTGACAGTGGCTGGGAGCTGTCCTATTCAACTCAGCATGGAAAATTGTCTACAAGCAAAAAATAGCACTTACAAAAGTAAAATCACATCCATCTCTCACTTTACAGTCATGTTTAAATTTCATATTTCTTCTGAGCATCTCAAACACTTTGCACTTTCAAGAGAAAATGAGAATAAAGCCAGATGATTTGACACTTGCTTTGCACTTCCATCTTGATTTCTGTATTTCAGCACCTGAATACAGAAAAATTTATTTTCATAATGATGCAACAAATTATTTGGTATTTGCAAGTGTATTTAAGACAGGTAAAGTTTTTAAATGCCCACCAAAAATACAAGTAGCAAAGAGAATGAAGAACAGAAGCTGTCTGCTGTACTGCCTAAAATAGAAGGATATTATCTTTTCTAAATAAAAAACACAGAGGGGTGCCTGAAATTTTTGGGATTAGGTGTAGTTTCATGCCTTTTATTCTAGAACTCTACATTTATCTCACTTGTTTTTCAACTGGTGAAGCATATATCAAGAATCCCCAAGAGACAAAGTACTACAGTATACAGATGTGCCTGTTTTGGAAGCAGTTGGATCACTTTTCCCTACGAGGCCAGGGTTTTCAGACCAAAAGAATAGCTCTACTGTTTGTTATCCAGCTGAGAACAGCCTGGATTCCCTGTGTTTTTCAATGCTGTAAAATTAAATGTAAAGAATAAAATCATTCCCCCCTATTTTCCATTAGCAGTGGGGGAAGAAAAGAACAGGTAACATACTCTCCTATAATGACACTGAACTTTTTATAATTATTTACAACAACTCGAAGCTTATCATTATTTGGCAAGCCTTTCCTTTATTAATTTACTTCATTTCCCCTTCTTTCACTGGAAAGGAATTTCACATTAAACCAGAAAAAAAAATTAAAAAGTTAAAATTTCCATTTCCAAAATACTCTTTTTAATCACTAAAATAAATTTATATGGAGATTTTGGCTGTTTTTACCTCATAAAAACTGGCAGGCATCATAAGGTATGTAGGTTTAAAGCTAGTCTGTCAGATTACTTTTATTTTCCTCCTCTACCTTTACTTGTCCAAATAATTCTGTGAATACTTGACTTTTCTTGTAGAAAAAAGACAAGAATTTTCTATTTTAGAGTCCTAAGCAGAAACCATTTAGAATCTATACTTTTAAATCTACTGTAATTATGTTTGGAATTATTTTGTTCTCCAAGAGGGTCACAGAGACAGCCAAATTAAAAGCTTCATATGGAAATCCCCAGTTAATCAGGTGCACTATCCTGAACTCTATGACAAAATTCCCCTTGATCATTCACCTTTTTTCCCATTCTCATATTTAGCCTCTGTATTTAAAGGTTTTGTCTCTGTGGTTACTGCAGAAACACCTAGAAATGAGAGCAGCAAGGGCCAATACAAGAAAAAGCTTGGCAACCCAGAGTTACATGTTAGGTCATGGGGGCCAGTGTGCTGCCAACTTTTGGGATGTGTGAACTCCTTTTATTCCAGAAGCTGGTGATACTGAGAAATTAATCTTCAATCTTCACCAAATTCATTTTTATTACACACTTTCAGGCTTTGTATAATCCCTATCACAAAATATCATACAATTTATTTATATCTTACTTTGAAGATCAGGAAATTTTGTTATCCTTACTTCAGTTTTGGGAAAGGGAGACACAGGGAAACTAAAAATATGCCTTACAGCTGCCAAATCAGCCTGTGGCAAAACAAGGACTGGATTTCTGCTCCTACATGTGCAGTTAGCCACACTCATCTGTTGCTGGACTGGATACTGCCTGCAACATTTCCCTCAGTCCACCAGATCAGATCCAAGCTGACCTTATCCTTGAAGAGGAAAGAGATAAGCAGTTGAATAGTATTATGGAGCTAGAGATCCATGCTATTTGCTCAAACAGGGTACCTAAGCTGCCAGCTGGAGATGCTCAGGGAGGAGTTCCTTCCATGTACCAAATGGGAAAGAGGAAAGGGAAAGAACAGTACCCAGTTGGTACTAGGCCAAGCTCCTTACAAACATGCTGGATCCATCTCTTAAGGCTGCAGTACCTGAACCTGTTTGCAATTCTGCTTGTAGCTGAGAGAGCAAGGGGATGTGCAATGGAAGGGGAACCAATGGAGAGGTAACAATTGCACTGGAAAATTAAGACAAGAAAAGACAGCCCCAGAGTGGTTTGTGACATGTAGTGTATGTCCAGAGGTTTATTTCTGAAACACACACTCCTTTGGATACGATGCAGCGTCCATAGCTTCATATCTAAAAAGGTCTGATGGAACATGTCAGTGAACCAAACAAACTGGAAAATAAAACCTAAGACTGCACAGTGAGAAAGTTCATAATTTAACTTGAAAGAAGAGGGGAAAAAAACCCCACCATTTTTACCACTGAAGCAGAAAATAGGTTATGTCGGTTTTATTGGCAAAGATATTCACTGGAACTGTTATTCTTCCTTTATCTGTTATCTATCTGTTATCTATCTAGATCCATGGTCCTGACTTACATGTGAGAAGTCTACCCAGAGAGGGCAGGGATTATCATACTTTTCCTGAAGAAAAATAACACAGAGTGAGGGGAGAGGAAAAAAAGAATATCTGCAACAGATAACTGCTCCTCAAAATGAGTTGTTATCTACATTACGCATCTCCTAGTCTTAAAATGAGCTAGCAGTGCTAGATACGTTTGCATGAAATAAATTATAAAATACTTTTGAATATTACATGTAATTCTGATGGGGTTCTATTAGCACATACTTCTGTGAGTAGGCACCAATGGTATATGTCTAGAACAGAGAGAAAAAATGCTGAAAAAGATAAAGTGTCAGAATCAGTAACTTGTAAACAAAAGTGAAGATTTCAGAAACATGTATGTGCACAAGTACTTCACTCTAAAAAAAAACCTGTGAAAAAATCTTACTCAAGAAACATAATATGCCAATACACAACAGTGTACTTAGCATAGGACTGAGAACAGTACAGATTGCAGGGTACAGGAATTGTGTTTGGCTGATACTGTAGGTTCCAAAAAGAAGTTGTTTATTCAACTATTTATAATTTTAGAAAGAATTCTGATAAATAAAAGTGCAGTGGCAATTTTTTTCATTACCCTAGCAATTATTTTACTGCCTATTCTGAGATAAAAATACAGAAAAATTCAGAATTCAAAAATACAGAAAAATAAAATTCTTTTGGATTTGTCTCCAAGATTTTTCTTTACAGTATTTCTTGATAAGGCTTGGAAGGAGAAATAAAACAAAAAAACACCCAAAAGTCACCTTCTATTCCCATGTTCATTGCTGAATATTTTGGATTCCTTTTTTTCCAAAAAAACCCCCACATGTATTCCTGCATTTCACAGGCATTGTAAATGCTGTGATTTGCACCAACTATGAGTGGCCCTTAAAAATAGAAACAATATACCTGCTGGGTACAGCCAGAAAATTTTTTGGGTTTCAGTCACTCTTACATTCTTAGTCCAGCTTCCCTGAAAACACCTCTGGACTAAGAGACTAGCAGGAGATCCCACCCAAATCTCTTTTACACTGTTAAAAGTTATAACAAGGAGAAAAACGGGTACCAAGAAATACATCCACCGTCTTTGAAGCTAGTTTGAAGTGTTCACTTAACAGTGGGAAATATTGGGCCAAACTCTATGAAAAGATTGCCTTGTACTCTACTGATAACATTCTAGATCTCTCTTTGTTAATGTTTATTTTTTAAAAAAATCTCTTTGATGACTCATGTAAAACTCTGAGGAAATACTTTTCCCTTGCTAATTTACCTTGATCACTACACCTAAGTAGTTTGTCACTTCTCAGCACATCCAGAAGCTTTTAATGGGGTCTTGACTTTAGATAATAGCATATATTTTCATGTGTTATATTTTAACTGACTAAGTTTTTAGGAAATAGGTTAATCAATGAAACCAACATGGAAAAATAAAGAGATTAGAGACATGACACTGGACTTTTAGTCTAGGGAACAGGGCAAAGATGGTTATATGGGAGGAAAACAGGCACAGAACATCTGACTTGCCTGTTTTTTTCCCTCAGTAATACTGTTAATATAAAATAACCCTCCAACAACCAAGCTGATGAAACTCATTTTCGCTCTGCTGATCGAGACCACTTCCCCACATGTAATAATTCTCCAGTGACAGAAGTAATTTCTCACACCATAAACAAATCATTGAAACACCCTAAGAGTAAAAAAAGACACATAGATCTTACTGACATTTTCTGGCTTTTCTACAGCTTGTTCCCTGCCTTTTTTTCATCGCCTGTAGGTTTTGAAGGGGATGTAGCTGCCATTGCTCTGTCTCCCTACTGCACTCAGTCGGAGAGTTCAGCTTCAAAGGCTGAACTCTCCCTTCCATGCAGGGATGCAGTGACACTACCACTTCAGACTCTACTGGAGAACAAACCTCTCAAGTACCAGCAAGACAGGCAAAGGGTGATGGATGTTTGCAGGACATCCTTGAGCTCATACAAAGCAGATGCAACCTGTCAAGTGTCTGACTTGGAATGTACAGCCTGCCAGCTGATATGTGTTCCTCTGCCTCTCCCCTGGGATGATGGGCAGCGGGTGCTGCTGCTGGTCCTCCTGGAGCTCATCCTTGCTGCTGGCCAGTCCAAGCATCAACAGCTTCAAATGCTGACAGCCAGCAAAAGGCAAATGGTTTTGATTCACCTGCAAGGCTAAATGTGTAGGAGGCACCAGCCAGGAAAGAGAAAGCCGGCATGCCTTTTTCATATGTCACAGTAAAGCAGGTGCAAGGAACAGGCTGAAACACCATCTGTCCCACAGGGAGCACAGC
Organism: Myiozetetes cayanensis; assembly: GCF_022539395.1. Taxonomy (NCBI): domain Eukaryota; kingdom Metazoa; phylum Chordata; class Aves; order Passeriformes; family Tyrannidae; genus Myiozetetes; species Myiozetetes cayanensis. The sequence continues at coordinate 92,683,358 of NW_026087742.1, read as the reverse complement.
ACACAGGGGATGGCACAGGGGTATGACTAAGTGTGGCCATTGGTCTTACCCAGCTCATATACCTAGAAACCATTTCTTTGCCCAGCTACTACTCCAGTACTATCACAGCATGCAAAGTGCCTTGACTCTTTTCCATTCCCACCTTTTGCACCTTCCCAAACTTAGGCAGGTAAATAAAGAAGCTGATGTCCTCTCCATAAGCAGACATGGATTTACACTGAATTCCTGCAGCCAGTCAGATATTGAAGCATCAGCATCAAAATTCAGTCAAATTACGAATTCCTATCATTTATATCACTTGATATTGGGCTATCAGGTTAACTATTAGTACTGAGGGAAACACACAGATCAGTGCCCACCACCAGTGACAACTATGAGATGGTATGAAAGTACATCATAACTGTGCCTTTACCATGTTGTGCTTCAGATTTAAAAAAATGTTTTCTTGGTAGCTTTCATCTCATAATCATAATCATAATCATAAATCTAAGCACAGGAATTCTTCACTTTACACTTTCTAACATGGAAAACAATTGTTATAAGAAACAGATAACTTCACATACAAACTTACAAATTCTGTTTTCACTGGTGGTGTTGTATAAAAGCGTTACAATTTACCTAACATTCTAGAAATTCATCACATTGTCCTCATCTGGAGAAAAACACATAAGAAGCTCATGTCTTAAGTACATCACAACATTCAGTTATTTCAGCAGTACTTCATCCAATAATACATGCAACTTCACAGAGAAATCATTCTTCATTTTCATGACTGATTTGATATGATTTATACGTCTTCAGATTCAGAACTAGGAAATAATTTTCTAGACAGCTGAACCACATTTACCAGAAATGTAGGGTTATTATCCTAAACAATACATGATGTGACACAATCCCATGTGCAGCTTCCCACATCAATCAATTTCATAATTTCTCTTGGACAATACAGATATACACTGCACCATGTGCAAACCCATCCCATGTAATTGCACATTACACATTGCAATCAGGGCACGCATCTGAGCAAGTCCAGGGTGGGAAACGTGGAACTTTTCACATTTTGGTCATGAAAAGTTCAGACTTTAATCTATGATGATGAATGGGGATTTACAAAAAACAAAGAATTGCTTATGGGTCCAGCTAAAATAAATCTGAGCTCAACAAAAGATACTCAGTACACAGACTGTTTTGGCATTGCATTAAGTTCTGCATGCTGTTCTCTTTTGCAAGTTAAATTGATTCCATTTAATTATAACCAAGAGGACACTATTTATTAAAATAAAGGATATTGATGTGTCAAATTGAACAAATATAAAAATTCTTCTGCCGAAATAGAGTCCAGACTTACACGTCTGTCAATGCACAGATGTGTCTTACACTGTGTGAGTGACTAAAGTTGTGCACAGAATTGGTAATTTGCAAACTCTGGACTAAAACCGTAATATGCCAGCTACACAGGGACCATGTAGATGCCATCTCAGGCCTTAACATAGGGTTAGTTAGTCTTGATAATATCCTACATGTGTTTTGCACAGTTGTACTTCCTGCAGACCTGGTAGCATCCAGGAGTAGTGTGACTAGAAGATCGAAGAGACCTTCTCCTCTGGCTTTCACACTGCCAAGTCCATCCCAGCACCAGCAGCTCCTGTGGTATCTGTGAGAAAGTGCTTTAGAATGCAAGGAAGGCATTTAGAACAAACACCTTTTAGTAGATCTGTATGTTACCTTCACAAAGGCTGTGGTGACACAAAGGGGTATAAGGCAATCACTTCCCAGGCTCGTTCCTTAAAAAATTTTATTTGAAGACACTAAGAAGAAAACATGATTCTTATAATAATGTTACACAGAAGCATCCTGACAAAACAATCTTCCTCATTTTTTACCCATGCAGTTTTCTGCAGGTTTTTTTGCCCTGTCACCATTATCTTCCTTGGTCTCCATGATACTCTAGAAAAAAATCTTCTGCATCCTTAGCACCTTTGACTACTCTAAAAATCAATTAAATGGAAGCTGAAATTATTAGCAACTTTGAGGAAATTACTCTGCACCTGACAGGACAGAGAGCACTGAGCTAGAATCACTGCTAGGTCAGCAGTTGCCTGCCTGCACATCTCAGGGGCTACCATTCAAAGCTTTTTTATACTCATGACACATCCAGTCCATTTACGATCACAAGCTCTGTCCCAACGAAGCACATAATTCCTGGAAAATGCATCAGAAATCAGCATCCACTGTTTGTCTGACCAGTGTGAATCAGAGCACATTTTCAAAGGCATGTCCCCAGCAAGATGGATCTATTTTTCTGCATGATTTGAGCTATTATTTTGGCATTCGCAAGGACATGAGCCGAGACAGTATTTGACCCAATGACTTTAGGCACTGGTGCAACATTTGCTGGATCACCACAGTCCATACTGGGAAGTAAGTTTTAAAATAGTAATAGAAAGTCACAGACAGTAGGATTACATTGCATAAGAACTAACAGCACCAGAAGCCATGTCCAAGTCTTCTCCCAGCTGGGATTTACCAGCAATGATCACAGGAACAATCCCTTCCAGGCTGAGGCTGCCAGCTGGAGGGTCCTTGCAACTGGTGGCAGGGGCCAGAGCCAGCTCCCACAGTTGTTGTCCAGCTAAGCATAAGTGTAAGTGCAGGGCTCTAGCACTTAGTCCATTCCTGACTTTTTCTAATATCAGATTTTTACAATCTCTTTTAACCCCTGGCTTCTGGGATGCTTCTTGCCCTGGTTTCTTACCCTGGTTTCTACTCTGGCCCCTTGTGATGTATCATGCAGCCTTGAATCCTCAGAATCACTGTGCCATTTGAAAAAAGAAGGAAGAGAACACAGACTTCCTAGGATAATGTTAAACTTTCTCCTTGCTTCTCACTTTCATTTATGCCACTTGCTATTCCCTGCTTTTCTCTAAATATTTCCATGTTGATTCCAAAAACTGCAGTTGTTCTTAACAAGAAAGTCAATACACTTCAGTTTAAAAAAAAAAAGAAAAAAATAGTTTCAATTAAAAAGTTATATTTTTCTCAAGCAAAGCTGTTATATTACAAACATTTACATAATTTTAGTCTTCCTTGCCTGTTCTCACAAACTGTTAAAAAACATGTGTAATTATAGTTTAAAAATCTTTTGAGTTTTGGCCACAATTAGTGCTTTCACATGTATCTTGGTTTTATGGCAGCCAGGATTTATCCTTTTTTATTCTGCTAGCAGATAACTGACTTACCATTGCCATAAAAGGGACAGAGCTTCAAGTACAATACAAAAATTCCTGGAATGCTTGAATCTACCCTCACTTAGCTGATTTTTCTCTTAATATGTGCACTATGAATACAAACCATTAATGTAATAATTTTTCTTCAAACTTTTGTTCTAATTCTTTACAGCCCCATAAGTTCATACCAGCATAATTTTTCAGCCTTATTTGGGTTTCATTAAAACCTTGGGATTTGTTTCAATGCTTTTAGATTAACAAATATTTCAACAGAAGTCTTCAGTAGACTAGAAAACAAGTTTTCTTCAACAACATAAACAACTGGACTAATGAGACCAAAAGACTTACAATGTCCAGTCAACACATAGCTATCCAGTGAAAATGGGCTAATTTATTTTATCCCTTAGCTACAATTGAAACATTTGTCACAACAAAGGAAAAAAAAACCAACAAACTTTCTCATTCTGATTTCTGTATACTAGACTAAGTAGCCCATAAATCATCTATTAAATAGAACCAGCTAATAAAACAATACATTTCCCCTTAAGTCAGTGATTATATGTACGAAAAGATGACATACTTCACTGTGAATTCCCAACATATAGAAATAATCCTCATGTAAAAATGGCATTAACTATTCTGATGAATTGGAACAATTTCATCCACTAAACCATTTAGAAATGCTCTACCAGATTCATGTCCCCAGTGTTAAGAAAACATCCTCATGTACAAAAGATGTATGAGAGGGCACCATGACTAGAAGAAAGGTTGAGCATCTTGGTGAAACCTCATGCAGCCAGAGAGATTATAAATCCCCACAGAGGTGAGACAAACACGGGCAGGGAAAATGCTGGACACTGGTGTTTAAAGGTGGTAGAGGAGACGAAAGTTAGTCGCATCAAATAATTTTCCTCTAGCAAATGCTAGGGAACACTACCAAGCTTCTAGCACCTTTCAAGATAGTTCAACATCTAGACCTGATTTGTGGCTTTCATCTTATCTCAGTTCAGATTTGAAGCACATCTCTTCTGCTCCCACTTTAACAGCTGGGCAGGGGTCTCCCCTGGGGTAACAGACATTACCTAAAAACTTATTTCTGCTTCCCAGTTGTAGCATTTGAAATGTTTTTTAAGGTATACATTGTTATCTGCAGACAGGATAATGGATAGTATGTACCATGGTTAATCTATAAAGACTACATCTCTTTTGAATGCAAAAGAGCATTGTGACCTAACTCACTAGGTTTTTAATTAAAATATTCTAATTTTTTCTACCAATCCCAGTGTATTAAACTAATTCTTGTATTTATTCTATAACTTTGATAATTTCTTCCGCTGGTTCCGTCTCAGCTGTCTTGAAAACTTCCATATCAAAATGCTGTCTCTGGCACTGCTACTAGCAGATGAAAGCCACAAAAAGATGAAAGAAAATTAATTATTACTTTGCAATTTGTTTACTCCATGCACTTGACAGCACTTTGTATTTTGTCCTTCACATTGTTCTGTTGAAGAAGCACACCCTTCCTCAGACCCTGCAAGAGGCTGTCTGCCAGCAGCAGTAAAGGTGAAGGCAGCAGGAGCACACAGAGAGAAAAGGCAGAGGAAAGGAAGGGAACAGAGGATGTTTAGTAATTCTCTTGGATCCACCCAAAGAAACCATAAAGATCCACCCAAAGAAATTCCATAAAAGTAGCTGAATAACTTTGCTAAAAACACAGTAACATTTTGTATGAATTAAATTGGCACAATGATGAAAAATCTTCTGCCATTGATTTCAGAACATGGACTTTTTTTTTTATTATTATGTGACTGTAAGGCAAGCCAAGCAAAAAAAAGAAGGAGCTTTTTTTGCACACTGTGAGGCTAGGCTGACTCATCTCCACCCGAGCAGATTCCCAAACTGCCAGCTCCCACAGCACCTGCTGCCTCCACCCATTCCTCAGCACCTTGCACCAGAATTGCACTGATGTCACTGAAACACCCCAGCACAGGTATAAAAGCAGGACTATAATTCTTATTGGAACCCATAAGTACAAGTTTTCAGATGCTTGATAACTTGGCAAATCAGAGGTGAAAAGGGGTATTTCCTACCACCAGACAATCACCTAAGATAAGAAGAGCTAACATAACATTAAGGCTTACAATGTTTTTTGCCCAGGTTGGAAATACAATGGAAACAGGTGGAATGTAAGAGGTTTCCTAAAAAATACATATTTGAGGTACTGAATCAATCAAAGTGGTAATAAGTGAACCTTGAGCTGAACAGAGTATAGCAGAAGTACAAGGGACTGGAAGTTGAAGTGCTTTTAAATATATACACGAACATGTCAAAGATAAAGGAAGATTTAGCAGTCAGTTTTTTGATCCTTTTTCTGTTTATACATTTCAGAGAGTACAAACAGACCAGTTTTTCGCATGATCTACTTACACTCTTTATGAAGAATACATTTGTCTTTTTCTTTACTGCAACTCACTTCAGATTATAATGGCATAATTGTATTAATTGATATATGACAATGTTTTAACTTGTTCTGTATTTTACTTTCACATTGTCCAAGACACTGCTATATAAAGACCCTTGGGGGCTAATGCCACATACTTTTCTGATGTATTAAATCAACAAGAATAATTACAGACAGTCACAACCCAGAGGAGTCAAAAATTTATCTTCCTACAAGCATCATGAAATTGAAGCAGTACTTCACACCTTCAACTACTCAGTAAAGTCACAGGTTGCTCTTCCATTCAGGTCATAGTACATACCCAAATTCTTTCCTCTGATCAAATCTTGTAAGGTGTTAGGGGCCTTTGTGTTAGGAAAGTCAACGGAAATTCTGGGAAGGGCACACCATGGAACTTTTAAACACTGATGAAGTAAGTCAATTTATTCTCCTGTTGAGGTTGTTGAATCTTCCTTTGTTTAGTCTAGTTCTATAAAAAGAACAATATTCATAAGCCTATCCTAAAGATGGTTTCTGACATTTTAGAACAATCATCTTAGTTGCCTCCAGGAGCCATCCTACATTGCTCTACACAATCAAGGCAACTGACAGAATATACATCCAGCACAACCTCAGGCATTGTGTAACCTAAGGATATCCCAGGATTATATATGCCAAGCAGACAAGCTGCAATGAAACACTGCAGTAGTCCTGCAGGCATTTGATACAAACACTCAGAAGCAAAAACTGTGCTACTTGGGGTGATGGCTCACGAATGCACTTGCGTGTGCTGACACTTAACAGCTGGCTCCAGGAACAAAGTTCATGGAGATGAGTCAGGACTGACTGCTCAGGGACTGTGTTCACCAACACAGGTAGCAGAAGACAGATACGTGTTTCCAAAACGGCCTGTCCTTCTCTCCTGCCTCCAGCACCCTGTGCCATAATGCTGTAGAAAAGGTGGCCAGAGGAAGAGAGGGAGCTATCAGGAAGGACAGCAGGAAAAAAGACATTCCTCTAGGAGAAAGGAGTTGCCAGGTCTCACCCCTCATGCCCAGAAGCACCCATGCATTTTGCTGTGTATATATATTGAGTAAATGACTCCCCACTGCTGGGGGTGGAGAGGTGAACCCATGACCACCACTTCCCCAGTAAGCACTCCTCACCACAGGCTGGAAGGCCACACTCCTGCCCAAGCTCTCATGACTCTCTCTGGTGCATCCTCAGCCACCGCAGATCTCATACCCTTTACTGACATGCTTTAACAGAATGACCCCTTACTGTTGCTCCAACATGAGGAAAGGGGAATGCTGCACTTCTCTTCTTCACCAAACCCATTTCCCATTTTTCTCTGAAGCCTTCTAGCCTGAGAGGTGCTTGACTTACTGGAAATCATTTGGTTCTCCCCTTCAGGCCATATTTATGGAATTGAAATGACTGTAACTCCCTCCTGAATTGAGACTTGCCAGGGTTGTTAAACATGATCTTGGTATTGACAAATCCTTGAGGACATTCAGAAACAAGGATGTCAAATGGCCTCAGGGTACAGGTGTCAGCACCAAAGACAGTGGCAGCCCTAGAAATGAATGGTTGCAGAAGGCAGTTGCCCACCTCTGCCTTACTTCACTTGGGTGTGTTTTTAATAATGAAGTGCTGCCAGTTATTTAGACTCATTCTTATTACTTCTCTTCAGCCACATGCTAAAAACCCAGATCATTCTTTTTATCTGCTCTTGGTTTATGTGCCTTCTACATCTTCATCTCAGTAAATCATGTTTTTAATGAAAAGAGAACAGAAAATTATTCAGATTAGTTGAAAGTGATTATATTATTTTTGCTTTTGGCATAGAATGGCATGCGTTAGATTGCATCCCCATATATGATGTAAAAACAGGAGAGGTGACACAAGGAAGGCATGAGTACAATATAACACAGTGGCCTCTGCCTGGCCATGTACAGGGCACCACTCCGCAGACAGGGCTTATCCAGGGATAGAAACCTCCTGGCCTCCCACTAGTGTAGCTGCCACCACATACTCAGCTCAAATAGCACTGGTGGAATCAGCATTGCCCTTATGGAAAAAATTATGCATGCTTTTATCACTGCTATGAAGTACCTCTGCCTATTAGCTCAACAGAGCTTGTTCTCAGCTCTGTCCCAGTATCCATTTTGGTAAGACTAAAAGTAGAAAGGGAGATGGACTGGGAACTTGGAGAGAATGCTAAGCCCACTGCTGAGCAGTGGTGGTCAAGACATCTTCATTCCACTAGTGTTACATGGCACCAGCCCACTTGTGTGGAAGGCAAACCAAGCGCAGCTGGAAGACCTTGCTCCACTGCAGAAAGCACAGGGACTGCTGCTGCAGCAGCATCGACAAGGTACCAAAACATGAAACCAGGATTTCCATGGCATTGTCAGCTCTCAACCAAGCAGTACTAATGTTAGGAAACAGACTTTCTCCAAAGGAAATAGCAGGCTGAAGAGTGTCAGAAATGAGAGCCCCTGCAGAGATCCATCAAAACAAGTTTCTCCTGTAACTGTCTCATGGGAGCAGTCTCTCAGCCTGACCTGGAAAAATCTTAATCTACTGCCCTGTCTTCCACTCTGCCCTCATTGTAAAATAATAATAATGGCCAGTCTTCGCGAGCGAAGATCCGGGGAAGGTCTTTCCACCTTCCAGCCTGCGCATTGGATTTTTTAGGTGAGACACAGTGTGCGCGGAACTGAGCCCACCCTATTAATCCTAAGGTTCATCTGCCGGGGCCAAGCGAGCTTGGACGGTGGCAGCGAGGTCCTTAGGACGTAGGTGGGTTGCCTTTAAGGGCTAACGAGCCCCACCTGCCCGGGAGTGGCCCTGACCGGGAATCGAACCCGGGTCTCCGCGGTGATAGCGCCGCGCCCTTACCACTAGACCACCAGGGGCTCCTATTGCCCTCATTGTAATTTGAAAACAAATCTCCCAAGAAGAATGCAAAACAGTACAAAAGCCCAGATTAGCTATAATTAATATTTTAATTATAATTGGTCAACATAAAAAAATTACTAAACTTCCAGTGTCACATCTGGATACATTTTATAGTGTCCCATTAAAACCAATGGGAGCTGCACCAGAGCAGCTCCCTCTTTCTGTACTGAGGCACATGATCCTGACAGCAGCTAGCTCAAGGCTGGTTTTGCTATGTCAAATGCCTCTGTGAGAGCAGTCCTTCCAAATCTCCTCGTATGAATTTAATCACAGATATGTCAGAGATTAAAACAATTTTTCACTCTGTCAGCCTTGACAGACTGCAGAATCACCACTGACAACAGTGTATGAGCTGCTTCTGCTATGTTTGTTTGTGTTCACAGGCACGGTCTCAAGTCTCAGTTAGTTACCCTTCCCAACCATGATGCACATATGAAGAAACATTTACTATGAGGGTGACTCAGCACAGGCATATAGAGGGATTGAGCAGTCTCCATCCTTGGAGATATTGAAAACTCAGTGGCACACAGCCCTGAGCATCCTGCTGTAGCTGGCCCTGCTCTGAGCAGGGAGTCGGACTTGATGACCTCCAAGGTGCCCACCAGACTCAACAATTTTGTGATGAAGGCCACAGGGAAATTTAGAAGACTGTGGCTGCACAAATGCTATTAAAAAAAGGTCTAGCTAATATAAGCTATTTTAGGGAAGGAAGGAAGGAAGAAACCAGCATCATTCTTTTTTTCTGCAGAAAAGTGGTTGCTCCATTCAGCCTATTGCAAAGAGTACTGCATACAACCTTGCCTATCACATAGTCCTCTGCTAACACAACTACTCTTTAAATGTAAACAGTGGGAACACGTTCATCTGAGGACAACGCGAGCACTGAGTCAGCTCTGCCAGCTCTCCAAAAGCAGAAGAGGTCCTGCCCAGGTGTACAGTGCTTCACACCACCCAGCCACAATCATGCAGAGGGATCAGCCCTGCTCAAGAATCTCCAAAGATAAGCCTCTTGACCACCACCCACATGTGGTATGGTGCAGGCCAACAGCAGCCTCCATCACCTTTTAAGTGGTTGCTAGTGACTGGCAACAATGTGGAGTTGGGGAAGATGCTAGAACTGAATTGACTGAAAAGCCACCCACATACAGCTGAAAGTTTACCTAAGGCAACAAAATTGCAAGGAGGTCAACTTCCACAGCATACTTGTGTTTCCTGGTGGCACTGCTGAGGAACTATAAATTGACAATCAGCTTAACACATAAAGAACAGTCAACTATGGGAATAGTTGATAATATAATTAATTCATAATATAATTAACAGTTCTAGTTTACATTTTAAGGAAACTTGATTTTAATAAAACAATTTGTCCAGCATATACGGGACACTTCTAGAACAGAGCCTCATCAGAGTTGCTCCAGCAGACTTGAAATTCTACAGCTGATATTAAAGTCTGTATCTTCTTTTATTAAGCACCTCTTACCTACCTATAGTTTTCTGTCTTTGATTAACAGTCATGGTTTACCCAATGACTTCACTTTACAGCACAAGATGGGAATGTTTCTCACAAATAGATATTTATACCTCTAGAAGTACCAAATTCAGAACCCAAACGTGAATCACTTACTTCTAAATATTCTAATTAATTAAAATTAATTATAACCTGAAAGGAATACAGTTTAATCAGCTTAATGCTGAGTGATGACGGGTAAATCGCCTGAGAGGTTCACCTCTGAGTGTATAACTGCAACAACAGTAAGCTTGATATTATCAGCCTAGGAACAACAGATAAGACATCAAAAGTTCAGTGTATCACTTACTTCAGCTGATTCAAGGCATACATACTAACCCCATGGCCACAAAGAGGTATAAAAACTCATTATAGAACTTACATTTCATCTGAAACTGCAGAAAAGTTTTAAATAACCTGTGAGAGACTGAAATGTTCACGGTTAATGACTCACACAATCGGCCATTTGCAAAAACAGGACGGTGTTTTGGTGATGATGCTCCATGTAACCCTCCGATGCAGAGGGCACACCCACCACCAGAGCTACAAGTTGGGTTATGAGCCAGGTAAAGGAAGAGGCAAATAAGAAGCAGATCCTGTGAGGTGGGATAACGCTTTTCATCATGCTAATGTCCTCCCTTACACAACTGGCTCAGGTTCGAAAACTCCCCTCTGGAATTACTGGGACATTCACATGTAGGCCTGAAGGTATTCATCCTTTTTAATAGGGCATAACTGGCTCAACTACACTGAACTGAGAGACAGTTGCCATGTCTTAGAAGGTGTAATAAACCATCAAAGACCCCCAAAGTACCCCCAGACTCATTTCTCAGGTCTTCCACCAGAGGACTGCGTACAATCTACAGTGTTGTATCAGACAGTATATCCCCAGTGCAGCATGGGGTGGGTGTACCTGGGCATTTCCATGTAAACCTGAACATATTGAACCCATTGAACTCTGTGCTTTCTCAGCTTTCCCCACATCTGAAGGACCAAGACTGCAACCATCACTCCAACCAACAGACATCGAAATTGCAACATTCAAGTCTCACTGCTGGGTCCACAGGTGGTGATATCTTTCCTCTCCACTATCTGCTCTTATCCTTTCTCCCTCTTTCTTTATTTCTTATCTTTATATATTTTATTAAGTGATATCTTTATACTTCTATATTGTTATCTTACTATAGGTAATAATAACCACATAACCAAAATGGCTACATACCTCCTTTCCATTGCAACCAAACTGTTCTGAAATAAGTCTGCCACATATATATTATCAGTGGTCATTTAGTGTCATTTCCCTCTAATCTGCCCCAAAGGACCTATTATTAACAAGAACCTCAGTTACCTTGCCTTCAGGGGCAGGTTGCAACATAACCATTAAAATTATTAAAATGTTAATACAAGATCTTTATATATTTTTATATATATATTTATATATTTATATATTTATACCAGGAAGCATGACAAAAATCCATGTGCCTATGCCTAATAACAAGTTTTCTGCACCCCTGAATTTCACTAATACAGTATCAACCTAACCATATGCAAGAAAACAAAGATAGAGAAAAAGATGACCGATTTCAAATGATTATGTCAACTGCCCTTTACCTAGAGGTACAGAAGAAACAGCCAAAATACTTTAGGAGCGCCAGGAAAGAGAGTCCTTAAAATGTAAGGACAGCAAATAGCTATTATCTCAGTGATAAAATTAGCTCCCTTAGCAAAACTTTCAGACTACTTGCATGCTTTCGATTTTACAAGTCTGTGCCACAATCTGGCTCCATCGGGAAAGGTGCCAAAATTCAGCTTTAACTATTAACATTAGGATCCTTCTTGGTCTCCAGCCTGCTGCCCGTCGCGGGGGTCAAAGACAGAGCGCACGGCACTTTTAATCCAAGCAACCAACACTGCTCTGTTATTATCTCTTTTTTATTTGTTTGTTTGTGCTTTTTGTGTTTTTTTTACCGTGGAAACACAACTCGCTACTTTTAAGTCCCGTGTGGGTGCGTGCTTTATACTCCGTCCCCAGCCAGCGGCGCTCTGTGCCGACCCGTGGGAGAGGGAGAGCGCGGCGGGCCCGTCCCAACCCGGACCCCGCCGCCAGCCCCTGGCGGTGCCGCCCGTTCCGCTCCGCGCCCGCGGAGGGGCAGCGGCGGGGCAGCCGGGCATCCCCGCACAACCCACCTGGCTGCCCCACCTTTCCGAGGGCGAGAACCCCGCGCCGCCCCGTCCCGACCCTTCCCCGCACCTCCCCGTGAGAGGGTCCCGCGTGGGCACCCGGTGGCGCAGCCCGAGGGAGCCGCCCCCGCGTACTCACCGCGGCGGACACGGCGCTGAGCTCGGCGCTCAGCAGCAGCCCGAAGCCCAGCCAGAGCCGCATGCTGCCGCGCACCGCTCCGCGCCGTCGGTCCCTGGGCGGCGGGGCGCCGGCGGCTCACAGTGGGGCTCCGCGGGGCCGGCCCCACATGCGCGTCTCTCCCCTCCGTCGCGGCCGCGCAGCCTGCAATGCCTCGGGGGCGAAGGACTCGCCGTACACGATGGGCGGTGGCAGCCCCCTCTCCTCCCCCGGGCGGGGACCTCGCCCGCTCCTGTTCCCCGCTGTCCGCAGTTCCTCCTCCTCCTCCTCCCCTCCGCGGGTGGCTGGCGAGCCGGGGGGGCGCGGGCGGAGGGGGGAGGCGCCGCTCGCTCGGCGCACACGGCCGCGGCCGCCGGGAGGGCTCGGCAGCGCAGCGGTGCGGAGCGGGCGCGGGGCCGGGCGGCGGGAGGGGCGGGGAAGGGCCGGGGGCGCTGCCTCTGCCCGGCCCGTCGGGGTCCGCGCCCCCGGGGGGGGCTGCGGGGAGCGGCGCGACAGCCCGGTCTCCCCCGGATCGGAGCTGCCCGGCCCGGCCCGGCCCGGGCGGAGGGGCCGCTCCCTGCCCTGGCAGCGGCGGCGCGGAGCCCGGAGACCTCCGGTGGGGGGAGCGGTGTTACGAGCGGGTCCTTCTCTGCCTTGTAGGGGCGACCGTCCGGCGGGAGGGAGCCCTGAGCCGAGCCCCCGGCAAGGGAAGGAACGAAAATGGACATCTCGCAGCTTCCCAGTGCACGTATTTTCCTTTGTCAGTAAGTAATTCCGCTCGGCAGGCTTTTGGAAATAACTTTTTTAAAGTCGTATTGTCACCTTTAACTGTAGAGCGTTATCACGTGCTTGTTTTGTGCTGGCTTAAAACAATGTTTTCCTTATTCACCTTTCCCTGCAGGGATACGGGACTTCTGCTGATCCTGATGGAAGTCGTACTGTCAGCCGTCAAAGTGGATGCCGTAAGTAAAACGTCTTATGACTTTTACTGAGAAGAGAGAAAGAGAAAGCAGTTTCTTTGGTACCAGAACGTGAGGAACTGCATTTTCCTTTGCCAGATGGCTTATCTATCATTCTATTAAAAGAAACAACTAACAAATAATCTCTGCAAGCCTTACAGATTGCTGCCTTTAACAAAATGATGTTTAACAGAGAAGCATAAGGCTTCAAGTGTCAGGTTGTTTGAAGTGTTCAGTTTTAATTTTGCTCAGACTGGGTAATTTATTAAATCAATAATGAAACAAATGCAGCAACTTCTTCATTTTTTAAGAAAAGCACCAAAAATGCAGTGCAGTAGATACCAAAGAGTTCTTTGGAAAAGTTCACCTGCAGAAGAGAAGCCTCCAGTTAAGTACAGACCTCATCTGAGGACTGTGAAGCTTATTTTTACAAATCAGAGGCATGTTTATAAATAAACTGTTGTCTAAATAAAACGGTTAAAACGACAAATAGGTGTTAAGTGCTTATGTAGGTGGTTGTAGCTATCCACCTGAAGTGTTGATGTAAGCAGAAGTTATTAAACGCTTGCATCATTGTCACGTGGATGTGAAAGAAGTGAGAGAGAACGGATATAAAAGTGCAACATTTTCCTATTACAAAGGTTGGTGGATTTCATGGAAAGGTTGTCATTAATGCAAGCAGGCTTTGGATCAGGCCTAAATAGAGCAGACTAACATTGCTAAGGCTTGGCTTGTGGCTGCATTCCCTGGTCAGCCACAAAGTGTGGGTAAGGCTCTGTGGTCATGTACAAGTGGGACCTTGATTACATTTTTTCAAAAGCTATCCTACTTACATTTTAATCCTACTGTTTGCAACTTTATGACTTTACACTCCTTATAGATATCTGATGTGGTTACATCTTTTTGGTGAGATGGCATACTGTATTAAGGAATAGGAAACAGTAGGACTTTTGCAGCAGGTGTTGTGACACACGATAATCCTGCTCTCCAGCTGCAGTTGGCATGTAGAGCTTGCCTGTCAGTCTGTGGAGATGGTTGGTGTTTCCACAACATGTCTGAGCAAGAGCTGTCAGGCTGGAGACCCACAGCCCTTTGGGAAGGAACAGGAATGAGGACCTCAAGTGTCATGTGCTACTTGTCTTTGCCACATTTAGATACAAACATTGTTCTGCTGCGTAGTGCTGAATGAATGATAAAATTACCACGTGCTATTGAAACCAGAGCAGGCTGGTGATACTGCAAATGTTTTATACCAAGAATGATATCACTGGGATTAGTTGACATGAAACAGTGGCATTTGTGGTATGACCTTCTTTTTTATGAAGTTGTGCTAGAGCGTGCATTGCATGATACCTGAGTTTTAGCTATAGCATGAACTAGTTCATTCTCCTTCAAGTTCTTATTGAATACTGCAGTCTGTGGTGTTAAAATAGAGATATACTGAAGAGGTGTTTGAGATACCTCAGTTAGTAGATGCAGTCTGGTCATGACTGCTTGGATCTTCACATGGTGGTTTTCCCAGAGAATCTTGGAAGAGTAAATTTACCTTCTTGAAGGCCCAATTTTCCCGAAGTAACTATTCCTAAAGTTGTGGCTGCGTAGGAGATGAAACACCATAGTGATTGTGAAGGGGGAAGTTTGGTCATGTTTCCTGAAAAATTGAGTTGCACTGCCACCACAGTATTTATCCTATTTCCTACCCATATGCTGCTCCCTTCCCTTTGGCAGCCCAGGTAATAGTCATGTGGTGAACTGAATTGGAAAATTCCTTGTTTAAACTAATCAGCACCCCAAAGGAGGAGAGGGGTGAGAGCTAACTTTATCCCAGATCAGATCACCACTTGTATTCATAGCAACTTGGGCTGGCATGGGACTGGGAGCAGGCAGCTGGGTGTGGAAGGAGGGTTGGGCTTGCTCCTTGCAGTGACAGCTCTGCTCAAATGTATTTGCAAAGTAATAAAGCAGGGGTCTATGCAAAACAGCAGCACCTCAGTAATTGCAGGTGGGTTGCTGGCAGTCCTATTCTTTATATTGTAATCCTGTTTGTCACACTGAATCTTCTCCTATTTGTTACACAGATTAACATACTAATGTTATGAAGTGTTTTATTAGCTTGGTTTAAAAAAACCTGCTATGAATTATTAAGAGTCTGTGGGACCAGGTCTTAAAAGTCACAGTTCCACCTGTAATGAGAGAAGCAGAGCTGCTGAGTTTGACAGCCATATATATGTGAATGAGTTGGAGCTGCTGGGGATAAGTGCCGTAGAATGAGTAAAATTGCACAAAACTGGAATGAGATTAAGGAGAAAACCAGGAAGGAGGGAGAGGGGAAGAGCGGAACTCAGAGAGTTTGACTGAATGTCTTGCCTGGCAGGCTGCTGCTAGCTGTTAGGGAGATGGATGTTTCTCACCAGAAAAACAAATAAGAGGAAGAAAAATAAGGAGGATGTTTAAGATATCTGAGAACTGGGAGAGAAAAAATGGTGTCTCTGGCAAGAGGAGAGGATGCTGGTTGCAGGCTTGAAGAACTAAGGAAGAGAAGTCCCTGAAGGGAAATGCTAAGACAGACAGCCAAATGGAGCAGATCAGGCCCCAGTTATGTTTAGCACTCTTGGCGTATGCTGGGTAGTGATATTAAAGACCTCAAATAACTTTGGAACTGCCCTGAAATGTAGATTTGAGAAGTCACATGACTTAAATAAAAGTAAGTAGTATTAACACCTGAAGTTCAACCAGGTTTGCAGATTTCTTCTCCCTTTCTGTCCCTGCAAATACATTTAATCCAAAATAAAATTCTTGATTTTTTTTCTCTTCAAAGGGAATGTATCTTCTGCTAATGCTGGTTTTTTTCCTTTTGTCTTTCCCAAAGCACACTTTTTCCTAAGTAGTTTTGTAAGATTTAATTACTTTATTGGTGCCCCCTTAGTTTATTTTTTTAAACTGCCTCTAATGAAAATTACCTTTTTTCCAAGTTATATTCAGGTGGGAGCACTAGAATTCCAGAAAAAAGAAGGAAATACCTGTCAGATCAAAGAAAGAAAATTGAGAGAGAAGAAGTTTGAATAACATTTGCAAAAATAACTGCAAATAACAGATGACAATTGTAATTTTAAAAGGAGAAGATATATAAATATATAGAAAGAAAATGGAGTTGAAGTAATTCATGAGATATAATTCTCTTGTGTGAGATTGTAAGGGGATATATCACGGGGAATGTCATCAAAGTGGGAGAAGCAATAATCCGTAAAAAGAGACTAGAACCAACAGTATTATGTACTTCTATTGATTTCATAATGAAATTAGATTGCTGACATGGGCACCTAAGTTATTGCTAAGTTAAAATGTGTCAATGCTCTGTGGCTGTCTGACATCCAGGTTTTCCCAGATGTGTCCTGTTTTATTCCGTCTGGAAACTTTTGTCTGGTTGAAACAGGAGGACTTTTTACATTAACCCAGGATTTCCAGGCTGAAAGAAGCCAGGGTGGAGTAATCACTCAGCCATCCTGCTCAGCATGTCCACCGTGAATGTACGCACTGGGATCACAGTGTGAAAAATGTGATAGGGCAGGCATACTGCCCCAGTGATCTGGGAATGAGACATCAGTCTGATGTATTGATTTCTTCTGACACATTATTTAGTGCATGCAAAGTGAATCCATCTCTTCCTGGAAATACCAGACTCTTTGTGTTGCTACCAGCACCTGTGTGGTGCTTCAAAAATAGCTTTGTCTAGGAAATCCCCCCAAAAGAAACATTGCAATCCTATTTTAGAAGAACTTCATTTGAGGTACTTCCACACTGGCAGACATGGCTTATCTATGTCTGTTTAAATAAGCATACAGTTGGGCTTATTTTTGAGTATTTTGGTGTTCCATGAGAATCAGACAGAATAATGATATCTTGAAAAAAACTTCAGCGTTTTGGGGAGCCTCCCAGCATATCTGATTGCTTCATTCAAAATTTCTTTGAACCTTGAAAGAATTATTGGATAGTTCAGAGAGGACTCTTTTTATATTCAGTTATGGAGCTGTCAAGAAGGGGCAGCTCTGTTAAAGAACTATGAGAAGTCCTGAATGAAAGAGATGGCATCCAGATAGGCAAAAACCAGATAAGCCAAAGCCCCTCATTTTCACCGACACCAACAGCTGTACCTTGGTCTGGCAGTGGTGTTTCAGTGATGAGGGTCACAGTGTGTATCATATTGTAGATGGGCAGCAGAATGGCTGCCCAAATGGGAATTTGGTTTTTTCTTTTAGAAGATCCATGGTTTGTCCCATCAGCATCGTATGATGCCAGGGAGACAAACACATTCACTGCAAGTACTGCATGCATGGAAATGTAGTCATGGTTGATAGCTTTAAATTCCTTATTTTTGTTCCTTCCTTTCTCATGTGCTGTCTGCTCCACTCACCAGTAAGAGAGTTCCCTTAAACGTCTCTTTCTCTTGTTATTCCTCAAATTCTTCCTTGAAATTCTTTTTTTTGCTGTCATGTCTATGAAACTGATACAATTCTAAGTTCTTATTAATTAATCATTCTTCCTAGGAATATTTCTTTAAGAGCCATTTCTGCTATGTCTCTGGAATAAATTAGAGAGTCTGCTCTTTGTATACAGTCATATCACAACACTGATTCACATTATTCATTTAAGGACTAAAAATACATTACACCAAAAGCAATATATTGTGTTTCCCTGGAGTTAGTGATGAAGAGGAGGAGGTTCTTGCACAGGTCTGTGTTTTTTAATCTCTCAGTGCAAAGCCACAAGTAGATTCTTTACGCACTTTTTCTTGTGAATAGAAGTATGCTCAATGAATATCTACTATAATATATTCAAGTTAATTCTATTTTTTTAGTTATTAAATAGCATATCATATAGTCATGCTGCATTTGGTAGAAGAAGAGACAAGAGTTCTGTCAGCCTCCCACATTTCTCAGAGTTAAAAGTGTTAATACTGAGAGACAAGAACCCTGACAAGGTAAACTATCATGTAATAAAATAATCTTATTATTTTTGTCATCTTACCCTGAAAGTAGCTGAAGCAGTTTTAGAAATTTAGTATTGCTTCTCTTTGAGCTTTTAAAGTAGGCCATCTGGATTTTATTGTGTAGTTATTGTACCACAGGAAGTCTTTAAGCATTATGATACTAAACCTACCATGTATTTTTTAAATTTGCACAAAAAATATTTATAATCCAATCATATTTGCCTTACCTCAAATGTAAAGCTGCATTGTGGCTTATTCAGTTTTACTATAAGCAAACACATTTGTTATAAATATTTTAATTCAATAGTTCAGAGGACAGTTTATTTTAGTGGCTCTTTTTTCTTTTTGCAGTAATGAATTTCTTGTTTGAGACCAGACCATTCTTTATTAGTTCTTTGCTTTTGTTTTTTCAAGCCAGAAATTGGCCAAGAAGTGGAACGTTCTTTGTACCATATTATACTGATGGGAGATCTTGGGAGAGTTTGATGCTAATTTAGTAGCTTACAGTTACAGTATCTTTGCTTGCTGAAGAAGGCAGCTTATCTTGTCATGCTTTGCTTTATTTGCAGTACCTCATTTTCTCCCAAGGAGTAAAAATCACAGTGAAATTTTCAATATTTCCTGATATTTGTCAACAGTTATTTTCTTTAAAATGGCAGCAGCTAGGTGACAGCAGTCATTGACTCAACTCACAGTGAAAGTATGTGATCTTTATCATGCAAACATTTCTGAGTGATCAAGCACTGACATTGTTGGATTTCACGTGCCCTTTTTTGTCCATTTGGAAGCTGAGGGTGCTGATGAATTATGAGCGCAAGGGTAGCTCCTTGTTTTCAGACCTTAGAAACGATGCATAACAAGGGGAAAGCTCTCAGAGAAGTCCATGAGCAAACTTACATCTGTGTGATTAATTTACCCTACTTTAGCAGAATCGTGTTTTTGTTGCAGTTTCCCCTCCTTGACAAGTCTCAGTCTTTGACCAGGCTGCTGCATCTTCTGAACATGCCTGGTTTTGTGCTATCTTTCAGTTTCTGCCTTTGCTTTCATACTTCCCGGGAATGAGCGGTGATTTGGATGTGGCTTACCCAGTGGCAGCATGGGCTGCTGCTCCATATGGGCAGGGGAGCTGGGAGGCAGAGGCCAGGGTGGGAAGGTGGACAGAACCCTCACCCTTCAGCAGATCAGTGTCCTCCAGGTGGTCTCCATGGTCAGAGACAGCCCTGGAGGGCAGAGCAGGGCATGGGGGTGGAGCCTGGCAGAGGCCAGGCTGGGATATTTGCCCACAGGTGGAGGAGGTCAGGGGGAGTTGTGGCACAGGCATGGCTGACCACAGCTCAGGTCAATACCAAGGCCCAGCATTTGGTCCCAGCTCATGAGCTGTTGGCAGGCCAAGGGGGAAGCCCCACTTCTCACAGCCCTTTTCCCACACAGCTCATTTCACACCCCTCTGAGAGCGCAGCTGCACCAGGAGCTGGCCCTGCTCCCAGTGGCCAGACCTGGGGCTCCCCTGGGGCGGGCTGGGGGAGCAGGCCTGATGCAGAGGCAGCCAGCAGGTCCCAGTGCAGCCCAGCTGGCTGTGGAGAGGCTGGGGAGCTGGAAAAGCAGATGTGTAAGTTTAAAATTCAGTGACAATTGTAAGGAAATTACTATGTTTTAGGAGAGTCAGGACAGAATTTCAAAATTGACCAGAGCCTTCTGTGTAAATTGAAAGGGCAGCATTATTTGGCATCTCTCTCCTAGCAGAGTTCCTCAAAAAGGGACTTTTTGTTAAGAAAACTCCCTGATCTTCAACACAAATTTACTAACAAGTTCTATTTTTATTTTAGACGCAGGAGATCAGAAGAACATTTAGATCATATCAGTTACCAAGGATGCACGCTTACTGGGATATTTCAGGCATCCTATTTATTTGTAAATGATCCCAACCTTTATTTTGAAGTAGCTTTCTGAAGTTAGCAAGTGAAGATCATTCAGAGAAATAGGGCTTGGCTTATATTTGGCAAGTCTTAGCTGCAGATTCTACCCATACCTCTTCTCAGCATTGGTTGATAGAGCCAAGTGATAAATTTTTGATTCCAACAGTATTTTTCCTTTATACTTCACCAGGCTTTTAATGGTTCTTTGCTGGCCAAAATTACTTGCCTGTATAATCAGGCTGTATACAAAAAAAGAAAACTGGGCAAAGTGAAGTATTTTGGATACAGCTCATACTCTTCCATTTGTCCTATTCTGCAACCGGGTTTTTTCTGGTTTGTTTTGTTTTTCTTGGTTTTTGTTTGTGTCATTACTGAACAACTACCTGCCTCAGGTTTAAGTCATGTCCCAAAGTGCAGCTCTGAGCTTGTGAGTTTGTACATCTGATGGAGCTCCTGGAGCTTGCATACCACCCGTTTGAACCTGAGCAGGGTGGCTGCCCTTCTGCCCATCCTCTGGAGGCTGCAGCTCCTGGCTTGGCAGGAAGCTGACCTCTTCGCTGCACATTTCCCCCCTACCCCTCCCCTTCTTTCAGGCTTGGAAACAAACCTCCTGTTCATCAGGGGTAAAAAGAAAAGAAAAAGGAAAAAGAAGAAGAAAAGGCATCTGTAAAAATTGACGGTTCGCTGCCTGTACCATATGAGTCTCAGGTCCTGCCCATGCTTGCTGCGCCTTGCAGCTCTGGGGAGCTGAATCAGTTCTTGAGGTAGGGACAGGAAACTGGGAAAGCTTTGTAGGCTTTCCCTGTCACACTTGCGTGTGCCTTGCTCTCAGCACAGCGTTGGCTCCTGGCTGTGAAATCCCCAGGCACGCTACAAAGAGATGAGGAAAGGCATTCTTACGTTCAAGCTCCAACCTCTCTGACCCCGTGTAATTGATGTTCAGACACCTGGTTTGAGTCTCACAGCATCCCGAACAGATGTACAGAGACCCCGGAGATCAACTCCGGGAGGAGCGGAGCAGCTCACCAGGGCTGCCGGCGTGTCCTGGGCTGAGCCGCGGCAAAGGGAGTGGGCAGAAAGGAATGCCGCTCCCGCGCAGGGCTGGGAATAGCCGCTGGGGCCACAGAGCATGGGAAGCCTGCATATCTCCCCGAGCCAGCAGCCAGAGAAACAGTCTGCTGGAAACAACCCAAGCGTCTCCACATGAAACTTAGAAAATCTTAAGTCACACTAGCTGGAAGAAGGAAGTGAATGGGGAAATTTAAGCATTTTCCTTGCTGTGTGGGGCTAAGGCCAGGTTTTTGGCCAGGTGCTTTGCAGGTTTGTGATAAGAATAAGTGTGAAAGAGTAAGTGCAAAGTTACCCAAATCTTCTGTCCTCTGTATGTGCCCAAGAGGTAGCCAGCACATCTGTTATGTCTTAACTTGCGACAGCCCACAGGCTGCTTCCTCTCTGGCTGTGTCCCTTATAGTAAACCGCAGAGTCCCAGGTGTATTCTCTGCCTTGTGGTCAACTGGCACAGTGTGTCCATGTCTGTAATGGTAACAACCTCCTTAATTTCCAAAACAGGATGGCTCCTTAGAGACTGCCTCTGTTCCTTGCATTATGTTGACTCCTTGCACTATGGCTGAAACTGTCTGTGCAAGCAAAGCAAGTGAAAACTTCCTAGCTCAAGCAACAGGCGTTCATGGGACCTTTCTGACAGCCAAATGGTACGGATGGTCAAGCTGCGGGGCACAGGGCTACTTAATGCATTAATATAGACATGGAGTATGTATGCTTCAGACTGTGACATTGGCAGGATGGAAATCGGGGCCCACTCTCATTTCTCACATGCATGAGTGTATTGGGTGGTGTTACCTGAGTAAGGATGGAATAAAAGAACTGAGTAGCAGTGTCACTCATTTGAATAGGAAATTTGTGCCAAGGAAGACCAAAACCTCTCCTGATAATTTTAAGTTTTATGTGATGATTCATGGCATTAGCATTCCCTATTTGTTGGTATCTACATCATGTAAGTAAAACAAGAGACAAAAATAAGTGCAGAAGTAGGTGTAAATGGCAACAGGTCACAAATAAAATTGTTAAAAACTATTTACTAGTGCTATTTACTACATGCCTCAGTGTTAGGAAAAGTAGTCATTCCCAAAGAAAAGGCAGTGACTAGAGAATGTAGACACTGGCTTATGGTGGTAGCTTACGTTACAACACCTCAACTGCACTTTGATCTGCCCTTGGAGAGTGTCAACACTGCAGTGCATCTTCTTCAACTGACCCAGTCTCCAGAGAGATTTTCCATCTACATGGAATGGTTAGATGAGGGGAATGGCAAAAATGTGCTCTTTTACCTTACAGTTTTAGGATCAAGGCAAGGATAGATGAGTAATAAAAGGTAGTAATGGAAGGTAGGGGTTTTAATTGTCCTCATTTGATGCAAACTAGTTTTCAGTCACACAATACCAGCTTCCAGTCTAGATTTCTTTCTTTTCTGTTCCAGTCCTCTCCTATGGCAAGAGTTTTTATTTCTTTGGTGAATTACAGCCTTGCTGCCTTATCTATTAAGCCATTAAAACTGCCTTAAAAAAAAAAAAAGTCTATCACAAAATTGTGTGCTTAGCTTTTGCCTCAGAGAAGAAGGAGAGGACGTTTTGGGACTCCATCCTTTCAAGTGACCCAGGGACTAAAGGGATCAGGACCCTTTTCTTCTAAGTAAATAGACTTAGACTGAAAGAGAGTGAAATATGGTACTATTTCCACACATCAAACTATCTATACCTGAATCCCTTCCAAGGAATGATTATTTAAATAAACTTATATGGCTGATGAACTGGGAAAAATCCAGAAAAAAATATATTTCTCTTTAACATTGATTTCCTTTTATGAATTTATGCCATCAAATTGAGATCCAAACATGTTGTAACATCCATCCAATGCATGCTATGCTAACATTTATCTGATTATTTTTTTGTGTAAGAGAGGTAACTTTAAACTCTTCTTGTTGTTACTTGTTCATTATAACTGTGTTTGTGTCTTCAAGGGGATAAGATAGTAACCATTCCTTAAGAAAATGTTACCTCTGCTTTCACAACCTTAATCTCTTGTGTAAGGTTTGTATTGTCCCTTAGGGACACAGTATCACATAGAGTCACCAGTGAGTACATGGGTGATTATTAAGGTAGCTTGAGGCTGGTTCATAAATCATATTGAAGATTGGGACTGTAGTCTTGAATTTGTCTGAGTAAGAAATCTTGTGAACCCTGCAGCAATATGCTTGCATGATCCTGTGCTGCTTCATGCTTTGAGCCAACTGGTCTGGTTTTTTTATTTCCCAAGGAAAAACAGACAGTAGTTACCAAATCATGGGCAGCCAGAAACGTAATAATAGCATGTTGGGAGCTCTTTGTGGATAGAATCCAGTTGCCATGAGGTGGACTCCAGGATTGTCAGCTGCTTTACTGGAACTATACCATCTCAAATTAGGGATGATGTAATTTTTGCTACTTCTTCAAGGTATTTAATTTTCATTCAGCATCATTTCCGTGTTAGTCATGTATCATTCCCTGTCATCCACAAAGCCAGTAACATGTGTAAACAAGGAGAGAGGAACCGAAGTACAATCATCATTCGGTATGAATGAGGGGTAGACCAAGATCCACCCTGGACACGTGTTCTTAGCCTCAAGGCTACTAATCTTTCATTAGGCTTTAAAAGAAATGTTCCATTAAGACAAGGACACCTAACTTCATAAAATAACATGATTAATTTGGGGAGATTAAAACTCATCCTTCTCAGGAGATAAAAGGATAAGAAAATACACTTGCCAAGTAGTTTCAGTAGTTGCCCTGCAACCACAGTTTGTAGAGAGATTTCAGTGCTGCATGCAGGTAATGGGCAGTCCCATTTATCCATGCCAAAATATGAACTCTCCAAACCCATTTATGCACATACCGGATTTTTTTCTTTAAAGAGGGACTGTCATCTCAAGATCCCTGCTATTTGGAGCTCTTCTGCAAATAAGAATTTACTGTTTTCTTTGAGGGAAGTCCTAGTCTTCAGTAGCTGAGAAGCAAAGCCTGGGACCATTCTGTTGTCTTTTTGTGGTCAGATTGACTTGAAGTTCTTTGAACTGCAGAAATTTTGCTGTTTAACCTCAGAATTTCTACTGTATCTTCCTACTTCCAAGTTTTCCTACTGTAAAAAGTGAATACTGTTTTCCTATGACATGGGAAAAGGATGAATTAAAATAAAGGAGCAAGGTTATTGCTTTCTTTTTTTGTTGTTTGTTTTTTGGATGAAAGACCAACTCAATTTTGCCTTAGCTTCAAGAAATGTCCTTTTTTTTTTTGACATTTCAAAACCAAATGTAATTTTAAATAGTCTGGTTAGCCTTTGCAGGAACTCTAGGTGGTCATGTCAGCTGTCCCTTGCATCTTTCAAATGAACAATGTACACAAAGACTGTGCTCCAGAGCAAGAAAGATTTCTAACCTTTTGATCTGACGATCTGTTCCCAAAATCTCTGCATGTCCAAGAGCAGCAAGACAAATACCAGAAAACTTGGAGACCTGAGGAAAGGGAGAGCTCCAGCATTTCACAAACAGAAGAAAAGAGCAGCTCCCTGAGGGGTCCAGCTGCAGCACAGAGCTCACAAACGAGCCTGTGAGAGACCTGGAAATGCTGGCTACTGTGAACTCATGTAGCGCTCCTCATTCAAGCATGAATGTCAGACTGTCCATCAGCCTCCACAACAGCAGAGCCACGCAGACTCTCTTAAAAGCTGTTAGTCTTACAGTACCTGAAAGGGGCCTAAAAGAGAGATGGAGACAGACTTTTTATAAGGATGGGTAGTGATAGGACAAAGCGGGATGGCTTTAAACTATAAGATAGGTTTAGATTAGATGTTGAGAAGAAATTCTTTACTGTGAGGGTGGTGAGGCACTGGAACAGGTTGCCCAGAGAAGCTGTGAATGTCCCATCCCTGGAAGTGTTCAAGGCCAGGCTGGATGGGGCATTGAGCAACCTGGTCCAGTGGAAGGTGTCTCTGCCCATGTCAGGGGGGTTGGAACTAGATGGTCTTTAAGGTCCTTTTCAACCCAACGTATTCTATGATACTATGAAAACGTAATCCCAGTATGAGATCCATAGTTGACTAACTGGGGAGTACAAGCAAGCCACGACTTGCTGCCTGTCTATCCCTGTGATGCTGCTCTTACTGGAGCTGAGGTGAGGAGTGCCCCAGTCTGCATGATGCAGAATGTGTGCATTGCCTGGCCAAGCAAACGGGCAAGAGGAAGCCCATTCTCCCTTTCAGCATCTAAGCAGACCGTTAAACATTTTCTGAACCCTATCATTCAGTATACACATCTATGCCACAGCTGTATTACATTAACTGTAACATCTCTCAGCTTCAAAAATAAGAGGGAAAGAAATGTATCCTTGCACACTCAGAGTATCATGTTGTTACCTGCCAATTTCCATTACTACAGGCTACTGAGCAGGCTGCCTTGCTAAGATGAAAGTTACTTTCAAGAAGCTATGAGTTTTTGCAACTGGAACTTTCCTAGTGAATTCATCTAGATTTTATAAATGCACTGCAACCCATGCTGTTGAGGCCAGATACAGTACCAAGGTGGCTCACTCGAAATTTACTTTTTGAATCTCTGTGCTGAATTGCTATGTGCTGCATTAGACATGCCCCCAAAAGTCACATGTTTCCAAAGAGTATATTCAGCATGATTTGTAAAGACTTAGTGTGAGATCTTGGTATATTATCGCATGGATTCTGTCTAATTACTAAAGACATGTGACTTGTTACTCTAAGTCTAAATAACTAAAGCCGAAAAACACAATGCTTTCCTGGCTTTACTGTTTTGTAATGATTAACTACAATGTTATGAGAGCCATTTCATGCCACCAGCTTTTAAGCAGAACAGCATGATGTCTTCAACAGAAAATTCTAATTTAAGTTTGTGCTATCAAATGGTCTAATGTTTTCAATGTTTTTAAAGTGAGATTCTAGTATATTCTGTAAATCCCCTTTAAATCAATGGATTTGAGCACACTTTGGTTCAGGCTGTAAGCATTTGACCTCTTCTGTTGTTTGCTGGGAGATGCAACAGAATACAATAGGATTGACTGGGTTTAGCGTTCAGGGTAACAATTAATAGAAAATTCTCCCTGTATGTGCTGACACTGAGGTTTCATGTTAATCTTTACTAAACTTCTGCTTAAAGCCTCCCTCAGGTAATAATGAGTGACTTAACATTGCATACATCTTTTGACTTTCCTGGTTTTGTAGTTGTATGTCATATCTCCTTGTATGAGCTGAGAAATATTTTACCTCCTTTCAAGAGGTTCAAGTTTTAATTTCTAAGAACCAGAAGTTGAAAACAGAGTCCTGGAAGAGTGAGTCAGAATATGTCCCTTGACTGGTCACCTACATTTGTTATCAACCAGTGAATTTATGTCTGGGGTTTGCCTTAAGTAACAATCATGCAAACAGAGAGCCAGGAATTTTATTCATTAGAGTCCTATGACACTCCACCACATTACACTTTCTTGTTTAAGACTTACAGCATTCAACTGTTAGGTCTTTCATCTCTCATCTGCAGTCCTTGTCTATCATCAACTGAAAGTACAGGCTCAGTTTGATAGAGGACACTTGATTCATGTGGTGTATTGGTGTAAAGAAAAACATAGAATGTATAAAACAAGACTAATATTTATAAAGTAGGCTGTGAGAATTTCCTGAGTTTAATTCATGTTTGAATTACACTGCCGGTTTTGGAGAAACATCCCATCTGTATTTTTTGTTTTTCTGATTCCTGGGAGTCTATCACAGTCCTTACTAAGTTGTCCCAGGAGTTGATTACTCTAAGAATAAACAAACACAAATTGATTTGACCACATTGATCTATCTTTAAGATCAGTCTCTGAGCTTTTGTTTTATCTTTGTAAGGTAAATAAAAGAGCTAAACATTGCTAGTTAATTGTGTATATACTTTATATATATATGTGACTTGTAGCATTTAACCCATTTTGGAGCGTTACATGTAGCTGGGAGAATGGTGTGTCCATAATGTTGGCTACTGTCACTGATGACAATGGTATCTGGTGAAACAATTGTTTTAAACCCCTATTCCCACTTTCTTCTTAAGAAGCTACCTAGATTAGCCTCCTGTAATTTGTTGCTAAAGGAGCCTTTCTGTCAAGTCTTTGACCATTCCATAGGACTTTTCTCCTTTTCCATTCATACTTGAAATTGTCAGTCACAACCAGACCAAGCATGCCATTATTCTTAATGAAGAAAACTGCATAACCTCCCTTGTTTCTATTTGGTACTACTGAGTTCATATGGTCAAATGTTGTATTATCTGTTTTCACTGAAGAGGGGATATTGGGACTTCATATTGATCTGATAGATTACCAAAACCCTGTTATACCTCTTGTCAGAGAAACGGATACCCCAAAAGAGTCCCTCTTATTCTGTGTGTCCCAGAAACTGTTCTTTGTTTATGGATAAGAATTTACAATGGGCAGTGCTAAAAATATGTTTCCACTGCTCCCATTTTAGCGTTCAATCTAGACTCTATTGTGCGCCATCTTTATGACATCAGTTAACTTTGACAATGAAAATGTCTTCCGTGTAACTTATACGACAACTAAATAGCACTGGGTGAAGAATCATTTTGGGGCGTCACCAAAAACTTACGTCTGTAACTGCAGTTTCACCTGATACTTAACAAGATATCTAATTGTCGTGGTTTTGGCCAGCTGGCCAGTCCCTAGGGCTGAGAATGGTTTTGTCAAGGTGAAGTTCCGGACAAGAAGCCAATTAAAACTCTCAGTAACGCCTTTGCTAATTACATCTTTAAGAAAACGGAAGAGAAGGTTTGTGTCGCAGTTGAAGTTAGGCAGCCATGCAGGAGAGAGGCAGCAAGCCCCAGGTGGGGGCAAGGCCCCCTCCTCCCCCGGCTTGGGCCGGGGGGTAAGTGTAGCACTCAAGCCCTCCTTTTCTTTTATAAGAGAGTGAAGGAAAGAAAAAAAAAAAAAAAGTGACTACTTGGACAGAAATCGCTGCAGAGAAATTCCAGCAAAGAAATAACGAAGTGTCCAAGGTCGACGCTGGCAGCCGGAGGAGAGAGAAGAAAAACTTGAAGGGGGGGACTGCTTCTTTCCCCTTTCGCTCTCTCCCTTCAACAGGGTAAAAACTGAAAAATAAATCCCTGCCACCTATGAAAGTTTGTTGGGGTGAGGAGACTCCCCATGCAGCTCACAGAGAAGCTTGTAGATGATGTACCAGGAAGCCGAGACTTCATGAGAGGGATTGAAATGAGGCAGAGTCCTGTTGAAAATTTATGACCCTGAAAATGAGTCTTAGGCCGGAGCGAAAGACGGCTCGAGTAAGCTTGGGATCTGAGTGAGAAATCCATGCTGCTGATACTAAAGATTTGAGACCCTTACGCTGGAGCAGAGAACGGCTTAGGTGAGGCATTGGAATCTGTGTGTGTATGGGATCCATGCTGCTGTTGAAAGATTTATGATCCTGAGAGAACCTCACACTGGAGCAAGAATGGCTTGGGTGAGATGTTGGAATCTGTGTGTGTGTGTGGAATCCGTGCTAGACCCATGCTGAGAAGTCTATCAGGGACTGTTCTCCCATGGGGAGGGACCTCCATAGGGAACAGGGGTGGACTCTTAAACCATTATCCCCTGTAACCCTGTGGAAAAAGATCCATGATAGGCAAGTGTCCCCTTACAAGTCCATAGAAGAGAAGACCCTTCAAGACCTGGGTAACCCCCAGCATTCGGTCTTAACCCAGGAGGGGGGTAGGCCCAGCCCTAGAGGCTGACACAGAGAAGGAGAAAGAGTTCCAGCTGCGACGAGAGCACTGCAGAATTACTGGAGAGAGAGCTGGAACTCCGAAAATGGAGACAGAAACTGCTTCTCCTCCTTGAACTAATATAAAAAGGGGAGGGGGGGAGAAGTATTTTTCTATAAATACATAACACCTTTTACTTAAGTAAGATTATTGTAGATATAATTCTTTAGTAGTTTTTATTGTACTAGTAATAAATACTCATACTTTTTTCCCAATGCAGTCTCTTTTGTCTGCATAAACCTTCTCTCAACTGATTAGTAATTGTGTACGGGGTGTAAAAGCAAATTAACCCAGAACAAAACCACTACACTCTTTTATACCCATTTAAGATACAGTGTGTGGATTTTGTTGGATGCTAGTTTCCTACCTGATTCATAATCAGAATGTCACGCAACATCAAGTCAAAGAGTGATACAGCAGAATTGTTATCTTTGTTACTCAATAAGAACAGTTTCAAGAATGGATCTGGATTTTTCTCATAGTTCGTAGGTGTTACTTGATTGTATAATACTGCAAATGAATGTAAGTACTTTGCAAAGTTCAGCAAATCAGAAAAATGAACTAGTTTTTAAATCACAGCCAATCAAGGAAAAATAACCTTTCCTTTCTCATTTCTTGCATACCTTCCTTAAAACCCATGGACCAGGTTATCCTGTCAGAGATGCAGTGCAATTCCCCTGGGGATGGTTGTTGGATTTTGCAGATGTAAGTGAAAGGCAAATATTGCTCTTTATGTATGTTGGTGTGCAAAGAGCATCAGAAGCATTCTTGCCTTCAGGATAATTGCAAAAGTGTTTCCTTTTTTTTTGTCATCCACCCATGATGCCATCTAAATTTTATGTTCCTTGGCTGCTAGCTGTTAGCCTCATTAACCTTACTTGATAGAGCGTTCCAACATTTATGATTCTCATGTGAAAAATGCTTCCTGATGGCTGGAATTTGTTTTTCTTTAATTTCTACCTTTGCCCTCTTGTCCTATTATGCATTCTAGGCTGAAAATAGTAACTTGAGATTGGTGTGCCTACTCCTTACAGTGTAATGAATTCCAGTTGATTCTCTTGCCTTTTCTTTTCCTTAAGATAGTCATGGTGATTTAAAATTATTTAACTTAATAATCCTACTTATTTTCACTTAGCTCTCATGTGTTTTTACATACAGTAATAATTCTTCCGTGAAAGGAAATGAGGAAATTGAGATATATATTGTTCATCAGTTGGCCTATTTCCACAAATGTAACGTTACCATGATGTTCTTAACTTTATTGTCTTATTTGGCATGTGGAGTAGGGCCAATGTGATGTTCCTGTGGGCAGTATAACTTGACATTTGCAAGGTTAAAATTTCATCAGTCAGTGCAGTTTTGCTCTACAGACTGACAAAATCCCAATTCTTAAATCTAAATCCATTTCACATAGCTGTGATGATCATTGTCAAATTTGCAGTCATAGCAAGTAGGAATTTAATCCTTGTTCAGAAATAAAAGTGATTTTTCCCCTTTTTGAGGTCATACAGAGACTTCTGCATACTTACATTCTCCACTGATAGCAACAGATCTTCCCGTCCACCACAGGTCAGCACTACAAGTACCATAACAAAGGCAGAGTATTTTTATTACGTTTTCTTTATAATTTTGACCTAATAGAAAGGTTGGATGTAGGTCTGTTAAGGACTATTAATACAAATTAGGATTGGTCTGTAGTGCAGCATCTTTTCTTTATAAGGATGCGGATTCATTTGAAATTTTAGGCGCTTTTGGGACAGAGTGCATTTCATTCCAGGAAGCCTGCAATATTATTTTAAGACTAATCGGGAAAGATACAACATTATTTCAATTAACTTCAAGATTATGTTACGTTCTTTAAGTTAAGATGGTCTAGATCTTGGTGGCTAATTTCTTTTCTTTCTATTGTTTACTTTGTTGTTTCCTAATACAGGTTTCACAGGGTGAAGGGAGAAACTGTGATACTTGATACTTAGGAAGAGAGGTTATACTACCAAAAATAAGTGTTTACTGAGTCAAGCATTCCAGTGCCAGGTTCTTCTGGGAGGCATTCTAAGAAACAGAAGGAAGCTTTCCCTGAAGTACTACAAATTCAATGATTATCATACAATAAAAGGATTCTTGAAACTCCATTTTAGAGACTTTTTTCACTTAGGACAGTAAAATGCATCTTCTCAAGTAGGTTGAGATTTTATGAGGCATGCATTTCTGATTTACATTTCTTTTCATACTTTTGAATGCATGGCACACATCCGTCAGTCCTTTTGCTAGCTTTTAATCCAAGATTTCTCCACATTGCCAGGAAAAAGTGAACTCTATACCTGAAAATTTTGTTTCCTACTTGCTGATGTAAATTGTTGACTTGATAAACTTATTAATACAAGGTTTTCGCTTTCATAATGGTCCAAATACTGCTGAGAGTAAACGTCTAATGTGAGATGCTTCAGAGAAGTCTGTTTTCTAAAAGGTTGGGCTGCCTTCATCAAGTGTTAGCCATGGGCAGGCTCTGCAGTAGGTCTGGGCTGGCTGCCTGGGAGGAGGTACCTGCCAGGCACAGCTGAGCCTCTTGTGTGATGAATGGGTGTCTAGACAGGCACAACAGCTGGACCTGGTTGTCCTCTGGAGATGTTTATGTCTCTTCCCAGGTTCACAGGCAGCAATGAGTGTCAAACAGATCCTTTTAAAGTGTTTCACCAGCACACTTGGTCTTCCAGGTATCGATAGCCTCTTGTCATTTAGAAAACACTGCTGGCTTGTGCATGTTAACATGGTCTCAAGTCTTTGCCTCCAAGCATGTTAAATCCCCAGGCACTTTTTTATTGCTGTGAGGCTTTCATTTGTTATGACCCTGCAGGGCACCCCTTAGTTGTGTTTCATTGCAGTCACAGTAACAAGAAGCATCTTCCGCCTTCTCAAATCCATGTCTGGGGTGAGCTGCACACCAGGGAAAGCTGCTACCAGCAGCTATTAGTGTCTGCCACAGCCTCTCCTGAGGTAACTTTGCCTCAGCTGTTGGCTGATGCCAGGGGACAGGGAGATAGGGGTTCCCCAAAGGATATGTGACACCCCTGCTCTACTCCCCAGAGTGATTTGGGGTCGAGTGTGGGAGGGAATATGCCTGCTGAAGTGAAGTGCACGCATGTTTGCTACCTCACTCAGCACCTCAGTCAACAGGGAAGCAGGGAAGTGCCTTTGCACAAAGAGACACCTGGGAGGATAAGTATAGTGTGGTTCCTTTATTCATTTTTAAGTCCAAGTGTGTCTCAACGTGGTGGTTTTTTGCTAAAAAAAGATAAGGAGAAAAGAAGAAAGAAATCTAGTTAAATAAAAAGCACCGAGAAAATTAATTATAAAAAAGCAGCAACAGGAGGAATAACAGTGCTTTGTTTATTCTTTCCCTTTGAGCTTTGTGGACATATAATAGATTTCAACTTCTTGGTCCTACTTTCTATTTTTTCCTCCCCTGCCCTCTGTCTTGCTTCATTTTTTCCTGTGACCATTAGCACTGTGGGAACCTACCACCCACAGTGTCCTTTCATTGCCTCTCCAAAAGGCCTGAGAGTGCAGCCACCCTGCACAGACTAACCTGGACTCAAAGGCCAGCATGATGTTGTAGCCTGAAGCCAGCTGCTATTTGTATAGCAACATGACATTGCAGGAAAAGACTTCAGTCATGCTCAATTTTGCTTCTGGTATTGAAAAAGCAGTACATCAGTGGTGGAGTTGTGCAGATTAGATGGAACTAATTATCTTAAATTGCTCCATTTTTAAGAGTGTTGCATGTAGAAGAGCAGGCTCTTTGACAAGAATTTGATTCATATGAAGCTTCATGGAGCATTTATTTTTTTATATTTAAGAGTTCAGTCCGCCTTCTTCCATGAGACAAATGAGAGAAGGAAATCTTTACCAAATTCCCTGTAGAATTTCCTCCCAATTTCTTCAGGCATTTTCTTTTCTCTGCCTGAAAGAAGCAAGCTGCACGCATAGCATGAAATGTACAGAAAACCAAACTTCATCTTCCTCCCTGACTGTGTCCCCTGTGAATATCATTAGTAGTTTAGTTAAGAAGAATCATAGAAACATTAAGGTTGGAAAAAGTCTTTTAGATCATTAAGTCCAACTGTCAACCTAGCTCTACCACCATGTTCATCACTAAACCGTGTCCTCCTCTGTAGAAGAGGTTTCCATCTTAAAGCTCCAGCCTTTTACTCTTATTTTCCAGTTGTATGAGAGGCAATTCCTTTTCCCGGATACTGTATTTTTCAACTACCTGGCAAGTGCTCCTAAAATCTGGTACTAAAGACTGGTGAATAACTTATCAGAGTTTTTTATGATTTGAAGGTATATGACAGAATGCTCATGCTTCCCAGAATTCAGTCCAGCTTGTTTTCCTCGGTCTGACATTTTACTGAGACCATCAGAACACTCCTGGTCAGGGCAGGCAATTATCTTTTTTTCGTCACTAATGATGAGAACTGGGTTCCTAGTGTCGCAACACTGCAACTGAATTTCCCTGGTGGAGCTTCATCATGCTTTTAATGAACATTAAAAACATCTGCTACACAAATTCCTCTGGAAAATTCCATTTACAGCAAGTATAGAGATAAGAGATAAGTTTAAAGCTACTTTGCATACTTCTGCTTAAGAAAAAGCAGCAGCACAGAAGTTAGTGACTTTTTTAGTGCAATCAGGAGATTCAGAGTGGCAGTTAAATGATATTTCTTTTTTCTTTTTAATGTGTTCCTTGAGATTTTAGGTTTACTAATTCTGTTTTCTGCAAGTCATCACATTTTTTTTCTCCAACTTAGTCTTGCTTTTACAACTACTTCATATTTATGATGCTTATAAGACATGTATATTTTAAATTATCTGCGTTATTGACCCCACACACACATCTCAGGACTAGCACTGATGAACATTTTCCCTCCATGGGCCAAAACAAGAACTCCAGATCTCTAATACCAAAGCTCAACCTGCAAACAGGTTACTTTGGCCTCTTGTGACTTGGGCTGCGCTAAGGATCTAAATGTTTGTGACGGTTGTTTTTCAGTTCATTTTCTTTTACTGCAGTCTCTTTTGTGCTTCCCAGACCATATTTTGTGAAACAGCCATATAGGCACAGTGCTTTAAAGTGGAATGTGTGTACATGTGTGAGGTGGGGGCTTCTAGCTCTGCTCACTTGAGTCTCCATCTACATGTAGGCAAAATTAGAAGCACCCATTTCCACTGCTACCTGCTAGCACAATGTACCTACAAAGAAGCCTCTAGGGTATCTGCAGCTCCAACTAAGGAGGCTGGAGCTAGGGTTTTATGAGAGAGAGTGTATGTAACAAGAAGGTGAAAGAAGTTATTGCACTGGTCTGAATTTGTGAATTCAAGCTTGTTTGTAAGTGTAAAGAATAGATACACACACTTGTGAAGGCAAGAGTTGTTGCCGTCATTCAAGTAAGTCTGGGACCCTATGTAATGTTACTTCAACACTGAAGTTCAGTTTCTCTCAGTTCAATAGCTCTTCTTTTTTTTTCTTTTTTTTTTTTTTTTTCCATTAAGATATAACTCAGCTCCCTGTTTCTTAACTACAATTCCTCTTCCATCTACCTGCCAACAGTTAGAGATGTAGGAAAACAGGAAGAATGGAGGAAACCATTCTTCTCAATATTTAATTAGAAAAACAAGTCCCAGAAACCTTTCTGCAGTCTTTGTTTTTCTAATTTTAGAATACACCACACTTATAGAGAAGACATTTAACTTTGCTGTTTTTGAGAAATGGAGGAAAGTGATGTTATGTCCTTGCGTACCCCTTGCGTCTGCTTACATTTATCAAGTAAAGAATGACAAATATGCTAACTTGTTTTGTCATAACAAGATAAGTGGTAATGGTGCTGTTCTCTAGGCCAGGCAACCCACAATTATTTGATATTCAGCCACTCCGGAAAGTTCATTTTGCTGCCGGCTGTTCACCAAGGACCAGTCACAAAGAATACAGAGGTTTGGGAGTTCTCAGCAATATTCGCTCTTTTGTAAATGAGCAAGCAAGTGAAGAATGTTCTTCTTCTCTGCTCTGCTAGCCAGGAGCCTGTTTCACAGGCTGCTTGTGGTACCTTCTGTTCTCCTCATGCAGTAATATTGCTGTGTCTGAGCTAAAGGGAGACATTAAATGCCTGGAGAAAAAAATTTCAGTGCAGGAAAGGATTTTAGTGAAACTAGACACAAATCCTCCCTGAAAGGAGGAAAGGCTGTAGCCTCAATGAGATCAGATGGCAAAGTGATACTGAAACTGCCTTTCACGTTCTATTGGTCTTCCTCTGCTTTTGACTAGCAATCTGATGCAGAAGATTGTGCTACAGCAGTAACATCTGCAGGCTCCAACTGTACTTGGCAGGCAGCTGGTCTCCACAGCCTGCAGCCTTACCACTTTTCCCGAGTAAAGTGGAGCTAGGCAACAACCTCCCTGAGGTGGTGGAGTCTCAGAGCACAGGCACCTTGAGTCTGAATAGAGGCATGGAAAACAAAGTTGTCTGACCTTCCTATTGCTCTTATTTTCCTGAAGGTGTGGACAACTTTTATTCTAAAAGAAAGGAAGATACGTAATAAATTTCATGGACAAATATCTGAAAAACATTTTTTTCCTATGCAGAAGAAATTAATAACTCAAGCGATTTGTTATTTTGATACTGAAATTTTCTACACTTCCTATTTACATTGAAAGTATACTTCATTCATGTAACTTTTTCTGACCTGACTCTGTAGACCTAAAACTTGTATCGAAGTTGGGAAAATCTGTCTTTGTAATCAAGTTCATATTTTTGTTTGAATAAAAAAATCTTAACACTTTTATGTGTTCTGATACTGTTATTGGTCTCCTATCACACAGAATTCATTTTTGCTATTTTTGAGCCCAAGGATTTAAAAAAAAAAAAAAAAAAGAATAGCAAAAAGCATATAAATGCATTTTTAGGCACTATATTGAACTTTCAGCCTATGAATTACTAGAAGAAGCATAAAGTGCTATTAAAAAACAGCAAAATAAAAGTGTTTGGTAGTACTGGTCTTGATCAGTTCCTCAGTTTATAGCAAGAGATATTTAGGGAGGATGGACACCTGCCCTATAGCAAGCAAATTCAAAGTACATGCCCTGAACTTTGTGACTGAATCATGTCAAAAAATACATGCTACAGGTGCTATGTTATGGAAACAGTTTCCGTAGAGAATGAAAAAAAGTGACTGATGGGCTAACACAGTTTCAGCACAGCAAATTAGGAATAATTAAAGCTTTTGGAGCACTATATATATATATATATATATATGGGCAAGGAGAGTGCTTTTATCAAAGCTAGATCCAGGCTGCAGACATGGGACGAGGAGCATTGGGATGGTGGGAGTCAGTAACAATTGGCTCACAGACTCTTCAGTTCCAGAGGCACGTCAAACACTCTTTGCCCAGTTTTTTGAAAGCTGTCCAAGAAGCATCCTTACTCAGCTTTTGAAAAGTCCTGGAATCAGAATGCAGTTGGTATGAAAAACATTGCCTCTGTCTTTCCTATAGGATAAATATTTTGTTAGTGTATTCTGCACTTGGACGAATGGATGGTTCTAGTGTTGGAGGCCAAGGAAGTTTTATTATGGAAAAGCCAAAAAATCTGCATGTTTTCACAGCTAGCTCTCCAAAAAGAATAAATTCCTCAGAAATTTCTGTTTTCCCTGGAGTTTATTTAAACAAATGAAAATAAAGAAATGATGTTTTAAAAAGCAACCTATCTGAATTAATACAGAGAATAAATTAACATAGTTTGTATGATCTCTCTCAAGACCTAGAACTCAATAAAAAACATGTAATTTCTAAGCATGTACTTGAATAATTTTATTGTATATAATATTTACAAGTAAGCTTATTATTATGAAGTAGTCAACAGTGTTGCATTATGCCAACTCAATTGCATCCTTTTAGTCACCTAGCTAACTTTAGGAGTCTATTTGAGCAATCTTTAGCCAGGTCTGCAGTCCTGCCATCTGTGGATTACATATATACATTTCACTGACAAAAGCCTCTGTTAGGCATAAAGCTAGAAAGGAAAAACCTGTGCTGCTCCCAATTTGTGTTTTTTATTCATATAGGCACTCTGCTGGCAGCAGTGTGATTTGACAGTGTGATTGCAACAGCATCCTTTCTTGGCTGAGCTATCCAGGTGATAAATTACACTTCATCACATCCATCTATGTATGAGATGATAGCTATGCTTGTAGATTTGATACCTGCTTGTATGCATTGGTTCTTTAGAGGTCTGTATCTGCTGAGATCATTCAGGTAGACTGACGTCTAGCCCAGCAGGGAATTCAGTGTGAGGGGAAACCTCTCTGGCAAGAAGCAGTATACGTCAGAATCAATTTCAGCTCTCCTTACCAAAGGAAAACAACCCATCCTGCAGAGCCAAACAAACTGCACCAGTCTGAGCCTCCACCCAGAAATCTGGCAATCTAAATTATGCTCTCTTATTGAGCAGTACTTCCCTCTGCAGGAACAATGAATCAAACCAAAGGGCATAAATAAATAAATCTTTACACTTCCCTGTTCTTTCTACCTCCCAATTAATCATACGTCATTTTGGAAAACCTAAGTAATCCACAGCAGGAGGCAAAACTGCTATCACGGAGTATGTTTGCAGCATCATACAGTCCTCCAGGAGTTGGGGGTGACAGCTGTGGTGGCTTCCCATTTCCACTCTGCCCCTGCACCCCACAGGAGCAGTGTGCCTAGGTCTCTCAGGTCATCTGCTCCGACCCTAATCCCCACGTGTGTTCTGCTGCCCTGAGATCAGCCACTGGATTTGCCGTTAGTTGCTGCTACTGCTGCCACTGTGAGCTGTGCCTGCTGTGCTGGCAGCCAGCTTCCTGACTACTCCCTTCTCTGGTCTCTCCAGCTACTGCACAGCCAGCCCTGCCGCATTTCTGGTCCTTTACAGAAAGGGCAGCGGTGCAGACATCCATGCAGAGCCCCAGCCACGCAGAACAGTCTTACTGAATTAAGTCTTTTTTTCTTTCCTAAGGGAAGAAGAAAAGAAGAAATAATCTGCTTGAATCTCTTTCCCGATGTAGACACATTTTTCCACTCCTCGGCACCAGAGCAGTTTATTAGGAACACTATTTACCCCAGGATAGTTACCCAATTTTTTGCAAATGTGTTTTTGCATATCATTTTCTACAATTTTTAACTTAGTGGTTTTAAAACAAAGGCCCAAAAATGCTGGAAAATAAATTATGTTCAATTAAACCTGATAAAGCCTGGTTCATTGTTCCTTTCCCTCACTAGCAGATGCCAAGAGATGATGTTTCTTTTCTAGGCTATGGAGAAGAGTCATTGTCCACAGGAGTTCTTGGGAAAGGGCTGCTTTTCAGACCATCTGCTGTCACAGGAGAAACTGGCTGAGTTTGTCCAAACTCCTGTTGCTGCATGAGGAGTTTTGAGTTCTGAAATGCCTGGTTAGCACTTCCATGACAGGAGTTTCTAAAGTTACTGGGTTTTGAGTTCTCATGCTATACTCTCTACACAAGGTCCAGAGGTGAGGAATTATCACCAAACAGATCAAGTTTCTAGCCTGAAAGGAAGTTCTGAATTTACTGCAGAAGGCCTGCTGGAACAGGATTTCTGGTACCATTTCACAGAGCATCAAATAGTCCCGATAAGCTTCAGATAAGTATTCTACATTTTGGATGCTTATCTTTAACTCCCAATCTTTTGAAGCTTGCCCCTCACACATTTCAAGTCTGTGTCCTTTAAACAGAGCTTGTTCTAAACGAGATAATTAAAATTTCTTTGCCTCTTCTCAGAAAACCCATATGTTCATTCTTGGTCCCCAGAGGGAAGACTAAATTAACCCTGCTGTCATTTCTTGAAGTATTACCAAACAACATTATTTATACTAGATTTAGCCATAAGCCCCTACTTCCAGGGGTAGTGTGTCCAGGAATAGTGCAAAAGGATGTTTTTCTTTCTTTTCATTGGGACATGAATAATATAAATGCATCTTTCCTTTAGAATCTCAGAGGACAATCACTATTGACAAGAAGTTTATAGGCCAAAATTATGCAAAGTGTTTATTTAAATGTCTTTTTCAAAAGGGTAAAGGGTAGCAGATCAAAGATATTATTACCAAAAAGTTTTCTTTCTCTATCAGTGAGGTTCTCTGGCTCTTCATTGCCTGTGGCATTCTTGTCCCCACCACAACCAACCACCCCACCCTTCTTCTGGTACGTAGACAGCAGTTCCTTCCAATGCTCTAAAACATAGAGGTCTCTCTGTCTTTTCTCTGATTTCCTTCCTTCAAATTCTCCCTTCACATCTCAGTGATGTAAAACAGCCAAGATAAGAAATAGCTGTCTCTTCCCAGGAGGAGACTGACGGATGTGCAGTTCAGAAGAACAATCCCTTTTTTCCTATTGCCTTCCTGGGATGGGGGATGATGGGGGTTGGAGGGGAAGTGAGAAGTAAGTTAACCTCCTTTTTGCCAGCTGTGCCAGCTACTATGAACAAAACAGACACAGCAAAACATGTCAATACTGTACTGCTCTCCCCCTGAAAGAACAGAATTGTTAAAAAAAGATAAGATAGGGAACAGGGGTGACCAACAACTTGTATGTTTGGTCAATATACAAACCCAAACAATGTAGTGTAGTGCATCCTATTGCTTTTAGCATCTGGCATAACTCTCATCTTTGGTCATGTAAGTCATGTTTCATGTAGGTCCCCTTTTGCTAGAAGAGGATGACAGGAGAGTTAGACTTACCACTATAGGGTAATAGTTACATTTGTTATGGTTTTGTACCAAGACTAGCATAGTGGAGTTGGGTCTGTAAGAGTTAATGAAGTAAATTTGTGTGGAGGATGAGGGTTTTGCTATTGTGAGATTTTAAGAGTAGCTTTTTTGCATGATTTTTATATTATTGCTGTGGCTTAATGAGGAAAACACAAGAACTAATGTTTTCTTAGTTACCTAAATATAATAAAAACAGCAGAAGCAGAAAAAACTTTCTCACTTGCTTCAGGATCCTAGTTCACATGGTAGCAGAATTCACAG
Source organism: Myiozetetes cayanensis (assembly GCF_022539395.1). Lineage (NCBI taxonomy): Eukaryota > Metazoa > Chordata > Aves > Passeriformes > Tyrannidae > Myiozetetes > Myiozetetes cayanensis. Next base: position 92,643,067 of record NW_026087742.1, on the reverse strand, counting down.
CCAAGAACATCACATTTTATTATGGTAGTGAAGTTCTCCAGTATGCAACAAGAGGCTGATTTCTGTAATTAAGGGATATGATTGGGACAACTGAGTTCAGACCAATTGGCTGTTTGCATTAGCAGATTTTTTTTTGATGAATAAAAAGAAGCAGGGCATTGAAATGTCACAAGAATTACTTGGAAATTTGTTACTATAGATACCCTTTCTCAGTGAATAGGTGAAGGGAATTCTATAAGAGGGCATTTTTATTACCATAGTAAGATCTTAAAGGATTCTTTTCATCATGCCCATTTTCCCAGTATCTTGCCTAGCTACAACAGTGGTGACCTAGACTCCAAAATCTAGCTTGTGTATAATAAAGAAGCACAGGAACACCAGTAGGAACAAACACTCTCCAAAAATACTAAAGCCAGTGTTCTTTGCAACAGTAGGCAGCAGGAATCAGTAATGCCACAAAATAGGAGTTAATGTTAGTGTGACTGTAATCTACTTTAGGGAGTTATCCAGATGATCTGGTGACCTAGTGTTGTACAGAGAGAAGGAAAGAACATGTGTATGCATAAGGAAGGTAATGGGCAGCACTCATAAAAGTCTGGGGAAACTGAAATATTATGCTTGGTTTATCAGAAATAAGAACAGCAGAATAAATGTTCTTAATGGACTGTGTGAACAGTTAGCACCATGAGAACTATAGAGAAATTGTCCAGCTGAGCTAAGAGATTGTACTTGAGCAGTGAAACTGAAATTGAAACAAAGTTAGCAGCTGATCTGGGATCTCTCACTACTGAGAAGCGGTTGCCTGAGTGGCAGAAAAAACAGAAAAGCAAAGAAAAGAAGCCAGAAGAAAAACTGTTATACTTCACAGCTGGAAAATGAATTACACTTGTATGTGTGTAAGTACACACTAAGGAAATAAAGTGGATGAGGTTTGGAGTAAATGCCTCCAAGACTTGCTTTAGCAGCTTTCCAATTCAGTTAAACAGATTCCAGAATCTGACTAGGGAAACCTTCTTCTTACCTTTCAGGATATGAAAGGGAAGAGATTACAAATGAGGTAGTATAATGAGAGAGTGGTAATTTTCTGGGGATCGTTGCTTATCTCCATTAGATGGAGAAATGAGGTTCTGGGTAGGCAGCTTGCACATGCTAAACAAACAGTGCTCAGCCCTCAAATGTGTGCATAGTGAGATCCATCTGTGTGACAACAGCTGTTGCTGATAAAGAGTGACAGGACTCAAACCTCATTATTGATCCAGCATGTATCAGTATAGTTGCCTTTTCATGAAAAAGACCAGCCTTTCAAAAATCAATTGGAATAATTTATTAAACACTGGAAAAAAAGAACACCGAAGGAAGGATCTAGTGAAGAGGCAGCAATGAAACTGTTTTACCATGCTTTCAGCAGTTGAATCAATTGTAAATTAATTGATGAGAGATCTATTCTTCTAGGAGGGGAAATGTAGTAGAGTTCTCCCAGAAACTTACTGCATTTGAGATCTATCATACTCATTGAATACGGTGTAGATGATTGACTTTTCCATGATCTTGGAAAAGAAAGACAAAACAAATATGTGATTTTTCTGTTATCTTCTGATGCCTGAAGATGAAGCTGTGGCTTTGTAGGGTAGAGCAAAGGACCCCTGGGCCTCTGTATGGTGGTTGAGCCATACCTATGGAAATGATTCACTAGAGGTCTGATTCCTCAGTCTACATATGCAGAGTTCTTTTCCTCTACCAGGCTTTTAAGTTTAGCAAAGTCCTGCATCTTATGTCAGGGAAAAGCCACTGGGTTTTGTTTCAGAGAAAACAGGTTTTTGGTTTAGGGAGGTGTTTCGCCTCAGTCCAGAAGCATCAAGCTTTACTCAGCATTGCACTTTAATTTCAATCCTCAATAATTCCCACACATAACTTTTGCAGAGTCTTAGTTCTTTCATACCTTGAGTTCACATCAGGAGAAAAAGCTACACATTTTCTCTAAGAGATTTCTTTCAACTTAGGGAGAAAATGGGCTTTCTGGCATAAAGGGTTTACAGAACCAACATACAACCAAGGAAAATATTTCACAAAAACATTACACTTAATAGCAGGCTACTAGGAACAAACAGACTTCCCTTCCTCCCTCTAAACAGTATTCTGAGCTCTGCTTCTACATCCTTCCAAGGGTTTTACTAGGCAGCAGGCATTGCTGTGGAGTAGGGAACCTTGGTTGCACTTGGCAAACACCAACCCGCAACTTAAGTGAAATACCACAGCTTTAGTGAAATATCATTCAATGGATTTTTAAGTTACGCATAAGAGGAAGAAAAGAGTAAAGGAAGAAAAGAAACAAGAAGGAGTAAAGAAAGAAAGAGAGGGAGAGAAATAGTTACCGCCAAGAGGTCACAGGTTGGCTGGTCTGGAGACAGAAGAGTCGAACTAAGATGGAGCCTGTGTGTGCACCTCTTCTGTAGACTTTGGCAAGCTGCATATGGCAAAGTGAATATACACATCCAGTCTTCTGGTAACCTCTGTTGGATTTCGAATTTAGGGCTATTGTTCCTGAGTTAGGTGGGGTGTGCACATTATACAAGAACATGTTCTGAATAAAACATCAGTTACCAGTTGCTGAGACCTTTAAGCTTGATGAGCACTGCAGGGTTTGTTCTACCACTTCTAAGAGTCTACCCCATATCATTTCTGATACAGTGAATTGTAGGTGTGTTCTTTACCTTATTCTTCTCTATTTTCTACTGCATACTGCAAAGGCATGAGCACTTCTGGATTTTTGTCCATCTGTTCATCAAAAGACAAGCATGTAGTGAAAAAGGATGCAGAAGAGAAGCCAAAGAACATCCCTTAAGTCAGTTTAAAGAAGCTTGATATTTGGTTGTTTATAATCTCAGTATGTTAGTTGTTTGTTCTGTGATAAGATTTTTGGTGTGGAAACTGAGCCACAAGACTAATTGCAGCAATGAAGACAGTGTTTGTTTGTTATTTAGGGAAATGGACTGGGAGACAGGAAGGTCCTGGGTCCTAGACCAAGCCGAACCAATGACTCATCATACAACTATGGAAAAGTGCTTTTAACTCAGTTCTACAACATTGCACAAATCAGCCCAGCTGCCAAACTGAATCGAAGCAGGTTTTAAGTATAAAGTCAGTGGCACATATGGGAAAGATGAATCCTTTTTTTTTTTTTATTCTGGGTAAATAAATGTAAATTCTTCATTACCTCTTGGACCATCATTTTGTGGTATAGCTGTGGTAATATTTTTGTGTAGTCAAAGGCATACTTTGAAGGAAATGGGACCTCCTCCCTGCAAAAAAAAATCACCTTCCCACTCCTCCCATGAAATTTATGGAGAAGCAGATATGATGGATGAAGAAATATCCAGTGAAAAAACTGTTGTTTATTTTTTAGGGTACAGGATATCTTAATTCAGCCATTCCAGGTTTCAGATTTTGTAATCTACAGATACAAGTACACCATATTGAGTTATAGATTTTTTCCCCTGAGTAGGTAAGTAATCAAAAGGGTAGAAGTAAGAATTGAAATATATCAGGTGAGTTTTGTGAGTAGGAATTATAATGCTTCTTTGAATTTGTTTAGTGGTCTTAATGTGCATTGGGACATCTTAAAAAAAAATAAAAAAGAGCTTTTGCAGGTCCTTTCTTTTCTCATATGAGAAAGCATATTAAGACATTTTCCTGATTAGAAGTATATGGGTGAGAAGAGATTATCACCAATAGCTGACTATCAGTTTTTATATCCACAAGAAAGAGATTGGTCTTTTACTGAATACTTTCTTCTATATTTTAAATTACCTTCCTTGACCCCATTGCAAATAGTAAAACTTTCACAGATACCTACCTATAGTCCTGATATGTCAGATCCTCTACTGTACCGTTTTTATCTGCTATACCTTTACCCAAGGCTTTTACCAGTGGCAACACTGACCAACTCAGAGCAGAAAGAAGGCGGCTCAGGGAGGAGGTTAAGTTTTGAAATCTAAAGTGAAAAGTGAAATGGGTCAGTAGGAAAGCTAGTTCTCATGGGCTTTTTCTTCACTGAAATGGAAAGGAAATGGTGGGTGTTGCATCTGACCAAGCAGTTAGCAGTAAACACTTCCATCATCAAATGCAGTTCTTTCTCCAGTTTGTTGCAAATTTCTTACCCATTCTTCTCACTTATAAGGAAATACCAGTCCAGTCCCAAGAAGCAGTTCTGAAAAACTGCATAGCAAATTTCCACATTTAATATTTCCACTAGAGTCATTTGTCTAACAGCCAAATCTGAAAACTGAGCCAGGGCTGTAAGCATTATACTGGACTGGCCATTCGGCGTGTATGATAAAAGTAGTATCAGTCATTCTGTGTCCTCACTGATAAACCTCTGCAAATCCATTCCTTTCAAATCATGCTCTAAGGAGTAATTCCATACTTACAGTTCTTCGTTATATTTCTAATTGAAATTTAAGTTATTCGGCAGGAAGAACTTAAATTCAACTCTCTTTATTTCTCTGCTATATTTGATTCTGCAGGCACAACAAGATTAAAAAATACCATTAAAAATTGTCACCAACCTCATCCTTTACAAGGGAAAAAAGAATGCTCCCAGGATCTCTGAAGTAGAACCAGGTCAGCAGGTTATGTCTGTAAACAGTTATCAGAGGAAAACAAAGTAATTCAGTTGATAAAAGCAGTTCATACACAATCATTTTTAAGTAATTACAAAAAACATGAAACAGGAATAAAATCTCAATGGTTATGCTCACATTTCGGGAAACCATGGCACCATTACACTGCAGTGAACAAATATAGATATTGCAGCCATGCAAACAGCTGTACAACTGGTTTTTGTCAGTCCCTACCCCATGAGCAGGGCTAGTGCAATTACATTGCTGCTGGTTCAAAAGCAAAAATCTTCCCTACATTTGCAGGCTGGCTCGTTCTTAGTGTAATAGGTGCAGATGACTTTTCAGAAATACTGGTTGCCTATCTGAAGTATGATTTAGCAACTTTTAAGATTTACCAATCACTAAGAATAATATGTTCTTAAGTAAGTTTCCTGTGTCTGCCAATTTACGTAGGTGAGTAAACTAGACAGGTCAAATAACTGGCGTGGTTTATAAATAGACTAAAAAAAAATATCTCCATATATAGACTAGTATCCAGACTTTCTATTGTTTCAAGCAAATGATATCATTATTTGGATGTCTTTCCAGAACTGAAAATGACTAGACTTCGGAAACCAGAAGTAGTTAAATATAGAATTGCTACTTTAATGAGTGGATGCTGTGTTTCATTATTATGCTACTAGTATGTGAACAAATGTCTTTCTGTTCTTAGGGATGGGAAAGGAGATTTTATTCCAGTAATATAAGATACTGGGCAAAAGCCAAACTCAGATTAAGGATTGATAGTGTCTTTGACCTCATTCCTTTATGGAAAATATTCTTGATCCACTGTGCAGTATAACTACAGATATGAGGTGATAACACTGTCCACTAAATTGCACCTTGCATAAGCCTTGTGCAGATCAAATACGAAATGCACAGAGATTTGCATAAATAATAGAGTAAAAATTAAAAGAGAAACAATCTGTGCCTTTCAGTGTCACAGATTCTCTGGCAAGTGATTACATCTACTTTGGCAAGTCAGAGGACTTTCTTCATTGCTGATAACTAGAAAACACTACTTCTGACTCCGTAGTACTGCTTTTTAAAACCACCCAAGTAGCTTCTGTGGAGATACTTTTAATTTCTAGGGATGGGTAGTTGAGAATAAGAGCTCATGTTAAGGTATCTCAGCACTCTTGCTCTAAAGACCACCATCCTTTTAGATGAGGAATGTCATGTTGAATGTTAGATGAGAGTCTGTTGTCTCATAAGAAAAGGTAATAGACTAAAATAATATGCATCTCTAAAAGCATGCGTTTACAAAGATGGAATCAAGTTAATAAGATATCAAAAAAAAATTAATTTACCCATTCAGATTTTACTTTAACTACTGCTGCGTCCTTTGCCTTTCTCTCAGATTTAGCTAAAAACTCACCTAGATTTAGGGATTTACATATTCACAAGGTGTCTGAGTTCTCATTATAATCAAGAAAGCCAGTAGGCTTACCTTAACTAATACTAATAATGAACATATGTGTCTTGGTGCACATTTATTTCAATCTTCAAAATGTGTCCTAGTTTTTTTGAAGTTGCCAAGAGAGGGGCATAGCATAGAACCGTGTGGGCATGCCTAGGTTGCTATTCTATACCACCCACATTCTCACTGAGGAGCATGGCTTTTGGGGGAAGAAAAAGGAACACACAGTGGAAACGGTGACATTTTGTTCCTCTTTCCCACTGGAGAACAGAGCTCCAAGCAGCGAACACAGCCGAGCCGAATGGAGCCAAGCCCAATGGAGCTCAGCTGAGCTGAGTCCAGTCGAGCCCAGCCAACTACTGCCAAACCCAACCCAGTGTGTGCACCGTGGGCACCAGTGCTGGCAGGAGCTGTGGTGGAGTGGAGCAGCCCAGATGATCTGGCTGGGGCCGGGGGGAGGAATGTCTGTCATTGGTTTCCATTGGCTTGGTCTCAGGGAAGGGTAAACCGTGTGTCACCACTCGGCTGCAGTAACAGCCTCCATCTTCTCCTTTATCTCTGGAAGCTGAATATCACTGCCAGAATGCAGTAACATCCACCATTTGCTCCTTTTTCTTGGAACACCACATGGCACCAGCTCAGAAACGTCCACCGTCTTGTCTTTGTCTCGTCAGCCATGCAGAACTGGGGCAGGGTGGTGAGCACTTTTATGTGTGTAAATCGCTCTCTCTTTTGTACGCTTTGGTTATTAATATTGCTGTTACTGTTGATGTCTTATCCCATTGCTGTTTCTGTTCAGTAAATTATCTCAACTCATTGTCTCTACCTTTGTCCCTCTCTCACCGGAGGAGGGTGGGCAGAAGGGGAGCAGCATAGCAAAGTCTTACTAGGCTTATATCTGTAGGGGTTTTTTTCTGCAAACAAACTCAACTCTGGCCTTGGTAAAACTGAGCAACATTTTTATTGTCCTTCTGTAATCACTGTGGGCCATAGGTATCATTTAATGGCTGTGTAATATGGAGCCCCTGGTGGTCTAGGGGTAAAGGCGCCGCGCTATCACCGCGGAGACCCGGGTTCGATTCCCGGTCAGGGCCACTCCCGGGCAGGTGGGGCTCGTTAGCCCTTAAAGGCAACCCACCTACGTCCTAAGGACCTCGCTGCCACCGTCCAAGCTCGCTTGGCCCCGGCAGATGAACCTTAGGATTAAAGGGTGGGCTCAGTTCCGCGCACACTGTGTCTCACCTAAAAAATCCAATGCGCAGGCTGGAAGGTGGAAAGACCTTCCCCGGATCTTCGCTCGCGAAGACTGGCCATTATTATTATTATAATATTTGCCCCTTTGTAAGATGTAAGAGGTATTTTTAACCATGGCTGCACACTCTTCCAAGAGCTTAGTTTGCCTGCAGCATCACCTCTCTCTTTCTAACACATATTTGAGCTTTAGTTGATGACTAAGACAATATTTTTTTATTTCTTTAGGCAGGTAAGTTACCTGTCTCAAATAGAGAAGTACCAGATGACATTTTTCTTCCTTTGCTGCATGCAGTTTTGTTCTAGGAAAAGCCTTCTGCATCTTAACCCTTTTTTATTAGCTCCTGAAAGCTGGAGCACTTCCATGCAGAAACCTGTGGCTGTTTTTTAGATTCACTTTCCCATGTCATTATAGATTATTCAAAAATAAGGAGGAGTGATGTCTACTTCCTATTGTTTGACACTGTAAAGTGTTTCAACTGATTTTTCCCATCTTACATTCTAGTCTCTTTCTTAGGATAACATCTCTATGAGGGGGAAAAAGCAAAATACAGCTGAATGTAACTTCATTAACTGTAAAATATGAGACTGCCATTCACTGACTTCTTGACAGAAAATGATGTCACAGCATACTCTGCTTGCTTGGAAGTGTGCTGTTGGCAAACAAACTCACATTGGGCAGGTGGGCAAGACTCCTGGACAGTTATTCAAATATCTGTGCTTTATATTTAGGCAGGTTTAAGAATTACTCTCTGACTCAGCCTCCTAGAGACCATACTTTTTTGGTTTGTTTTTTTTTAATACCTGCTATATCACAGCAGCTCCTTCTGGATTCCATCTGTTTTTTGGGGTAAATATGTGTTTGGATGAAATCCACAAAATTAGAAATGCTTTTATGAAAATGTGAAGAATAAGTTCACACTGTATCATATCTGGCTTCTGCCATTTTTCCAAGACAGTGTCTCCAGACTGCAACAAGAGAACTTTTTAGTTTGAAGAGGGGATGGCAAATTAGTACCTCAAATAAAGAGAACATGTGGAACCATGAAGTTTCGCTTTGAAGTGAAACTATGCAACCTTCAAACCAAGGCTGCATGCCAGAAGATTCATATAATCAAGAGTCACAAGCCAGTCCATAAGAGGAAAGTCTTTTATAGCTTCACTTCTGAGAGATACAGAATTCATGTTCCCATTACTGGCTCAAACATACTTATTGAGACGTGCTTGACAAGACAAGTTTCTGTCTATTTGGGTCTTCTTAGCCTCAGAGAACTCATGTTCTCTTACCCTTCCTTCCGTCACCCCAGACATCGAACACAGGGATCCCAGTCCCTGGGAACAGTAGGACTTTTCAATACTCCTTCTCTGTTGACATTCTCATGCCCATCAGGACTCAGAATCGAAACAAACCACTTGCTTTCTTGGCATCTTGCCTCCTGGTTTTCTCAATACGCTCCATCACAAGAGGAAGACAACATGTGAAACTCCACACCAGTTGATCATGTATAACTGATTGCCACAAGTATTGCTCTACTCATTGCATTGGGAGGGCTCCATTAAGCAGTGGTTAGGAGACCAGCTCTCATGGTGGTAAGTCTCTTCATGTTCCTCCTGAGACCATTTCCTCCTCCAGTGTTTTTTTCATTGAAGAATATGTAAATATATGGCTCCCCCTGTTTTTGGTGGGAAGTGTAAACATTCAGAAGATTTTGAGGTCACATGCTAAATTATTGCAGTTGCCATGCATCCACTTTAGAAGAGGTCCTGGCTCCCATTCAAATATGAAAGGAAGAATTAGTTCTTAGTGAAATAATTCTCAGAACAGTTGGAGAGAGGATCCACACCCACATCTTTTCCTTCCTCTCTGACTGTGCCAATTTCTCTCTCTCTTTCCCTTCACAGTTAAGGTCTTCACAGGGATCTTTACTGTCCCGTGCACTAGTAGCTGCTGGATTGTGGGCAGGTGGTTTTTGATGTTTGATTCCATCTGTGACATTGTAGCTCTGAGGACAAACCAAGCCTGTTACTGGGCAATCCAGGCTTCCTCCTCTGACAGTGTTCTCCACACTTGTTTTGAATGGGTTTTTTATACATGTTTCTAGAGAAGTAAGTTTGGCAACAGGCAACAAATGTTTTCGACTCTAAGGAGTAAAATGTTGGTTTTGAGTAAATACAACTGTGCTGTCACATTTTAATCCAATGAAGTTCTTCTCTGTCTAGTTCATCAACAGCAGGACTACTCTGTCATACTCCTACTTTATTTTTTTCTTCTTTCTTTTGAAGGAAGCAAAAATTAATGTTTCTAAGTCAGGGCTATATAAACTGCATTTGAAATTAATGTCCGTTTCAACAGCTGAAGGTCAGATGTGGAAGCAGAGGTTCATACTGGAGGTGTGGGCCAGTCTGGTCTCCCTGGTGGTGACACAGAGGGCTGGCTGCCTCACAGGCATGCCAAGAATTCCCTTAGGATTTCCAGGCTGAAGTCTCACGTGAAGCATAAGAATGCGCTGTTCGAGTGTGCTGTACATTGCCCCACTGCAGAAGCATGCAGTATGTCAGACCCCCAGATCATAATTCAGTGTTTGTTCAGGAAGCTCCCAGACCTTCTAAAACTTGTCTTGGTGAACAGAATGGGGCTTGTCAGGACAGACATTAATGCACAGTTACAACCCACAAAACTTTATCAAAGAAGATGTCGGTGTGCAGCAGAGTCTTTGATTCTAAGTTGCAATATTTTCATTATAATTTCCGTAATTTTTTTTTAGCTGTATGTGAGGAAATGGCTTATATTTCCTGGTCCTTCTGTACTCATAGAACTGTACTTTGAGGCCTGTCCTCTGGTTGCCTTTGTTCTTTGTTAGTATACCAAGCCTTGAAGTGAAGGTACTTGAATGGGCACACAGAGATGACAATTACTCAAGTGTGGCCAAGATTAGCAACAAATAAATCATTAATATGTGGAAAACTTTAAAGAAAACTGCATCTTTGTTTCTGGGTTTTTTAAGAGTTTGGTTGAAGGAAACTGCATTTAAGTTATCTACTGTTGGCTGAAGGTGCATAAGTACAGAAATAATATTGTTTGGGGACAAAAAATTATGAGAAAACAAGAGGGCAAAAATGATTCTGTGTTGGGACACCTATATTTTATGCTTGCTGTTTCACACACGTAAAAATGTGGAAGTATTTACACTAGGTAACTACACAAGCTTTACAAACATAAGTGGCAGTTACTTACGTGTTTTCTCTTGCTTGTGTTTAAGTAGTGTTCACGTTCCTAGAACATGATGAATATATTCATCCCAGCACAGTGACCCAGTGATGTTAAAAAGAGAGTCAGAAAAGTCCCTCCTTTCCCTTTCTATTAAATTGCTTTCCTCATTCCCTTTCTCCATCCATTTTGGTCTGGTTAAACCTGCTGGTTAGAGCTTTCCTATGTGTATGTGTTTGTTTGATTTTCTCCATCAGAGATCTGCACTTAGTTCTCCCATTTCCTAAGAGACTGTGTTGAGTGTTGTGCTATTGTGTGCAATGAATGGTCCTGAGTAAAGCTGCTTTGCTCAGTCTTCTTCTACTCCATCATCTTCTCCAGCTCTAGTTTAAAAATAAAGGATCTGTAACCACATTTTCCAGTATGTCAGTGTCTGTGAGCTGGGCCCCTGTGGGGATAGCTAAGGTAATAGATAAAAGAGGACAGAGAGTGACTTGCAAATGTTATCTGTTCTGGACTGCTCTGACCTGGCCTCCGCAAGGTAAGCCAGCTCTTAGCTTTGAACACTGTGGATGTAAGCAGTTCTGTACCCTAATAGCTGGGTGTCTGTCTTCAACCCTTCATGTGTGGTAGTTTCTGCCTAGTTTTCAGAACCAAGAGCAAGCTGAAATCAAAATCCACATGGCTGGGTCAACACATACGTTTATGCGTGACCAGTAGCAAAACTTCTGCCAGCAAGAGGAGGAGATGGACAAGATATTTTGATGCCTCCAGGATGAAGTGGAAGCTTTGTAAAGGGATCTTACTCCACAAATTCAACTCTCCCCCTCTAGACTGGAGTTGTTGGACATAACTTAAGATTTGCTGATTAAAGAAAACACCTCTCTCTAAGAACCTAATAATTCTTTAATTGGCAAAGTAACATATCGCTGTTATTCGTATTAATTCACAACTACATCACTGTAAGAAATACTGAATTACAAATCTTATATCTTGTTGTTCATATTAGTATTTGTACAAAATCACTATAAACAAAACTGATAAATTACTCAAAAGGCTTATTGAGTTACAATTCTATTTCCTTTCCTCCTGCAGTTGGTATTCAGGTGTAAGAGTATGCTTCCTTACCAGTTTATGCCTTCTTACCCCACCTTCTCACAGCAAACCTTTCAGGGACATGCCTGGTCTCTCCCATGGGGCTTCCCAGTAGGCTTGTGCCCACAAGTCAGCACCACCGCTGCCTGCAGGTGTCCCTGCTCTTGCTCATGATATATCCTCACCAGCTTCATTCTTCACTTAATTGGATCCCCTACTCCTCTGTTTTTTCTTTTCCATATTTTACCACCCTTGGATGTTGGTTTCCCTGCCTACACTCCTCCCAAATATACAACCTACTCCTAGTTTCTTTTTCCTCATTGGTCCCAATTTTTTTACACTCAAAAGCTGGTGTTTCTGGCACTATTACCGTGGCAATTTTTTCTCAATACAGTGTTACCATTACAGTTGGCTAAACAAGACAGCCAACCAGTTACCCTATGCTACATTGCTAATTACCTTAGCCTTCTATGATGAGATTTAGCTCAAGTGTCTGAAAGAGACCTGATGAGATTCTCTGGATGGTCTGAAATGTTGTACCTATATTGCATAAACTTTAAATTAGAATCTATAAACTAGATTCTAGACTCTGCCTAGACTCTGGACCTTTTAGAGATTAGTGGAATTAGGCATAATCCAAAACATGAGAAAGATCAGGAGCAGAAAGTTTTCTCAGAAGACAGCTTTATCCTAAAATATCATTCTGGTTCAAGCACACTTTTCTTCATTCAACTGCATATTGCACAAATCAGGAGATTCATCTCCCCGTTTTTGCACTTTTGCAGGGGATGGATAGCTGTATGTTAGCTGGTCACCTCCACCCACCTTTATGGTTGAGAGAAAGCAGAAGGTACTTTCTGGGAGACGTGCAGTCGATCAGTTTAAATACCAGTATTAGGATGGGGGACATTGTATCCTAGGTTTTACTGTTCTCTCCACTGACCAAAAAGGCTCCTCCTGCTCAGATCAAAATAACTGCTTAGGGTTGTCACCACTGGTGTTATGTTCCCAAAAATTTGACTTCCTCAGGACATAAATAGCTGTAAAACTTTAAAAGTACGTTGTCCACCACTAAATTTTAAACTGTGTTTTTTGCTGTCTAATTATTGACTGATATATGTCCATTTATTTTCCTTCATCTTGATTGTGTGCCTATGGGCAAAATTGTTTTTGACAAAGTTTTCGAAGGATCATTAACGCATTTGTTTTTTAACATTAACAAGCTTATAAGTCATAATGTTTGATACTGTAACTTCCCAGTAATGGAAGATTAAACAACAGTGCCATGATCTGTCTTCAAGAGAGGATAAGCATTCATAGATAGTGGAAGATAACAGAAAATGGTGCCTGTGACAAAAAGCTCCAAGTCATTCCATTAGCAGTCGAAAAGTAAAAAAAGTGGAGATTAGGTAATACGGAAAGCCCAAGTATAATCCAGAAGAGGTATATTAACGCTGGTCTCAAATGTGTTCCCATTGTGTTCCCTACCTTTGGAGAATCTTCCAGATTTTTATCTTCATTATCTGAAGAATCTGTGTGCATAAAAGGATACAAAATGAGAAAATAATAATTAAAAAAAAAAAGCTTCCTAAAATTGTGGAAAAAACAATGTGTCCCCACATTAGCTACTAGTATTGTTACAGCATGCAAATTAAAATGTTGTATGGTGGATAGACAAACAATAGACCTTGAACTTCCATTTGAAATAAGCATTAGCGGCCTCCTTTTTTTTTTTTTTTGCAAGGGCACAAATATCTTCCCATAGTTCTGATTCATACTCTGTTTTCTCCTTAGCAACGGTTTACCAAATTTAGAGTCACTCTGCTAATTAAAAAAAGAGAAATAAACTTGTTGTTCTCTTTGAGTTTTTTCTCAGTAGGCGAAATTGAAAACTCATATGATCAAATTACTGTATCTGTGTGTTACTGGTAGGCTGGGATATACTGTTATTTACAACACCAACAAAAACAAATCTCTAAAAGTTAAAAATAGATCTCTGAAATTTCAAAACCGATTGTTATCAATGGCAGCACTACTTAGCACACAGCTCTTTAATGGACACCTCCATCCTGAAGAGCAATATGTTCACACAGGCCATACATCTGTATGGCATTCATAAAAATTAATAGAACTATTCCTAATTTCTGAAAAGGGGCTGAGGGGAAAAGTCTTTAAAATTAAGGATACTGAGAAAAAGATGCACATTTCATCTGCAAATAATTTAATAAGAGAAAAACCCCACAGAGATAGTGAATTTGTGACCATCCAAATATTTAACTAAAAAATAGACCATAGCAAGCTGCTGGAGTTTATAAAACTGCCTTGGTTTATTATTTCCTCTCAACAATAGCTTAAAAATGAAGCAGAATTCATAAGATGACATTGAACACTGTTACATCCATGAAATAATTTCCTGAATAAAACACCTAATCTTTAAATAGCTCAGGGCATGGTTTCATGGACCTATTTTATCGGTATGAAAACCTTACCTCTTTCTTTACACCCTAGAATTAAATATAATGTTGAAAAAAACATATTTTGATTTATAAAAATAGTTAAGATACAGACATGAACATTCTCATACAAGCATAAGAACGTGTTTTAGGAACTTTGTGTTACTTCTTGTCATAAGATTAAGAGCCTACTGTACAAATATAACCAAAGGAGAACTTAGTCAATGCTTGGTGCCTGCTCCATACCTTTTATTCGTTTGGCTGCCAGGGAGGAATACAAATACCAAAGCTGTGTTTTCAGGTAGTGTGAAGGCAGAAGGGGATACCTGAGAAATGTAACCCAAAAACCTCAGATGTTGAGTAGGGAATTGCTTAGAGCCATAAGAAAAATGCTAAGCATGTCAGCATTGGTCCCTCTTTGTGTTTCACCTCCTTAAGTCAGCGCTAGAGGCAGGAACAGCAGCATCACTGCCTATTTAAGCAGCAGCATAGCAGCTCAGAGCACGCACCCTGTTTTGGAAGCTTGTTTATATCCCTTTCACCTCCCTTTCATGAGATGGTGTGCTCAAGCTATGAAGGAGGCAGAAAGGGTCAAGAGACCATTTGAATCGGGGTTCTTCCAACCAGGAAGGGAGCAAGTGGCACAGAGCCTGACTCTGTACCCTACAGCTGGGTTGCCTTGTTCTAAGGAGCAGTGCATGTGGAGTCCCCTGAATAAGTGACTGTGGCTCACGGTAGCCACTAGACTTCATTCATTTTTTTTCTTCTGACTGTATTAATTACTCACTGTGGGGCAAGCCAGGTTCAGAAGTAGTGACAAGACATCCCTTCCTCCTTTCCCAGATTATTTACTACACTGTGGGGGACTTTAAGCATTCAAAACCCCGGATTTAGGTGGGATAAAGGCTGGTCCTCACAATATTCCCAGTTATTAAGTTACAGTTATAAAAGTCATACCACAGCATGCACAGCAACTCTGCTGTTCAGGTCTCTGAACTGTGTTTTGTACAGGCACTTACTAAATACAGTCTGAGCTGGCTTACCTGTTGAAGTCAATCCAAGGATTTGTGTGGAGTGGTGCATATTTTGTGATCCATATATTTGCTGCCCAAGCCAAGATAGTTCTGGACAAGCAGGAGAGATGTAACTGGAACCACCTACTTAAGCTGGGTCTGACTTCTAAATCACAGTGGTTGGTTGCTAGAAAGTTTTATGTGCCTCCAGAATAGGCAGCCATTGAAAGGGAGAAGGCAGGAGTTCAGCATATGATTTTGAACATGATACCTACATCTTTCTTTATGTCCACCCATAAATGTTTCAAAATACAGCAAGGATTTAGAGCATGCATAGAAGGGTGTGCTACATTGTGACCTGGGACTTAGTCTGTGTCCCTAAAGAATCCAAACAGCTGCGCTTCCATGACATATCTGTTGCATGTGTCAAAAAGATGTGTGAAATACTGCTCAGTGTGGAGATGTAGTGTTTCAAAAATGTGGAAGGAAATGAATGAAGTAACCTTATACTTCTTGATGCTGATCTCCAAGAACTGGAAAGCCACTCATGGATGCTTTCAAGCATATATTAAAGAGGTTTCAACTGCAAAGTCCTAGATCTGATCCTGGTCTTTGCTTGAGCAGTTCCCATAGAGTCTGCTAATGAAAGCTTATTGTGCTGTGCCAGGTATTCTAGCTGATACCTTTTAACTTTTGTTCTATGTGTGTTCTGGTTTGCAGGGTGGAAAGAAGAGTTACACAGGACCATGTGGAGGCAGAGACTGCAGTGGAGGATGTCAGTGTTTCCCTGAAAAAGGAAGCCGTGTAAGTAATGTTTTTTTCCTGTAAAATGTTCTTGATGGTACTAGTTTAATGCTGTTTGCTATAGGTGACCTTGCATCAGATAGCTAAGATTATTCAAACAATTATTCTTTTTCTGGGAAAAAGTTACTGTTTTATTTTACTTTCTCAAAAGCTTGTAGATTTGAAGAAATACTTTGTTATGAAATGTAGCAGATTCTTCTCTCAAAGGTCATAGCCCAGGGACCTGATGGCCATGACAAGCTGATCAGATCAGAATTTTAGGGATGTTAAATGGATATGCTAAATGAATATGGACAAAATCACTCAATAATATTCTTGAAGTCTTTCTGATGAAATGTTGTCTTTTGAAAAGATACCCCATACATGCATGGGATACGTATATTTGATGATCTTAGAGGGCTTTTCCAACATAAATGATTCAACAATTCTGTGATTCTCTGTGATTTCCTCTAAAGCAATAAGGAACTAAAGCAAGAAGGAAAGCATGCAAAACCTGAAATCCCTGCTGGAAAGGAACTGCTTAGGACTTCCAGCATTATGTTGTGGCTGATAGTCTGTTCTTTGTTTTGAGGTCTAGTGAGGAATGAGGCAGAGGAAAGGAGATGGGGTGGAGGGGATTAGCCACCTGCCACTAAGAGCTCTGAGAAATAGGGCAGTTCCTATCCTGTATGGCTGGGAGCCCTGGCTGGCAGGCTCCTTCTGTTCAGCTTGGTCTTCTGCAGCTGAGACAGTGACTCAGCCTTTTCCATCCACCCATCTCTAAGAATAGGTCAGGCAAGAAATGTGGCAGCAGGTCATGTACTTGTTGTTCTGCTATCATAAACCTCATAAGATTTTTTAGTTCTCTGCCTTCCCTCCATGCAGCAGGCCATCAGCCCTCATTCCCATTGCATTCCTCAAGCTTGACTCCACGTCTGAGTGGGGGGAGAGGTGGTAGGAAAGTCACAATGTAGGTGGGAGGAAAGGAACACTCTTGTTTACAGCAGAAGTCCTGATGTCTCCATGGAAGTCAGATGATCCTGAGGTTATCATGCCATGAGGACTGTAATGGTTATACTCCCATCCCCTGACCATGAGCTGTTCATGATCTGCTTTCCATTACAATAACCCAATGGCAAAATGATGAAGCTGAGGACAAACAAGCTCTCCCCCAAGACACAGATTCCCATGAGGCTCCCTCCAGCTGTTACTGCCTTACCTTCATCATCCAGCACATGAAGTTTGGCAAGTGCCCCCTGCCACTTCCCAGTTTTGACTCAAAGTCAAAACCTGATGCTGTAAGATGCTCACTAGAGTTCATGAAAATATCTGTCGCAAAACTACCAACTTTTGTGACTGAAATATTTTTCATGTTCTTCTTTAATTGAGTAACTTTGAATTTCAAGTTGCCAAGTCTGCAAGAAAAAAGATGTCATTAAACAAAAGTAACTGCATAGGTTAGAAAAGCTGAAAATGTAAAATTGCCGGAGTACAGAACCACTCAGGTGTCACTGACGAGAAGCTCGCTGTGAGTTGCTTACCATCTAGATTGAGAGGTGAGGGCAGATTTTATGGACTTGCTCACCACTCTCACTCTTGGATTTATCTCAGGGAAGTAAGTAACCCCTCTTACTAATCATGCTGGCCTCCCTGTAAATAGATACTTAAAAAGAAAAAAGAAGCATGATACAGAACATAAACTGTATTTTGCTACATGTAGTTAACTGTGCAAGATGTGAAGAAGTATTGGGAAAAGGGATTTACAGAATTTTATAACACTTGAAAAATTGTATTTTACCTGTCTGCAATGATACATGTCATTCTGACTTAGGATACACTGCCTGTATTTTCTGTCTGCTGATCTCTTCAGATGTCACAACCTCTGTTAAACATCTGGTTTAAGGAACAAGATTGGCCCTTAGAGTCTAGTCAAATTTGGCATAGCTTTTGGTCTCATGCTAATCCTCAATGGGAATATTTATTTTCACAAAACCTCTGTATAATCTGGCACGACACACATTTTCTGTTCGAGGTGACTCACTACACGCACAATAGACATATTGCATGTTTGCACTTGTAAGAGTGACTGAAGCAGTCCGTCAGAGCCTGATTCTGCAATAACTCTCCATCTTGGGTGCTTCAGAGCTGTCACCTGTAGGACACCTGGAACTCAGGTGGGAGCAGCACTGCCAGGGTCTGCAGCCAGCTGTCAGCCCTACCATTCCCTGGAAATTCACAGTCTGTTTGTGACAGATCTCTCAAAACCAGGCAAATAAAAGCACTTTCTTTGGACTCCTGCTATTGAATGCACATCAGCAGCTGTTGAGTGAAGTGAATTCACTGAAGCGCTAAAAACAATTGCAAACTCTGAAAGGAGTAAAGGTCTGAAGAAATGTCTACTCCTTTTGAGTAGGCATTTGAGTAAAGATGCTTATTTTTATTTGTTGTCTGAATCCAATTACTTTTGTTTTTTAAAAAGGGGTTTTTGCAAAATATGCCCACTGATCCCTCCTGGGGCTCTATGCTAGAGGCAGAGAGGCGCTGTTGAGATGTGTGAGGATTCAGCCAGGTTTTGGTGATTTGTGTCAGGTCTCCAGGCGCAGTTCAGCTGGAAGCCCTGTGCTTCTGTCTACACTGCTTTTGTTTCAGAACTCATAAGTGTAGGCATGAAGGCACAGGAAAGTTGAATTGTGCTTCACACGGGCAGTTTCTAGGGACAAAAGGCAACTTAGCAGAAATCAATGCATGCACTTAGCAACCCTACTGGACAGAGATATGTGGGTTTAGTTTTTCCTCCATCCTATTTTGGCTGGGTTCAGCCCTGCAATTTTCCCTGGGTTCAGACACAGCTGAAATCCAGTGGGGACAGAAAAATAAAACAGCAGAAGTGTCGTCTGCCCACTGTAGTGGTCTGAGAGCTTCTGCAGCTAGGCAAAGGCAGCAGCTAGCCTGCAACCTCTTGCCTCTCATCGGAGCTGCTGCCAGGGTTCTGAGAACACCTGCAAACATTCCCAGGAGGAAAACTGGCCCAATTCAAATGTTTATAGAATCAGGACACTGCTGATCACCATGTTTGCAATTCACAGCAAATGCTGAGCTGTTACTTGGAGAAGAGTCTCTGAACAAATATTTCTCGGGCCACACACGTTCCCACCTCCTGTCTTGCTTTTGAGTTCACACCTTCAGAGTAGAAAGAGTAAAGGGAATTTCCTCCATAAGTTGGCTTTTTGTTCCTAGTCTCTAATGACACTCTAGTCTTTGTTCTTTTTCACTGCAGCTTAGTTATTTTCTAGTTGTATTTACTGTTAGCTGGTTACGAATATCCAATCTATCTAACCATCCCTTGCAATTAGGCAGGTGGTTGGAGCTGGAGCTTCAGGAGCCAAGCTTGGGGATCAACCTCTGCCTCATCTCCCCTTCTCACAGCTGGCAAAAAGCTCAGTGAAGTTGCAGTGAGATATGAAGCTCCTGAAGAAGTGTTCAAACTCACATGTAAAGAAACCATGGTATAAGCCTTAGTGGAGGGCACAGAGTGAAAAGGGAAAGACAACAGACTCATCTCCTCCCTAAGATGAGACAGATTCATCCTCTCATTTTCTTCTAAGACAACTTCTCCTAAACTGTTCTCCTAAGACAACAGACTCACCCGTTCCCTAAGCTACATGTGGAGAACATAGTGTAAGGAGTACCCAGATGCTTGGGTAAGAGGGAAAAGAGTAAAGGAAAACACTGATACAGTATTGAAATTCTGTTTTGAATTAAATGAAAACACTGGGTTACAGGAACAAAACAAAAACAAAACCAGAAAAACACAAAAAAAGCCCAAACCAAAAAACTGCAAACAAATTAAAAACATGGTTTTTTTTCTTTTTCCTCTAGATTTTTATTGCAACTCCTAAAATCTTGATATTTTTAGTCCTTTGAAAACTGTATATTGGTCAGGGAACAATATATGTGCCTTTAAAATTTGTTAAACATTAATGCACTTACATAGGAAATGATAACTCCTTTCAGTACAATGGCCAACTGTTTGACCTATTGAAGTTCATAATCAACCTCACTTCATAACCAACCTAGAAGGCTTTATAGAAAGTGGAAGTGAATGGAAATCTTTTTGATCTTTCTATAGAGTGAGAAAATGCACTCTTTTGAAATCTTTCTTTGTACTTTCTGAGTCAAGTGTCTGACAGTGCTCAAGCCATTTAGCCATTGTTTTTGCAAGGGGCTGGAATAATGGAAACTGAAATTAAAAGACAGCTTTTTGTCCCCCCATAAAGGCCATTTTTGGGAATACCTGAACATTCCTTTTTAACTGAGACTAGCATGAAGGCTAGTATCTGTTATATTGCTTTCACTAATGCAATGGCCATGGGTAAGCTATTACCAGTTCATCTGTAATTACTACTGTCTGCTTTGGGATGCCATACGGTTGGGAAATTTAGTGTCTGATATTCATTTACAAACATTTTCCATACAAGTTTAAATCTTAACACATGGGTTAGATCTAGATGTTTTTCATCATAATTAAAAAAAAAAAAAATAAACCGACCAAATATAACACATAAATACCCTAATTCTCCTGTTATATCTTAGGGAAATGTTTAAATCCAATAAAATAATTTTATCAACTGATAGTGTAATTCTTGTACATCACAATTAACTGGCTTCTAAGCTGATATAATGGCAGTAGCTCTTTCTAACTCTTTGTTAGTGTAAGCTGACATATCTGATGAAATCTGATATTTACTCTTTTTTATGCAAAATTAGAACATAAGAAGCATCTTCTCAAACGGAAGCAGTGATACATGTAGTTCACTACTCTGTTCCCAACCATGGCAGTAAGAGATGCTGTTTATGGGGAGCACAGAGTTCTGGCAGCTTTTTGCAATCCATTTCACTTATACGCAAGATAACCAAATTTATATTTTCCTTCAGTATCTGTGTTTCTCTAATGAATTTGTCTAATCCTTTTTTGAAACTGCTGTAACTGTGTGTTACTGTGTGAACTGTCTTCACAACCTCTAGTGGCACAAAGGAGTTCATTACTCAAATTATATAAATTATATAAATCACTGTCTGACCTGTTCTGCACAAATCTCCCTTTGGTTTCATCGAGTACATCCTATTTCTACTACTGTAAGACTTGGAGCAGTTCTGTGCTACTCACTGCTTCCCTCGTTTTGTAATTCTCTGGTTTATTCCTTCTCATATTTCTCCTGTCCAAAAGGACAAGTTGCCGCCTTTTTAGGTTCTGTTTGAAGGCAACATTGCAATCCTTAGTACCTTTATTTTACTCTCTCTGCTGCAAGAGACCAGAAGTGTACACAGAACACAGGATGCACTAAGCAAATTGACACCCACTCTTTTCTTCTAAGTGTCATTCCTGATGCTCCCCAGCCCTCAAGCTTATCTGCTCACCCAGTTTAGTGGGGTCATTCTGGATCTCCCAGCATGGGAGATCACCAAATCTCCCCATTCCTCATCACCAGCATAACATTTAACAACCTAAGGGAGATTAGTATCGTTTATAGACTCTGATGGTTCACAGTTCAGTCTCTTTTGTGGATGACTGTTGAAATCTTTGCAAAACCAGTTAGAGCACACGTCTGAGAGGACCCATTGCTTTTGTCTCCATTTTGAAATGTGACCATCAGGTACTATCCTTTTCTTCCTAACAGAGAACAGTTTATCAAAACAGTCATGAGAATCCAAGTATATTACAGTCACTAAGGCTTGCTTTACCATGCTTATCCTTGTGCTCAAGTTATTGTATTCTTTAAGGTGCACTACTGCCTTGCCAAGCAGGAAAGTCAAATAAACTGGCCCACAGTTCACAGGGTCTTCTCTTGAGCCTCTTTTCCATGTGGAAACCAACATTGGCACCAGCCCACTGGTGCAGTGGCAGTTTGTAATGTTGGGTTACACACTTTGACCAGCAGTTCTGCCGTTCCATACAGAAGTTCCTTCAGAAGTTACAGATGAATGCCCCCACTCCTATTCACTTAGTAACACCTGCCTTACCTGTTTTATCTACTTCCTTTATATTTACCTGAAGTTAATCTGTCTCAAGGAGTAACTTGGATCTGGGACCTTCTCAAACACCTTCAGCAGTAAAGACCTATGCAGAGGAGTCACTAAGTATTTCTGCTATGGCCTTATCATCCCTGAGTGCTTCTTATAAGCCCTTGGCATCATGTGGTACTGCTGTTTCCCTTGATGGTTTATTGTTTTTCTTCAAACATCTTTTTATTATCAGTTTGATTATTTTCTGCAAAAAATTCTCATTAATTTTTAGCCATCCTAGTTGCCGTTTACTCTTCATCTGTTTTTTAGGGGCTTTCCTGGTCATTTCAGCAATTTTTTAAATACCAACCCTTTTCCCTACAATAGCCTCCTTAGCTTTTTTTATGAGCTATGCAGGGTTTTTATTGAACTGGTTTACTTTCTTTTTGATATGTGACACACAGTTTAATACAGTGTTTTTGGAAAGCCTCCAGGTTGCTTTAGGCTTCTTGCCTTTTTGACTGCTTTTTTAGGCTTTTACTATTTTTGTGATTTTTATGTATTTCCCCTTCTTGAAATTGGATATCTGTGTGATGTATTTGTTTGGCTTACTCCATCCCACTACACTACCGCAATAAGTTCAGCTTTACTGTGAAACTCTTACAGAGCAGTTCTCCTAATAGTACCTCTTAAAGCAGGTCCTCTGTAGCACTAAACCCAGAGCAGCATCCTGTCTTATGTGTCCAAGGGTTTACTGCTCTAACAAAAAGTCAGTTGCTGTGTCCAAAACTTTTACCTCCTTATCACATCTAGATGAGGCATTGTGCCTGACAGTTTGCTTGTAGTTGGACTTGTCCATTATTGCTACCTGACCTAGTTTTGCAGCTTCTCTATATATTTAATTTCACTAAGTATTTAATTATTGGTGTCTTTAGCAGGGGAATCCTAAATAGAAACCAAGTCCTACTTTTCTGTTATTTCCACCCACAAGGATTTCCTAATGTGCCCCTCAGCCCCAAGTACCTTTTTCTGTAACACTTTGTTGCAGTGTTCACATACTGTGCCATTGCCCTGGCTATGATTTTCTATCACTCCTGTGAAGCAGACAGACTAGTATAGTAACTCTGTATGCCACTGATCATCCTCCTTTAACATGCATGAGATGCCTGTTATATCAGGGTTCTCATTTATTGCAAAGTAGTATAATTACATAATCCTGTGTTGTAGATCTATAGCATTGCTGTAGAAGCATTTACAACTTTTGACCATTCATTTCCTCCCTTGCCTTCTCAGGAATGTATTGAACATTAGCCATGTCTCACTCACAAGTTCATTCAGTTTGAACCAGGTGCTCCATGGCTGTCAGTCTTCCCTGTTTCTGATTTAACTATATCTCCGTGAACTTTTTAATTCTTAGTAGTAGCAGCCTTGTTCGATTTTGTATGGAACAAGTCCAGTCCATTCCTCCTGTACAGGTCTCTCTTGTTCCACGGAGTTGGCAAGGACTTCAGTCTCCAACACAGCTGCCTTGAGTTAACCCCTAGGACGTCCCTGTTCTACTTTCCCTTGCCAGTGGTATAATGTAGATTGTGACCACTGGTCCCTCCCTTCTACCAGACTAAATACCTATCTGGACATCTCAGGGGCTCTGCTCCGTTTGCACTCGGAAGGCCTTTTAGTCCTCTCACCTGTTCCAAATCCATCTGTGTCAACTCATCAAACCTCCTGCTACCATCACTTGCTTTGTCCTCTCCTGGAAGATTCACTCTGCCCCAGTAGCATCCTCACACCAAGCAGACATTTTAACGAACTGGAGATTCGAGTTATCAGAGATTTGTTCCCTTGTTCCAAGCTGATTATCCACCTTCCCTCTGACTGACTACTCCTAAATACTTATTAGATCAACATCAAGGTTTTGTGGGGTTTTTTTAATGGTGGCCATGTGAGGGGAGCCACAGCAGAGATGGGACTGCTCCACCACCTTCTGGCAGGCCTTGTAGACCTCTTTCCCTCCAGCTCAGCCTGTCCTTCCTCTATAGAATGAATCATGACTTCTACTAGGACCAGGGGCTGCATATGCAAAACCTGCCTCTAGGATCAGCAATGGCACTCTCTTTACAACAAACCAAGAGGTCTCTGCTCAGATGCTTATCCTCTGCCTGCATCCTGAGCTTGCAATCTGTTAGCTCTTGAAAGTTTGTATTAGCATAACTTTTTGTTTGAGAGATGGTTGGGATTACTTTTCCTTTTCCCTGCTCTACCCATGTTAAACTTAGTAGCAACAAGGAAGATCTGGCTTCTCTGAGATGTACCTGGCAGTCATAAGGAGAAGGCAAACCTAAACTTCTCTACACAGATGCAATCTCCTTCATTGTAAGGGTCGAGGAACCACCATGCCAGCTCATACATCCTTCAGACATCTGCATGAAGCCACTCAGCAAACATCCAAACGTGAATCTACCACCAGAACAGACCCCACTGATCACACAAGCCAAAATCCCACAAAGCTTTTATATACCTTCCAGAGGCCTGCCCTTGCTTGTCTTTCTCTTTTGGTTCTTACCTTCCCAAGACAGAAAGGTTTTGGAAAATTTCCTATTTGCTCTCCAGTTTTTACCACATGCAAAATTTTGGGAGCAAACTTGATCATATATCTTCTATAGTATTGTCAGATTCTGCAGCAAAACGGATATAAGTACCAAAAAATTCAGAATTCACATTGCTTCATAGACCAAGGTTAAACTGTGGAAATTTCCAGGAAGAAGAGTTGTCCTCAAAGGAGAGGTATTTGGGGGAGGTATTTGTAATGGCAAGAGATTTAAAAGTAAAATGCTTGTGGTATTAATGATCATTATGCATGGACAGGAAGGCACCTTTCATTATTTCAGTGCTGTGATCAAGTCTGGTATGGTACTAGAGATTTAATTTTCTTTTTTTCTCTCATCATGGGAGTGGTGGAGAGCAGCTCCAGTGATGGCAAAAGACAGGAAATGAAAAGTGTTACCATAAAAAACTTGAACAGTATGAAGCTAAATTCTACTTGCAGATACATGAGTACAGTTTTCTTTTACTCAAATGTTTGAGGGTAGTTTCAAGTGCATGCTTTTGTTTAAGTTTATACTTTCAAAGCTGAGCCTTACAAGGTCTTTCCAGCATACATGAATCCTGCAAGTCTTGATATTGATATTCCATAGGCATCTAAATCTTGGGCATAAAGCTTAATTGCATGAACTGTTAGCAGTACATAGACCCATAATCTTTTGAGTTTGCTACCAAAGGCAGGCAGGGTACCCTGTTTACTTAACAGATCTTGAACTTGTGTCAGTCTGAAACTTGATACCTAGTTTATGGTCTAATGTTTTATTTAGTGAAAATTGCTTAGCCTGGGCTACGTTGACTATCAACCAACCATGCAATGGGATAGTTGTGTTGGTTGCTAATTCCTGTTCTTTAGTACATTTTTCCTGACATTTTTTGAGTGAAATATGCATGTTTTCTTTTTTTCTTAAACTCTGTTTATACATGTTTAATCAACATCAGAGATCTTTTTGAACTGGTGGATAGAGGTTAGATAACTTTCCCATGAGCAAGAAGCATGGGATTCTCCTTTCATGTATGCATTTTACACAAAATCTGACATTTGGGAAATCAGTGGAAGGTCTTCTTCGGAATCTGTTTCAAATAAAAAATGCAAAATATATTAAAAATATATTAAAATATATTTAAAAAGCACAGTGTTTTCTTTGTCAATACATGCCAAATCACATTTTCATTTGTAAATGTTCAGAATATTATAAAGAATATTTAAAACATAAAATAAACTAAAATGGAGACTTTATTTAAATCAAACAAAATATGCACATTGACCAAAAATTATTTTTTTCTCCTTGTTATTCTTTTGCAGAACATTTCACTTCATCCAGATGTGAAACATTATTTGATTCCATAAATAACCTATAGAAATTGTATTTATTTGTAATCTAAAGGACTACAGAGTGGTTAAGCCCATCCCATGCTAACAATTTGCTCCAACCCTGAAAGAAAAATTCTCCCAAAACCTTTTCAAATCAACCATACAGGAGAAAAAGGATGATACTTGACTGAAAGGTAGTCAAAAGGACACATTCACCTTTTTATTTTCATATTCAACTTTATCTTTTTTAACTTTGCTGGACTGACTTATGTTATCTCCAGCAAAGTAAGTGCAGGTAAGCAGCATTCACAAGATACTGCGCTTTCTCTCTAAAGCCTGAGCTCAAACGTGTGCAGATACTTCTACGAGCTTGTACAAAAAACCTTTACAGTCTCAGCTGGTGTGACAGGAGAACAATTCAACAGCATTGGGCAAAGCTCAAGAATTAGTGTAATCAATCAAAATGAATACCAAGGTTGTAGTTTAAACAAATTTATGACCGAAGTAAAGACGCTGGATTAACTCTTTGTAATGTAGCTTCAGCTCTTCTGTTTGAAATTACACTATAATACCTTTTGCATTAGTATGTATTCTGTTGATTTATGGGCTTGTTACACTCTAAGAAAACAAGTCTTACGGCAGTTTGCTAATAAATTGAGAAGGTATTTCACTGGTATTTTAGGAATTTATTTTGAAGGCAGCATTTTTAAGAGTGCGTTTGGCCATCTGCATATCACAAATTTGATAGAGAGATGGAGAAAAAAAAGCAAGAGAAGTCACAGTGAGCAATCAAGAACCACTTTATTGCAGAAGATCAAACAAGACTTATATTTTAACTCTAGAAAATTTAACTGCAGTGAAGAAATAATAGAAAGGAAACTTGTTGGAGATGAATAATGCAAAGTTAACTTTGGTCACAATAGTCAATGCTGGGATAAGAACCCTTTGGTTGTACTTAAGAACCATTTAAAAATATTACCATACCTTTTTTCTTAAACAGCATTTTTTTCCTTCCTGTCTTCCTATGAAATCCTGCAAGTATATTTTACATTATTTAGAAAATAAGTACCTGCAGTTAAGCAATTTCCTGACTTATCTATAACCTATCCACTCATTCTGGTCAATAGTGTCTGCATAGCACAGTCCGTTCTCATGTATCATTGATCTTTTTGTTTGGTTCTCATGGATAAATTACACTTCATTACAGAAATGAAATACGCTGTCAGGATTGTTTTCAGACATTTCATTTGGTTAGGCCTTCAGGCTTTGACTTCTAGCAGTCAAACTGTGCAACTACTGCACAAAAATATTCCTGGTGCTTTCAGCCAAGTTTTGCAATTTCTGCTTACTGTGAGCAGGAGTTTAAAGAGCGAGCAGCGGGTGGATGATAGTTTTACTCTGTGACTGGGTAGCTCTCACAGGCATCCAAGAGGGATAATCCAGGTCATCCTTTAGCGCTTAAATTATACTCTAGAGATTGTAAATGTTTCTCATGACATATGTCTGAGGCTTTACAAATTTCTCAAATGGTGCTTGTTTCTATTTTCTGTATTTTTGTCACATGGGAGCAAGTAACATTGACCCATTTTCCTTTTGTCTGCTTTGGTAAGTACCAAACTATTAGTGGAATCCTTTGAGTCTGACCTGGAGAGACCAGGAATGTGGGAATGGGCAGGCTGTCATCACGAACAGTATCTGCCGAGGCAGACTGAGCCTGTTCTCAGCATTTTCTTACTGACACTTTAGAGAATGAATGTCCCTTATTTACCTCAGTTTGTACATAATTTCCATGTACTTTGCAGTGTGAACTGAACTGTTAAGTATCGATAAGTGCTAACCATTACATTGATCTGGGAAAGGATGACAAGTGTTAAAATATTTTACAATTAGATATTAACTTTGGGAGCATGTAGAAAGAAGATATTGAAGGATAGATGCCTGTGTTTTAGGCATGGAGAACAGTTCTAGACAATGAATAAGCTGCAAGCCCAAACAAATAAAACATTCGTGAAACATTTTTTCTCCCACAGGCTAAAATTATTTTTCTATGAAAAGATTGTATTAGTCTGTCAGATTCCTTTCTGTCTACTGCTGTCATAGATGCTCAGCAAAGAAAAGCACTTTGAGTTTTTTGTGGGTTTGGGTTTTTTTTCAGTATGGATCATGGTTTTCAATGAAATTCTATGTCTAGCTGTTTCTTATCTTATTAGCAAAACTAATTTTTTAAATACAGTATCACTGGTTAAATAGATACTATAAACCCTTTTTAACTTTTTTAAAGCAGGTTTATTTTTCCCAAAAGTTGTTGGAAAAGTATAGTATAGGTGTAAGAGCAAAAAAGAAAGTTGTGCTCGCTGTCCTCCCCAACACATGTCGTTTCACTCCATGGTATAGCAACCTATATAGTCTTCTGTCCAGTCAAATAAAGACCTGGGTATGTCTGTATTATTTTCTTCTGATCTAAATAATCCTTTTTCCCTATAAGCCATCCTTTGGCTGTTTCTCAGTTTCTAGATCCTCTACTTCTCTCTTTCTTTGTTCACCTTTTTGTTGCCCTCTCCCAAGCATGCAACATCTTCTCCTTTTACATTTCACCACTGGTTTTGTGTTAAAGGCTTTCCATAAGGGACTTGGTTTCTTGACAGCCTGCAAGAGGAATGAGAGAAGCTGGTTCTGTGAGATGAGCTCTCCCTCCTGTAATGCAGGATGGTGTGGTCTTCACAGCCATCAGGGCTTGTCTATGTTAAGATGTAAACTCCTTGGGCAGGAGCTGTTTGCTGTTTGCATGTGGCTCTTTGTACGGTACCAAGAGCTTTGCTAGCACTTCCAGGGTTATGGCAGAGGTGGCATCATGCAGAGGGGCACAGTGACAGCTTTTTTCCAGTGGACAGGGACTCCAGCAGCAAGGGCCCAAAGGCATCACATTATGCTGTGGGTGTTGGACCCATATTTGTTCATTATTCCGGTATGTAATGAGGGTATGCAATGGCATACAGATTTATGGATAAAGTGTTTTTTCCACAGGAAACTCTTCAGTTCAAATGTGACTGTGTTGCTACTGCAGAGTTTCCCTTACCACTGTGAGACTAGCTCCCTTTCCATTACAGAGCACACTCCTCCATGTGCTTGGCACAGATGTGCAGTGTAAAGCCATCTTGCACCATTTTTCACAGCTTTTATTTTACTCAATTTTTATTTGCTAGAGACTTTGCACCATGGGACTGTTTTCCCACTATCAGTGTGCCCTGCAGACAGGATAGGCTATGTTGCATGAGCCCAATCCTACCTTTCTTCAACCTCTCCTCATAGAGTGAGACTGCAGGTTACAGAAGGGATGGGCCCCCCCTGTGTAACAAGGAAGTTTCTGTTGCTGTCCTCTGCAGCTTCTCATCCCTAGCCCCTTCCTTCAGAGAAGAGGCAGAGGTAAATGTGCAGACTGAGGACAGATCCGTTTGTTTTTCTTGTTGTTACAATGCCTGACAAACCAAGCTGTGGAGTTTACACTCTGCTAGCTCATACCTAGTGCTGCCAGCAAGATCTTGAATGCACTGCATGGCCACAGGCACGTACAACTGCTTAGGACTGCCTGAGCCACAGCTCCCTGTACAGGTCCTCCCTCTCCTTCTCAGCTGGCTTCTTTCTTTCAAACAGTTGCAGAGTTGGTTTTGCTGTGTGACATAAGGTTATAATAAATCAAGTGAGAAGATTTGTGTTGTGCTTCCTACTGTATGGGAGAGGTCCATATGGTTTAATTGCTTCCTCTGAAGTCATGTAACTGCCAAGATCCTATGGTGTGGTTTGAAACATCCGTGCAGTGAACTCTCAAATGCTGTAGATGTGCTATGAAATATAAATGTAAAATAGAAGTCAGTTTATCCAGTTAAACAATATTAGAATTAGGGAAATCAATGGAGAGATCCAGATTTTAGCAGAATGGAGAAGGGGGAAAGGACCAGAAAACTTTCTCAAGGCTGAATAGAGTTTTATCATCAAAGGAGATGGGAGAAAAATATTATACTCCCCAGGAAAACAGCAGAGCAGCCTGAGGAGAGGAACCATGTCAAAGAAAGCCACGCAGTGAATTGTAAAACTATTTGAAAAGTGTCATCACAAAATATACCTGCTGGTACAGCTTTGGCCACCAGACAAAATTCAGCTTAAAAAATGAATTGTTCCTGTGTTTTCAGGCAAAAATGAAGAGGAGGGTAAGTAGACCATGTAGACCTGTAAATCTAAGATCATGGATGGGTCCATGCACAGAGCCAAGTCAGTGTCTCAGCAGGGAGCTGCTCACCCCTGCATCTGTAGAGTTATTTTCTCAGGGCCTGGCAGGCACGTAGTGACATATTTTCAATCCGGCACAATGGCTTGAGCATCTCTTGAGAAGGGGAATGGTATGTATTGGAGTGGAGATGTTAAAGGTGCAGGGCACCTCCGCAGGATCAAGCATGTCCAGGGCCTGATCTGCAATGGTAACCTTAGTTAAGTGCACTGGAGAACAGGCTTGCTTCTCCTGTCTCGAGCTACCATCCTTCTGTGTCATGCCTCTAAAGCTGCCTGAGCTATTCCAGATACATAGGAAGTGGAGAATAGGTCTGTTGGGGTTACTGGATCCATTACTACCATCAAGACCTAGGAAGATGGGGTTCCTTCATGAGAAAGCACCCACGGGAAGAATCAGGGTGTCCTCGGACTAGTACTGAAAGTGACCCTGACACTGCCCCAAGGTGCCAACACTGAAAACTTAGCAGGACACTTCAGCCCATGCCCCACTGTGGTACATGGTGTGCAGAACAAGAAACATGCAGACAGGTAGGGACCCTCCTAAACCCTGCATCTCCCTCCTCAGTGTATCCAGTCCTCGTTGGAGGGACACATGACCCTATTATCACAGGAGTATTCCCCTGTCTAGTAAAGTGCATATGTAGCCATCAAAGATACTCACTGCTGTCACAGTAGTAGTTTTATTAAGTAATGTTTTCTACTGGCTAATTGTATCAGTCATATATACATTTAATCAGCAAAAATCCTTTCCGTATGTTCTGCCTTTCAGCATGTGCTGCCTAAGCATGACAGTTTGTCCCCTCATGTTTACCAAAACTAAATAAATACTAAATACCATTCTCAATAAGTACAGTTTTTTAAAAAGAGTATTTTTATTTTCTTCAACAGCCTCAGCACCCTGGTATAAATATATACATGGTATTGTCTGCCGAGTCTGTGGTGTGGTGCATTTACACAGCTGCAGTATGGGCTGCTGTTTACTCTCCCCCTCACAGACATTGTGTTCTACCTTTTCTCTGTAAGGATTTTCCTTCTCTATCTCTACTTAGTCCTAGACAAAGAACTATCCCAATTTATGTATGTTGTATAACTTAAGTGACTTCAAAGATGTTTTGCATAGTGTAAATCAGAACACCAACTGGCTGAATAAACCCTTCTGCAATGAGTCATAATTATAAAGCTAAATGTGTTTCCTGCCTCTGTGTACTAAATCAACAGGAGTCCTTTTCAGTTTTGTGGGATAAACATACTTCTCTGTCATGTATTTACAGTCACTGGAACACTTGCAGCCACTTGTGAATCCTTTACTTCAAGGAGAGATTTTTCACACTGTAAATCCTGATTCTCTAAACCAAATTCTGTTGAAGATCTTGGGAAGCATATGCAGTTAAAGGCTGCAGAGCTGTTATCCATACCCAGTGGAGTACAATTTCATTTTCAATTCAGTTAAAAGTATTCCCATAATGAAATTCAATACCTAGTATTAGTTTGTAATTGTTCATCTATTCCTGCAGTGTGTTTATTCAAATATCTACCACAGTTTTCAGAAAGATTGGTCAGCATTTTTAGTTTCTATTCTTGTCATGAGTTGAAATACAGGTCAAACTTAAGCTTATCCTCAAAATTCCCTGAGTCCGAAAGCAAGTCATTCCTAGATTCTTGTAACTTCTTTGAATTAACCTGCATCTTTAAGCAAGTACATGATGCCTTTTATGCCCGTGTTACAAATGAGTCCCTTAAGCTGCAGGCACATATGAAAGCTGTGGGAGCTATCCCACCCCAGCTGTGTGCTTACCAAACGGACCGCACCAATTGCCACCAGACACAAGTTGGTTGAAGGCCTGAAGAAAGGGCATTTTTAGTTTGATCATTTGTTTTTGCGGCTGCTGGTCTGACTAGCTTTCAGAATTGAAATTTGGCAAGAAGTAAGCTTTGGCTTTTAAGAGCTAACTAAGCATCTAAGAATTCATGAGAGACTTGAAGTGTGTTTTGTAAAGAAGCAGATGCATCACAGGCAAATTATATTGTGTTTGACCAGGGGAAGACCCAGGTGTTTTAAATCAAAGCTGCAGGAGTAACGAAGACATTCCAAAGAGTCCAGGAGGGAAATGCTAAAGCTTCCAGCTTAGCCTTCTGTGAGAACCTTTCAGTTTCATGTAATGGAAATAGGAAATAGCCATCTTTGCTTAAAGTTAACTGTCAGACGAGAATTGAGATAAAACTATCTGCAGATATTAATCTACTGCTCTCCAAAGCAAAATAAAATTGAGACTTCCTTCTTAGAAGTGCTTCCTTCCAAAGCTTTTGGTGTAATCACAGAATATGCAGAAGTTTCCTTGAGTTGGTTAGTATGAGCTGGAAGGAGGAGAGGGTGGTAGTCAAAAAGAAAAATTACAGGAGTATACATGGTGATATGTAAACCAAACAAAAGGCGAGTCTTTCAAACAAAACACTAATATTTAGATACTAAAGTGTCACGAGGTAAACTGAGACAAAGCAAAGAAAACCTCAGCTACCAAATACTATTAAGAACTAATGATTGAGGGAAAAAAAATTTCATTTTGTCTTATAAAAAGTATTTTTTTACCTGGGAGAGGAAATGTTGCACAACCCATAAACACTACAGGATGCAGAAGCATTGGCCAGCTGATGACTGATGAATTTCATTTACTTCCTATCTGACTTCTGAATATTTGGACAGATGAAATTTCTGAGAATAAATTCTGATGGGGGCTGTGAAACAATCCCCTGCTTTGTTTAGCACCCTGAAACCGAGGCCAGTTTGGTCTATGACCAGTGCATGTGCCTTTGTATGATGCCATGGTGCTTGTAATGCTCTGCTGGTTTTTACCAGCTTGACAGTTGTGCTCCTCTGGATTCTCTTATAGCCAGAGTCAGATGTGCCCCTGAAATGATGTAATCTCCTCTGTTCCTGTCAGTGTGTTTTTCTGTTTTGTGGCTGATGGGTATGAAGCCAGAGTAATTTGAACTGCACATTTGCTTTCTGTTACACGCATCTGTGTGTGTTCCTGTAGCCACTTCAGAATGATGTTACTTTTATCTCTATACTACAAGAATATTTTCTGTGTTCTGCCCCTCTCCTTTTGGCTGGGGTATTAGGTGTCTCAACTAGACAGGATTATCATATATTTAATTCCACGCACTGCAGCCTCTTATTCAGATACCACCATTTCAATACATTTTTTCCACATTAGATTTGAAATTTAAAGGGAAGAAGTAGTGGAATCCATGTTCGGGATTGTATGTTGCAGTTTTGCGCATTTGTTTCTCTGGAGGGAAGGGATGTGAGTCATATGCTTAGGGAACAAATGAGTGATCCAAACAGGTGCCGCAGTTAAAAACTATACATGAAGGAAAAAAAAAATAAACCCACTTCTCTCCAATGTTTTGTCTTTTTACATCTTTAGCCAGATGTCATGCAAGTACTTTGGAATTGCTTTTGTGAACATTTTCTTGAAGTTTTACCGGAAGCTAAGAAATGGAAAGACTATAAATATGTGTGCATTTCCCAGATGAACTGCATTTGCCAACCAGTGCATAGGAACAAAGAGAGTTAAAAGTCAAAACAGAGAAATTCCTCTGAGCATTTTGATTATGAGAAGATTTGTAGGGCTTTACTTTAATAACTATAAAATACTTCAAACTGGTTTCTTAATGTCAGCATTCTTTATTTTTCAGAGCAAAGTTCAGAAAATTTTGAATGATTGTATATAAGTTTTTTACATGTCATGGCTCCTTCAAATACACATATGTATACTTTTTTCTTCAGAAGTGATAGATTGCCAAGTTATCTGACCTCGAGAGAGAGGAAGTTGGGAGGACAGTTTAGTAACATTTTCTTTCATTCCCAATGTGGAATAAGATCAAAAAATATGTATTTAAAATTCTGCTAATAGCCTTATCTTTTCTAAACCATAAGGTACTGGCAAAATAACAGCTCAAGTAAACATGGCTCTTGATGCACCACATTAAAAAATGGCTTTTGTTTATGAAAACTTTTTTTGTTGTAGAAACTTGTGGGAATAATGTTGTATTAATGGTAGGATGTTGACCTTTTCCAGCTATGGAAGATAGTCTCAGAACAGGATCCAGGAAAAACAAACATGGAAACTACTTAACTCCTTAGTTGTGTGCCCGAAACTTTGTGAGGAAGCATTATTTAAACTTAGCTATTGTACTTACAGATTGTGTCATTACATTAAAGTGCCACACACACAAACCAGTTTCACTAAGCACAAAGTTATCAAGAGCTTAAGGGACCAAATAACTTCTGTGAGGAAGAATATTGCTTTAATTTCATGTAATATATGTAAAAATATGCAGTTGTCTGCTATTGTCTGTGTTTTGTCTACATTTATTTATAGTCTCCTAGGTCAAAAGTAGGGCATATTTTCTCCAGATTTTAGGGTACACTGTGTAGTACTGCTGAACAAGAAGTTACACTGAGAAAAAGAGTGAAAACAAACAAGTTTCCCTGTTACTTTGGACTTGAGCTCATGTTTCTCTTGTAAGCTAAAACTGTCTTCTTGGATTTTTTAAGTCAAAAGCCCCAAAACTCAGATGAATTCTGTAGAACTGGTGTATGTGACCTTTGCTGTACAGTCCTTCACCTCTACTGAATTCACTCCTGAACTGAGAAGTAACCACAAAACTTAAGGGCTACTGACATCCACTCAGGATCTTGAAAATGAGGCTTGTGAAGTGTGTAGGTGACTGTTGGTAATTTCTGGTGACAAACCAGTGAAGGCCCATAGTGGGGAAAGAAGAGAAATACTCTCTGATCTATCTGTACACTGTGTCTTCATCTTTTTTTTGGACCAGTTGTAGGCAGATGTCCTGTAGGTAGCTTCTCTTGCATTGCCATTCCTTTGTCCACATGTTTCTTTCAAAGCCTCTCTGATGACAGTAGATACAGGAAAAAGGATCTGTCACGTCTTACTGGATAATTGCTGACTATCAGCATCAACTTCAAGAAGAAAATGGAGCTATCCCAGTTCACATCAGCTAGGCATCTCACCCATTGTCTTCACTAGATCTCACTCTCCATTCTTGTCAGTCGGGTTGTATTTGTCATTATGAACAAAAACAAGAAAGTAGAGTTTATTAACATCAAGCAGTTTTAACATTTTCGATAAACTGTGTAAGTCAAGAATACAGTGAAAAGTGGTCACTAGTACAGTGTACCACTTCGCCTTTACGGTGATGTATACCCAACACATAAACAAAATCAGAAATGATTTCAAAATAGTGTGTTTGTTGGGGTTTTTTCCCAAGGAGATTAGATTTTTGTGTTGTCTTTAGACAGCTATTCTGGGGCTCTTAGGCCTGTTCAGACACAAGGTACTTCAATACACATATTATTTGTCAGTAGAGAACTCCAGTATCAGCTTTGCATAACATGGGATTATGTGAGCAGTTACTACCGAAAAACCAGAAGCAAAAAGTGTTTCATTCTTATGGATATTGTATCAATTTGTCCCTGCTCCTGGGTAGATTAACAGCCAGTTCATGAGGCAGCAGCTGATCCTACAGCTCGCAGATCACCCTACTGCAGTGAATCAGCACCGGTTTTAGTCCAGCCGTACGTACTTCTGATAGTTCAGTCATTACTACATGGGTATCTGAGTTGTGCCCATAGTCTGTGCATGAGCAGAAATGAGATGCAGGAAGTGCTGCAACCTCCAGGCAAGCTGTCCTACTTGTAACCTTGGGCTCTCAGGAAACACTGCTTCCCTTCTTGGTTTAGCCATGGACTCATAATCTGTTGGAAGGGAAGTCATGTAAGGTCAATCTTCCAAGAGCTCAGTTCTCCTTAGTTACATAAGTAAAACAGATTTCTGGAGTGTTTGACAATGAGTTACATCCATTGTGTGCTGATTTTTGGTCATCATACTTACTTAGTGAGAAGTGGAAGTTGAAGGCACCTTAGGGAACTTAGAACAAGGGTTTAGTACTGACTATTTTTGCAAACCAGGTTCTTGTCTTTTGAATAATACCACTGTGGTTGAGGTTCTCAACCTTAGTAAAGAAAATAACAGTAATTCCCTCCTTTAACCCTCTTGTTTATTTGCAGCGCAAACTCTCTAAACTGTTACTCAGTGTGCATATAAGTGCCTCTCACGCAGAGGCCTTGATGTCTTTGAGACTTTGTAGATAGCACAACTAATAAGCACTTACTACATTTGACAGGACTTTTTTCCTTGTTTATGTCCCAGTAAACTGTAAGGTATGCCATTTCTGCTACTGTTGCCAACACAGATACATCTAGCTTTCTCCTGAAGACCTCCGATGGTGGAGATTCCACAGTCCACAAGCAAGCTTGTCAACATATCTGAAGTTCCTGTGCTGGTTTCTCTGCTGTTATACCCCACTTAGTCTTTGCTATTGCAGTTTACGGAGAGCAGACACATTCATTTATTACTTGTAGGTAATATTTTTATTTTTATTGTATTACTGATAATTCTTTATTGTTTTCCTCTTGGCTCTTGAAATGCAGTGTCCAGAACTGAACTCAGACTATCTGACCACAACTATATCAATGCTGAGAAGAGCATAAGGATTATTTTATGTGTTTTAGGCCTGTATACAGTGTTCAAAAACTCAGAGGTGAGAAAGGTCACTAGAGGGGTCATTGGGTGTTGAACTAGATGACCTTTAAGAGGTCTCTTACACCTCAAACTATTCTATAATATATATTATATTATAGAGTTATATATTATATAATATATGATAATATCTATAATAATTATTATAGATATAATAATAATAATCTATCATAATTCTATGATTCTTTGAGATTATTGTGATTGTGCTCTTAGATTATATTGTTGCTGTGGCCTCTTTTCAGATTTGAGTCTGATTTTGTATGTGTATGTATCCAAATATTGTAGTTCAATATTTAGTGCAACTGTTATTGCCAATTAATTCCTGTTAGTGGGAACTATACCTAAAGGATATAAGTCTGAGGACATGGAAAATTATTCCACGGACTATCTCTGCAACAAATCCTGTAGGGATTGTTACTCACTATGACAATTCTTTTTTTCCTGTCACCAGAAGATTTCTTCTGTTCCTAGTTAATACCTCACCATCTAGGAAGCTCTGAATATCTCTAGGAAAAGTGTTAGAAACTTCAGTCTCTTGATGGTAAAAGGTGGGGAGCATGAGAAGAACATGACATTTGCCAGGAGCTGTGGAAATTTCTGTATGCCCCTCTGGGTTTTAATATCATTTCCCTTATCAAAGTTTATAAGGGGTGATTGCACAACAGCACATCTTGTTTTCATAACTGGGTAGTAAATCAGAGTGAGGAGGTATAAGTGGCAGCCTGCAATTGCACAGCACTATGTGGACACAAAATAGCTTCTGCATGTGCAGTATGATACCTCCTTGGCTCCCTAAGCTTCCAGAAAGTGAGAAAAGCCTGTTTAGGACTGCCTTTTCAAAGCCAGTCAAAACAAAGTAAAAATAACAGGAATCTTAAGCAATCCTTGCCAATTGGCCAAAGTGACTGGGCATGCTTTGCTTAGGTCAGAATTTTGCTGGAACATATCAGTGAGTGAGAAGTTCATTCGCTATGTAACTATGCCAATAAATAGCCAAAACATAACACTTGGAAAACTCAGTAGATGGACAGCTCTCCCATTTGTCAGCAGCTACTTTTCCAATGCACTGAGAACTGTGGGTGGTGTTGGGGAGCTTGTGGGAAGGTTTTGGGAGGAGGGGTTGATTGGAATAGTTTTAGAATGATGAGGACTGTCTTATAGCTAATCAGTTCTTTGAGTGGAATTTTATCTCTACTGGGAGGTGAGCTCATTCGCCTTTATCGACCTCAAATCCATGTTTAGAAAAAAATCAAAGTAGGATGCATTCCTCTTCTTGATGGCTTATTCTTGCAAAACACAACTGTTTCTTACCACCCAGTGTCTCCTGAAAATGAGCTGTGTTTTGATTTCAGTCTGGTTTATACTTTCTTCTGCTGAAACAAAAAATACAAGCCTTCAGATGAGCTCTTTGTATTTCTGGACAGTTTTCAGTGACGGATTTTAGAGCATCTCACAGCCCATAAAATTTTTATCAAAGTACTCCAGCCACCTTCTTCTTGTTGTTTTCTTTCTTACTCTTGTTTAAGACCAGGTTATAGAGTAGAAGTAAGTCAGGATGTTTTATTTAATCTAAGATTCACTGAAACCCAGCTGGCCATCTGTACTACCAGACATGGAATTTCCAAAATCTCTACATTGCTTTCCTACTCTGCTTTCACTGCCTGTTTGTTTTGCTTTTTCTCCCTGGCTATTCTATGCCAACCCCACCCTTCTCTTTTAACTGGTGCTTTTCTCTCCAGGAATGTGCACCTGATGAACCTGAGGATTCTCTTCTTGCCAAGTGGCTATTTGGTGAAGGAGGGTGTGGGAGTAGACAGTGAAAGAGACAGAAGGAGGAAGGTTGTAGATGTGACTTGTATAGGAACTGGCAGCAGATGGCTGGGAATAAGGCCAGGAGAGGAGCAGTGGGAGCAGGAGAGTCGTAGAGAAAAGTGATCTGGGTCATAGAGAAAAGTGGTCTCAATGCAGCAGGGCTCAGGTTGCACAAGAGGGAGGGAACTTCAGGCTGTTCTGTATCAGTGGGCATGATCCTCAGTAAGCTGTCATGGAACAGGTTGTCATGTTTGTGTTCCTCTCCCTGTTTGAATAAAGATGCTGGAAATGGAGGTAATTGGAATTGTATCGTCAGTGTAATGTTTTGTTTGTTTGAGGGCCGGGTTAGACTGTGAGGTATAACAATGCCCACCTCACTCACTGTGGGCAGCCAGTGTGCTGTTCAAATAGGCAGCTCAGTGCCATCTCAGCCGCTCTCACTGCAGCCACTGAGCCCCCATCCCTCTCCCAGTGGTGGCAGTAAGGGAATGAAGGGGCCTTTCCTGCCACGTTACTTCAGGGGACAAGGTGAAGGAGTTAGGGCAAAGGGACATGAAGATTATTTAATCACATCTTGAGTTTGGCGAGTCAGCAGCAAATGGCCTTTGCTTCTTATGTACTTGTTTAAAAGAACAATTCTGCTAAGCTGAGTCTGGTTCCCGAGTCAACCTTTGGAAGATTTTCAACAAACCACTTAAAAATGCAGGGAGGACATAGCAAAATAAATCTTATTTTAGTAAATAAACTGAATCACAATTTTCCAAAGCCATTCTACGAATGATTTCATAAGATGTCCTAGGTGACAGAGGAAGGTGGTGGGCACCAGGATCCAGCACTCTATTCCTTGGTTTTCCCAGTCTGCAGGAAGGCTGCCGGCACTGGATGAGCTGAGGATGGAACTGCATGCCTTTGTGAAATGGAAAAAGTGACTCATCCATCCTCCTCCTTAAATACTGCCCAGGAAGGACAGCATAGGCGGGATTTCTGTGCCTGTCTTTTGCTATAGAGACCAGTCATAGAAGTTGGCTGGAGGAAAAGGAGGGAGTAGGTTAGAAGAAACAAATCCTGGTCTCCCCTGCTCAGAAAGCATCTGTATAGCTGGGGGTGAGCCCTACAGTTTGCCCCATGGAAAGGCTGTCTATCCTATCAACTCCATGAAAGGAAAATTCATTACAGAAACACTCAATAACTTCTTCCTTCTGAGTTGGTCACCTATAGCTCTCCCAGCTGTCACACTGGAGGGCCTGCTCCAGCCTAGTCCCATATTTCAAGATCAGACATAAAAGTGATACAGAGAAGGATTTTTTAAAAGGATAACTGAATAGGAGATGTTATATTTTGGTGGTGTTTCAGATAGAACTAATACATCCTGGAAGCACCAATAAAAGGAGGAAATTTAAAAACAGTGGTAGTGTCACTCTGTAGGATACACTGTAGATTTTATTCCAGTGGTTTGAATTTTTTTTTTTTTTTAACTAGGCAATTGTCAGTATGAGGCTCAAACTTGCAATTAAATTGTAGTTTGTAGGAAAAATGTTAAACCTCTTGAACTTACACACATAAAGATAATAATCCAGTTTAGTCTAAAAGAACATAATGAAGGAATTCAGTGAATGGGAATTACATAAACTCTACCATTGGTGTTGAAGGACATGATCTATAAATTAGGGGATTGAGAGTAAACAGGAAATTCCACAGAACAATTTCAGGATAAAGAAACTATAGCAGCAGATGGAAAGATGTTTCTGTTTCTCTTCTGAGATTTTAGAAGGTGGTTTTGATACCATCTACCTCTATTTAAATGAAATAACCACTCCATGTTTTGGTTGTGAATTCCAGCTGTGCATAGGCAGAGCAATGCTAGTGCCAGCTAGAGCATAATGCTGCACAACTCTTGTCAAAAGTTCCTGTTCCCCTATACAGGTCACATCTTTTTTACCCTCTGCTTTTAATGACATTGTCAACTTTGTGGGCATGATATGCCTGAAAAAGCACCCTAAAGGTGTTAACATATGGACAGGCATGTTTGAATATGTTTGGGTTTTCCTTAGGACTAAAGCAAGACAACAGATAAAGGGTAACTAGATCTTGCAATGAAAAATAATTGAAGCCTTAATGCTTAATGTATCTTATATAAAATAAAGTAGATGGGGGTCCATTTTCTATTTATTTCATTGATATGGATTAGGCTGCAGTATAAATCCTGGGAGCAATTAGTCACAAAAAGACTTATTCAGTCTTTTTATTTCACCAGCATTTCAATCTCACAACAAAATTCAACCTGCTTTCTACAAGGATATCCCCAGAGGTATATTAACATTCCTACAAAATAAAAATAGGGCCTTTCAATATTAAAAATATGGACAGAAATGTTCATATCCACAAGTTATTGTTATTTTCATAGTAACTACTTTGTAAAACAACAAAAAACTCAAACCCCTCCCCCCTCCAAAAAAAAAAAAACCACACCACAAAAAACAGAAGAGAGACCAATTAGCAAATACTTTGAATGCTTGAGATAAGGAATCATAATGGCTAGTAGGAAAGAAGAAACCTCACGTTTAAGATAGTTTCTCAGCAAGCTGTATAATAATGTCCAAACATGCTTCCTTTTGGCACATGTTGTTATACACAGACAAAGAAACAGGAAAGGATTTTTTTGTTGTTGTTCCCTGTGTCAGAAGCATACACCGATGGAGAACTCAGCCATAAAAGTACATTATTCTTACTAAAGAAAAAAAAATAGCTTTGGTTTTGTGCAAAGTGCTGTACTACAGTTGGAGCAATGTAACTCTGGAAAGGATGCTTTGGTGGATCAGGTTCTGGTTTTCATCTGTACAATG
Source organism: Myiozetetes cayanensis (assembly GCF_022539395.1). Classification (NCBI taxonomy): domain Eukaryota; kingdom Metazoa; phylum Chordata; class Aves; order Passeriformes; family Tyrannidae; genus Myiozetetes; species Myiozetetes cayanensis. The sequence goes on along the minus strand of NW_026087742.1, from coordinate 92,601,705 downwards.
TCTTGGCTCAGTATTACTGATGTGCTCTACAAATGCCAGTGGTGAATAAGCCAACTCATTTGATAAAGCAACACGTCTCTTTGCTATGCAGAGCATGAATTTTCAAGGCTGCTGGAGACATGGCAATAGAGAAGAAGCTGCTCCTTGCAGCCAACACTGGGTTTCTCAGTTGCTCTTGGATCTAAATATAGAAAGCTGCCCATATCACATTTCTCTTCCTGGAGGTGGACCTCCACAGAGTGGAACTCAGTGGGCACACAATAAGAATAATGAGGAGCAAATGCAAAAGAACTATGATTCACCTCCTCCACAGAAAGGGACACCTGCATGCCAGGCATGAAGACCTTTCCATGTGTGTGTGCGCCTGGTGGTGTGTATGTGTGCAAGACTCACAGTTTTACTGAGTAAATCACTCTCACAGTTGCTGTAAAGAAATTTCATGCAAATTATTTTAGTGAAGTCTTCTTTGCAATATGAAATAATCCAAAATATAAACATGGAATTCTTTAATGAACAGTTCCAAATTAATGTGACAGACTGAGTTACAGATATTCTACTGTCATCATGTTTCACATAGAAATTTGGTCCTTCTCTGAAAAGAGGGCTTTACTCACTAAGGTAAATGCAAATAATGAGAAAAATACAGTTTTACCACTGCAAATTATGTAGAAACATATTTGAAGAAAGGAGGTGTTACCCACTGATGCAACTGTAAAAGCTTTGCCAGCGTTAAGAAGGAAAGCCATGATGGAGCTGAGAATTAAACTTCTCAGGTCTGCAGAGTATTAATCCAGTATCTAAGCTATGAAATAATGGTAGTGTTCTTAATTTCTCTTTGTTGTCTCCATGTAACTATTTGGTTCCAGCTATTTCTAAGTGGTGTCTAATTTGAAGTATACTGTAGGTTTTCCTGCAGCCAGCCCCATAGTGCCCCCCTACAAGACGTATTCCTCTGTCTTCAAGGGCTTCATGCTCTTCCAGTACATTAGGAGGCAGAGGAAGGGGAAGAAGGAAGCAAAGAGGACCTGTGTCTCATCCTGATACACAGTAAGAAAATGGGTAGGTAAGCATCTGGATCCAGGAGTTGGGCAACTGTGTCAGGTCCTTCTCTTCAAATGTAACCTAAACTGAAAAGGAGTCTCAGCAACCGAGACCTCCCCGCACTCCTGTGGAAATTCTAAAGCATTCAGTGTTAAAAATCTGATTTCTTTCCCTGTTGAGGTGTGTTTCAAATAGCCTTGCTGGATCGCTCTGCAGGGATGCTGACGCCACTCTAAACAAAACTACGCAAGCAGTCAGGCTATGACCACATTAATCTCAACAAGTATATTCTTCAAGTGCAGCTGAGTATTAAACCTATCACAAGAGCTCATGTAGGAGGAGGTGATTATGCAGTAGCAACTTTGTTTAACATTTCTTCACGTCTGTGGTTAACAGCAAGTTCTTGAGTGCACTAGACGCTACTAGAAAAGGGAAGGATTTTGCAGCTCCTGGCACTGCATATTATATACCAGCAGAGAAAGCAAAGATTTATTTTTGCTTGCTGAATGAGAGAGGGAATGAAGTGCTGAGAGCTCTGTAACGTTTCATACTCTCTTAGACGCAAAGAGCCGATGAATATTGTTGGAAAGAATGTGTTTATACAAGAATCATATTTATCTCAGAAGCTGGGGTCCTAACATTAGACCAAGCATCAGATGAAAAAGCTGAGCATGTAATAACTCAGCAAAATTCTGCTTCTGCTATGTATTTGAGTAAGCTTCAATTACTTATTTTTAGGAGGTTTCTTAGAACAGCTCACACACAATTTGTTTGCAATAAACATTCACATGTAGAATGAGAGAAAATAAGATAAATTCATTAAGAAAGCATTGTTTTCCAACTTTGCTGAACTTTCCCAAAGCAAACAGCCACAAACAGTGCTCTTTAAATGCCTACATTTGAGCCTTTAAAAAAAATAATTGCCTGGACTTTGGACAAAGTATCAGGCTTGGTCTCAACCTTGCACTACATCGCAGGTTGTTGATAGCACAATCTGGATGGATTCTTCTGGGATCTCAGACTACATTCCCATGCTCTTTGACTTCATTGATTTAACGGTAAATGACACATTCTTGGAATGCTTTCAGCGGAAGGATTCTATATAATATGGATAGGAAAAGCATGTGAAATAGTTTGTATTTTAAGCAGAGCTGTTATTCCCTCTTGTTATATTAGTGTAGTTTCTTTCATTCCCATGTTATTCCTAAAGCTTGTTATTGTGAGAGATTCTGAGCCTTGAGAAACTGAAGTTAAACTAGCTCTTTCTCTAAGCTGCTTTCTAAGAAAAAAAAAGGAGAGATGTTGGAAATTTTCCCATCTAACATCTGCTAGATGTTAGACCCGAATTTGTTCCCAGTTCAGCTGCACTGGTCTAATACTGGGATAGTGTAATTGAACTTGGTGGAGTTAATCAGAGATGACAAGGCAATAGCATTTATTGCAACACAGTTACTGTTTAAATAGCAGTGATGGCTGTGTACTGGAAGCTAAAATAATCACAAATTAGGAAAATCTTATAGTGAGAGGCAGAGAAATCTATGCATTTAGCATAAAGAAACTGTAAATGGTCAGAAACTGACACAGAGAGAACCTTACTCTAGCAGACTTCCATCTTTAGTTTCTCTGCAGTGGGAACTTTTTTTGCATCCACTGCTGCAAGCCAGTGAATACCTGTTCAATACCCTTTCCTTTTTCACTAACTCTTTCAGAAAGAAATATATCTAAATGTGAATCCTGATTTGCAGGGTGTACACTTGCATTTCAGTTCACATAAAGATTAGGAAAAATAAATTACAATAAAACCCCATTTAATTAAGAGTATGTAATCTTTACTTTGGTTATCAAAGCCATATTAGTAAGAACCTACATTGATGGGAAGAAGATAAAAACCAAGGAAGACTGAATTTCTGCTCAGCGCCCTTTTGGCAAACTGTGGCAGAGGAAAGAGGAATTAAAGTTGCTCTGTAAAAGCAGCTGAAGAGGTTCCCTCCAGCATGAGGAAATCTTGGGCTGGAACAAAGCCACGGCAGCCAGCATGGTGACATTGATTCCATTCACAGCATAGGAGATGTAAAAGGCAGGAGACAGTAAGATCCAAACATGCTGTCCTCCAGCATAAAACCAAAGAGACTGCTCATAGGTATTGTGTGTCAGAACAAATGTTAACAGAGCAAACTTTGCTGACCTTAAATATTTTCAAGACTTGTGATGTTTTATTCCTGAATAAGGAAAAATTGAGAATTTTTTTTTTTTTAAGGATCATGGTGAAAAATCAGTTTTAGAAAAAGAAGTACAGACATGGCAATGCAGCTGTGCTCTAGACTTGAACCTGAGCTTCCCACATCTCCTATGAGGTTTGTAGCCATTCACTAACATGAGAGCTGGCACTTTCTCTCATTTTGACCACAACCTCCATTTTGGAATTGGGAATTCTGTCCCATTTTTCCTCTCCAGTATCTTCTAAACAAAACCATTCAAGGAACCCTTTCTGACAGATTGCTGTTTCCATTCAGCAAAATGATCCTATACAGCTCTGGTTTTAAAGCTGCTTAAGTCCAGTGCTCTTTGGACTGCCCTCAGGATGGGTGGCTTCTGTGGCTTCATGTTCCCCACTTTCTTTAGCCCTGAAGGTCTAGAAAAATTGTAAGTGTGCAGTGATTGAGCTTATGTTTCACTTTGGTTTTCCATAGCAAGTTGAGTGATAAGCTCTCATACAGCCCACTTGGAATCTGTAGGACTACTAGCACTTAATTGTACTGATTTTTTTGCATTCGTGTCCGGCTTTCAAACAGTGCACCATGACCAGGACTAACTGCAGTGTATTCATTGCTTTACCATCCAAGGGCATAACATTTCGTTCCAAGCAGTGCTGTTGAGAGCACACTGTATTCTTGTTAATATTACATGAGAGCTTCAGATTTTTTTTGAAACCTCCTCTCTCAGACTGTTTATCCATCTGCATTGATATTTGTCTAGAGATATGTTTTACAGTCTATTTACTGATACATCAGAAATTCGTTTACCAATAAAATGTGGATAAAATATCTAGTACATGTGTATCAGTTGGCAGTAATTTTTTTCTATCTTCATTTTCTTTAAATGATAAAAACATATAATAATGCAAAAGTGAATAAATTTCAGGGATTAAAAGTATGTCATTTATTGAGCTATATTCAGCTTATTCTGATATTCCTTAATCAAAGTCAACTGACCAAAAGAAGTTCTTTTTCTCCATCGAAACCTATAGAGTGTGCCATTTGGACCTCATTTCCAGAATCTTTTCTCACGGGAATTTCCCGCTCATGTCGTGGATAGTCTATGTGAGCAACAACTGAACAATCAGGCAAAACCGCAATGATTGTTGCAGGCATCTGATTATAATTACTAGCAAAACTTCTAATCCTTATTTCTCCAGCTATAGCTCCAAATGTTTAACTAATAGCACCACATACAAACATTATCATGATTATTTTGATGGATTTAGGCACTGGGCAGCACAGACAAATTTTGGAGCAAGTTCAGGAGAGTGACTCAAAAACTCTTTGCTATGAGTGCAGCTCACAAGAAATTTTGCAGAAGACAGAACAGAGCATATGAGCAGCAATGGAAAATTATCTGAACTAACCAAACCAACTTATCGTGAATGAATAGTCTTTCACTGGAGATGATGAACAAATAGACCGGAATGGTGTAAGAGAACTTAAGTAAGGATCTCTGTATATCATGTTTGGAACATTAATTTTTCATAGTATTTATTCTCATTTTTAGTATTATGGTCTTCATGTAGGAGATTAAAATTAATCTCTCCAATCATTAGTTGAATTTTACATAACTTTGTAAAGAAAACTGAGTGCTGCACATGAGCAGTTCATTTTTTACATTTGTAGAGCCTATTCTAGATCAATGGCATGGAGATAGAAAGTCTTCTTTTCTCAGGGAAGATGGAGAGCACTGACCAGAATTGTAGGGGTACAAGTATTGGGTGCTGCCTCATTCCTCTCAGTCCATGTAAAGGCTAATGGAAGGAAGGCCTGGTAGTGCAGAGTGTCACCAAAGACACTCTCAGGCAAGGCAGATCAACATCCCCACCAAGGAAATTCTCCCATGTTAACCCCTCCCTCCACCTTCCAAAAGGAAATCCACTCAAAGAAGGTGGTACAGAGATGATTGTGTTGTGTGCCTTGTTTCTGCCTCTCAGAGAAAGCTGAAAAATCTTTTCTGGCAGATGCTATGCAAAGCAGCTGACAGTTTGGATAGGTTCATTTGGGCAGTCCCATGAAATAGGCACCACCAAAAATCACTGGTTTCATTTTTAGGGTTCAAGTGTCCCATTGGGTTCCTCTGGTCCTTAGGAAGGAGAGCAAGGAAAGCAACCACTCTGCACAGCACGTGTCTCTCCCTAAATGAACTGATGAGCTTCAGCCAAGAAATTGGCATGGACTTATTTTAACCAGGAGTAACTCATACTTCGCATTTTTTAGACTGAAGCAGCAGGGCAGTGAATTGTAACCAGTAGCTTCCTGAGTTCTAGTGCAACAGCCCCACCAGAAATGGTGGCTCTTCTGTGAGCTGATGTGCACCAGGAATAGCAGTGGTGCAAGAGTCTCTGCAAGATAAAATTTAAGCTTTGGAGAAAGGAATAGCTAAGTACAATTTTTGGAATAGTTCATAGCACAATGTTATTACAAATAATTATTCAATGTTGTAACATGTAATTCTCCTGGAAGATACATAGGAGCATTTAAAAAGAGGTACTTGAAATTGCTTCACAGATTTGCCCATATACGTCTGACACTCCTCAACCACTGCGTGCAAAAAAAGTAAGCATGTGTGGCTACAGGCAGTTGACCTTGAGTGAGGCTTTGGCAATCATATCATGTAATCTCATATAATGCAGTACTAAAGTTACCTGTAAAGACAAGCATGTTTGGGCCATATCTTGAAGGTCATGAAATGCCCATTTTTCAAGTCTCACTTACTCCAGTCAGTGGCTTCTTGTGTACCCACGGACTATAAGCTGCTGATAGTCAGCTTTGCTGTGAGGACATGCTGAAATACTTCTCAGATTTCTTTGTCTTGAGTTCACTCAGAATGGCCTGCAAGGTGCCCTGTTGATAGTTGTGTCTGCCTAGAGCATTGCACTTCAATACCCGCCATCTAATGCACCTGATGTGGAACAAGGCATATTGGTTATACCTAGAATGTAGTCTTTTCAATAGTGTTTTTAATTCATTTCTGAAAATTCAAAATCAACTGTGTCATCAGTTTTTTCAGTCTGGAACTGGTACTGGTGCATTTTTACTGAAAACATACATGTTCCATTAGATTTAGGAAAAGAAGTGATTAATAATGTAAAAGCATGTTAGGTGATTGGATATTTTCTATTTAATTTCAGAGATTTAACTGATTTATTTTTTTTACTACAAATCTTTGGGACAGTGCAAGAAGTCCCACTGCTGTGTGGTTTCAGTTGTTTTAAATTTCTGGATGTTTTCTTAATTATGGAGGTGGAAGCATGCTTCAGCTAGCCCATAACTGAACAAGGCTTAAATTAAGTCACAGTCTGGCTTTTCATGTTTACATTTTTGTCAGTGTGTATTATTATCCCAACACATATCTTTTGCATTTCTTCTCTGAAGTTGTTAATAGCCGCACAAAAACTGTCTTCTGAAATGTTTTTCCAAACCTCTTCCTTAATGTTCTCCATAAACAAAAGAAGTCCTGTTTATCTCTGTGATGAAGAATTGCTGCTGCTGCTGAAGCAGTCTAATAATTAGCAAGTCTCAAACTGAGAGAAAATCGCCTCAATTCAGAAGGGCTTGTCTGAGACTTGTGGCTCTCTTGAGGTGAGATAGGGATTGTGATACCCACGTGTTTCTGCAAAGGGTGGAAGGGGACTCACTATGGACTTCAGAGAGGTGAGTGTGAGGAAGTACTGGGTATTGACTGGAGGGCAGTGTTGTCATCAATGGGTATTCCCATCTGCAGTTCACTGCACAGGAGTGATACCATTTTAGCTCAGTGCAGGCCAGTCTCAAGCCAGCATCAGTATCTGGACGCACACACTGAGAAATGAGAATGCTGTGGTTTCATCTGCTTATCCTACGCTCACACTTTATAAAAAGGCAAAGATTAAGGTAAAAGTAAATTTTATAGTAATTTGTTATGTAATAAAATTGTTACAGTTTAGCTACTGTTAGTCTAGAGAGAGTACAGGAAAAAAAAGGCAAAACAGGACAGGAAAAAAAAGCAAAAACAAAGCAAAAAGGCTATCTATAATTAATTTTCTTTCTATTAGGTTCCCTATTTTACCCAGGGAACGCTCCACCAGAAGTCTGTATCTTTCAATAGCAGAAACACAGTTCAAATGCAGCATTGTCATTGTGGGAGATGTTCTACCATCAAGACTGTCTCTAATATTTTCTTCTCAGGGGTTTATGTGTAGCTTCACATCTCTTCCCAGTGGCCCTCCACCTCAGACATACAATTTCTGTCATCTCTAAATGGGATTAGTGGCTGACCGTGGTTGCCAAGGTGCTAGACATTCTGACGTCCCTTGGCATGATTTCATGGAGCATCTCTTACACCAGTTTGTTGGGATTTTTTCCTAAAACAACTTCTGGTTTCTTACTGCTACTAATTTGTTCATCTGTAGTGAAGGAAGTGACCCTGCATACTATCAGTGTAGTGTCCATTTCTCTTTCTAAGTTGAAAGCTGTATTCCTTAAAAACATACCAATTAATAGCTGTATTTATGTAGGAAGGAAAGTAATGCATGTGCTTTATGAATAGCATGGACTAGAAAAGACCAGAAAGAAACAGTTTAACTGAACAGCGTTGTGGTAATAGCGTTTGAAGAAGGGAAACGTGAATCCTAGCTTGTGGGGGTCCTTGCCTTTCCCATGCTGGCTAGGCCTGCCATTCCTCGAGGGTCTCCCTCATCCTTCCTATTGCTTTTTCTGCCGCTTTCTACTTTTATGCAGCTACTTTCAGCAGTTTGTTTTTTGACTTTCACCTATTTCTACTACTCACGTTGCCAGCAGCGGTCTAGGGCAGCAATGTTCCCAGTGTGGTGGAGAATGTTGTGTCCTGTTGTCAGTTAATTGTTTTCTCAAGTCATTGCTGACTTCTCCTGTCAGGGAATAAATATTCCATTGGGTAACAAGGTCATCAGTTCTAAGATATGAATTGAATGAAGTAGCATGTTGCTGAGTTAAACAGCTGAAAAGCAGAGTAAGCCTATCTTTTGCTATATCTTGAAATATATTTCCAGCCATTTTCCTTAATGTTTCTGCTGTACATTCAAAGTACATTCATTTCACTTTTATTTTCAGATTTGCTGCACACTAATAATTGAATTTATTGGGGAAAATACAGTCCAGGAGGAACTCCTGCAGAAATCACATAACTACGTTGCATAAAATAAATAAAATCATTTGAATTTCTGTGGTAACTTGAAATCTAAGACATCCATAGCTCAGTGTCTAGTCAGGCCTTTATAAATAACCAGAATTAACTGGGAAATTATAATAAACCACATTTCTCTTCAGGATAAAATAGTTTTATTTAATCTTGAAAGGAGATAGTTTTGATTTTTTTTCTGTCCACAGTCTATCTGAGTTAATAACACAAATGCTTTCCCTATGAGGCTTCATTAGAGCTCTTCCTGAATTTCATAACCCAATTAAGTAATTGGGTTACTGAACTGTATTCTCTTAGAATAAGTTACTTTTTCTCAAGGTATCTAGTATGTGTAGAAATTAGATAGATGAAATCATCAAGACCAGAAAGAATATGCAAATAGGCAGATTGATGGTTTTCTTCATCGCACTTGGGTTAATATTTATGGAACTATTGTTGCATTAACCCAACCAGCCTAACTAGAAATAAGTTTTCACTGATTCTTAATGCAGTCCTTGTTACTGGAAACTTACAATCTGAAAATTCTGTCAGCCTTATTAAGACAAATTTAATTTTTGTTTGGGTTTTTTTTTTTTAATTTGCCTGTTCCAAAGTCTGTTGTGGGTTTCCTGTTTGTTTGGAGGTAGCTGAGGGAGTAGAAAGCAAAGTGTGGCCCTAACTCAAAAATATTCAATGGAAGCTGAATAATTCCATCACTTTTCTTTCTCTGACTCTTTCTTCAAATCCCTGCTTTTAAATGTACCCTCTTTTTCATGCCAAAATATAATGAAATATCAGACTGTGTTCAGAAAAAAATAAATTTTGTTTCCTCAGGAATGCTTGCTGATGTCTTCCTGTGGAAACAAATAACAGCAGAAACTTCTCCAGTCTATTTCAGAACTGCAAGTTCTGCATAAAGCAGTAGAGTCAGTAGAGTGATAGGTCTGGCAGGGTTTTAACTTAGGTTATTAAAGCATTGCAGAATCAGAAGCCTATTTTTTCTTATAAATACTGTAAATATACATCTAAACTAAAGATACAGGAGACCTCACACATACATAAATATGTCCACAACAAGCACACAGCTATTGTATCATGAGCAGATAACTATAAACTTGCATCTTGGTTTTTCTTAATAATGTTAACTTTACCCAATAGTCCATAGTAATTATCAGTGTTTAACAGTAAATTATTCTGCCTCATGTCAGTGACTCCCTCTCCTTATCTGCTCTGCAGAAACTAGAATGCTTTATGGCTTGTACATATTTATTCTCCTTTGGAGAGATCTGAAGACAGCAATCCAAAGGAGAATAAATATGTACACAAATACAGAAAATTCCACAGACATCATAGACAGGAAAAAATCTAAGCAATAGAAGGGGCAAACAACTAAAATATGGGATCTTAAGGAGGATTTTGAACATCAGATGTATTGCTGTATTTCACTGAATCACAGAATGGTTGAGGTTGAAAGGGGGCTCTAAAATCATCTTGTCAAAGCCCCACTGCTCAAACAGGGTCCGCTAGAGCAAAGTATTGGCTCTTTTCAGTAGCTAGGTAAAAGCCGTAGGTTCTCCTAGGTGCAGAAATGGTAAGAAAGCTAAAGTTCAAACACTTTTTCATTAAAAAAGGGAAGAGGGCCATCAAAACCTCAAAGGAACCCCATGAATATTAAGTGCACTTGTTACTATCTCTGTCAAAAATACAGAAGATTGACACTCCCTGTGGTAATTGAGTTCTTCTCAGGGACCTGGAAGATCCAGGACCTATAAATCTAGGGTACAGATATTCCAGCATTAGTTAGTGTTTTGGAAAGAAAGAGAAACTTCAAATTTGTCTCTTGCTTCCTTTCATCCTTGCCTGTAGTGGACATGGTAAAGCAGGAGAGGCATCCTAGCAGAGGTTCAGGGTCATAGTTAACCTGCAAACTGCACCATTCTGACCTTTCATCACAATTCATCAACAATTCAATTTCCCTGTCGATAAATGCAGCCTCTCCCATCAGGCTGATGGAAGCATCTCTGCAAGTACATTATAATTTCACAAAGACAGCATGTCACTGCACATCAGTTGTTCTTTTGACACAGCTAATCCTATAAGCAGACCATGTATTAGTCAAGAAGGCACTAATTTAACAAATGTTAGAGACACTCTAGAATCAGATTCTGAAATACTGTGAATACTTCCCTCAAGCTGAAGCCTGAAACCATTCCCCAGTGAAGGGACCCCAATGGGTAGTCATGACAAACTGTTTAGCAGTCTCTCTGGTATTCTGATAGAACACAAAAGCTCCCTCTGCTGTTTCTCCTTGTCTGGAAGTCTCCTCTTTTCCTCCACATTACCTGCATTTGCTATCAGTTAGAGAGCAACCTGGCATATCCTTCAAGTAAAAGCAACTTGCTGTTACAGTTTAGCAATACTTCCACTCCCTCAGTATCTGCAGAATGAAAAGGAGTAAAGTATCCTTGTCTCTAAACTGGAGAGAAAAGTGGACCACTTGGTGCATGAGGAATTGGCTGGATGGTCACACTCAAAGAGTTGTGATCAATGACTTGATGTCCAAGTGGAAAGCAGTGATGAGTGATGTTCCTCAGGGGTTGGTATTGGGACCAGCACTGTTTAGCATATTTGTTGGCAACATGGACAGTGGAGTTGAGTGCACCCTCAGCAGGTTTGCTGACAACACCAAGCTATGTGGTGTGGTCAGCATGCTGGATGCAATGGATGCCATCCAGAGGGACCTGGACAGGCTTGAGAGTTGGGCCTGTGCAAACCTCATGACGTTTAACATGGGCAAGTGCAAGGTCCTACATGTGGGTCAGGGAAATCCCAAGCAAAAATACAGGCTGGATGAAGAATGGATTGAGAGAAGCCCTGAAGAATAGAACTTGGGGGTGTTGGTGAGCAAGAAGCTCAACACAATTTGTCAATGAGCAGCCCCGAAGGTCAAGTGTATCCTTGGCTGCATCAAAAGCTGTGTGACCAGCAGGTTGAGGGCAATGATTGTCCTTCTCTACTTTGCTCTTCTTAGACTCAAACTGGAGTGTTGTGTCCAGTTCTGGGTCTCTCAATATCAGAAGGACATGGACCTGCTGGAACGAGCCCAAAGGAGGGCCTTGAGGGTGATCAGAGGGCTGGAGCACCTCTCCTGTGAGAACAGGCTGAGAGAGTTGGGGCTGTTAAGTCTGTAGAAGAGAAGGGTCTGGGGAGACCTTCTAGAAGCCCTCCAGTTCCTAAAGGGACCTCTACAAAAAAGCTGGAGAGGGACTTTTTACAAGGGCATGTAGTGATAGGCTGAGGGGTAGTGGCTTTAAACAAAGAGGGCAGGTGTACATTAGATATTAGCAAGAAATTCTTTACTGAGGGGGTGATGAGACACTGGTACGGGTTGCCAAGAAAAAGAGGTTATAGGTAGATAGCCCGTAACAGAAAGCTTTCAAAGTCAGGTTGGATGGGGCTTTGAGCAGCATGTTATAGAAAAAGTATCCCTGCCCCCTGGCAGCAGGGGTGGAACTAGGTGGTCTTTATGGTCACTTCCAACCCAAGCCATTCCATGATTCTGTGATCAAACAATATGGTTTGTTCTGATTCTTATACCAATCCTCTGCTGAATCAGCTGCATGGCTCCCACTGTCTACAATAAATGGTTAAAAAAAATTTCCAGTAGCTTTTGAAATAATTTCAAATGATAAATAGGCTTTCTCCTTGGACAGCTGTGGGACTGGATGCTGATGATGTTCTCCAGAACATCCTTTCCCATGAGTGATGATATTTTGGAATCTCCAGATGTGTGGGCACTCTTGGCCCCCATTAGGGCTACCTCAAACCAAGTATGACAGAAAAACTAGATATTTTGTAATGGATCTGGACAACATTCCTTTTCAAGTTTATACTCCACCCTTGACCCTCTCCTAGACTGTCATCACAAGTTACGTTCTTTTTTTTGCAGGTAGATGATACAAAACTATTTACTTCATGATTCAAAGGAAAATATTTTTTACTCTCTTCATGTCTGATTTGGGGGGGAGAGGAGAAATCACAGAATCACAGAGTGTTCTCCAAGTAATTGGTTGCTGTAATAGTTTCCCCAAATAATTTAGCTTCCCTAGATCATTCAGCTTGATCTAGTACTGCCAACGTGTAAAAACCTTCTGTGAATCTGTGCATACAAAAGACAAAAAAATTAATTGTATTATATAAAGGACAACTGCTTATAGTTTTCAGTATTTCTGTTTACTGTCTGAAGATGGCAAGACTTCTCATAAATTACTGTTTGGTTTTTTTGGAGACAAACCCAATATGAAGCCAGGCCCAGCTTAAAGACTATCAAAGTGAATGTGTTAAAATATTTGATGTTAGCAAGCCACATACACCGGCAGGCAAAAGGGTTCATTTAGCTTCAATGTAAGCTGACTCAACATCAGGCTTCAGCAGAGTCCCAGTTTCTTTTTTTTTTTTTTAAATTTCTAGTAGAGCATCTGCATTGATACATCAAGGTTGGGAAATCATGTAGAGAAAACAACTGTACAAACGCCATTCAGATGATATCACAGCACCCCACTGTTCTTGAGATACATCTGTCCAGAAGTGTTAGAAGAAAAAAAGATGTCTCTTATTCTGCATCAACAATGACTCTTCATGTTGCTGCACACATCTGCCTTAAAGCCCCCCGTCCTTCCTGGTGGTTCAGAGCCAATCATCTGGCCTTGCTGGAACTCAGAGACTGTCCCAAACTATAAATTCCCATGACTGGTTTGTGAGGGTCTACACCAAGTCCCTTGTACATTCTGCTGGAACATGTATTCTGGACTCCCTTGTGGAAAGGGTATCTCAGTACACAACTTACAGCCTCCGTAAGAGAATTAAATTCTTTCTACTGGATGGTTAAAACGTCCAGTAGTAACTCCTATTTGCATGATCAAGTCAGTTTTGATAGCTGTTCCCACCACAAAAATAGTTATGCTTTTGTTTAAACAGTAGAGGAGCACAGAATGGAAAAATTGGCATACGATAGACTGAACTCCTGCAGGGGTTTTAATTTTCACATACTCTTAAACTCATGGAGCCTAACGAGCTTAACATTTTGGCCAGTTGCACAATTTGGAAATTTCAACAGTGAATGGTTTTTGGACCGAAAAAAAATGTTCTCACAAATATGAAAAGTGAACAGATGTTACTATTGGTGCTTCCAACGCCTACTGACAGAAAACATCTGTGTTGAACTTCCTGAATTTTGGGATCTTGAGAACACTCCCACACACAACTGAAAGCCATTTGAAAGCAATTGGGCTGGCAGATTGGCTCTCGGGTCTATGACTGAATGTTCTAACGCAAGCAGGTGCTGGTTGTTGTCCTGCCTTGAGGAGCCCAGCTAGCCAAGCAGCAACCTTACAGCCATCCGACCGACTCTGTTATCCAAGTTTTTAACAGTTTGTGTGAATTGTGCTTTTAAACAGTCCCAGAAAGCAGTTGATCTTAATAGTGTGATGGTAATAAAATGAATTGAATGAATGGAAAGGGAAGAAAAATTCATTTTTATGCAGATGCTAGCAGAATAGGAGGATTGCAATGCATTGTATGGTGCAATTCTATGGAAAGTTTTTGGCTTTTTAATCCTATGAAAACCCATGTTGAATGAACAGAATTTTCTTTTGTTCTGAAAATATAGTCATGGTGCTAGAAACGTGTAAGGAATTTGCCATCCTTCCAAATGCTCAATCAAGATATTTAATAGGTACCATGACAAAATCTACCCTTTTACATGAGCATGGTACAGCAGATGTCACAGAGTAACTGGGAGTTCCCTGCTTCCTCCTGCTCCTTCTCCACACCCATCAGCTTGACATTTGTCTGGTTATAAGAGCATATTTGGCAAGGTGATTTTCCTCTCTGATGAATTTTTGGTTGGCTATCAAACCAACCTGCTTCAATTAATTACATAGTAATGAATGTTTGGCAAATATAAATCAATGTCATTTTAGTGTTCTGTAAGACATCATCAGCTCATGATCTCAACTTCGAGTTCATCCAAAGAAACATCTCTAAATTTAACTTTAGTTACCTCTTTCTTAAAGACAGAATTAGTGGAAGTCAAAGGGACAGTATTTATGTGTCATTGAAGTGGGGTTTTTTCTGATTTTATGGTTGTCTTAGTTTGGTACTCTCAGTTTAACCAACATAAAGTGAGTAGCTCCGTAAACTGCACTTCCGTTCTCAGGCTAACCAAAAGCATCTGTCCAGGTTGCACAGTGTCAGGTCACCCCAGTTCTGCAGGTTTCTGAAATCTGAAGGTTTTTGCTTGATCCTCTTACATCCTGAGAGAGCCCATATGAGAATTTTGGCAGAGCCCAATGTAGGCAGAAATTTTGTTACGTCCAGAATAAAGATAGATACTGAGCTAAGAAGCTTCATGGAGGTGCTGGTATTTATGTGGCTCATGGCAGCCTAAAAGAAATGTGTATCTGAGTAGTCAAATAAGAAGCGAGGTAGGGGCCAGATGATATACTTGGAGTAAATAGATATGCTTTTTAGCACACAACATTATCATCTGGTCACTGTTTTATGCTGAAACATTTCTAACTTCCAAGAAAATCTTAGTTTTGCACCACCAGTAGCAATGGTTCTGGCATATACTGCCCGCCAAGTTAAGTAAATTTATATCCAGCTCCTTTTTCATGAAGCATGGGGTATTGTCTTCTTGCACAGTTTAGAAAGCAGGGATGTTGAGGTCAGCTTTTTAGCTAGGGAACCACGTTCCTTTTACAGAAATTTAAGAAAAATGGGCACATTCTGGGTGCATTTGTTTGACCTAGTTTGAGTATCTGCATTAGGATATATCGTGCCATGAGACATCACCTGCACATGATGGCTCCTTTTGATAACTACACTGCATATAGATAAACGTCTACATCTGTTCAGTAAGTAAAATCTTTTTTAAAAAAATTCAGTGCCTTTCAAGTCATTCCAAGTCCTATCACATAATTCAGTAGGGCATGCTCACTGGAGAGGTATATTTGCTAATATATATGTTAATTCCCATCCTAAATTTCCCAGTTTTTCTGGGAGCCATACTTCAGCAGAGATTCTGATTTGGACTTTCAGAGCTATCCCCTTACTCAGTGTGCAAAAAAACCCACTCTTTCCCTCTGCCCACCGCTTTCTTCCCGCATCTTGTCCTCCTTCCTCTCCTTTCCTCTATGCAATAACCTTTTGAAGATTTAGAATGGAAACCCTTGTGAGGTTTTGTCTAGACTTGCTATTTCTAATGTTTTTCTTTGAGAGACTATTGCTGTGGTCCCAGTATTGTTCTTCCTACAGAAGCTCTGCAAAGCCCAGAAAGCATTTCTGACATGTATTCCTATGTATTTTGTGGCGTGAAGAAACTATTAACTGGTTCTTTTGAGTTCTTGACCTACATTCCAGCATATATTTTCTTTTGCACATGTTTTATCTTCTTGGGTGACATAGCAACTTTCTGGAAGATCACAAATTAAATTAAACCGTGGGAACAGAAAACAGTACAAAATTATTCCATTTACTGACTGCAGAAAAGGGATGTGGCTTCTGGTAAAGAGAATCCTTTCATAGTTCTTTTTTATGAAGATTTAATGTTTATTCCTTCCTTAATGAAAAAAAAAACCTTCTGCAAGCTGAATCACTGCTCTGGAATTAATGTCGTTTGGTCACCACTGTCCTGAGAGAAAATGTCTCTTGTCCAGACAATGTAGTTGAAAGAGCAGCAGATTGTTGCCATGCCACTGGGCTGAACTAGCCTCATTTTTTAGTTATTTTTAACTTAAAGTGAATTTTGTGAATTTTTTGTTTACTTTTTTTGTAAATAAAAAAGCTCTTTAACAAATGAGAAGGAAAGTGTTCTCTGAGAAAAAGTACTGGAATGTGAAACTCAGCTAAATAACCTCCTCTGAAGTAGCAAAAGAGAAATTAAAAGTAGAAATAACCATTAGCTATGTACTTTTTTTTTAAAGCCTGCTGACTCTTTCAGTGCTACTCTGTGTTTAAGAATCAAATATCATGCAACTCGAGGTACATGAGAAAGGTTTCTTCATTTACTTATCAACATTCTAGTTAGACAACAGAAGTCCATCCCCTTCTGACTCTGGTAACCATGTGGTGGCAGAAGTTAATGCCAGCCCTACACTTAAAACACAGATTCAGAACATAAATTTGAGAAGATGCAGGCCTGTGACATTAAATTTAAATTTAGAAATCCAGCGGAGAAATAAGATAATAGTTTGCTCTCGTTCATCTTAGAAGACTAAATTCGTCTACTACACAAAATAAAGGTTGAACCATGGAACATCTTCACTTCAGCAAGCTGTGCTGCTCAGTTGCATGATGCATTTCATCCCATTTCTTGTGCACTTTCCCAGCCCAAACAAGGGCAGTTTGACCTGACCCAAACTTCTTATCAGATTTCCCAAAGGTTGTACCATGCTCTGGAAACTTGTACCTGCATTAGTGTGGGCTGTGTGCAGCAGCAATGGCTGGTGCCATCTAGTGAGGAGCTTCTGAATGCTTTCTGCAGACTGAGATTGATCATCTGTCTTTGAGAAAATAATCATTAATACAGTCTTGAAGACATGGGAATAAAGTAACATGCTACATATGTTTAACAACAGAGCTTGCACAAACTTGAGGATCTTTTCCTCCCAGGTAATCTTTCTCTAGCATTAGTGACTAGCATTAGCTGTGTTTTGCCCTATGTGTTTGTATTTCCTACCATTCCATAGCTTGATTTTATCCACTCTTCCTAGGTGGAATTGCAAAAGTGTTTAAGTCTTGCTAAAACAAGACTTGTTTTGGAGTTGCTAAAGTAGATGGAACCATTCAAACTATATCATCAGTGTACAACTTAATGATGTGTGGTGTAAAAATGTTCCAGTGTGTCCTGCATTATAGTAGATGTTGTACTTATCAGTTTCCGAAGCACTCTGGAGATCTGTCCATGCTGGGCAGCCTGGTGCTGCCAGAACTAGCTGGTGAATCAAAGTAGTTGAGCCACATCAGCAGGGTGCTTTGTGTGGTCTGATTTTCTCTACCTCTCAGCCCAAAGTGGTGCAACCTCTTGGCTGAAGTATTTCTGGCATACTGTGCCCTGCATGGAGCTGGAATCCCAAACCCTTCCCTTACATGTTCTCCTCTAATATGTTTAATCCATAAACTCCTGGGTTTATGCTCCAGAAGAAATGTCAGGTGATATGTCCGTACCAGTGTGACTCAGTGTGCCACAGGAGGGTTCTTGACATTGTTCATTGTAGTTTATATTTTTTGGGGGGAGTGGGAGCACTAGGATTCTACAGTTTTTATTTGAGCTCAGTGATCACTTTAGTATGCCTACCTCCATGGAAACTTCCACAGAGAATCATACATTCCCTACATTTGCACCCCATTCTACACATTTTGCCAGCGTTACATTTAAAAACTTCTCTGTTTCTTTCTTGTGTGCCTGCATTAGCACTTTCAATCAGCTGAGAAGCTTCTCATTTTCCTTATAAATTATTTTATTCCCTGGGGGTTTGCTTTCTGTTGTGCTTGCTGATCTCGCTGCGTAGGAGTGCGTCGGGGTCCTTGCTGTCACATCCTTTCCCCATCTGTTCTTACAGGCTGTTCCAGACTGAGTGCTCTTACAAAAAAGTCCCAGCTCCAGCTTGTCTGTCATGGTCAGATCACCCTTCCCACAGGAAATGAACTTGTCCTTTCAACAGTGACCTTTTTAAAATGTCAGGGAATCAACCTTCTTTCTTCTTGTCCACTGTTAAATAAATGATGGCCTACAACGATCATTTTCATGTGGGTAATACTGAATCATCACATTCCATATACCAGAAGCAGTTGCAAAATGGAATTCTGTAATGAAACGTGGAGAAATGGGCTCAATGACTTTGAAGCTCTGTAGAAACTCTGGTTCTGTTCCCTCTTTATTGCAAATAAACAGTTTTCTTTGTATCTCCACCCTGAGATGGATTTCTCAGCAACTCATGATGATGTTCCTGTGTTTTAAAACCTTTGGAGCAGGTATTGTCATTTATTGTATCTTTATTTGTAAATTTAGCAGTAAATTAGAAGGAAGAAAGGACTGCAACATGACATGTCTTTCATCTGACTGATCATAAAAGAACTGGAAATTAAAGTTCAAGCTGCAAAACGTGAACATTCAGTACAAATATAAAAGTCTGATCAAGATCTTAAGTCCGTTGGTACTTAATTGCAAAATATATTTACTGAATTCAGTCACAACATACATACTCAACAGCATACTCTTACATACGCATCAGTGGAAAATCAATAATGTATATATAACATGGCAAATATTTTCTGGGAAGATTTCCTGCAGGCTTCTAATTTCTGACCTTCACTCCTCTCTGTAAATAAATTGTGCAAAATGGGCTGGCCACATGAATTGTGTGAGACCTCTTCCACTCAGATGAAGCTGTAGGAAGAGCAAAGCAGGGACTGGCATTGTGTGTCCTGACAGTGGAAGCTTTGTAATTCAACTAAATAGTTGCAGAAGTTTTGTATAAGAACAAAGAAAAAACTTCTTCATTGTCTTCAAGATATTCCATCAGCCCACGTTTTCCTTTTCTTTTTGTGCACTCCTTGGAGGTGCTGGCCATAGCATTCCACACACACTTCAGTGAGCCTCTTAACACAGGCCTGTAAATCCGGTGATGGGTGACGTGGGGTAATAGTGCCATGCTCAGCATTCAGGAACAGGTCCAGTTCACCCCAGCAAAATGGGAGGCCTTCTGCTGGAGAGCACTATGGGCCAGAGCACATTCCTGCAATGTTTTATCATTTACGGAAAGTGAGCAGTAGAGAAAGTACAGTACTCATAAAGCAGTACTTTATGAGTTGTCTAAAATATGACAGGGACAGTATGTTTCCCTAAGCTTTCCCTTTTTTGATTGTTTTTGGGGTTTTTTTGGACCTGGAAATGTAATCTGGGCACAATTTCACAGCTTTGGAGAATTTTCTAGGATTTC
Organism: Myiozetetes cayanensis; assembly: GCF_022539395.1. NCBI lineage: Eukaryota > Metazoa > Chordata > Aves > Passeriformes > Tyrannidae > Myiozetetes > Myiozetetes cayanensis. The sequence goes on along the minus strand of NW_026087742.1, from coordinate 92,582,260 downwards.
TGATCCTCCAGGAGCACAGGCTGAACAGTACCATGTGTGGTATGTGTCACACAGGGGTATTCAGGACTCTAATAATTGAGTCATGCTTTATTTGACTGAACCTTTCAAATTGACTGTCTTTGCTTAAATCTCCTCAGTGACCTTTACCAAAGAGAGAATGTTCTTAGGTCACTTGCTAATGAAAAGGAGACATACTTGTTCAACAAAAGATCTAACATGAAAGCAGAATAAAAGCTGACAAGTCTGAGTTAACGAAGGTTAACAAAGTTAATTCAGTTAACAAACCAAGGTACTAATTGTCTGAAGAATTACACAAACATTGTCATGATATTAAGTACTTCCCCAGCTCTGACTCTAGCCTCATACTAGACTGGTCCCATAAGGATCAATTCACTTGTCTTTATTGCAAATAATATTAAATAGCCCCTATTCCTCAACAAACAAATAATCAAATAATTACCAGGAAAACATGGGGAAGGAGCACTGGTGCCCAGCCCTCTTCCTTGATTTCCATTCCTGTTTACTTTTTCCTCCGCACCAGATAGGAAAGTGGGACTGGAAGTGGGAGACTGGTATCTGGTGTAGGAGTTACAGAGATAACCGAGTCCCATGGAATATCAGTGTTGAAGTGTACAGCTCTGCACGTTCCCTGCAGAAAGCCAGGCACAGATTTGACAATTCTGAACATAACTAGCATTTTATCAGAAATTACAGAAATGCCTTCTGCCTCCAGACAACTGCCCACAAAAGAGGTGTAGATGGGTGCTAAAGAGGTGGTTTGCGTATCTCAGGTGGATGAGTGGTTTTGGGAGTTTTGATTTCTTTTGTCTTTCATGTACTCCAAAAATGAAGTGGCATTTCCAGTGTACAGAATCCATCTATTCCTTGCTTTGAAAAAGCAACTGAAACATTTTTTTTAAGAACCTCTCCAAATTAAAATGCAACTGGAGACAACTTAAATCTGTATAACTCACTTTGAATCATTTGTCTGTGTTCTTTGCAGATGTACGAGATATGTTTCTGTCCTTTTTTAACCTTTTTAAAGGTTCCTTTCTAGATTTGGGTGTATAAAGAAGAACAAACTACCTTAAGCATTTACTGAAGTTTTAAGGCTTTATAGTAAAATGGGAATATTTTGTATTGGTATTTGCATAAGAATTGATACTGCGCTACAAAAATACCCAAAACCAATAAAGAATACAGACTCCATTTCTTTAAATAATGAAATGTCTGTTACTTCCCTTAAAAAGCAGTTTCATGCGATGTGCTCGTATGCTCTCTTAATATATACTCTATATACTCTTCCTATATACTTCAATTTTGAGCCATAGTAGGTAAAAAAAGTTTAGAAAATGTGACAGCAGAAAGAAATTCTTTTTCCCAGTCTCAGAATTCACACTGATAAATACTGGTTAAAATTTAAATCATTATCCTAGTGCTTCTAATCAGCATCTTTCCTTATGGGTCAGGCAACTAAGAAATTATGTCTGCTATGAATTTCTTTAGACAAGGATCTATACCTCCATTGAATAACTTTTAGAGATTCACTGGTTTAAAAAAAAATAAATAAAAACTACTACTGCTGTGGAGATAGATGCATCTGTAATAGCCAGCTGTGGCTGGCATAAGAAAATGAGCAGCTGCTTGTTCAGACACATATGCTTCCTGCATATATAACACGAGTTATATTATGTTTTAGATGTATTCATATAATCTTTGTTCCTTCTCAGTTTGTTAACCTGAAAAGACATGGGCCTCCCAGCACCTAATAATCCACATGAGCAGGCTTGGTTTTGAAGAAGGGATGCTGTATAAAGTTGGGTTTGGTTGTAAGCAGAGGGAATTCTCTTTCACACTGACAGCTCAAACACTCAAATTCATGGTGTCCTTTGGCAATGCTCCTAAAGTATCAGTCTTGTCAAATTAATCATAACAGTATAGCAAAAGACCAGTACAGTACGAGATCCATCCTGCTGTCTTGTCCCAAGGAACTCCATGTAATTCAGCCTTCATACTGGCACATTCTGAGTCTTCTTCCAAGGAAAAAACTTGCACTGAGTTCTGTATTTTGTTTGGCTATTTTTTAATATTCTCAGTATGGGCTCAGTTGATATCATATAATAAGATTTAGAATATGAAATTTTACTCCAAATGTTGTGTTAATTTGCTATGAAAGCACTGTGGAAAATTGATTTGTTTTTAAAACTACACATAAGTTATGTTTCAGTCATAGTGTTTAGTTTGGGGTATGTGGAATGGAGGCAACTATAGCATAGGTGGATGTTAATTATGGGTAGTGATTGACTGTGAAGTTTTGAAAGTGTATCACGAATGGGCCTGTCCTTCATTATGAGAATAACATAATTTTTTCCTAGCATCAGTAAGACATTTGTTCAGTATCTTTGCTAGAGCTTCCTAATACAAGGAAATTAGGATATCTTCAGGTTCATTTCTTCTAGTCACCACACCCCTCTTCCCACTTCAATGAAATTAAATTAAGTTGAACTCTTAGCCTTCTTGGACAGGGTTTGCGTTCATCTTCTAGCTCTTTCTTTGCAGGCATGGGCAAGACTGTAAAAAAGACTGTAAATTTTATACTAAAACATGGTGTTATTTTTTTATCTGCTTATTTTTATAAATACAGTGTGTTTGTTCACCTTTTGCTGTAGTTCTTCCTTTATGAGATACTGATGCTGTTGCAGCTGCTCTATGGAAAAAATCTAATTGCATTTTAAAATCTTTCATTAGATTTGACTTAATTTGAATGTCTGGGTAAATGGTGCTTTGCCCTATTTAAAGCATATTTCTCTAGAAAAGATTTTGACAACTTACTGTTAATGTCATTAGTGCAGTGAGTACTGCAGAGCATGCAAAACATACGTGCCTTCAGTGATCCTACGTCTGGAACAACATTCAAATACTTCGGTTCACAGATCTCAGACATTCTGCCACAACCCATTACTTAAACTACCATTCTGTCATTTCAAAATTGTTTTTTCCCCTTTAGAGCCTTGTGATGCTGGCAGTCAACAGAGATTATTTTTAAACAATGTTTGAAGTAGCCTGAAGAGCAGAACCAGCACTGGAAGGGGAAAAGACAAGGGAGTCCTGTGTGCAACTCCTCAACCTACATGGATGAGTGCATGTCTCATCATTTTCAGGCTTCACTGCTGAAGAGAAATATCATCCCTAAAGAGGCAGAAATTCCTGCCATTAAATATCAGACTCCACTTGTAATAAATACAGTCACTAAGCAGATTTCACAGTTAAGCATATTTTAGCTGGTTGGAGTGTAATTGGTTATATTTTTTGAGAATAACCGTGAATATTCAAGTAGTGAATGTTGATTTGAGTGCCAATATCCATGTGTCAATTTTGTGACCACATCACAATGTGGTCACTGCTGCTGGAGTTTCACTGCACTGTGTTTCCAGATAACATTCATCAAAGAGCCTGGCCTACTTGGAATGGAAAGAGATTCTGTGTTTATTTTCTCTTTGAGAGATTGACTCCATTGTTGCAGTGATAACTAATCCAGCTTCATGCATCACAACTGTTCCTATATAAATGCTGTTTTATTATTTTTATCAGGGCCAGCCAGGACTCCTTGGATCACAAGGGTTCACTGGACCACCAGGATTGATGGGGATCCCAGGAGTGCAAGGTCCTAAAGGTCACAAAGGTGAAAGAGGATATCCAGGAATAACTGGACCCAAAGGAGAACCGGTAACTTTTGAATATCAGATGTTTTAGCTAATAAGCAAAATGCTGGGCAGAACTTCATTTTAATTGTGCTGTTTCACTCCAGGGACAAAGAGGAGTCACTGGATTCCCCGGGGCAGATGGCATTCCTGTAAGTAGCGGGTTACTTCATCTTTAAGAAATCACCAACTGCAAATATTGCAGGCTAGTTTAAAGCCTTTGTGCTTTAATTAATATGTCTGGGTTAAATTCTACATCAGCCATGTACACACTTTTCAGTTAAGGGCATTTGCTGAAGTGAGTAGAACTGCGGATACACAAGAAAGTATAATCTGTGCTTCCTCTCATTCCCTTAGATAATTAAAGGTCCATTTGCTTTGTCCTATAGATAAATCCCCTTGTAAAACAGACACAAAAGTATAGAAATTTCCTGTGCCTCTGGAGGTTACCCAGCTAAGTATGTTCTTTTGTAGAAAAGATCTGTGACATAAGTACTTCACATCTTTTAAGCTTGTGAATGAAGGACACGAGTGGTTCATTCCTTAATTATTTCAAGATTTGCAAAGCACGTAGAAACACCAGTGATTTTAAGAATACTAACCATTGTTAATTTACTCTATAGCTCATATGGCTAGTCTTAAAAAACTTACTGAGCCCTAAACAGTCTCAAACTTTGAACAAATTGACCAGGTCCAAGAAACTGAAACACTCAAAGAGGAAAACTGGGTAAAGTTCACAGCACAGTATTTTCCCAGCTTACACTTCTTTACATCTTGTGTCATAAAATAACAAAGAAATCTGAGTCACTGGAATCCCTGGACAGAGTTCCCAGGCTTGGGTTTCCTTTATAGTGCTCCCTGACACCAGGGCCCCGCTTTGCAGCCCACGCATCTACATCCACTCTGCTTTCACCCTTTTTTGTTTCCAGAAGATCTCCCTATCAAGTTTCAGGGATTTCTCTTTCACAATCTTCCTCATCTTCCTCCTTCTTGCTCTTAAAGGAAAAGAAGAAGAACTACCTTTCCCATTTCTATTTATACTCCTGAGCCAAGGCTCTTGTTCATCTCACTGCATCTTGCTGAGTTTTTTCTAAGCACTGTAACATCCCGTGAAGAAGAGCAAATCACTCCCCTATAAAGCCCAGCATTGCTATAGCTGGACTGCTTTTCTCACCTGAAAAGGTCTTCTTTCTCAGCCCTTTCTTCCTGACTTCCTCACATTGCATTGTAAGGGGTAAATTCATTGTGTCCTCTCCTCAACCTCCCTTGCCCTTCTCACTCCCTTACATTCTCCATTTTTCTCAGGCCAAGACTTAACACTGACCATGGGAACGTGGGTAAATAGGCACATGAACCAACTGTAATGGCGTGGTGTTAGGATGTGGGGCTGGTGAACTAGAAAAAAAAGGTGTCAAGGCAGAATCTCTTCTGGGGTGAGGAGCATTGTGATGGAGATAGGTGAATACATGGACAGATTTCTGGGTATTTTTCTAAACAATGGAGCAGATCAAAGAGAAAACTCTTGCTATAGATAAAGGGGAAGGAAGAAATATTTTATGTTAGTTTCTGGTTTTTCTGACTGAGCCCCTTGGAAGAAAGTTGCTCAAGAGAAAATTTGCTTCTCATTGGCCTCACTGCAAACCAGAAACAACAGCAATCAAGATGAAAGTAGGTACAGCAATGGAAATCCAATTTGAGACAGGAGTAACTTTTTAGAAGAAGTTCTTCAGTGCCCCTGGCTCCCTGCCTTTGAGCCCTGCTGTTTGCTTCGATACTTACAGTCTCATCATGACACTCAACCTACCTCCAACAGCATCTCTGACTTTTTTCCTGGCTTGGAAGCTGTTCAAAGTCAGAGAGGAATCTTTCTTCCCACTCTTTCAGTTGAAGCACTGAAATGCTTAACAATCCCAGTTTTTGGTGGCTCCCTGTGCAGCAGCCTCATCTGGCTTAGTTCTCAGCTTAACAGAGCCTGCATTGAGCATAGCTTTCTTACCCTCTCTGAAAGGTCCTTCACTACTCATTTTTTCATGCTGTCTGGGGCATCTGGTTCAAGCTGCAGCTATATTAAAAAAAGGCACTGTCTGTTTCTGTCTTTGAAAATCCTAGTTTCCCATGGATCCAAGTCTTGGGCTTAATGTGAGAATATCTAAATACTGTGTGACTACAGGAAAAGGAAAACTAGAAACAGATGGACAGATAAACACTTTTTTTTTTTCCTCAACAGGGTCATCCAGGGCAGCCAGGACCAAGGGGGAAACCAGGTCATGATGGCTGTAATGGGACAGCAGGTGACCCCGGTGACTTGGGAACTCCCGGACGCTCTGGTTTCCCTGGTACCATTGTAAGTAGCTACCAGTAAGTGAGCACCTGAAGCCAAGAGCATTGCTGAGGCGAGTTTCATTCACACGTGTGTTGTAAGCAAATGGGACATCTCTTATTGGAGCTCCCTTTTGGCGCAGCAGAGCATTAGCGCTGACTTGCCATGGACACACAGCACTGTGCTTAGCCATTAAATTGCAGTCAGGGCCAGAAGGTCTGCTCAGAGCTATACCTGTCACATAGCTCTTGCAGAGAGATTACTTCGGGAAAGCCTGTACAGCTTTAATCAACAGCAGTAAAATAATATTGAACTCAAAATTCCTGATGAAAGTAACCTTTTCTTCCCTGCCCCATGGAGAAGGTGTTAACTTTCCGCAGTGAAATACATAGGATCTTGCTGAGGAGAGCAGTGGGGCTTTTGGGTTTACCAGGGCAGGTGTCAGCCCTGAGAAGCTGCAGCCTCAGCTCTAGCTAAGGAGGTGCTACCCTATAATATTGCTCCCAGGTAGTGGGGGTTTCCTCCCACAGAATCAGAAATTCTTTTATGTACTGTGAAGGTTTGCACTTCTTTTCTAAACCATAAATTTCTGAAGCTAGGCACAGTCACTGCCTCTAAACAGTGATATGTTTATTTATACTTATGAAAACCCCAACAAATATTTTTCATTACTCTTAGCTGTTTATGTGTTAACATATATAGTATGAAAGCTTACATTTTGTTTTCTTTTGGTTACCTCCAGGGAGTCCAGGGCCCAAAGGGCCAGAAGGGGGAGCCGTACATAATAGCACCAGAGATCATAAGCCGACACAGGGTACGTCTGTAACTCCTGTGACTTACTCATGCTCAGTACAGTTTTTCAAGCAGTTGATGGAGACTGAATTTTTCTTATACTCTAATGGACACATCCCAAGAGGCCATCTTTGATTCTGTGCAGGTTTTGGAGGGCAGCTTCTGCTTTCTCTGTTTGCAGCAGTCTATCTGATATCCAAGGGAAAAAAGTCTCTGATTGGTTATTTGAAAGTAATTCCAGTGTACAGGTGGATTTCAAAGGCACTATAGATGAATAGTTCAAGTAATAACCTCTTTATTCAATTACTGTCTTGTATAATGCATGGCAAAATCCTTCCTTTGCCATAGTTTTGCCCACTGGATGATTACCATTAACATCCTTTCTGAAAAATTTTCATGCGGGAGTTTGAGGGACTTAGGGTAAAATATACTTCAATATTTTATTTAGTTATATAGGAAACCTCAAGTATTCTTATGGGTGTTTTTATTGTGTCTAATCCTTAAAACTTGTTTTGTAATCACTTGTAGCTTTTTCTCATATATACAGTCTCATATAATTGAAGGTATCAGAAAGAGATAAGGGATTATATATGCTGATAGAGTATAAATTGAAACCTGTTCAAAAGCTACATCTGAGCTGTACTCAGCACAGAAGTGATCTGCTGACATAGTTTATGTGTATTTTGTGCCAGCAGTGAGTGCCAAAATAGGGTTTTCTGTTGACATATTTGTAAGCTGCCTGTATTTTAATGGAACCTTCTTTTCCTTTTAGAAACTCTTCAAATTTGCACTTGTTAGTAAATAGCAAAGATTAAGGAATGATTAAGCAATGTTTAAGAAATGCTCAAGTATGTTTGTGGCCAAGGATGGATACTGACACCTGTGTTCATTTCAGAAAGTACTTGGTTCCACAAATTATTCTGTTAACTAAATTCAAATTAACTAGATAGTTAGCATGCTACTCAAAATGATTGAAGGTGTTTGGACTGAATACCACATTATTTATGGGTATTGGAAGGTCTTTGCGCTAGAACATTTTTGGATCCAGTTTCCAAAAACATTTCAGCATGTACTGCAGTTAAAATATGTGGTCACTGAAAACAGTATGTTCTAAATGCTTTTAGTGACTCAGAAGAGAATAAAAATGATTCAGTAATTCCCATGCAACTCATGAAAAATGAGCTTGTACATTTCAGTTAAGGTTATAGCCCTAATTAAGCCACTGGTTAGATAGGATTTTTCAAGAAGGATTTCAGTGTGGTCTGTTATATATTCTAGCCTTGTAGTTTGGATCCCTAACTTTATCAGCCAACTTTGTACCCTCCTACTGTATTGCATGCAACTACACTATATATAGAAAGTACAAAATCTGTGTGGCCCACATTCAGTTATCTCAACATCTGTATGGAAAGCATCAGCATGTAAGGGTTTGTGTAGCACTGTATGCTGTAATTAGTGTTTTGAGTGAGAAAAAAGTTAATGAGTGAGAGAAGGATTCTATTCCATTTTTTATGTAGTATTTATTGCATTTCTTACTTCTTTGTTGTTTTTTTGTTTTTTTCTAGGGAGATCCTGGGGATCCAGGGTTCAATGGTTTTCCAGTAAGTAGTATTACAGTCAATCTGATAAAGTGTCAACAGTAACTGATATCAGAACAAAATTAATTGATGGTTGATGTTTGTTTTTTTTTTACTGAAAGGGACCTCCAGGTACACTGGGTATTCAAGGACCTGTTGGTCCAAGAGGAGAGCGAGGAAGGCCAGTAAGTATATATAAAATATGTTCTCTGGAAAATTATCCTAATAGAAGATTTATATCAACAAGTTACATTATGTTGGGTTGTAATCTAGGTTAGCAATCAGCAAGCAGGCATCAGTGGCCGTGAAACCTTTTGAAAAGCACAGAGACACTGATTCTATAGGGATACTGCAGAAAGATGTATAGTTTCTTTTGTCCTATGTTGTCAAAGGCTTTTGATTGGTATTGTGTTTCTTTAACCTCCTTGGAAGACCATTGTTTGTAAAGATTGTTTAGTGCTATCCAGTCCACACCTCCCTATGCTGAGTTATCAAAAATATCAGAACTTGAATATGTTATCTTTTCTGCTCATAAATGATATGTATATTAGCTCTCTACACTTTCCACAAGACATTGAATAGTATTTAGAATGATATTTTATTTTTAAACAATTTTTCTGTCTTTTTTTTTTCCAAAATCAACATATAGTTGATTTTGGAAAATAGTTCTTTGGGAAGATTGTGTTCTCTTCAGATACCATTTTCTACATTTCTTATTTCCCTTGTTAATAGTTTTATGGGTGAGAAACAGATGTTAAAATTCAATATATTTCATTTTCTTGAAGCTTTTTTTATTTTCCTGTGAGACAACTTTATAGCATTTGTTTTGTCAAAGTTCACTTTGGACAAAGACTTTGGACCTGCTTTATACTGCTGATTTTAGGGAGGAAAAATTAATTTAGGGCTTCTTACACACAGCCTCCATAGCTGTTTTCAGGGACATCCCCCTCAAAAAAAAAATCTAGGACTAAATCCACAGCATGATAAGCCTTACCAGAGTAACTTTCCAAAGTTACTTTCCTGAAGTAGCCTGTTTTATCACCTGGAGTAAACTGCACCTTGCCTTTCTCCTCTGGTCCTCCTGATGGGAAATCTCTTCAGTCCTTTATTCACTCTTCATTTAGAGCAAACCCACAAAGTTCACGAGCTTCACACAGGAGCTCATCCTGCAATGACTTACATTTCCAGTGCTCTTTCTTGGATGTTAGGAGTTTTATGAACCATACATTTTCTGAGCCCCATGACTACATCCTTCTGGTTACCATATTGGCAACACCTCTTTTGAATAAAATACATCCAGCTGTACTTACTGCCTCTAAAGCTGTGACCCACCTTGTGAAAGTGTCCTGGGAGCATTTCAGAGGTCTGAGTTTGCATCATTCCTCATCTCTATGTCCTGGGTACTGCAGGCACGGCTCCCCCAGGTCTCTGCAAGCTCTCCAGGCAGAGCGATACCCTGCACAGTGCATCTGCCCAGCAATGGCTCACAAACCACTTGACTAACCAAAACTGATTCAAAAGCAGTTTTTTCAGAACAAGTCTGGTGTTCATACACACAAATCTACATAGCAAGACAGAGGTGCCTAACAAGTTCAGATCTCACCTGAATGTAACTATCTTTTCCTTGCAGGTTGGGCTTGATTTTGCATAATGCAGTTAACAACCCCTCGGGGCTCAGTAGATAGACAATTCCATCTGCAGCCTTCTCTCTTCTCTATATCACTTGTTCACCATCTTCTCTGAACAGCTCATGCTTCTTATTCACCCCACCTTTCCCACTTTTGACAGAGTTTTTAATGTGTAGAGCCTTTTGGAGCCTGTTAACTAACATAGCTGACCAAAGCAAGGCGAGTCTCACCAGTTAACATCTTTCCTACTGCTTATAAGCCTCTGGCAGATTTATTTCCTGCTTCAGTTTGGTTTCCACCATCTTCCTCTGATTTCATTCTGTACAATCCCAAATAGGTAATCTGAGAAGCATATGGTAGTTCAACCCCCTTTACAGACTGATGCAGTACCAAGACACCAGTCTGGTGAAGCACTTAAAGATGTGCTTAACTTTAATGACCTTAAAATGTTACTGTCCTTAAAAGTCAGGATCTAAAAGCACAAGTTCTTAGTACTTGGTATAAAAACAAGTTTTTGCTTGGTCTAAGCTGGGGAAATGTTATTCTGTTCAGAAAGATTATAATGTGATTTAGGACAGTATTTTTCAGAACAGTAAATACAGCAAATATAGTGAAGATAACACATGGAATGTTGAGGAATACACTGCCTACTAAATATATACTTATGTTTCAGACAGAAAATAACTAACCACCTGCAGGCATTGATTAGAAAGCAACAAGTAACTTGCTCTCCCCTATTGTGTTTCCCCAGGGACGACCAGGGCCCCCAGGACCACCAGGACCACAAGTAAGTCTTTCTGTCAAAGTAGATAATGTTGATTTTGTGTTGCTGAGATAATCCAAGACCCACTTGAAGGCAGTAAAATAAAGAACCACAGGCTGCACCAAAGACTGTGTAGCACAAGACCTCCTGTTTTGTCTACATACCATGAGAAGTTAATCTTACATTGGGATCGCCTACCCTGAAAAGATTAAACCAGTTCTAGAGCCAGATTTAATTTCGCTACTGTAGTCACAGTTTCTTCCCATGAACAGAGAATCCTTGCAGTCTTTACAATATTCAGTTATATCTCTGTGGAAAAAATACATGAGTTCATGTTCCAGCCCACTTAGTTTTTTTTATTTAGCATTCAGTGCTATTAAAAATCTTGCAAAACCAATGCTTGATCTTTTTACAATGTTGCTCGGTGGATGACTCAAAGTCTGTTGTAAGAAGAGTTGTCTTTCTGAAAGTTTAGGTCTATAAAAATACTTCTAAATCTATAAAAATACTTTGAGGTAAACCTAGACTATTATTTGATTGCAGTTCTTCAGTGGTGTCCTACAGACTTGTAAGCCTGAAAAGATCTTTAAGCATGTTTAAATTTGAATTTTAGGTTCCAAAACTGAGTTGTACAGTTGGTAAATTTTGACCTGTTGTTTTTGCAGGGCAACAGGGGCCTTGGCTTCTATGGAGAAAAAGGTGAACAGGTAAAGGAACACTAATGAATTAATATCACTCCTAAAGGACAGGTTGATCTTACCTGCTATTTATAAAGGAACCTATTTTAGATTTGCAATTACATTATGTAATTATAATAGAAAAAATGAAGTATAGCTTTGATAGTATCCTTAAAGAATGTCATAGCTGAATCAATTCTACATGTCTAAGTCTATCTGTGCCTTCATCTACACTGACACAGAGGTATCACTTCGAAATTTATAAAGCCAAACCACTTTATAGAAAGTGATAATCTTTACCATTATTCTGGAAACATACAGGGCAAAAGCAAGTATTGCTGCATATTAACCCAACACAAAATAAATTTATCTTGCCATCAGTTTATTTGGTAGGTTGTATATGGTTTAGACCATAGTCCTAGCAGGGGCAAATCTGTATTGCTCCTTTTTTTGCAGTTTCATGATCCTGTGCTGATCAACAGCTTGACAAGGGATTATAACCATGTGCCTTTATGCTTTTCCTGCAGGGCCCCCCAGGTCCTCCAGGTCCACCTGGGCTTCCTACAAGAGAACTGATGGGTGTCCCCTCTGACAAACACAAGGTAACTAGAGGGTATTTTGATGAAATAAACAAAAAACTAAGAGCACTGCAGTACCAAAGCTAAAATATTGTACAAATGTGTTTTTACATATAGAACTTTGAAGACTTTAGTATATGAAAAGAGAAATCTGCTACTTTTCTACAACTTGGATCATAAAGTATTTATTGAAACTATGGTGGCTAAAGTAATTCAGAAAGTACTTCCCATGTCTAGAGGTGCCTTAGGCAAACTTGTTCTTTTTGTTTAAGTACCCAGCCATTGGCTATCACTCACATCTGATTTTACAAGCAGAAATATCTGCTGAGAAATCATTACTGTGTTTGTTTTTATAACTTACCTATGTGGTGCAGATGTTTGTATAATCAGAATTAATGCTTGTTCATATGTATTGGAGAAGCCCTCAGCAGGTAGATGCAGTTTATTCTCCTCTGTTTCTTCTTACTGGGAGCAGAGATACTCATACCCCATATGTGTATATTCTGTATCAGACGCCAACCTCCAGACCAGTAATTTTTCATCCCAAATTTGAAGTTAGAAAGTTTTTGTGGCTCATGCAATTTCTTCAGTAAGATGAGTAAATTGGTATGATACTGAAAGATCTAAAAATGCTTTTAACACTCTGCAGTCTGCATTAAGTTACATAAATGCTGGGATTTCCATACTAAGCAGAGATACCTGCACATGAGCTACTCACCTGGAAAGCTGTTATATTCAATGGAGATGTAATCAGTATAGTAAATAGACTTTAGGCTGTGATTTGTGTCATGCTAAGAGGAGCTCTTGATCAAATAACTCGTAGATGATCAGTAGGTAAAAATGGGAGAATGCACTTATTCACAATCAGTACTTAGGCACTCACCACCCAGAAATCTCATGAATATGCCTGGAAACAGCCAGGCATTCACACTCCTAGACACCTTTCCAGAAAAATTATAAAATATTTTTTTAACCAGCAACTTCAAAAACTTCTCATGAAAACACACATTTCATATGACTAGTATATGAATAAAGAACAGTAAAAAAGCAGTGTTTTTTCTCTCAATAAATATTTGGCATTTTGTGTTGTATAAAAGTTACTGAAATGTAAACGGGAATGGCCAACTTATCTGAATATTTTTTCTTTATTTTTAGGGTGAAAGAGGTGATCCTGGACCAAAAGGGGAACCTGGAATTCCAGTAAGCCGAGTGGAAAAGGATGAAGATAAATAAAAATATTGGAGTTAATACTGGTGCACTCTTCATCGAAGTGATGCAATACAGATATGGAGCAATATAAATATGAAGCAGTATCAATATGTTAAAGCAGAGACACCAGTTTGATGCTTTAGAAAAACTGAACAACTTGATGTGTAATAACTCCACAGCACAATCAGTTGTTCTCTTACTGGTGGATCAAAATAAGATTTCCCTCGCACATCTTCAATTTAGTTTTAAATATTAATCAATCTCTACTTACTCTTCTGATCTGTGTCTTAAAGTCACACTAGATTTCAATAATTAAGAATACATGGAATATTTTTTAATCCGTTTTAGTCTGCTCTCCAATACATACAGAATTTTGGTCTCTTGAGTCTTTAGATCTGTTGAGTAAGTGGGCAGCAATCTCGTATATTGCTGTATCATACAGAGCTGCCAACCAGGCTTGACTGAACATGGTTTAGTTATAACTCACAGGCAACCTCTAGACTGAATAAATAGCTTTGCCATTGAGTGGTTCCTTTTGACTTCCCAGAGCAGTTTAAAATACAGTCTTTACCAATCAGGGATGCCTCACTGAGCATTTTGCATAGCTTTATTTTCTCAGATGGTCTGGTCAGCAGCTCCACGAGGTTATGGGAGAAGGTCACAGTGTGAGCCCTGATGCCCTCTGTGTACAATTGCTAGCAAGTTCTTCATCTGCTGGTCATATTTTATACATGTAGGGGTTTTTTTTACTCATTAGGAAAACTGTAGATTATATGCTGATGTAGCGAAAAGTAATATGTGTTTCTCCTCCCTTTTTTTTTTCATTTTGTTTTTTGGACAGTCGAATGGATAGCAGTATGCCTATGTTTGCCAAATAGCTCTCTGAAGCTACAGTTTGGGCATAAGCTAAGTTGCTTAATTGGTTGTATAGCTGCATAATTACTTTGGCTCTTCTTCAGAATTGCAGCTACAGAAGAAATAAAGGAGATGATAGGAGGGAAGCACTGTCTTTTCCCTAATGGCCTTCTCCTGCTATTGTAACAAAGCAAGCATGTTACACTTAATTTTAAGGACAACAGTTCTTTCACATGCAGCTATTATTAGATCCTCCATGTGTTACAGTGATGCTTTCTTCCTGTTTAGCTTCCATAAAACAGCATTGCCATTTTTTTGCACTTAATGAAGAAATATGTTGAACTGACTTGCAATGTTTCCTAGGGTATACTTCTCTTTGCTCCTGAAAAAGGTGAAGAAGGAGTAATAGGCTTCCCAGGACAAAGGGTGAGTCATTTATTAAAATTCACCCACGTGAACATTCAAATTCAAGCTGACAGTTTGCCTTCTGGAACAAAACATGAATTAACAAATGATAGAAATGACAGTTCTTCACCCCACCAGGTCTGACCACCACAGAACTACCTGATGCAGAAAAGCAAAAAGGCCATTTTGAAATGGTAGTGGGAGGAAGGCCCCACAGGACTCATAGGAATGCCTGTGCAATCAGTGAGAAGCCCTGTGCATCTCTTACTTAGAGCTGTGTTCACTAGCCACAGCTACTGTCCTCGTCCTCAGCACAGACTGTATTTCACTGTTTCCATCTGAGCTGTCTTCAGCCACGGTTAGCAGGCATGAGTTTGACTCCACTTACTTGTCACCCTGTGAAACAAAATCTAATTTAAATTCTACCTTATAGCATCTATAAATGCTTGTTTTGGGGTAGTGTTTCTGAAGTGGTTTAACAGAGTGAGAATAGTACTTAGCATACATTTTACAAAAATTGGTCATCTTTGAAATCTTCATGGTCAATTTGCAATGTATTGATTAAGATAGAAAAAAAAAAAATTTGATTTCAGACCTGTTCTGTTTGCAATGTACAAAAATCTCATTGAAAACATAGCTGAACTGTGACTGTTAGTGTTAGAGTTTCAAGGTGTCAGATGTATTTTATCTAAGAAATAATAATGATTCTTAGCCATGAGAATGTTAGGATATCACTTTATGTTTCTGATTTTTTTTTGCCTTCATAGGGACTGCCTGGCATCAATGGTTTTCCAGGACTCGGTGGAGAAAGAGTAAGTATTTCATACAAGACTGTTGTTTCCAATGCATATGTAGACAATCTGTCTGAAAAGTAAACTGTAGAGGACAAATTCTGCCTGTAATTACACTAGCTGTAGTCTAACAAATAATGTCTGGATTCATCCATCATTGTAATTTTGGGTCAGTTATTTTTCTCATCAGTGAGAAAAAAAAAGTACACCCTATAATTAAAGTCTGGTTTTGCTTAATCCATGAACATCTTTTAAGAGCACTAAGGAGAGGTGTCATTTTCTTTGTTCCCATTACTGTGAATATGATTTCTGTAACTTTCTTGCTACAAGCAGAAATTTAGTTTTTTGATAGCTTTCTGCAGATTTGGTTGATATAGTTATCTTGGATATCACAGAGGAAGAAGAGATGGAAACTGATAAATATACCAGTTAAATCTCTGTCTCCATAGAAACACACCCAAATATTTGAAATAGCATTCTGTGAGACAGAGAGGAGATAATACTTTCTGTTTGGTCTCAGAAAAAGGCTTCTTTAGTCAGCATGAGAAATCACTTCCATGAAGTAAATAGCTGTGGGATGCATGACTTTTCCATGTTTTACTGTCTTTAGTTGTTTAAGGATTTGTCCTGCCATCAAGGCATAACAATAATAACATGAAACACATGGGGCATGAAAGTACATGAAATCCAAAAAATAACATTTGCGTAGCTGTTCGGTCCCATGGCAAAACCTGGAGGTGTGGAAGGGAATTTGCTATTAGTAATACATACATGGAGAGGTTGATGCAAAACCCATTAAAGCCCACTGGTTGACCTTAACATAGGTTCATGCTCCAGTCAGACGTGGTCAGTAGCTGCCCCTTATTGAGGGTGAATCTTGGCAACCATTTTAGAAAAAAGTACATTGGTTTAGGTGGAATATCCCTGTATAATGTGTATGTGAGAAGGAACACCCTGCTCAATGTTCTAGTCACAGCAACCTCCTTTTTGTTGATTTTTGAGTTATTTGATTCTTAAGAAAGAAAGAAGGATGGTTCAGTCTTGCCAGCACTCAGATGAAGTCGCAGTTAGGAAGCTGCTGGCTTCACTTTTAGACCACCAGCTCCACCTAGTGTAAAGAGATTTTACACCTGATACTCAAGAGGCTGCTTTTGAAATGGTGTGATGTACAGTTGCCATTGGAAAGCTCTCTGAAACATGTGGTCCAGTCTGTGGCATCTTACTGAGAGCTGTTGTAGTGCTTCGAAAACACTTCAAAAGTGATTTACAGAGCTCATTATTAACATTCAAGTTCTATGTAAGAGTTGTACCCACTGTGAAACGAGAGAGATGCTGAATTCTGAAAAAACTGACTAATAATCTAATTATAAATGTGAATTAGACAAAACTACTGGCTTCAGCAAAACCATGTTAATTGATATCAGTTGTTGATCTGGCCACTGTTTTCTATTAACACCAGCCTTTTTCCGGAGTTCATATGAACATTTTCTGTAGAGAACAAAAGTTGTCAAAGAGATGAATAAAGCACACAGAAGAGATCACCTCATCTGTGTTAGCATCTCCGAAACCTGCACTCTTCCCTATTCACCCCCATCAGCTGAAATACATTCTCATGTGATAAGATGTACCCTATTTTTTTAACATATGTGTTTTAATCCATGCGATTTGGAATTCAAACCTTTTAAAAGAATGGGGTGGGCAGGACCTTAAATATTATAAAATTTGCTGGGGTAGGGATGGAAAATTTTCTCTGGCATGCCCCTAGTGGGAGAGTTCGGTGAAGGTCTCTTCAGGCTTGGTCCTGGGTTCTCATTCAGTCAGGGAGCCTTCTTTAGCCAAACCATCCCGAGTCACACTGAAAAGTGCAAAAAGGACCTGGGCACTTCAGTGCTTTTTCACTGCTCACTGTTTACATTCCAGTGAAAATATGTCCACTGGTAATGACTGCAACTTGTTTAGTCTTCTTGCAGCAGGCTGGTGTGCTCTGGCTACCTGGCCCATGTGTGTCGAGGTCCGCTGGCACTGAGGGTTCCCTTTCTCCTCCTCCATCCTGTAGCATCCGTGGAACAGCATCTGCATTGCTGTCAGGGGCGACAGAGCCTGTGGCACAGCAGGTCCCTCTGGCCTTTGTCAAGAGTTAGGATTGGTCCAAGAAGTGGAACATCAAAACTCAAAGAGTCTTAATGGTGTTACCCGAATTACTATACCCGGGGAGAAAATCTGCTCAGCTATGCTGCATAGTTTTCACACTGACATCGGAGGAAGCCAGCTTCTACAGTCAAAATAGTTTTAGTCTCTCTCTGATAAAGTGAACCATTTTTATGTGTATTACAGGGTTTTCCAGGACTTGATGGTCCACCTGGTGGCTTTGGTCCTAGGGGAAGCAAGGTACTGCTTTATCGTTATTTGCCTGAAGCAATAAACCAGATGTCATTTTGCTTTCTCTTCTATCCTGTCACATAGCAGCAATTGTCTTTGTTGTTATAGTAGGATGGTTATGCGCTTTGTTAACTTGAAATCTCTAAGGTTTCTTAAATGTCACATTACATCCTTTGAAAGCCTGTTTCTTTATGTTTCATGTGCATACCTTTCTATTTTAAAAGAAATTCTCTAGAATATGTGCTTAGATGTGATACTTCAACTTCTGTTAATAGGGGGAGCCTGGCGAGATGGGTCCTCCAGGACCAGATTCCTATTTTCCTTCCCGCATCCCAAGAAAAGGTTTGTCTTCTTTACTTAGATTGTTTATCTTAGCTGTGTTTTACTGCTTTCTGCATAGATCAAAAGCGTGACATTCTGACAATTCAACTCCTAAAACAGTCTGTGTTTTGCTGAAGTGTTCCAGTATCTATAATTGCCTTCTGAGAGAGTACCCTAATCACCTTTTTGCAGACAGGTGACTTCTTTGTCTATCCCACTGAAACTGGATTGCTATACAAAAGGCATCCATGCATGCCTGTATCCACAGAGAAGAAACAAGCAAAAAAGCATGTGACTTTGTTGTCCAGTGAAAGGAAGAATGGGAGAGCCTGTCTTCTGTGTCCTGATTCAGAGACTCTGGATAAAGTGCAGTAATGGCAGCACAGCAGAGAACATTCTTATCATCTAATATTTAGAAAGAAAGAAAAAAACCCACACATTCAAAAAGCCTTGAGGAATAGAAGACGATTTTTTTATTCTTTTAAATTGACACATTTCCTTTGTGATCTTTTCACTAAACTTGTTGCACCCAACATCAGCTGTTCTGCAGAGCTGGGGTGGCCAGACTAGAAACCCATAGAAGGTGATAGCAGTTTGCCGAGGACAAAACTATTCAAGGGAAGGTGCCAGCAAACAGCAAGAGTGATCACATGCCATTGCCCTGGCCTTTGTCCTCATACCATTGAGTTTACTAGTCTTGTTGAAAGCTGGAGAGACTAGCAATGAATGTTTCCCTACCTCACAGAGAAAGGGGGCAAGAGGCCCAAAACAGTGGTCAAATCACCCTGAATACCCTGTCAGGCTTTCAGGAGTGGGAGAGACTGTGTAGAGAGAGGAAGAAGCAGGGAGGGGGCTGAACACACCAGATGTCCTCTAGTATCACTGACCTTTAACAAGAACGTGATACTTTCTGCAAGCAATAGCTGGGCCCAGGCAGATTCTTTTGGTACTGGGAAGCAAAGCTCACATATCACACATCTGTTACAATGGCAACTTCCTGTAGGATAAGCAGGGGCTCTCCTCAGAGAGCTGGTCTTCTGTGCTTCTGTGGACCAGTGTAGCTCCACCTGCATACTAGTAAATGCTGAGATATTCTGTCTTTCTTCCTGGTCTTGGTGGCTTCACACATAGAATCATAGAATCATAGAATCAGACGGGTTGGAAAAGACCTCTGAGATCATCAAGTCCAACCCTTGATCCACTACCACCGCATTTACTAGACTATGGCACTAAGTACCACATCCAGTCTCTTCTTAAATACCTCCAGGGATGGAGAATCCACCACCTCCCTGGGCAGCTCGTTCCAGTGCCTGATTACCCTCTCTGTAAAGAATTTCTTCCTAATATCTAACCTAAACCTCCCCTGGCAGAGCTTGAGACCATGCCCTCTTGTCTTACTGATAGCTGCCTGGGAAAATAGAACAACCACTACCTGGCTACAACCTCCTTTCAGGTAGTTGTAGAGAGTGATGAGGTCTCCCCTGAACCTTCTCCACTCAACCCCAGCTCCCTCAGTCTCTCCTCACAGGGCTTATGTCCAAGTCCCTTCACCAACCTTGTTGCTCTGCTTCACAACATTCCTATAATTTGATTTCTAAAGCTTCACACCA
The DNA here is from genome assembly GCF_022539395.1 of Myiozetetes cayanensis. NCBI lineage: Eukaryota > Metazoa > Chordata > Aves > Passeriformes > Tyrannidae > Myiozetetes > Myiozetetes cayanensis. The sequence goes on along the minus strand of NW_026087742.1, from coordinate 92,562,654 downwards.
TTCCTGTCATTTGATTTCTAAAGCTACTTTTTAGAAACCATTGTAAATTCTAATACTCTGAAGCCCTTGAAATTCCTAATGTTTAGTTTTTAACAAACAGCAGCATCACGCTAACATGTTTTGTGGAACCGGGGATGTCTTTCAGGTGCAAGAGGTGATCCAGGCTTCCCAGGTGTTTCTGGAATACCAGGAGACCGAGGAGAGGAGGGAGATCGTGGTTTGCCTGGTCTCCCTGGATTCTCTGATGGTAATATCCCAGCAACACGTGTTCCAACACCTTAACTTTATTATGAGTTTTAACTGATGCAAAGTCAGGGTGTGGGAAATATATATACAGACCATGGAATACACAGTGCAGAGTGGTAGATAATAACTGTGAGGGCAAAAAATGAAAGAGTCATTTTCCTTCAGCCCAATGGTGCTCTAGCAAAACAACCGAAATAGAGATGACGACAGAGCATTGCTTCAGTAACTGCTATTGATTTGCTCGAGTGAAAAGTGCAGTTATCTTTTTCGTTCCATGCTAAATAGCTGCATTTTTTCTTGCATGTTAGATGCAGTTGTATGAACTTTCTCTTATGTTACATTACAACTCTTTGAGCAACATTATTAAGAAATTTTTTTGAACTTCTTCCCTGTTTCTGTTTCAGCGGATGGGGATAAGCCAGGCTTACCTGGAGAAATGGGACCAAAAGGTGAAAAAGGTGAAAGAGGATCTCCTGCTTATTATGCGGGCCCACCTGGGCTTCCGGGTAAGGATGGCTCACCAGGACTCCGTGGTCCACCTGGTCCCGTTGGAGCCCCTGGTAAGTGCATGAAGAGAGACACTGAGAACTCACAGGACCATCTTTGCTTGTTTTAAAGATAGCTGTTGTCAAGGCAAAGTGAGATAGCAGATTGACAGAATGAAGGTAAATGAGCAGTGGGGAGGTGTGGTGGATTGACCCTGGCTGGACGCCAGGTGCCCACCCAGCCTTCCATCACTCCCCTTCCTGGCCAGACAGGGGAGACATTAAGGTGGAAAAACAACTCATCCCAAGGGTTGGGATAAGGCACTTTATTTAAAGTGAAAGCGAAGCAGAAGCTTGCACACACTAAAGTGAAGCAAAGGGAAAGATAGCAGGGTTTATCCTTTACTTCCCATGAGTGGTGGTGGTCAGCACATGTCACTGTTCCTCAGCAGGCAGCCACTGGAGCCAATGAATGCTTGCCTTCCTGCTCCTTGCCTCAGCTTTTATATCTGAGCTGATGGCATATGGTATGGAATATCCCTTTGGTCAGTTTGGGTCAGTTGACCTACTTGGGTCCCCTACCAGGATCTTGCCCTCGACTTGGCCCTGCTCAACAGTAGCCAAAACACCGGTGTGTTATCAACACCCTTCTAGCTGCCAATGCAAAGCACAGCACTGTGAGGGCTACTGTGGGGAAATGAACTCCAGCTCAGCCAGACCCAATACAGGAGGTCACACAGAAAAGTCTTGTATGCTCATCAATGAAGGAAAAGTTTGCGTGGGTTTTAGACATTCCTCACAACATTTGAAAGAAAAGAAGATCTGTTTGGGCTGGGAGAGGGATATGAATATGGGGGGGGGGGTGTCTGAAAGAGCTGGATTTCTTCCTCATCCTGGAGTAGAGAAAACTAGGGGAAATCTTACTGCTGTCTTTCCCTACCTCTTGGGAGGTCATAGGGAAAATGCTTCACTAAGGAGCCAGCAACAGGGTCATTGGTCAAAAGCAGCAACAAAGGAAGTTCTGCTTAGATACTAGGAAAACCTTTCTCACCATGATGGTGCTCAGACACTAGAACAGGTTGCTCAGGGAAGTCTGGACATTAGGAGGAATTTCTTCACAGAAGGGGCTGTCTAAACATTGGAATGGGCTGCCCAGGGTGATGGAGTCACCATCCCTGCAGGTGTTTAAGAAAGGACCGGACGTGGCACTTAGTACCACAGTCTAGTTGATATGGTGGTGTCTGGTCAAAGGTTGAACTCAATGATCTCAGAGGTCTTTTCCAACCTAATTGGTTCTGTGATTCTGTACACTTCATCTTTGGATATATTCAGTACTCAGCTGGACAAGATCCTGAACAATTTGCTGTAACCTGAAGGTTGACCCTGCTTTGAGCAGAGGGTTGGACCAGATGGCCTCCAGAGGCCACATCTGACTGAGACTGTGCCCTGCTTCTGTGAAAAGCACCGCACTGCAGTGCAAGGGCAGGGTTGGAGAAAAGGATATACAGCAGATGAGCCAGAGATGGCTGTTTGTGCTAATGCAAAGTAGGTTGGGCTGAGTGAGAGAAGGAAAGGAATTCAGGTTGAGAGAGAGTAAAGAATGGTAAGAATTGTCTGCCACAGCAGAAGTTAGGGAGAATGGGCATGAAAAGCTGTGAGAAGATTAAGAGAGAGAGTGGGATACATCACAACAGGCTGGGTTAGACAGTAAGTGACATTAGGGGAAACAGAAAGGGGCAGGTGCAGTGCAGCTCAAAGAAATAGGTAGGAAAGAGAAGAGTAAATCTACAATAGATTAATTTATATTTTTATTTGATTAAATTTCTAGGTCCTCTCTATGGATTAAAAGGACAGGAGGGAACGCCAGGTAGATTTGGTACACAAGGTTTCCCTGGGCCAAGGGGACCAAAAGGACCTAAAGGTAGGTTATAACAAATAACTCAATAGATGATCTGCTGTTACATTTGATATAAAGCTCACGCTGAATTCAGTCTGAGCTTATTGAACTTTGACATGCGTGGGGAACGATAAATTAGATTTGGGGCTAATACAATGAAGAAACACTGTGTTGGCTTCTTGTAAAAAACAAAACAAAACAAAACGAAAGAGTACTTTTCTCAAGTATTTGAGAAACTACTTAAGTATTCTCAAGTCTATATATAAAATGATTACAGATGCACATTTATTTGTTGTGACAGAGCATTCTTTCTTCTCTTTCCAATCCTTTCCTTAGGCGAAGAAGGGGATTGCACTACATGCCTTTTGGGTGAAGAACTCAGAAGGGGCTCTACTGGCCCCCCTGGCCCTCCTGGCTTTCCAGGAACCCCTGGCCAGCCTGGGAGGAAAGGAGAACCTGGTGATCAAGGACCACATGGTCTTCCTGGCTACCCTGGAGCAAAAGTGAGATAGTTGTTTCTTTATTCCTTAGTTTTATATGTCCAATAGAAGAAAAGAAGGAAAAAAAGAGCCCAAACTATTTTCACTGTTAAAACAATGAAAAGTACGATTTATTTCTTTCTTTGCCCCTTCAGTAGTTCTCAGGTTGCTATCTACAAAATACCAAAAGCCAAAAATTGCTAGTATGGAAGTGAAAATAGGATGATTTGGGAAGTGAAAATAGAATGCTTTGGGAAGAGCAAAATATTTCAACATAATCCAAAGTCCACTTTCTGTTTGAACAAAGAATAACCCTTTCAAGCATCTGTAGTACAGAGTGTGAGAAATTAGAAGCAGTTATAAAACATTTTGATAACACCTGTGTGCTAAATTGCATCATACTGAACATCTAAACCTTGAAAATAAAAAATAGCTATGTGAAGATCATACTATTAATGCAGTGTTTCTGCTGATGGTTTCTCCAGGTATGTAGTCAGTGAAATAATTCAGTGTTATATTAAGTTCCTGAGATTTCTTTGGCCTGAAAAAAAACAATGTCCAGAAGAAATATCTTTACCATGGAGTACAGATGTGGCTTCACTGACCATTAAAATTCAATTTTCAGAAATGGCCCAGGTAAAGCAGGATGCTTATAATCAATTCTGATCTCCCCCATTAGACTAAAAAAAGTACAAACCTGTATCATTGAGATGACCTGCAGCTGAGATACAGCTTCCACACATGCTTTTCACCCAGAATGTCACTTAAAGGCAGTGATGCAAAAGACACCCTTTTAAATAATGTATCGCACAGGAATATTTTAAACAAAAAGTAAATTTATCAGGTACATCTCTTTCATTCAGTGTCTGCCCTGGAATTCAGTAAGAGCTGGCTAAGGACAACCTAACATACACAGCTTATATTTTAATGAGCACGAGTGTAATTATGCAGAACTAAAACTAAAGCTAACTGGCATAGAATAGTCAATGGTAAATGAGTCTTGGCACCTACCATGGGTTTGGTTGCAAGGCATTTGGCCTGCAGCTGGCAATATGACTTTCAGATGGGCTGTTCAGGAGGAGGTTTCTGCATTATACCAAGGGCTCAGGAATGTCAGAAACTGGTCTTTAGCTTCACCACAGTTTGCCTTTGCAAGATAGGATGTCTTCTTCATTGGAGATTTTCAGTGCATGGCTAGGCAAGGTCCTGAGCAACCTGCTCTATCTCCAGGTGCTGGGTTGGACCAGGGACCCCCAGCCCTCCCTTCTAACCAAAACCTTCCCACAGGTCTGTGATTTGGAGCAGGTCACTTAATCCCTCTGTGCCCAAGTTCCTGCCTCTGGTAATTAAAGATGGTGCTACTTTTCAGCTCCAAAACAGTGTTTGAACCCCAGTCCACTGCCAGCTATGAGTCTGTCCTCATTGGCGGTGGTGCAGAGGAGGAGCTGCATGTCAGTGTAACCCTGAGTGTTGGTTCAAAAGTGTCAAAAAGCTGCTTACAGCATTTACTTTGATGGCTAACTGAGTAATTTACCATGTTTTCTCCAGTGCAGTTCTGCAGATACAGTCACCTACAGGACTCTATCTCATGGAGAAACATGGGTGTCCCAATCCATCCTCATGCAGAAGATCCCCTACCATGCCATAGAGACCTTGATCCTAGTTAGAATATATTAGTAAAGATTCTGCACGAGAATGGGATTACTGAAGAGGAAATCATTCATGGAAAGTAATGGGAAAGAAGTAAAATTTAAGGAGACTTCTTTCTTTAAGAAGGACAGTGGAAATGCAAATCTTGATAATTATTTCCTAAACAGTTCTGGTTTGTTTCATTTTTTTAATGCATGAAACATCAGGGATTTTCGGGTCCAGCTGGATTTCCTGGACGGAAAGGAGAAAAGGGAGATTCTTTACATATAACTACTAAAGGTAGAGTAAAAATTTATATCACGTGTATTTTGCTCTTATTTATACCATTAATGAGAGATTGCTCTAACAATGAAAGGCCTTCTTTAGGCACCAAAGGAATCCGAGGAGATCCCGGGCTGCCTGGTATCCAAGGTGGAGATGGTTTCCCAGGCAGAGATGGATTAGATGGTTTACCAGGACAGCCTGGCCTTCCGGTAAGTGGCAAATACAGCTAAATCATTTCCACCACACCCAGTTACTAGTGCATTTAATTCTGAGGGATTACAATCACCAGGCTATCCTGCTCTCACAGATAATGGTACACAACTAGACTGGCTTTGTGAGTTATCAATATTTTAAAAATCCTATTTTCTCTCGAGTTTTTAGAACAATCTTGCACTTTAATTTTCATTTCATTTAAACTACTGTCTGATAATGTATAACTCATCTAGGCCATCTTGTTATTACTGGTTAATTTGTGGTAATTAGTGGTTTATTAGTGACTCTTTCTAGCATTGTCTAAGAGAAATTTTCTGTGACTGAACTTCAACAGTTTTGGTTCAACTGAGTTAAAGAAAAGCAAAATTTACTGCAATTTTGTGTTCTTAAAATGTACATTGTGTCGTCATACATATGTTTGATAGCAGCTCACCTACCTAACCGTAGCCAACTAGAAGTTAGACATTTAGTCTTTGTTCATTTTCTAAGCTCCTTCTGTAGGCAAAAGTTAAATATCTCACAAGAGGAATTCATCTTGTCCATCATAAATGCTGGTTTTAACCATTGGGATGCTCTTACATCATATTTTAAGAGGGGCAAGAGCTGTATTGTGCACTCTGGACCATAGTGCTTTTTACTACCAGTAAAGATGTTACTTTATATTACTTCTGAGGATGGAAAGGTTTTCTCTAATGATGTTCATAAGCTATTGGTTCAATAGTGTAGAAATATCACTAGAGGAAGAGACAAAGTCTACCTTTTTGGGTGCATTTTTATGTCAGCTTTTCTCAGAAGTAAATGCCAGAACAGACCGTTTCTAGCAATGCTTGTGGTCTCCGTAAACCCACTTACAGCTTTTCAGAAAAGAAATGAGCCTCTCCATGGCAATGATTCATTTTGCCCAAGTGATGTTCATGGGCCGGCATTTTTAGGGAAATGTTCCTCCAAGGAATGCTTCTCTTATGCCTTTTCAGCTGTGAGGTCTACATTTAAGTCAGATTGTTTCCAAAATACTTTATTTTCAATGTTGATTTAGAGAGCTGGGTTGCAACACTTGAGAAATTACTACCTAGAAGATGCTATTCATGAGAGTAGTTCAACTGTTTGAGTTGTGTTTCTTTCTCAGCAAATTCAGGAATGACCACCTCTGTTCACTTCCTATAGGGTGATGGTATCAGAGGTTTCCCAGGTGATCCTGGTTATCCAGGTGAATTAGGCCCAAAGGGCTTTCCAGGAGAAGCAGGCCCGCCAGGTGAAGGATTTCCTGGTCCAAAAGGGTTCCGGGGTCCTCCAGGTGATCAAGGACAAGATGGAATCCCAGGATCTCCAGGTCTGCCTGGTCTGCCGGGAGAGCCCGGCCAATTAGGTGAGACATCACTCTGTCTTAGATCAGAGCCGTGGGAGATTATCACTGAATTGCATGCAGCATTTGTACAGCACACTGTTGAAAAGATAGAGCTTGGTGGGGGTTATGTGGGGGAAAGGGGATTGCTGGTATTGTACAGAAACCTTAAAGAAGGATATACTTCAGAAGTCCCAGTAGTTTCATGTCAGGTACTGAAATAGGATGAATGAATCTGTTAGTGCCAGCAAGGAACATCTTCTTTCAGGTTTCAAGCAGTTGGAGGCAATGGAGCAATGTCCTGCCATTGGAATACTCACTGATGGTTTTCTCTGATCTCTTCTATCCAACATAATCTTTAATTTATCAGAGAAAATCATCATCCATTCTTCAGGGCTCTTCATAGTATCTCTGCAGCTTTCCAAGTCCCTTCCAAGCGTAAGAGTGCCAGGGCTACATTCAGAAAAGCTCAGGCTAAGAATGTTATTGCTTGACTTCAAGAAGCCTGGAAGAATATGCAAGCTAAAGCAGGCACATGTCAACCCTACACAGTATGTGGGACACACAGCCTCCTAACTCAGATAGGGTTAGGTTTTAGGCCCAGATCTAACCAATATATGGGTAGAGAGTTCCAGCATATTAAAGCAAGTAATTTGTTTTGTATGTGTGCATAATAGATACAAGAATACATTATCTGCTGTTGTAATAGACATTTTGCTTAGAATTGAGAGCATTTTTCTCTTTTCTCAGTTTTTCTCTTTTAATAATAACTGCCTTTGCCCGTTTTTGCTCACAGACTGTGGACAAGTCACTGAAGACTTTCCTAGAGGAGATGCAACTGAGCCAATATGGTCAGGTACTGTACATGCAAATGGCTTAAATATCTTTCAGTATTTAGTCTTGCTGCATTTATGAGTTGATACTTTCTAATGACTGCTTTGGATGCTCTTGCTTGTTAACTATTTGAACTTCAGGTCACAGATAATCATGTATATAAAGTAAATAAATCTGTCACATTCTAAAATTATTGCACTTTTATTGCTCTGCTATTCAGAAATTCTTTATTTCATTGTTCCTGAGTGTTTATTGTAACAAAACAATGATTACTGTGCAATCTGTAACCACAGTACCAGAAATTAGGTGCCCAAGAAAGTTTTCACAACTTTTTTTAAAGAAGAACTTTGAGTGAAGATTTTCAGTGCAATCTGACATCTAAGAAAAAAAACCTTAAAACTGACTTGATTGCTTCATGGGTATACACTGCCTACAGGGAAACAAAGTGTCTCTCTTATTCTGAAAAAGACAGACATCCCTCAGGTTGGACTACTCTTCCTGTGCTGGTCTTACCGGAGCTGTCACCATAGCCCCTGTAAAATAGGCAGAAGAGCAGCTCTTGGGGTGAAGCTCAGCCTGGGTGCTCTCCTGAAAGTGCTACTCATGGCCAATTTTTTTTTTTTTTAATGAAGAATAAAACTTCTTTTGCCTGTTAATTTCATTCATCTCTTTTAATGAAGTTGTCCCAGCTGCAGGCACAGAGACGATGAGAGGCAGCATATGAGCACGTAAGGCGCGACTAATTCTTGGTTTTCTGCAGGCGCAGGCTGTGTGAGACCACCAAAGGGATCCCAGGGCAGGCCAGGACTGCCAGGAGCCACAGGTAATGTTTTGCCTTCCCCTTTTTTTCCCACATACACTACATTTGAAGGATATCTTGCCATATCAATGAAAGCTGAGCTTTAGCAGACAGCAAGTTTTAGAAATTACATTGAAGGACAGTGTTAACCTGACTCTGGCAGAGAGATCTAAACGTGCAGCCCAGCTGACTGCACCATTCCTGAGCTAATTCTCCCTTTGCTAACAAGGCATGAAACAGAAGACAGAAAGGACATAAAGGATAGCCTATATCTGAGCTATTCTACGCATACAAGTAGGAGTATACAGAGAGAGTCTACAGGTTTATTGATAGAGAGAATACTGAGGTCTCTCAGAGCTGATGGACACCTCACTAGGCAAATACTGTCCTCTCAGAGAAGGGTGATAAAAGATTGCAGTGGAGGACTGTGACACATCATTCTTACTGTTCCTCCCCAAGTGATATACAGAGCACCCTCAGCAAATGTGGGTTTAGAGCCTTTAACGCAGCTCCATGTTGCAGGTCAGGCTGTCTGTCACTATGCTGTTGTACTGTCTGTAGCCACACACGCCGTCCTTGCAGAGGTGGTCCCCCCTAGGCCAGAGGAGCCATCTGGTGATCCTGGGCCTTCCCAGTACTGACGGTTCCCCACCTCCTTCCAAGAGGAAGAGGAGGTAAGGGCAGAGTCTGAGGGACTGTGTGAGATGGAATTGAGAGACACATGGGCAAGGTGTGCTGAGCGGTCATAATGACTGACCTGTGAGAGAGAACCTGTGTCCAGCACTGATAGTTCCTGTAAACTTTCATACTCCCAGCCTAAGCAATAGAACTGTTTTTCAGTAAATCCTTCTCATCACCAGCTGTAAAGATACTGACAAAACCTATAACTTCAGAGTTTGGGAAATGTGAAATTTGTGATGCATCTGTTCCTGTGCCCCTGTGCTTTAGCCATGGTTGGAGATCTGGAGTATAAATTTTAAGGTCAAGCTTTTTCTTTCAACACAAGTTTTATTATGGCATACATGGATTGATTGATTGATCTATCTCAGACTAATGGATCTCAGAATGGAACATTTTATCTCTGTTGAAAGATGACCTGCGTTTTCTCAGTCCTAAGGCCTGAGTTTGTTAGCAGGATCAATGCTTCTGAAGGTTTTCTTTGCCATCCTTGTAATTTTTTTCTGCATATGATGATTTGTTTATTCTTTTATTCATAAGAGCTTGAAGGATTTTCTTTCAATGAGTACAGTGAGATTTAACTCCCAGCTGTAAGACTGCTGTAACACAAGTGATGCTGTTTCATGTGTTTGATATTTTGTATTCTTGGTTAGTTCTCTAACAGATCTTTCTGAATCTTTGTCAGTTTATATGTTTTAGTAATTTTAAGATTTGTTTTTCATCCTCTCCTCCAAAATCTAGAAAAGGTCCATTGTTGAGCCCAGTGCAGAACTCTGGTTTTAGCTGCCTTTCAATCTGAGGCAGTTCTGGATCTAGAAACCTGGGAGGAACAGGACACATTTTCATGGCTTCCTTTTGCCATAGTTGTGTAAATTGAGTTTTTTGAAGGATCATTCCTACCCACATTCTCTGGACTGACACAAAAGCACCAACATCTCCTTTACACCATTTTGATTGTCTGATTAGAGTGACACGGTTTGCCCACAAGATTTCTTACCTGTACCTGCTGTTCAGCCAGGATGGAGCTCTGCTATAGGCAGTCAAGTCTCTCAGTGTCCTGGGTGTTTATGGCACACATATAGAGAAAGAAGATGTCTTTATAGTTTCAGGGCCTCATGTCCTTTTGTTCCTTTGAAATTCCTGGCAGCTCACTCAGCCCACCCTAAGTTACATCTTGGTTATTCAGGAGTCTCAAGACCTACCTAATTGCTGTTGAATAAAATTTTTAAGCTGGTTTCTGTTTCAAACATACAGCTGAAGTGCATGCAAACTAAACACTGGCCTAAAAGAAAAACTTTTTCTTTCTGCTGTTGGGCACAACGTGTCAACACCAGCTAACATCACGTAGTGAGTTACTGAAATATGTGGTAAGCAGTAGTTGTGTTGTCCATTAGCCTTCTTTCTCTTAAATGGCTTTTTAATTAGTGCAATACTGAACAAAATGAATGAAAGACAGTTATTGCAGATGGGAAACAAGACCAAGATGCCATTTGGGAAAGAGACACATTAGAATTTTTCATTGAAACCTGAATGCCTAGGATTTTCCTCTTAATTTCTTTCTGAGAAGTTACTTCTTATATAAGGGAGAGAATAGTCCTGTACAGCACTGCAGAATGCTATTCACACTGCATTGGCTGGTTATGTGCACCTTATTTCTGATCTTTTTAAGGGTTTCCTTCTCTCCTCGACAAACAATAGCTCAAACTATAAATAATCATGGTTAAATAATGCAAATTCAGGAAACTAAAGTGGAAAAAAGTATCAAAATTCAAGTGATAGTTTCCATGGTTTGTCATAGTTGGGGATGGAGAGAAACTTTCTTTCAGTGTAATAAATAAATTCATGGTGATACTAAGCAACAAAACTTAAACTGTTAAAGCATGTTGTTGACCTTCAGACCTGAGCTGGGAACTTTTAAAGTTCAAAGTGCTGGGGAGGGGAGGGGCAAAAGCATTCCACAGGAATTATTTTCAAAGAACTTTACCAAAAAATCTTGATCTTGGAATACAATGAATTAATGAGACTCACAGAATAAACTATTGCATGGAAAAAAATATAATTTTTGAAATGTAGCAAAGGAATCCTACAAAATGCTTGCAGGTTTTGAGATGTTAAGAAACAGTAATACTTGCCCTTACTGAAATGTCAAATACTATATCACAAGGAAACAAGGTCTCATTTTACCTGTTAGGAGACAACTCCGTGTAAACACTTTTTCAGGGCACAGCCGTTCTTTACTACCAAGTCTCTAGACCTGAAGTGTTACAAATATAGTAAGTAGGCTAGTTAATTTGTATTCAGTTTCTAGGATGATTAGATCTAACCTTTAGCCTTACATTTCTGTTTTGCGGTTATCTAAACCAGTCTGCTCTTGTTCTGTGATCAGTTTAGCAGGGAAGGGAAAAATTTGTTCCTCCTACAGCACCTCATCTGTGCCCATTTCTGTGAACATTATTCTTTGACATTGCCTTTTGACCTTGAGCTAAAAGTCTTCATTTACAAAATATTAAAAGGCTCCAAAAAGTTTGTGAGACTTATTATTTTCACCCTAGTAGTCTCCATATCATTAGTCTTTAAGTCAGGTTAATTCATGTTTGTAAAAACACTTAGCCTAGATTTTGGTCCATGTTTGAGGATCTTGAATACTTCTAAGGAGCTACAGTATAGTGCCATTAAATCTTTTTAAAAGTTTCATCTTTGCCTTCAGAAACACATTTTGATGATATTTACTACTACATTTTCTTACATTATGTGCACATTTCTCTTTTATTTGTTCAATTCACACTTTCTTACTTTCTTTTGTATAATTTAGGTGCAAAAGGTGCAAGAGGATTCCCAGGTGATCCAGGTCCAATGGGCTTTCCAGGGCTAAATGGTACACGAGGTGATCCGGGTCGGGAAGGACTCCCAGGTCCTCCAGGTATCTTGAAATAATTAGTCATTCTTTATATACTTTTGACCTTTTTGTTAACACACACAAAGACTTGTTTCCAGATACATTTTTACTTCTCTTCTACGTTCAATCACTAAGCTATTAGACATAAATGCTACTTTTCAAATCCAAAAGGATTTCCTGCAACTTCTATAATGATGGAAAGTGACATAGATGTCAACCTGCTTTAGAGTGCAAAATTATAAATGTGACAGTAAAAATTCATTAAATTCACGTTAAAAGAATCAATAACAAGATATTTCAGATTCCAAATAGATTTTACTCATAATGAAGATGCATAAAGGAAGAAAATAATAGTATTAGTACTTCTATTTAATTCTTTCTAACATAAGTAGAAATGATACTGCACATGTCAGAGGTGGAGTACTAGCTACTCACCTTGTGCATAGGCAACTCTGTTCCCAAAGTGTTTGCAAGTGTCCAGTGCCCATCAAATTTTATGCTAATGTGTAATAGGTACAGAGTTTTTTAAGTCCCAAGGCTTCTGTATCTCTTTAGAGGTTCCAGGATGTCCAACATGCATCAGCTCAAGACACATATATCTGTCTGTAGATAGTTAGTCAGATGAGCCCGGGCCACTGCACACACATATAAGCTGCAGTGGGTATATATGTTCACATATCATCAGTCAGTCCAGCAAGAATTATCTCCAGGAACTACCTCTTCCCTGTGGTTAACCAGGGTAATTTGGTCACAGAAATGGACACTGAGGGGTTTTTTTCTGTAGCACAATACAGAAACCATGGATGCAATGTAATCTACAAGCTCTTTAGAAATTCTTTTCATCTTATCTGTTTTCAAAGTCCTAAATCCTCACAGGTTCTGAAGTGCTGCAAACTTTCCCAAATCTGGTGCCAGGTGCTGCTTTACCCTCATGGAGCTTTGCAACACATGGTCTGATAGGATTCTCTAGACTCATCTACAGCACCTGTAGTAGCAAACGAGAAAGAAAAAGAAGAGTTGATGCATGTCCTGGTCAACAGGCAAACACTGCATAATAAAATATGGTTCTGTGTAGCATAGGGAAGGATCATAAACCTGTATTTCCCCTGCTAAACTCCACAGAGTCCTCTAAATGCTAAATTATGGTTCCCATACCATATGGCTCCCAGGACACAGGGACCAATTTTTTGCAGTGTTTTGTATTGTCTTTCACCAGTGCTTGGACTCAACTTCCAGTCCACATCTAGTTTCCCAGTCCAAAAGAAGACTTTCACCTATCATTTGTGATAAAGAGGGCATTATGATGGAATATCTAGGATTTGAACTCTAACATTTTTAGTGAACCCTGTGAACTCTAGTCCCTGTTTTATTTCAGGTTTTACTGGACCCAGGGGAGACAGAGGTCCAAATGGTCTACCTGGGCTGCAGGGACATCCAGGACTTACAGGAAAATCCGGAGCTCCAGGAACACCAGGACCGAAGGGCCTTCCTGGTGATGTTTTTGGAGCAGCAGCAGGTTCCCGAGGAGATGTTGGGCTCCCTGGCTTCCCAGGGTTGAAAGGTGCACCAGGAGATCAAGGAGTACCAGGAATTAGAGGTAACAGCTTCTTCAAATAAAGAAATGCTTGAGTAAGAGTGTGATACAAATGTTGTCAAATTACAAGGATGTGAGAGTAGTAAAAGACCATGTTAGGAAGTGCCAGACCTGACTGGAAGCTGGCAAACATTGTCCCGATTTTCAAGAAGGGCAGGAAGGAAGATCCTGGAAATTACAGGCCTGTTAGTCTCACTTCAGTGCCTGGTAAAGTTATGGAGAAGATTATTCTGGAAAGTACTGAAATACAGCTGAAAGACAATGCAGTCACTGGTCAGAGCCAGCATGGCTTCATGCTGGGGGAAAGACCTGCTTATCCAGCCTAATTTCCTTCTATGGCAAGACAACCCACCTAGTGGATCAAGGGAAGCCAGCTGATGTAATCTTTTTGGATTTCAGTAAATCTTTCAATACTGTCTCTCACAGGATCCTCCTTCTTGACAAAATTTCCAGCACAGAGCTGGATAAACACATCATGTGGTGGGTGAGCAAATGGCTCATGGGTTGAGCACAGAGGGTAACAGTGAATGGGGGAACATCAGACTGGTGACATGTCACCAGTGGAGTTCTGCAGGGCTCCATCTTGGGCCCTGTGCTCTTCAACATCTTCATAAATGACTTGAACTCAGGACTGGAAGGGATACTAAGGAAGTTTGCAGATGATACAAAACTGGGAGGAGCAGTTGACTCCCTTGAAGGCAGAGAGGCTCTGCAGAGAGACCTCGCCTTACCTTAGAGGACTGGGCAATAGCCAACCATATGAAGTTCAACAAGGGAAAGTGCTGGATTCTGCACCTGGGATGGGACAAACTGGACGTTTGTACAGACTGGGAGATGAGATGATGGATAGCAGTGCCACAGAAAGGGACCTGGGGGCCCTGATCAGTGGAAGTTGAATCTGAGTCAGCAGTGCCCTGGCAGACAGGAGGGCCAACCGTGTCCTGGGGGGTATCAGGCAAAGCATCACCAGCCAGTCGAGGGGGGGATTGTCCCACTCTGCTCTGCACTGGTGCAGTGTCACCTTTAACATTGTGTGCAGTTTTGGGCACTGTAATATAGGAAAGTTATTAAGCTGTTAGAGAGTGACAAAAGGAGGGCAATGAAAATGGTGAAGGGCCTTGAGGGGAAGCCGTATGAGGAGTGGCTGAGGTCACTTGGTCTGTTCAGCCTGGAGAAGAGTAGACTGAGGGGAGACCTCATCACAGTCTACAACTTGCTCATGAGGGGAACAGGAGAGGTAGACACTGATCTCTTCTGTGTGATGACCAGTGACAGAACCCAAGGGAACAGCCTGAAGTTGTGTCAGGAAAGGATAGGTTGGATATTAGAAAAAGGTTCTTCACCCAGAGGGTGGTTGGGCACTGGAACAGGCTCCCCAGGGAAGTGGTCACAGCACCAAGCCTGACAGAGTTCAGGAAGTGTTTGGATGATACTCTCAAGCACATGGTGTGACTCTTGGGGATGATCCAAAAAAAATTAGTGTGACTTTGCACTCTCTTTGTAAGCATTTCTGTAGAACAAACCTTTCAATAATAACAAAAAATAAGTACAGTGAAAACAAGAAGCATTACCAGTTAGTCTCTTCATGATTTATTTTACAGTTCTGACAGAATGGCTCCAAATGGCATGTGAAGTTTTATACGAGTTATAAATTTTTTTCATTTTATAGGAAATGGCTAGGGATTGCTTTATGTCATCTATACCACTTTCAGAATAGCAAACTGAAGTCTGTGCTCTGTTTTTGAGAAAACTCACTTCAAGTGATTGCAGTTATAAAGCTCACTTGCCAAATAAAGTTATAAAGTCAAGCCAATGAACCTACACTGATGTAAAACCTGAATAAAGAGAAGCAGATCCACTTGACCTGGATTTTAAATGCCATGTAATACTTGTATGCTGCTGCTTCTCCAATCTGAATGAAAAGCAGGCATTAGCTTTTAAAGCTTGACATCCCATTTACTCTTATATGGTAGAGACATAGAGACATAAATTTTCATCCAGTGCATTAAGTCATGTAGAATCAGGGCCTTTTTGATAATGAATTTGTATGAATCTTATAACAATGCTTTGTTACAATGCTTGCTATTTCTGAGCAATAACACAAAACACACTGTCTACCTTAAATGTTACTATTCCTGCCTATAACATTTTAGAAAAGATACAGAACATTATTTAAGTGGTTCAGTCAGCTGCTTGATTCAATGCTTACAATGATATATGCTGTAGAGAGATCAGGTATTACAGACTTACTGGGATTAAAAGTGAAAAAGACCTGCTCCGTCTGAATCCACCTGGTCCCAAATTGTTACTGTTCATTTGAAAGAGCCAGTCAGCCTTTCTGGATCAGTACTGGTAATGTCAATTATTTTAAAACTGATGAGCAGTCCTTTAATTTGCTTTTCCTGTTCTCACTGAATTTTCAAAGGAAACACCCTAAAAGACTAGTGCGTGCCCGGAAGAGATATGTAAAGATAGTCTCTAGATATGTATGCTCTCTAATGCATCATTATGGTCTTTTAGGAGCGGATGGTAACCCAGGTTTGCCAGGACAGAAAGGAGATCCAGGGCCGCAAGGTCTCCCTGGTTTGATGGGATTACCAGGAATACCAGGAACACATGGATTCCCAGGGCCACCAGGAAATCGTGGGCCAGATGGTGGGCCTGGCTCTCAAGGACCTCTTGGTGAGGAAGTATTGCTGTCCTGTGTCATTCCTCTTACCAGTTCTCTGTGTCAGGGCAACTGTATGGTTTTCACAGTGGAAAGTTAAGCTTGGGGCTGTGGGACATGTCAGGCATTAATTCCCAGATGAAGAAACGACCATAATAGTACATTCACTGTGATAGCAAATTGTGTTGATGTCACACGTGGGAAATAGGGGTGATGGTGGTCCTCACTGGCAGAGCTACTGCTTTACCATCTATAGCCACCTACAAAGCCAGGTCAGAGCTTGCTGCTGGCAGACTGGGAGAAGGGAGCTACCGAATGGGAGTAGTCCTATGGAAAAGGGGCTTAATTCTTAAATTAAAGAGGAGGGGAAGTTCCTGTTGGCAGTGAGTGTGGAACGAAGCTGATAGCAAGACTGGTTCAGACTGATGAGCTGCTTTATCTTTACAATCATTTCTGCAGTTCTTTGATGAAAAAAAATCCCCCTCTCAATATGAAGCTGGTACAACAGTGGTTTTCTCCCTTTTGAGCTACCTTGTATGAAAGCATCATATGTGTCCAAACACTTTTTAATCTCTCTGCTGTTGTGTTCACATGGCAGGTCCACCTGGTGCTAGGGGAGAGGATGGTGAGCAAGGTTTTCCTGGCCCTGTGGGCCTGAAAGGTCTGTCTGGTGACAAAGGTGAAGCAGGTCACCCAGGATTACCAGGCATACGTGGAGTGACTGGTCCCCCTGGCATAAGTGGAATGGATGGCTTTCCAGGAGATAAAGGTAAGCTCTGGACTGCCACTTTGAAAAAATAGCTGCTTAGAGATGAACTGGACGCATTCTCTGATGGTCTACCTCTGTTTAAAATGAAATAATTAGGATCACATATTCCAAAATCACTGTCCATTTTCCCCTGCGTTGTGCTTGGCACAACTGCTTGGCACAATGCTAGGTTATTATATTAAATCTATTTAGAAAAGCAATGGCTGTTTTATTTCTCATTTTAAAAAATATACAGTATTTACTCTTTTCTCTCTCTAAAAGTCTTTCCCTTGTCTTAGTCCCACTGGCTCTCAGTGAAATTTAAGAGATTTTTTTGGCTTCAAAGTTTTTTAAAGCTGGGAGCTGTGAACTGAGCAATGCCAGACACAAGACTTCGATGTTGACTTTTAGCAGGATACTAATGTTATGTTGAGAAGGTGAGATTCTCACCTGCCAGCCATGAAAACACTGTGTATAATGCACTTCGCCTACACCACAGGAGGTTTGAAGTGGCTTCAACTCCATGTGAAGCCACGTTAAACAGAAAGGGGGTGCATGCTTAAAAATGCATGTTGCAATTTCATCATCTGGAATGACAAGACTTTTTTCCTAGAACAGCTCTGGAGTACTGATCAGCTCTCATTTGAGAGAAATTAAGATCTATTTGTTAGCATTACCCATCATATTTAGAAAAGAGTAGTAGGGGAATTTTTGGTGAGAAAAGGCCAGCCAGTCCTGGACCCGTGATTTGTATCTCTACATGTAGTAGAACAGGCTGACTAAAAGCCTTGTGTGGCACTAGGTACCTTTCTCTAGCTTATCTCAAGGAGAAGGGTTGAATTGATCTTTCAGAAGAATACACTAAGTTCTGGTCATCACAACATCTCCTCTTGGCCAGTTGAGGCAGGTTAGTGCACTCCTGAGAGTACACTACCTCAGGAACTCTACTACCTCTCAGAGAGCTTGGGTGCCTGCTCCAGAGCTGTAGAATGCTGTAAGCATCAGGACACCCAAAAATTAGGTACTGTTGCGCTGAAGTTTTTGTACCGTTTCAGTCATGTGTTGCTGGTTCACATTTACTTAGTTTGCAGAAATCTGAGTGAAGTAACAGTTCTTCTCCCCTTCTTTTTTTAAAGGTTCAAGAGGCTCACCTGGCATTGATGGTTTCAAAGGCATGACAGGCCTAAAAGGAAGGCCAGGCATTAAGGGAATCAAAGGAGAATTTGGCCCACTTGGGCCTCAGGGCGATAAAGGCTCACAGGGCGCACGTGGCTTCAAAGGTATTTGCTTAATGGGTGGTACCAGTGTATTTGCTCTTCACATCTGCAGAACTATTTTACAAGGACATGAAGAAAAGAAGATGCATTTTTCACATGGTAAATTTAGCTCAGACATTCCTCTAACTATTTCACAGATGGGCCTCTGGCCAAGGGGCCTGGATTTTAGGCTCAGGAGAAGGTTACTTCTTTGTGAATCTCTACATGTTTAGAGACAGACATATCATTATTCATCTGAGCTTGGATAGTGGCACCTCTGGGCATGTGCAGAAGTCAACAGAGCCTTTTCCTGTGAAGTGTAAAGTGTTTGGGGGAAAATACTTGGGTTTTGCTCCAGTTGCACTGTAAAGGCACTGAAATATTTAGAAAACAAGGCAATTAAATAGTTAAAAGTCACAAGCGTATCAGTTGATATCATCACCAGTGAAATGAACACTGTAACTCAGTCCTCTTTTCTTTGCAAACAATTATCTTTAAATAAATGTTTTGCCTCAAGGCCAGAATGTTTGTTCTAGGGACCCTGAGACTGGTGTTTAAAAAAACCCAGTCATCTGCAGTTCAGAGGTTGCAGAACAGTGATCTCAGACACTCAGATGAGATCTCAGCAAGAGGCAAGTGTGAAAGCAGCCCCTGCGAAGAGAAGTGCAAATATACTTCTTGCTGAAGAAATACATAGTGCATAGGTTGGGTTACTGACCTGTCTCTGCACCCCACAAAGAACTACAGATAGTCATACAATCTATGTGGGTCATTTGTTCAAGACATTTACTGATGTCACCGGTAACTGTAAAGTCAAAAAAATGAACAATATGACTGGTAACAAATCCAAACACTTTCTTTTGCCCAAGGCCTTTTGACTGAGAATTTCCCTTTCACTTTTCTGTGCTTTCTCCAGTGTGCTTTTTTGGGTTTTTTATATTTTGAGTTTCTTTATAAACACTTGATTCCTAACTGATCTGCTGAGAGCTAAATTACCTATCACAGAGGAGTCCGGTTCCTGCTCCCCAGGATTGTATGCACAAAAGTTCAGCTCAGTTTTCATGTTTTCTTAAGCATGACTGATCCACTGGCATGTATTGACACAGGTTACTTTTTATGGTAGTAGATTTTCTGTAGCTTATACATGGTGTGACTCCTGGGAATGGTCCGGGAATTGGACTCAATGATCCATGTGGGTCCCTTCCAACTCAGCATATTCTGTGATTATTCCTTTTTCCTAATTCGCTTTTCTGTTTGCTTTCTGTAACACAGTGCTGCTGACTAACTTTTTGTAACATGGTTGGGTTTTTTACCCTTTAGGTGACCGTGGGGATCAAGGCCCCCCAGGAGAACCCCCAAAACTCATGCCCAGCATGATGATGGAAGTTAAAGGTGAAAAAGGAGATGCTGGAGAAAGGGGCACAAAGGGCTTCTTTGGCTTAAAAGGTCAGTGGTCACAGCAAAACAAAGCAAGCATATTCAGGACTATCAATCAGTGCCTTTTCTCAGCTACCATAATAAATATTCCCTGCTCATTGTACCATAACATTGCAGACCCTCCAAGCAAAGTCTCTGATACCAAAACTGAGTTTCCAGCTGCATTTCATAGTCACCCCTAAGGAAAGCTTTGAGGTGTGATGTCGTGTGTGTGTGTGTGTGCATTGTGTAGCACATCATGGTGCCATGTTTCAAGAAGGTTGCTTGCAGGAAAACTTCTTACACACAAGCAACTACATGTGAGTCTTCCCTTATTTATTTAACTTCTTCCTCACCTGCAGGTAGCAAGGGAATGCCAGGTCTTCCTGGAAAGACAGGAACCCCGGGGTCCCCTGGGCATCCCAGCTACGTGGCTGGTGTGAAAGGGGATATTGGTGCGAAAGGGCTGACAGGTCTGAAAGGATATCCTGGTCCCACTGGCTCTCCTGGCATCAGAGGCTTCCCTGGCAGCACAGGAGTCAGAGTGAGTTCATGACCATGAGGGAATAAGGGTATCCTCGTGCTGGCATTCAGTTTCTCTAAGAAGTGGTGTTCACCCCTTGAAATTGCACTGAACAACTACAGTGCAAAGATAAAAATGCATTAATCATCGAATAAATAGGTCAAATATTTTTGCTTGATCCCTCCAACAATCATTAAGCAGAGTAATTTCCTTTCTCATTGTGAGACATCCAAATTTCGTGTACCATCTTTTTGCCAATAAGAAGCCAGAAGGTTCCTTCTAGGTCCTTGGTCCTGTTGCTGTTGCTAAAAATTATTCTCAATGCCAGCCTTACTTTTCTTTCTCCCAGGACTGATGGTATTACTGGCAAAAATTACTCACTGCCATTCATCTATCAGTAGAAGAATCTAAAAAATCTTAGCTTCTAGAGGGTAATTCACTATTATTCACTTTGACCACAAAAAAAATTACACTGGAAGAAATAAACACTTAGAAAGGCCTGACAGTTGAGTCACAAATATAATTTATTTAAGAGAGACAAAAACTGTATTCCTTTCTCAGGTAGCTCTGTCCTTAGGTTTTAACAGACTTTTTTCTAAGCAAGGACTGCAGGCTTGTTACAATTTAACCCCAGCCAGAAACTAAGCTGCACACAGCCACTTGCTCAATTCCCACTGTACCCCCAGCAGGATGGGGAGAAGAGACCTGGAAGGGTAAAAGCAAGAAAACCTGTGGATTGAGATAAGAACCTTTAATAATTGAAATAAAATATAGTAACAAATAGCAATAATAATAACAACAGTAATAATAACGAAGAGGAAAATAGCAATGAGAGATAAATAAAACCCAAGAAAGACAAGTGATACAAATGAAAACAATCGCTCACCACCAAGTGGCTGAGGCCCAACCAGCCCCTGAGCAGTATTACCCCTCAGCCCACCATCCTCCTAGACTTATATGCTGAGCATGACACTAAATGGTGTGGGATATTGACCCTTGGGCCAATTAGGATCAGCTGTTCTGGCTGTGTCCCCTCACACCTCCTTGTGCATCCCCAGCTTACTCTCTGGCAGGGTGAGGTGAGAAGCAAAAAAGGTCTTGACACTGTGTAAGCACTGTTCAACAATAGCTAAAATATCCCTGTGTTATCAACACTGTTCCTTGCACAAATCCAAAACACAGACCCAAACTAGCTACTATGAAGAACATTTACTCTGCCCCAGCCAAAACCAGCGTAAGGACTCCCTACTATACATATACCATATTAGGATATCCTCAGTTTCAAACTTCAGTCCTTTCAAATATGATTTGTCCTTTGGTTTGTACTGGTTTATCTTAACTGACATGCAGCTCTAAAAAGTACTACAGAAACTCAAAAATGGTAAATGTAATAGGGTTTGGGGTTTTTTAATATTTCCAAACTCTGCTGCTTGGAAGGTCAAATAAGTCTTCAACCTTGTTAACTGATACCTGTTTTCAATCATATGATAGGGAGAAAAGGGTGTTCCAGGAATTTCAGGCCATTTTGGTACTCCTGGCTCACATGGAGAAATAGGTGAGTTTGTTCTCTTATCTGAGTACTGTTTGTATTCGTTACCCATCAAATACTTGACAGTAAGTTCTGAAGTGTCTTAGTGGATCTTCAATCTTAAAGAGCCTTTATACAGTCTTACAGAAGGTTATTGCAGATGTGGGAAGCTATGAAAAGGTTAATACTGTTAATTTCATGGAACATGTACTGTCCATGGATAAATCCATCCATGGCAGGGAGGGAGGCTGTTCTAGAAACTTTTTTTGCCTTCTTAAACTTATTCCTTTTGTATTTTAGAAAGATAATAGTTGCTGAATTTTGCCTCAGAAGTTGCAATTCCTTCAAAACACAGGAAATAGTATTTAAATGAAAACCTTACCACTCATGTGTTCCTTTTTGCTTGAAACAGGTGATCGGGGAGATACTATAAACTTACCAGGAATGCCAGGCCTTAAAGGGGAAGTTGGTGTGCCAGGCTTAACAGGTATTAATTTCACATTTGCTCTCCAGATATATTTCTTTTCACATATTAAAGTCTACAGAGGAAGGGAGGAGGAGCTTGCCATAGGCTTTTGGTTGCTCTTGAACTCGTGTCGTCGTGACAGTTTCTGGAGAGGTTCATCTTTTCTTTATTGAAATGAGTATGTGCTACAGTTACCTCTTCAACTGGAAGTATAGTTGTAACAGTAAACATCACATGCAACTACAGTAAACATTTTTTATAAAATTTTTTTGCCATTGATTATAAAAGGAGCAATATAAGGTCATTGTTATGGAAGACGGGTTAGCAGAATCTGGTACATCTTTGGTTGGGTTGGTTAGGTAATGCATTAAAATTTCCCGGCACATGCAGAACACTTGAACATCAGTGTCATATTCCACATAATTTGGGGAGTACTTTTAAAAACAAATTTAATGACCGTTTGGCCAGATGACTATTCATTCTCCCAGATTATGCAACTATCCTGACAAGAAGAATGTCTTCATGTGGCAAGACCAGGACCTATTCAGTAGCCAAAGTTCACATTATGCTTGTTAACTTAGAGTCATATAGAAATTATTGAAAGAATATACTGGTTTTGTGGTTTTCCAGGCATAAGAGGAGGCGTGGGACAAAAAGGTGAAGTTGGAGATCCTGGTTTCCCTGGCATTGAAGGCCTCAAGGGCATACAGGGTGACCCTGGCTCTGTGGGACAGGAAGGTAAAATATTCTTTTTAACACTCCAAACAATATAACAGTTTAAGAAGACAAAGAAAAAAAAAACCTAGTTGCCTTGAAAGAAAATCATTAAGGTTTTTAACATGTTGATCATTCAGTTGGTGAAGAGCAGGGACAAGGATGTGGAATTCACAGTAGAATTTAAGAGGAAATGTCAAAAGCCTAACTCTGCTTCATACCAGTTTTCCCTTTTTTATGCCAACTATGTGTCCAGTCAAGTGTTGTATTGCTGGCATACTTTGGTATTCTAATATTGTCACAACACTATGAAGAAGTGGACTTTTCAATGATCTTTTCTTCTATAAATGAAGTCAGTGTCCTCCAGGACACAGTTATACAGCCTGTGAGCCAGGCTCATGGGCCAGCTGTGCAAGAGAAACTAAGTTAGGTTCAGCTGTGGCTGGATCATACACTCAGGGCTTCAGAACATGTCTTATTGCAGAAGGATCATCGAAAATGTTCTGAAAGAACAGTTGTTCCCCATATTACTCCTAGAGGGCTTAGAAACTCCAGCCAAGACTGGAAGAGTTTCGATAGGTACCTCACTGGGAAACAGTCCTTGTCTGATCAGCTTTCTAGTCAGAAATGCAAAACAGGTGCGGCAGAAGGGGAAACTGAGGTGCACAGAAATGAAATTACTTATCGTGACTGGAAACAGAGGTCAAGTTATCATTTTAACAGGAGGAACCCACTGTCTTTCTGAGGTTGTCAGAAACCTGAAGTTTGTAATGAATTATTCTTTTATACTTTGTCTCTCCTATCTTTGCTCTCTTTAATTTTCTTCCTTTTGGATAAGCAGTGCAGTGTCATACAATGACATTAGGAAGGGAAAGTCTTTATTTTGCTGCCTGGGAGAATAGAGGTAGCACAAGTCCCTGTTTTGGGCCATTGGTTTTAAGGACACTCATGAGCAATGATTCATTATTGTCACACAGGTTTGCCAGGACTGGTTGGCCCGCCAGGGCAGCAAGGAAGCCCTGGGACGCCTGGATTTCAAGGTGAAAAGGGAAGTCCCGGCTGGCCTGGCTTACCAGGACAAGCAGGTATTCATACAGCTTCAGCTATTCAACTGTTTCAGTGTAAGCAGTTGCTATTGTTCCACTGGTGTGAAGAAGAAAAGGGCCCTTTTGCAGTTCTGTGTCACAGTTTCCTCTCCTAAATATCTATTCCTCATAAAGTCCAGGGACATTAACAAAGACACATGTGGTTGCTTTCTGATTTAAGGCTTCTGGTGTCTTTTCAGCTCACTTTAACTACTGATGACCTCCTTCAACCAGGAAAATTTTCAGGAAATAAAAAAACATTTTTTGAAATACAGCAAGGGTAGTGATAAACAGGATGAGAATATCTAATGTGGCATTAGATAGCAAGCAACATATTTGTCCTACATTGTCACCAAAAACTGAATTGATCCAGTATCTGGTTTCAAGAATAAATTACTTATGGCTTAGACAAAACTGTGCTATCAAAATGCAGGTGATAGTTTAAAATTAAGCTGTTGGTATCACAGGATACAGAATCTCATCAGTTGCCACTTAATTCCTTAATATATTAAGTTAGCAGATTTTTTTCTCCCTTACAGCCAGAAATTACCCTGCTTTTATTAAGATTCTTTTATCTGAATCCACATCAAAGCTAAGCTAATATAGTTATGCAGGTTGCCCATATAGACAATGAAGACAGAGAACAGACACTTATTTTTCTGATATTGAATTGTCCTCCAGAACTCTGGCCAATGATTAGAGATACCTGTGTAGTTTTAACATAATGGTTACTACTTTGACAGGTACAAATAGATGGAATAAATTTTACCTGTAAACAACAGTAGCAGCAGCTATTAGACATTTTGTTAGTGTTTTGTTGGGGTTTTTTAAATGACAGCTTTATTATAACAACACTTAGAGCCTACAGTTATGCCATAATTGTCTTGGTTTGAGGATTTTGGAAAACTAAATGGGTATTAAAGAAACTGTGGCAGCAAGATTGGAACTAATGGCATGCTAGCAGACAGATCAGAGATATTTTAAAAAATACCTCCAGAGTAGTGAGTCTGTTGGATAATAACAGAATATGCCAATCACAAAACCATCGTGTGGTGTATTTCATAATATGTGTATTGTAATTAATTAATTTGCATATAATATAGCAGATTTTAGTAAATAATAGTTTTTATTCAAGCATTTGAATATTTTGCCTAGGAATTTATACAAACTCATAGAAACTATTATGATAATCATGAACATTATTTTAAAACAGGCTTTCCTGGCTTAAGAGGAATTAGTGGACTGCATGGTTTACCAGGCACTAAGGG
Source organism: Myiozetetes cayanensis (assembly GCF_022539395.1). Classification (NCBI taxonomy): domain Eukaryota; kingdom Metazoa; phylum Chordata; class Aves; order Passeriformes; family Tyrannidae; genus Myiozetetes; species Myiozetetes cayanensis. The sequence goes on along the minus strand of NW_026087742.1, from coordinate 92,537,605 downwards.
CTTACCGGGATCACCAGGTAAGTGAGACTCTTAGTCTGCCTGTTCATAGGCACATCCTGTTGGCTGCAAGTTTGATCAGTGAGATCTTTGTAACGTGACTTTCTGAACTGTGCCCTCCAAAGCCCAGTGTGGAATGAGCTTCATTGTTGTAGATTCAGGCAAGCAACTTCTTACAAAATGTGCTGCCCCGCAGATGAATTAGAACACAACTTGCAATCATAACTTCTTTCCTCTTATAAACTACAGGCCTCAACACTTTTTTTCCCATTATGAGCCTTTTTTTTTTTCAATGAGCCGTTACATGACTCATGTATTTTGTAAATCCATATGGTCTATACATGTGCGTTAGCATGCTGGTGCATTGTCACATTCAGAAACATTTCAGCTTTCCTCTTCATTTTGAACAACTCCACAACAGGTCCAGATGGGTACGGCTCTGCAGGTTTCCCAGGTCCAGTGGGGGACAAAGGAGAAGCAGGAGAGCCAAGCAGAGTGCAAGGCAGCCGAGGACCTCCAGGCCAAAAGGGAGACAGAGGTGTTCCAGGTTTGTATTCCTGAGAATGGGATCCACTTACTATTTGTTTCAGCTATGGGTGTTGGAGATGTCACAAGATGCAGTAGGGTGTAGACAGTTGTATAGGAGAGAACTCCCAGAGTCAGGAAGGTCACTGATGGGATTTTGTTGGGCAGCTCAGCCAGCCCTTGCTGAGAAGCAGCAATGTGTATTCCCCTGTGCTGGACAGTATGGGTCCTTCCCCATGGTAGCAGCATCTTGTAGCACCCACTGAGCTCAGCAAGCTGCAAATGCCAGAGTCTACTCTCAGCCATCAGCTCTCAAAATATTTTTAATCAGGTTCCAGTTACACAAACACTATGGCTTTTCTTTCTTTCTTTTTGTTGCAAATCTGTCAGTGCTTCCCTTTCTCCTGAAAGCTTCACCGTCCATCAGTGTGCCATTGTGCTGCTGACACTTCGGGGCTCTGTTCCCTTGCACAGTGCTTTGCTGGCACCATCACCTCTGGTGCAGTGTAAGGGCACATCCTTCCAGCTCAAACCCACCGAGCTGTAACAGGCTGCACTTTTCTCAGGACAGGCTCACCACCTGGTTTTCTTCCATCAAGAAGCCACCAGGCTGATGTTGCAAACAAATGACTAATTACGTTTTGTTGGTTTGTTTGTTGGGTTTTTCTTAATTTTTCCAACACTTTGGCTCTGAAAGGATTAAGAAATTATATAGATATAAAACCTAACTGCCTTTTCCTGCTTGGTTCAATGGCTCATTCCTATTCTTTTGTGTTACACTTTACTGTTACTAACATGCTGTGCCATCTCAAACACCATTCAGCGATTTATTATCAAGCATTGGAAGAAACAGCTTACCTCATTCAGGTAAGGTACATTTGTTTGTCACAATTAAATATTATTATTTTCATTAAAATGAATAAACAAAAGGGGTATTTTGGCTTCCTGGCAACTTGAATCTACTTAAAAGAATAATCTGTTATTTGTGGGTCAGATTTTTGGCCATTTAATGATTTTTTCATCTGTAGAGAGCTTCTTGGATTCAAACTTTTGGTTTAACTGACCCCCAAAAATGCTAAGTGTTTGTGAGCCCTGACTCTTCACACACCAAGGAACAAAGCTGCTTTCTTATCTGCTGCAGGATCAGGTGCTGCTAGGATACCTGCTAGGATATTTTGAGTACTTCTGATCTTGAAATAATATGTTACCTGGCAGACACAAGATTATTGGCATTACACACAGTGAGATGTAGTTAGCAATCCAGAGAGCTTTGGCAGAGAACTAGTATTTGGTTCTCTTAATAAAAACTTCCACAACGTCATCTGAAAGAAATAAAACAAGGATCAGTGGGAACTGTATGTTTTTTGCATTTTGAAAATCTCATTCTTTATACGTAGTCTGAGTCCTTTTAATTGCAATTGTACAGTTTTCCTAGCAGTACTGATTATTTCTTCTCTTTCTTTCAGGAGTCCCAGGACCATTTGGTATTCCTGGGCAGGAAGGATTTCCAGGGCCTCCTGGGATTTCAAATATATCCGGATATCCTGGTGATAAAGGCTCCCCAGGTCTAGATGGAGTGCCAGGTAATTCATGCCCTGTTCCCCTCAGACAACAATAAAATATTAAGTACAAGGTTGTGCCCTCAAACTACAACAGAAGATTAAGTACTGGATTAGCAACAACAGTCTTTGTTATTTCTGTCTTAGTTAATTAAAACAGCCCTATTAAACACAATATTAAAGTGTATGAATAATTGTTGGGCAGAACCAATGGTACATAAGATAATAGGGACTGACCTCTTGAAAGCAAAAGGCAGTTCCTCCAGGTTGTCCTGATGGTTTTGGTTTTCATGCTAATAGCAGATTTAATAATCCAGAATTCTCGTAAGAATTTTCAGAAGCATTGTGCTAATCTACTACTTTAAAATCTGAGGTCTGTGGCACACTTACAAGCCTATAGAATATTTTCTTAATCATTTACAGAATTCTCCTATGTGAAATGACCATGCAGGCTAAGTTACACTGGGAAGCATTAGCTCTTCCCTCTAAAAGTCCCTACTATGAGCCTGCCTCTCTCACTCAAAGGCATACGTCTTGCATTCATATCCACATGTGATCCAACTTTGACAGGCAGCACAAGAGTTGCTCCACTTAAAACCCTAGTTAGTAAGTCACTCTCTTCTCAGAAACAGGGTCCAAATATCTTATAAAAAGCAGAGGTAACTGAAGAGAGACCTGCCAGGTTTAGCCTCAGGCAATATGAAGTTCTAGAAAAAGAAGCTGTTCCCATAATTCCCAAGACAGCATGAAATATTTATTTGGTTCCAGATGTTCAACTGAAGCGCTAAGATACATGGAACAGCAAGTCTTTGGCTTATTTACCAACTGGCACTGAGTCAGGTACTCACTGCTCTCTGATTTCTCTAGTTACTTGGAGAATTTAGGATGAAGCAAAGAGGCACATAGTGAAGTGAGGCATTTGCTGGGGAAGGAATAGCTCATTGTGGGCTGTATCTCAGCAGGCACCACACTGCTACAGAAATCTGGTTTGAGCTAACACTGTGCTTTGTGGGACCTTCACGTTCTTATTTCTCTACCACTGGTGAAGAAGGGTATGCCAGCCTGAGAGCAGGAACAGGACTGCTGAATAAGTCTATTGGGGAGCTAAACATTTGTTCCCTGCTTAAATTAAGGAAATAAAACCTGATGGGATGCAGTTAGATAGTTCTGTTATTTTCCTCTATGCCCAGGTTTTAAGTATATGCAGATTACAAACTATATATCCTCTAAACAGGCTATCCAGGACCACCAGGGCAGCCTGGAATACCTGCTCCACCAGGAAGCAAAGGAGAAAGTGGACAAATAGGTATGATCGGAGAAATTGGCCCAAAGGGAAGCAGAGGTGATCCTGGATTAGCAGGGAGACCTGGCATTCCTGGATTCCCTGGACCAAAAGGTAAGGATGGGAAATGCTGATCTTGGCTGGGAACAGGGAAGCCTCCTATGCTACAGCAGCTTAATTACCATGACTTTTGCACTCCCTTGATCTGTGTTAAAATGCAATAATGCCACCTGTCATTTTGCATTAAAGGTCGTAAGGGTGAACAAGGTGTCATCGGCTTTATGGGCACCGTAGGATTTCCAGGTGATTTAGGACCTATTGGACCCAAGGGGGATAGAGGAGTAACTGGTAAGTAAGTACAGTCAGATGTGTGACTCCTTTCTAAACCACTCATTTTTGCAGCTGATCTAACTGGCCCTGCTTTGAGCGGGAGGTTGGGCTGAGTGACCTCGAGAGTCCTCTCCATCCTCCATGACTGTGTGAATCCTGGCAAATTCCAGTGGACAGATGCCTGCATTTAACATGAGTAGTCAATTTTTTGCCATTATGAATTTAATTTGTATGAGGTGCCAACTCCAAAATCAGATATACTTTTGGGGTTAAAAAAAAGAGAAGAATTTCTGATCTAGACAAACCCTCCAGAGTAGACATACTGAATGTATAGAAAGAGGTTTAAAATCCTTCACTCCATCATGTATTTGTGTCTCTTTAAGCCCACCAAAAGATGGTGCTGCTCTTTAGAGAAGTGATGGCTGTTTGGGTGGAACTTCCCAGCTCCCTGTGTCATAAGTGAAGGAGCAGTAGCATCATTCATTTCCTTCTGCTTATCTGTATACTGTCCAAGATAAAACAATCTCTTGGAGATTATCACTTACTTGGAGATTGTCTCATCTTGGAGATTCCATACTCACACACATTCAACCAATAATATATAACTGCTACACCCAAAGTGGTGAGTTGCAGACAATAGCCCCTCTCATACATATACAGCCAAGTGAGAGGAACATATCTGTGGATGAAAGCACATAAAGGAAAAATACAGTGTAGTTGGGTTTTTCTTTTAATCAAACTATCTCATCTTGCTTCTAATCACAGGTTTCCAGGGACCTCCAGGCTCTCCTGGGCTACCCCCTCTTCCTCCAAGGCTGGTTGCTGAGCAAGGTTCACCAGGTCCCCGTGGAAATATAGGACCTCCTGGAAGCCCAGGAGATATGGGACCTCAGGGTCCACCAGGGGATCCAGGTAGGCACTGCACACTCAGACTGAAAGCTCAGTTCCCCTTAGCAGAGTGAGGCCACCAATGCTTTGACTCTCTTCTACTTAAAATTCTGTAAAGAATTCTTGAGAAAGGAGAGTCAACTGACTCAAGCTGGGGCTTTGGCTTTCCTCCTCCTCCTTGCATCCAGAAAATAAGCAAACATTCAAAACATATGCAAAACAGGAGAAAACTTCAGCCATGCTCACATAGCCAAAGCAACATCAGATATGGATCTCACTCAAATCAAGACTGAACATCCTGGGTGTAAATGTGCACGTCGTTGTGGGTGTGCTGTCAGCCCAGGGAATAATGTAGAGTTAGTGATGTGTGGATCCAATGCAGTGCACCTCTTGCTATGAGCCTCATCAGAGATGAGTGGTACTAAGAGTGAAGGAATAGGGTTGTAGGATTCATATAGTCTTTCTTGATCCCAGCAACCTTTTCCAGTAAACTTAGTGCTTTTTTTTTTTTTTTTCCTAAGCAAGCCCGATAAGGTCTTGCCTTTAGTGTAAATCAGTAAACTTGGCAGATAGGACCAAATCTACACAAGCACATGTTAACAAAGTGGGTAGTATGTTGATATCTCTGCAGTCACTGGGCTTACAACCATTGTTGTTCAAGGTCTCAGAGGTTCACCTGGAGAACCAGGACTCCAAGGCAGGGGTGGTATTCCAGCTCCTCCTGGCTCCAGAGGTGAACAAGGAGGAACAGGATTTCAGGGTCCAGTGGGATTTGAAGGTAAGAGATATCACATGGCATTTCTTCCCTTTTCCCATTTCACTGCACTAAATTGCTCTGTAGTTACTATGTCACTGGAAGGAGAGAAGAGGAGGGGAGGAGAGAGAGAGAAAGAGAGAAGCAGATTGTGAAGTTTCTGTCTTCATAGATACTTCACAAGTGACAAGCACTAATAGTTATCTTAAAGCAATATTTTCAGAATAAATTTTGGTAGATGTAGATATCCAGTCATGAGTTTGTTTTGATCTGAGTGTATTTTTATATTCTCTTTAAGTATTATGAGTGTAGTATTTTACTAACAGTTACATTCATGGAAATCAATGGCTGAGTAGGTGATATTTGGACGGATGAAGTTTAAGGGAATGTATGTGTAAAAGAAATACCTGTGTCCTTTTCAAATCAAAGAGCAGAACTATTACTATCTTAATTAGCTAAGTACACAGAGAAAAAGGTATTTGCAGAGCATAGTTTCAAGTGTATGAATCAAATGCAAGCAATTCAAAAACCATTGGTTAATCTTAGAGTAAGAAAACATTTTAAAGGAAAAATATGTTTATCTGTATTGTACTAAATATCCTCAAATTAATCAGAATTTTATTAGCAACTTTCCCTAGCTCTGACATCATCTTAGAAACCAGGAAGCATGATCCAGCACCAATCTACTTCAAAAGCAGCTGCTGTAATCCTAGAACTGCAGCTCCTTTAACAATAACTTACCATGAGAAGAGGCATCATGCAATTAAGCTTTATTCATCAGCAGCTTCGCTGGAGTATCAGCTATCATCACATCATTTGTGGGAGCACAAACTAATCTGTATTTTTTCTTTTACCCCCTACTCTAAGGTCAGCCAGGCCGCCCTGGTAGCCCCGGGCCACCAGGCATGCCGGGTCGCAGTGTTAGCATGGGCTACCTGCTGGTGAAGCACAGCCAGTCTGACCAAGAGCCAATGTGCCCAGTTGGCATGAACAAACTCTGGAGTGGATACAGCCTACTGTATTTTGAAGGACAAGAGAAAGCACACAACCAGGATCTAGGTATGTACAGATATGGCTGGCAGCAGCCTCAATTCCAAAGGCTGGAACTTCAGCAAGACAGGCTTAGGAAACACCAAAATGAGAAGATAAAAACTTCATGGCTTCATAGAGTGCCCCTGAGAGAGCTCCTGAAAGTCATTAGTGTTGTTCCAGGGAATCTGTAAAGCCAGTGAACCATTCTGGACCGCAAGGTTTTACTGGCAGGTGCTTGGGAAAGCACAGAAAACTGAAAATGTGTATTGTCCACTGTGAGAATGATTGGCTTTTTTTCTTCTTCCTCTTTTTAACAGGGCTGGCTGGCTCGTGTTTGTCTCGTTTTAGTACTATGCCATTCCTCTACTGTAACCCTGGAGATATTTGTTATTATGCAAGTCGAAATGATAAATCCTACTGGCTCTCAACTACAGCACCTCTTCCAATGATGCCTGTGGCAGAAGACGAGATTAAGCCATATATCAGTCGCTGCTCAGTTTGTGAGGCCCCAGCTGTGGCAATCGCTGTCCATAGCCAAGAAGCTTCTATTCCTCACTGTCCTGAGGGCTGGCGCAGTTTGTGGATCGGATATTCCTTCCTTATGGTATTTGGTCTCCAGTGTCACATTTTGTGTGGCACTGGGGTTTATATTTGAGTCTTAAATACTAGGAAGGTTGCTCTGCTTTAAAGCCAGAAAGATCATGCTGGCTGGATCATACTGGGGAACGAGGGAACTACAAAACTTATAGGAAGCAAAAAACCAAAATTTTCATGAATTTCAGAGAAAATTATCTCAGCATAGCATATGGAGACCTTACTTTATGTACAACATAGAGCTTCAGAGCAGAATAAAGCTGTGGATTAACAAATTAAATTGCACTGAGGTGCAACAATAGCCTACAAAGCACTTTCACAGCCAATGATTAAGAGTTACTTATGTACATCATTGTTAAGGATTTGATCTAGGAAGAAAAAAAAAAAAACACCTTTTCCCCTTCTTCTGAAACTTAAAAATCATAGGTGTTTTGTTGAAGATTTAGAAGCCAAAGTCTTTCATTGTGTCCGGAAAGAGAGACAGACTCTGGTTGTTTCTAAAATCAAGCTTCCATGTTGTAACTGTAATGGCAATAAGAGCTCGGCTTAGAGGATCTCCAAGATCTTGTTATCTTGTAATTCAGAAGTGGGATATTACAGAAAACCCTAGTGCTAGGTGTGCAGCAGATGACCTACTGAAGGGCCTGACCTGCATTTCTTGCAAGATCATACAGAGGGATCATGTGAGCACTGGAGGGCTTAACGTGGTAAAGATCAGCTAGAACGTCAGTGAACGATCTGACAGATGCTCATTTTTCTGATTTGCTTGATGTACACAAGAGTCAAAACCTGCAACAGTGTGCCCGTGTTGTTAACTCATTGAAGACTGGGCTGAATCCTGAAGTAAAAAGTGCTGGGAGAAAAATAAGATTTCTGTGGCAGAAGGCATCATAAAAGAACAATAGTCAGTCTTACCCACAAATCAGTTGTATGTCCAAAGCCAAAAACTTAAATTTTTCAGAAAATAAGGTAAAAGGGAAATCTGAAATTAGCTACAGAAAATATACCCCCCAATTTTAGAGAGCAGGTAAAATTTTTGAGCAGCCGTATGTTTGACCTTTCTTTTGCTTCTATAAAAAGCCCTGATATCAATCTCACTTCACAAGAATTCCAAGGATTAATTAAATGTTTGCAAAACCTTGTGTAAACACTGAGCATTTTTAAGAGCAAAGTTGTCACCTTAGGAATAACTTTTTGCCAGGACAAAGTCTGTCAGCTCTATAGAACACACAGTGAGAAGAATTCACCTTTTCCCAGCTGGCTTTTGGAGCAAATGAAGTGTTTGGTGTACGCATTGTTGCTTCTCAGGCAACTGTGAAAGAAGTACAGCACACTTGTGGTTATCTCAGAGTACATATTGGTTTAATTCCTTGCCTTAAATGTGTCACCTCATTCCCCTGAGTAAGGTACAACATAAGTCAGCGTGGACTTCTGCCCATGCTAGGTGGGGGCCTTTGGGGAGGAAGGAGTTTTCGCTTTGTGTGTTTTTTTTAAAAAACCACAACGATCTAAACCTCAGCATCATGTGACACCAACTAGAGATCAGTCCTTTATTCAGCACAAAGGTGGCCATTTCTGTTATTCTTCTAACTCAGTAGACCTCTTACAGCAATAAACCAAGGCAGTTGCAGCTTGCACTTTCACGGTATGGTGTTTATTAAAACATAGGTAGGCAAATGTATTGGATGTGCCCAGATTTCTCCCTACATTTACAAAACTATTTAAGAACTTTATTTTCAAGCTACTTTCTTTTATATTGTAGATTCTTTCAGTTTCTAACAGAAAATTCAATGGTATCACTTAAAAAATATAGCTCTACAGCTCTTAAAGGGACAGAGAAAATGCCTGTTTTGTTAGCAATGTCTTTGACAGAAGAAAAGTAATGTTCAGTTCATTATCACACTATCTGTCAAAGGTAACAGCTGAGTGGTGTAAAGATGCATGATTTTGGTGTAATTTGCTGTCAAAAGACATGTCATAGAGGGAACAAGTTATCTGCATAGAAGATAATTTTGTTTCCACGGTGCTCCTCATGTGCAATGCAGAGTAAGAAAGACTTTATAACTTGGGAAATTCAAGTTAGATATATGGTGGAAAATTCTTCTTAGTGAGGGTAATAAAACAGAGGAATAAGTTGCCCAGAGAAGTTGTGGGAAGTCCATCCTTGGACGTATTAACAACTCAACAGCACCCTGGAGCAACTGAGGGCAACTTTGGTGTAGACCCTGCTTCGAGGAGGAGACTGGCTGAAGTGACCTCCAGTGGGCCCTTCCCAAAGATTCTCCAACTGTAAGGCTTCCAACAGTAAAAATCTTTACTATAGAAAAGAAGATTTTAAAGTGGCATCAGCATATGAGCTAGCTCCTTTATATAGTTGTAGCATAGCCAAACCCTTATAAAACTGTAGGATTGGCCGACTTTCTGCTCTGGAGATAAGAATTAGGAGAAATTCTAGTGTTTTTTCTCTTTTCACACATGAAAATTTTTGACAGCATTGCCTGAGGTTGCACTCTGACTGCTGCCCTCCTTTTCTCCTTTAGCACACTGCTGCTGGTGATGAAGGTGGAGGACAGTCGCTGGTTTCTCCTGGGAGCTGCCTGGAAGATTTCAGAGCGACTCCTTTCATCGAATGCAACGGCGCCCGCGGAACCTGTCACTACTTTGCCAACAAATACAGCTTCTGGCTCACTACGGTCGACCGGCCCTTCCAAAGCAAGCCCTCGGCAGACACACTCAAGGCAGGACTCATCCGAAGCCATATCAGCAGATGTCAAGTCTGTATGAAAAACTTATAGAAGTCTTTCACAGTATAAGGAACCACCTTTTGATGTAGTTCTTATACAGTGGAGCCTTCTGTGGTGGTTAGACAATTAAATAGATCATGTTGGTGCTTTTTTTAACTTATTACCTCAACAGCTGAATGGAAACAAGTATTTTTAATTGTCTGTAAAAGCAGATTAGGTCTAACACACAGATATAGTGCTGCGTTCTCCTACTATGCAGTATATATACACACTTTTTGCTAGTCTAACATTACATCATTTGCCAAATGATAGAAATACTCACAGCTTTGAAACACCAAAAAAACTTCAATAATAAATGGTTACCTTGGACAGATACCCACCACATTTACTTTGACAGAATATATGTATCTTTCTATTAACTGCATTTGTCACAGCAGTGAACACTAACAGCTGCAGTTCCATAAATTAACACAGGATGATCAAAATACTAAACCCTTGCAAAATACTGAAAATATACTGTGATCCAAAATGCTTCTGTCCAGCATTGAAACCTAACTTTAATTTTAGTATTTTATGCCTGGGCATTTCAAACACACACAAAACAGTCATCTTTTTGGTTTTTTTCAAGCCTCACCATACTTTAGCACTTAATCATTGCCAATAGCAGAGAAGCCCACAAGCCTCCGAGAAACAGTAACCGCAAAATGCAACTCTTCCTATTTGGTTAGGAGTCTATAGGACAAGATCAGCATTTTATTTTATATGCTTGATGATTTTTTTCTAGATATATCCCAGGCCAAAGGGGTGCTGTGGACATTTCATCTGTGTCACGCCACCCCCACAGCAGCAGCACCAGTAGGTTTTCTCGTTGCAGCTTTTCCCCTCTGAAATCAAGCCACTCATCACAAACAGATTTCAGCCACTTGGTGTTGGAGCAGCTATTGCACATAGGGTGGGCTCTGCAGGAGAGAGTATTGCTCGGTGCCACATGACCTTCAAACACAGAACTTGCAGACCTGCCAGCTGGCTGTGAAGGCATGCTGTCCTGGCATGTGGGACGTGTGGCAATGGGATGGCCACCATCACAACTTACACACAGCCATCCTTGCAAAAGCAAAAAGGAAGGAAGCAAGACATTTATTTGGCACCATCATTTCCCATAGTAAAGGCTTGATAAATGACAGAATAGCTAGCTCTTTCCTTCTGTGGAAAGAAGCAGTTTAGCCCAAAGTTGTCTGTCATCACTGCAAGAGAGTGTGAACAAAAGGATCAACTGAAAAATTCTTATTTGCATAATCTGATTATATACCTGAATGTTTAATTTGAAGTGGAAGAAGAGACTTTTATAGCAATGACAGTGGATTTTTAATAGCTCACCTTGCTCCTGCTTGAGGTGCTTCTTGGCTTTTATAATTACATTCCATCCTCACTGTATCATAAATAAAACCTGGGTTTTTTCTACACCTTTATTTGTTGATGATTTCTATTTTGTTAACTGTGATTTTCCATATGAGCTGTTCTGTTGGACTACCTCGTTTGCACCTAAGGACGTAGAAAAGCACTCCCAGAAAGCTTCTCCCACTGAAACTCAAACTCTTCAACCAGGAACATACCTGCTTATTTCATGGCACTTAAAAAGATCCAGTAGGGAAGATGTGTAGCTAAAATTGCTTGATTACGTTAAATAACTGAAGTAGTATTTCATGTGTTCTTAAAACAATTTAAACCAATAAACTGTGACGTCGCAGAGTAAACCAACCTATTATTCATGTTCTACAATGTTCAAGAAACCAACATTTACCAAACTTGACATGTGTTACCTCCACAAAAAAATATAAACTAAGTTAAAGTTCCTAGAATTATAGAATCATAGGATGGTTTGAGTTGGAAAGGACCATAAAGATCAATCAGTTCCAACACCCGTGCTTCCACTAGACCAGGTTGCTCAGAGCCCTGTCCAACCTGGTGCTAAATACACGTTGGGAACATCCACGACTTCTCTGGGCAACCTCTTCCAGTGCCTCACCACCCTCACAGTAAAGAATTTTTTTCCTGCTATCTAATCTAGACCTACTCTCTTTCAGTTAGAAGCCATCCCCCCTTGTCCTATCACTGCATGCCCTTTTAAAATGTAATTGTAAAATGTCCCTATCCGTTTCTTGTAGGCTCCCTTCTGGTGCTTAGCTAGCACACTGTCTCACCCAAACTAGTTGCACATACAGTTAGATATATCTATAAAAAGAGAAATTACCTGAGCTTGAAATGAGCTCTCTGGCCATACTGTCACTCTGAAAGGCAGCCCCTAAACAAACTTATCACACTGTTATTTTTTTCAGCTAAATAAAACATTTAGAACTGAAAACACTGCAGTCAACATCAGCTAAATCTATTCCACATTTGCCAATTCTTTTAAATTACACATGGCAGTAACAAATACCCCAGAATAGGCAACTTCCAGGTTGTTGCTAGGCATCAGTGGTTGTGGGATGATCACACAGCTATCACTTGTGGGTTGTACAGCGTGCAACTCTGGCAATGCAGCACACTCAGTGTTTTAAGAGAATTCAAGTGGAGGCTGTACAAATCTGTAAAAATCAATTATGTCAACAGTAAACTATTTGGATTTTCATTGCTAATATGTTGCCTAATCTTCTTATGAAGCTGACTTTTTTGTATGTAAAACTTCAGCAGGTAGGTCTCCCACCAACACTTGCTTTGCCTCTCCATTTTCTCTGGCTCCTATAGGCTATTCTTTAGTTTGTTCAGAGGGGTTCCAGCACAGCACTGAGTTGAACACACCATCATGGCATGGGAAGAAACAAACCAACCACAAAACCCTTCGAGGTGCCAAGCAGGCTTGAACTTCTGTACTCTGTGTATGTCATGTGCTTCAGGTCTGTGTACTCACAGCTGTGTTTCTCCAAAGCCTGCGCAATCACTTCTTTGAGAAGGGGACGGAGCTTGTGCACACAAACACGTGGAATACTCGCAGCAGAGGGAGGATTTCACTTCATGAGCTAATCTGGAGCACTGCATGGAGGGGAACTGACTCGAACTGCCTCTTAGCTGCAAGTTACTTCCTCTCTTATGAAGACAGTCTGACCTTTCACCAAGACCTGTAAGAACAAGCCAAGGGGCAGCAGTTTTTAACTGAAAGAGGGTTGATTTAGATTAGACAGGAGGTTGTGAGGGTGGTGAGACACTGGAACAGGTTGCCCAGAGAAGCTGTGTATGCCCCATTCCTAGAAGTGTTCAAGGCCAGGCTGGATGGAGTTCTGATCAATTTGGTCTATTAGAAGTGGGCCAGTGGGTTGGAAGGAGGTGATCTTTAAGCTCCCTTCCAGTCCAAACCATTGCACAATTCTGTGATTCTAGAACCCACTTTCAGGAGGATAAAACATTCTTATACAGGAAAAACTCTGATACAGCAAAACAAAACAGTCTTTTTACTGAACTATAGTGCTCCAGCCTAGGATGTAAAAAACACAAGTGTTTTGCCTCCCTTTGACCAAATCTTTTTCTTCAAAGTGTCCTGTTTGCTTTCTACACTTTCCTGTTTGAAAACATGCTGAAACATAACATGGTCCTGATCCTGGAGAAGGTAAATGAGATTATATTCCGCTTCTACAGGTAATAGTGCATCAGTATATCAATACAGATACAGTGAACTCAACATAGCGACATGAGTTGACACCAGTTATTTCCTCTGAGTGTATCAACCAAATCAGCCGAGTTTGTTCACATGACTGGGCTTGTCCATGGCTACCAGAAATAGAAAATTAGCAGACAGCAGCAGTAAACATGACCTTGACACGGAAGGTGTCAGATTGCTGCCAGGGGAGAGGCTGAGGGATTACTGCCAATGTGCCAACAGCAGCCCCAGTGCAGGCAGCATCTGCCCCTGTAACCACATGGGGACCAGCAGCACCCCCAGAGGTGGCCACCTGCCCCCACTGACGGTGAGTGGGAGTCTGGCCCCGCAGCTCTTTGGCACATGATGGTGCAAGACATACTGGACAAGGGGAAGAAGTAAGATCACTGCTCCCTATGACCTGGGAGCAGAGAAGCAAAAACAGGCAGGGGTGCTTCCTGCTCATGATGTGGGCAAGAAGGTAACTAAGCCAAAGCAGGCAGCTCAGCAGCTCTGCCAGTCTTATGGGCACTGAGGAGCTTCTGGCTCCTTTTGTGGCCCCCACAAAACTTAAAGCCTTGTTCGGGTTGTCAAGGGCCAATGGCAACCTCAGTCTCACACCATCAGCGCCTGTGAGGGGCAGAAAGCAGAATGGATACGTCGCAACCAGCCTGGCACAGATCCTCACCCATTCAACCTGCCATCCTTCCCTCCCCCATGGGTCACAGCCTGGCTCAGCCATCACCTCAGGCACAGAAGGCCTGTAGCTTACATTCTCTCAGCATGGCCAAAAATAACAACTTTTATTTCACTGTCCTATCACCAGACATAACAGGGAGAGAGAGGGGGGAAAATCAACATTTGTAAAACGAGTTTCCCCTCCAAGGCAGGGTAGGCAGAGTCCCTGGTCCATGCCTTCACCTGCCCTCGCTAGTCCTGGCAGGGAGGGATTCCCTTGGCTTCAGCAGCACCACCACAGCTAGCCCAGCTCCAGGCCACGCAGCAAGGTCATTAATGGGGAAAGCGACCTCACAGTGATGAAGGAAAATGTGCTGCAGCCAGTGGGGTGCAGAAGTGCTGGCATTGAACCAGTGCATGGCACAGCCACTCTCAGTGCTGGCCCAGCATGACTAGTGGCCCAGCCCACAGCTGCTGTGCTGGGCTGTGTGGCTGTGAAGGCAACAAGAGTTAGAACAAGCATGCTTCTGTGCAGTTCCTGTGCTGCCAGGCCCTACTCTGCAGCTTCGCTGCTCTTCCCCATCAGTAGGCTGAGATGAATTATTCCAGTAAAATTATTTAGGATGGAAGTGGGGGGGGGAGAGAGGCAAAAAGATGGCTTTAGCAGTGCTGGGATCAAGACCCACCTGAAGAAGCAACAGGGATATTAATGAATTCATGTTAGGATACAGGCCATATTACATTGTTTCTCTATGCTCTTAAAACAAAAAACAAAACAAAATCGAAATAAAGAAACAAAACAACAAAAAAACCCCTCAGCACTACTAAACAGAAAAAAAATTTTGTGCAATTTCAGTGTTGGTTGAACTGTGCTCTCTAATAATGCTTGCAGACATGCATAGGCACCACTGCTGCAGATAGAGCATCAAAACTGGGCTATAAAAACACAGCTCAGCTACATCAGTTTAAATTACTAGTAAATTTAAAACAAACAAACAAACAAACATCCTACATCAAATTCCAGAATCTTTAAAGTTTTTCTTGAAGGCAGAATCTGATTCAGAAAGTGATAAAGAAATGGTCCCTTCCAACCCAAACTATTCTGTAATTCTATTATTTAATGTTCAGTGCTTTTCTTCCCACCTACATGTGTAATGTGTATTAACTTGAAAGCAGAAAATAAAGCTACTACTCTGCAGCAATTTGCTCAAGAGGATGTACTTTGGGGCAGGGGGAGAACTTAAATATACTTAGTAATAATTTAATTCATTATTCATTTAGGAATTGTCTCCCCATATACTAACTGTGATTTGGATGGGACAGAGAAAGGCAATGACAAAGCATAAAGAAACTAATCCTTTAGTTTTAGAAAATTACACCAGAAGCATTCAAAGGAAGATGAAAGCAATCCCCATAAAAGAAATTGAAGAACTGAAAATACAAAAGTTGCATCTTTGGGGTTTATTATTTGAGAGAAATAGGTCTTTTTTTTTTTTTGAGGGGGGATGGTGTTTAAAGACTCAAAGCTCTTCACTCTGGTTGCAGCTCCTGGGTCACTGCATGCATTCTTTGGAGCCAAGAGCTGTAGAAGCTGTATTCAGCCCCTCCTTTTTACTGCAGTCGGGAGAGAAACCATATACCTCATTATTGCTCCTTCACACGCCTTTTACTCCACAAAAGACAGCTTGTCTTCCCTGCATTAGCCAGTTTCACATCAGAACACACCAGTCTTCACTTCCCTCCAGGTAGAGGTAATTACTACTCCAGGTAGTAATGTCATGCATAGCTGATAAAAATCAAAGCTGCAGCTCTGCAGCTTTAAGAAGGAGTGGGAAGGGAGGTCTCAGAACACAGGTACTCAGTGCAGTGGTATCCCTACAGGCACTAGAAGGAGGTCTTTACAAAAATGCAGACAAAATAGACTGCTTTCTTCCCCAAAAAACACTTTGCTATCTACATTAAAAAGAAATACAAGATAAAAATTAATCAAAAAAAACATCCTCCTGCAAATTGCAATTAGAGCAGCAAGAGCTGTGAGGCTGCTTGTTAATACATGGAAGCCCACTATGGAAGGAGAATTCACATTAATAAAGTCTCCAAGTGAACAGTAGAGATCCACAGTGATTTTAATAGTTCAGCTTCTGAATCATACACTGTCATGTCTGACATAAAAAGACTGTAGTTGATTTATTAGCTACAAATATAAATTACACCTGGATTTTCTTTTTTTATCTTAAGAATAAAAAAGTACCGTGTGTTCAGTCTTCCAAAGTTAGAATCATAAGGGGAAAGATGATAATCATATGAAAGTCGTCAAGAGTACACAAACAGATCATTTATATGCAACATGAAATGGCAAGTCACTAAAAATCAGACTCCTTCAAAACTGTCCAAATGATTGTCACTACCAGTTGTACTAACACACCATAGAAAATGGCAAGTCTTACTCCATAATTTCACTTGAATTCCCATTTTTATACACAGAGCTTCCCAGAAGCCTTTAATGGTCAGAAGATCTTTTTTGTTGGGGGTTTTTTTTTGCTTTTTTTTTTTTTTTTTTTGCATACACCATTTTAGTCTATTTATTTATGCTTTGACTTTTCCTTTCTGGTGAGCTGCAAGCACTTCTTGCTCCTCATTTTGCTGGAGAGAACAATCCCTCCCCTTTTCTTACGTCACGTAAACGGGTCAGGCACAACAACCTGATTTTGTCCTTTTTGCTGGTTTGTAGTCCGTGATGTCAACAGTTTGCGGTGGCCCCTCAGCTTTCTGCCGTGCAATTATTGGGACTACCATCTCAAACACAGTTTCAAAGAGGTAGTCCACCTTGTATCCTGTTTTTGCACTGGTCTCAAAACACATTTTCTCAGCTGCTGGAACATCCTTCTCATCTAGCATTTTGTATTTCAGTATCTTTTTGTAGAGCGCAATCGCATCCTCTGCACGGACTTGTTTTCGCACCTTCGAGCCACAGCTGGCAACAGACTTCTCAGGTCTATTTTCATCCGGTGGTAACGTACAGTCATCACTGAGGTCAACTTTATTTCCAACAATAGCAAAAATGCAGTCAGCGCTTGCACTGTCTGTCAGTGCCAAGAATCTTTCTTCCAGCTCCGTCAGGCTTTGGAAGCTGTTCACATCATACGTGAGGATCACAGCAGCTGCTCCTCTGCAGTACATAGACCCAAGGCCATGGAACTGCTCCCGTCCTGGCAAAGGTTTAAACACAACAAAAAGTTAGTGTGCTGGAAGCCACATTATTAACCAAGTAAAAGAGTTTAAGGAATGTTAAGCCAATTTCACGAGCCTGTGTGAAGCAGTGAAGGTAAAAATGTTATTTGTAGCCTTTTCAAGTTTTTCCTTCTGCTTTTTCTTAAGAGAGAGGAGCAGTGCCACAGAATAACTCTGCATGCCACTTGCTCAATCTCAAGAGTAGGGACTCTGGAAAGACAAGTGAGCAAGCTCACACAGGATTCACACTAGGTGAAAGCAAAAGGAATTGGGGTTTCTTTATTAAATTGCATACTAGTTGACTTAGGTCATATTAACTACTACCCTGCTTAGACTCACAGATAGTCCATCCACCTATTTAACCATTTATAAGCAGAAGTGTACTGCTTCAAATTCCTATAAATTCAGTACACATTTTCAAGTACATCCCATTCAGAAATCTGGATCAAAAGCAGTAACCAACTTCTTCCTAGGTTTTGAGGGGTTTTGTAAGCTCTTTAGTCAGACTAAACTGCAACTGCTACGTGCCCACAGTTCTCAGGTACATTGGGTTACAGGAAAAGACTCTTGTTGAGGTATAGAGCCAGCATTGGTATGCATCTGTCCCACCACAAGTATTCACGCTTTTTTACAGTATTAAACACACATAACATAGAAAACCCTAAGTACATTCTACGAGTAATTTGTCTTCTAAGTTGCCCTGGCCATCACTCAACAACCAACAGCTAAAATATTTCTTCCTTGTCATCCAGCAAGTATCTTCCAGCACCTCCAATAAAGCCTTGATGATATCCTTCAAGTTAATTTCTTGGAAGACAAAATTGACTCTTCTTTAAATTCTGGGAAGCAAAAATGTTCATTAGTATTTGCAATGGGACTAAGGGAAATGCAGCAGAAGACACATTGTGTTACCATTGAGAACTCCTACTTTCCCCCAATACCTGCTACATGTAGAATATGCTGTAGTTCACTTTACACCCCAAAATCCAATCAAGAAACAGATAAAACACACTAGATTTCAACCAGTCATCAGCATCAGCCTTAGGTCCCTAGAGAATGTGAATGAACAAAGAAAAAAAAAAAAAAGAGAAAAAAGAGGCAGCTACACTCTGTTTTCATACAATCTCTTTGCACAGAACCTCAATTTATAGAAAAACTGGAAGATATCTGCTTACATTCATCTTCTGCACAAAGCTACTGACCACCATGAGTTACAGCATCATGAAATCCTTGTAAATGACTATGGAATAGGAAAGGGAGAAGAAATTCATGCTGAAAAATGTGGGTCAGCACATATTGAAAAAACACATCTGCACATAAACGTGCACACTGTGAAAGGAACTCAGAATCCACTTCAGCTGGGAACATAACCATCACTGCAGTAAATCCTTCAATAAACGTCAGGACTCTACTCCACAGGTGCCAAAAGAGAGACAAAATGTTCATCATTATTCGTAAAACAAAACTTGAAAACATCAAGACAGAACGTGAAATCCAAAGCTCACTTCACCTTTAACACTCAGTGAAACTCTGGTAATAGCCAGAGAAATAGATTTGGAAAGGTGCAGAATTCACTATAAAGAGGAGTAAAAGGTGGTGAGAATGCTCAGAATTATGTGGAACATTTGCATGAGGAAAAATTGTGAGATCTCAGGCTGGTGAATGACTGAAAAAAAGGGTAGAAACAGATGTCTATAAAGTCAGGCCTAATGCTGAGAAAGTAACTGAGGAACAACTATTTACTCTTTCTCATCACATGGAAAATGAGAATTTCACATCAAAATTATGCATGTAATTTAAATACTTTCCTGCAAAGCGAATAATTGGCAGTAGGCGTTATATGACATTGCAGAGGTCAAAAGTTCAACGAATGGCATTCAGAAAACCATTAGGCAAAGTTAGTGGAGAACTGCTTCTGTGCAACTTTGTATAACTTCCAATTTGCTTTCCCCCAGCAAAAGAAATTCTTTCATGATGTGGTAGGTAGGAAAAAAGGAGGTAGTGAAAAAAAAAACCCAAACCAATGGTTATGTCCTTGTTTAGGTATGTTGGGTAAGGACAAAGGAGATTGGAATACAGGGGAGGGAGAAGGTCAGTGCTTTTATAGTTTTTCCTCCAATCTCATGTTTAAACTTGCACTGCAACTGAGTCTTTAAATGTCTCACATTTTTCAGTAAAAGTTTGCACCATGATCTATTTTGTTTTCATACGAACCCTGATTATACTGTGGTTTGGAAACCACAATGGAACATATGTCCTCCCCTGTTCTCCCACTTCAGATGCCTAAAACATAATATCCAGCCCCCAGAATCATTTGCTACAACAACCGAGTACTAGAACAATACTATTATTTGTTTTATGGAATTCATATGCTAATCTAATCTTGCACAGCATAATATAAACCATGAAACTTTTACATGGTAACTACCAACTGATTACTTCTACAACTAATACATTGTTTAAAAGGGGAAAGAAATCGTAAGAATTAACCTTGCATAAGGAGTTAATTATGCCAGAGGAATAATGGCTAGTCTCCCTCGCTCACCCCACAGAACAGTCTACACGAAGAAAAAACTGCATAATGCACTTTTTCAGTAGTTTCCTTGTACAGACCATTCTGACACTTAGGGACTGGAACAACTCTAAATGTGGAAAAAAACCCAAAACTACACAAAGTATTTAAACTAATATCTGTCTTCAAGGTGTCAGACAAAACAGCATCAGACATCAGGTTGACAAACACGGGAACAGCCATGGCCTTCTTATAGCCAGTTTTCTTTCCCTGGACACATCTGATCCCACTCCAACCACACTCCTTTTTATATAATTAGCTAAATTAAATGGTAAGCCCTGAATCCTACAATCAAACAATTTCACCCTTTCAAAAAAATAATAAAGGTAATGGTAAGAGTGGCAGAACTATCAAATAATTTGCAGTCAAAGGAATTGTAAGAACCACCAAATCAACCACAAAGGTACAACATCTGGACATCAGGGAAATCTTTTAAAGCCAATCAACCAAAAACTAATTTCCATTTTTTCTTTTCGTCTTTATATTTTGCCATATTTACAGCAGTTTGTCAACCCTACAGCTGTAGCCCCACCTGCAGCACCATTAGCTTTTCAGAGGCTCTTCCAGCAAGTATATGAAGTCTTGTTGGACACTCCACCCACTCAGGAACAGTGCAGCCCCCAAGCCTTTTCAAAGTCTTATGATGGTCATCATAAACAAATCAAAGAATTTTGAGCCAAATGGACCTCAGCATACAAAGTTTGTAAGAAACCCAAAGGAGAAAGAAGGGAAAAGTAGACTTGCAAGAGGCCTGCCTAATAAATAAGCGAGGTTAGATTTCAAATGCGCTGAGACTTGAACCTGAAGCCTAGGTTTTGGTCTAGCCAGCCTGCTATTGCACCCTGAACTCTCAGCTGGAAATCAGAAGCCCCTGTGAATGCTTTCTCTGGATGGGACCAGAGCCTGACCAAGCATTCCTATCCCTTCCCAGCTGTGGGATCCACTCACATCAGAAGTGCCTCAGTCTTCCTCACGGACTGGAGCTCTCCTCCTGCCCAGCCACCTCTGAGGGTGGTATGCAAAGCAGCCTGCGAAGTTGCTGTAGATATTTACAAGGGCAAAAGACTTCCTGCAGCCAGATTTGAATGCTTCTTACCTACTACCCCTTCAAAGGCTTTCAGCAGAACTTCTGAAGCGGTACAACTTCCCACACACACATTCTTTCAAGAAACCTACCAGAAGAACAAGTTTTAAATCTCTCAGTGTTGAGGGCATACAAGAATGCAAAACAGGCTGGTTTAGTTTTGAGGAATAAAACACAACAAATACTAAAGAGCTATAAGGTCTTCCATAAAGTTGCTACACTGATATCAGTCTGAGCAGCAGCCTAAATTCTGACTTCCTAAAGCAAATATGTAGCGGGAAAAAGTACACAAAGATGGGCTACAAAGGCACATTAACATTGCAATAAAATTGAACAAGAGTGCAAAATTAATCAGGAAGTTCTCAGTTCATAAATCAGGTATCTTCCAACGATTTTCACTATGATTTAAACAGTATTGTAATCCAAACAGTGAGAGGAATTAACACAAACACAAGGTATCAGCTAAGTTTTGCCTTTCAAATTCTCTTTATCCTTTATAAAAGAGCCTGAACTTGAGTGTACATGGAGAGGGACAGGAACTGTGCCCTAGGGAGTTAGCTAGAAGAGGAAAGAAAAGAGAAAGTATGACACCCATGACACAGCACAGAAATCAGTACTAAAAAGAAATGAGCTTTGAGGATTCAGCTGCAGTAGATGAAGGTTCAAGGGGTGACCCTTATGCTCTTGAGTTACCTCAGCAGGAACTTCCGCGTGATCACAAGAGTAGACAAAGAAGCTCCCTTTTGAAAAGGCAACAACATTTCCTTCTGTTCCCAGACAATGCAGTAATGTTGTGACCCTTTAAAGGACATCAGGGGAAACAATTTTGCTGGGAACTGAGGTTTCTGTTTCTGCACGTATACTCAGATATGTACTGACTATCAAACAAACCATAAAGGTCCCTAAAGGCTTCAGGAACATTCTACTGCCCACGCGTGAGTCAGGCTGTCAAGCTTTGACAGGATTAAGTCAGAGTTCTTCATTACCTTGTTCAAGGTTGGTATTTATTCCTCGTAGGTGACTTTATCACATTTCCCTTGAAGTAAGGAGCTTTCCAAAGAACCGGACTATGCCTGTGGTTACTTGGGGATAAAAATAAAGCTGTCCATCCCAAAGGATTAGCATGGAGGACATAAGTAGGAATTAGTGGAAACATGAGTCAGAAAGCACTGGAGAATTCAATTTCTACATATCCATGAGCTGTCTGAATATATGACTTCCTGATCTGTCAGAAAAATGTCAGTGTTTGGTTTTCCTTCAAGACAAAATTCCCCATGGAATGAAAGCCTCTGTGAGGGAAAAAAACCTAAAAAATTAAACTAATAAACCCAAACAAACAAACCCTGCTCCCCCTCCTCACCCCGAAAAAACACAACCACTAAAACAATTACATTTGAGTAACTAGAAAAGTCATTTAAGCTCCACCTTCACCCAGGGTTATACATTCACAAAGCTGCATTATAGAAGATACTTGTGTATACTGAAGTTTCAGAATGCAACAGACGTCTAGTTCTACTAAATAACAAGATGGCATTTATTTTGTTTACATGCATTACTTAGATATGGATCAACATTCAAAGCATGAACCGTGCCCTGTTTCAGAAGCTTCTATTTAAGTTATTAAAATTAGATATGGATGTCTTGGCCAAAGCAGAATGTAACATAAACATAGGAAAGTACTGATTTTAATACCCAAAGGGCTTCACTTTCATGTTTTAAAGTAGAAAGAGGCACACATGGAAGAAGAAAATAACAACCACATGGGTTAAGTGTACAATGAACAAAGGAAAATTCTTTAACACAGCTCTCTAAAGAAAAAAAACATCAAAAACAGCCAGTTAAGAAAGTAGGCTCAAGGTAATATAGGATTGAGACAAGCTTACTCAACTTATAAACACAATTTCCTCTAAATTGCTAAGTGAAGAATCTTTATCTCATAATAAAAGAAGATTTAAAATTGTGAAAGAGACCATCTCTTCCCTTAAATCTATGCTTTTTTTTCTTAATGAACAAATACTTTGAGTTCTGAAGGAATCTGAAATTGCCAAGACCCTGTAAACATCCCCACTACAAACATAAAGAATCATTTTAGGTTTAAAAAGCTCCTTCCACAAAACAGCAGCTCAGTGTGAGAAAGCAAGACGCATGAACCAGGAGCAGTCATTTACTTCTCACTTAAGCAAGACAAGAAATCATGATCAGAGCCCTGATCTTCAGTCAGCTTTAATTACCATACTAGAAATACCACACCTCTACTAACTAATATGCCCCTTGGACACAAAAATCAGTGACTAGAAAGGCGAGAACTTATCCACTGCATAATCACTACCTATGAATTACCTAACCCCCCTCAGATCTGGTCTTAGAAAATGGAAGTTATTCAAACATACTTTTACAATAAATAGAAACAACAAACACAGTTTCAGTCTTTATAACACTTTTCTTTTCACTCTGATTTAAAACATAAAAACACATAATTGTGTTGCACACATGGTTCCTTCTTCCCACTGCCCCCCACACCAGAGGTATCCTTCTCAGATGGGTTATTCACAAGCTTGTATCCAAAGTTACTAAGAACTAAGCCTGACAACATTTAGGTATTTAAACTGCTGCTTTTAGATAGATAAAGGAAATGTACTGCATGAGCTGCTTCTCCTCCCCTGGAGGCTGGCATTCAAGAAGGCAAATATACTCAGGACATTACTTTCAATTGCTACAAATATCTTCCCATAAAAAAGATCCCAATATCCAAATGGAGGCAAGTCCCAGATTCAGAGGAACCAATGATGTATCTGAGTTGACTGCCACAGATGAGAAAGCCTTATGAAAATGTAAACAGTGAAGCAGAAGATGCTTTCTAATACATTTAACTCCCTGTGTTTTGATTTGTGCCTGTTGCCCCTTGTCCTGTCACTGGGCACCACTAAATTGTCTCCAGCCCCATTCTCTTGAGATATTTGTATGCAATGGTAAGATCCCACCTCATCTTAACAGCCGGCTAAAATAAATGACAGCAGTAGCTTTTATTAATTTGCTTGTCTTTATGGTTTTCATCCAAAAAAGTGTTCATAATTCTATTTTCACTGCGTTCTCTGTTTTTCTTTTTTTGCTGTATACACACAGAATGAAAACAGGCCAACCCATTCAAGAAAGCCCAGATTTGTTGGGAGAATAATCCCCTTCATACCCCTGTCCTTTCAGAGAACATCTTTCCCTTTCAAACTTGAACTATACCAATAGGTCAAGTTTCAACTGACTGTTTAATTGTTGTTAAAACACCAATTCAATTAACATTCCAAAAGTGATACTTTGGCACAATTCGCAACAAAAAAACAATTCTACCAAAGAAATTCACTTAAATGGGCTTTTCATTTCTAAGACAAATAACACGCTGAAAAGTTATGCAAGAATGTCAGCGTGGTGTGCTGCACATCACATGCCAAACGCTGTAAGATGTGGTTAATGATCTACAGGATCATCTGAGTGTTATATGAAGAAGGTGGCTTGTTGCGATACACTTTTCTTCAGCAAAAGGGCACACACAAAATCCCAGTTAATAAGAATGGAAAACCAGAAAATAATGGGAATTTTTTGTTACAGGATTAGTTTCATTTCATATTCGATCTAAGTATGTCCTGGTAGAAGCTCCAAAAAAAAGTCTAGTCACCACATTTTTCTGATGTGCTGAAAAAAATGCTTCGAAAGTCATATAGCCTTAACTCACAGTACACCTCTAAAGAACCCACAACTGAAATATGGGTAAAAATTTGCTGTGCTTTTTCAATGGTTAACAGTGCAATAGTTTATGGAGAAATGTGCTTCTAAGTAAAATTTTAATTTTCTAAAGGCAGATACACTAAAAGCAGATGCCTAGCAGCTCAGACTGGTGCTGATCAATCCACTGTTACATCCTGCAGAGCATTCTGACTCCCAGAGGTATCCAAAAAAGCTGATTACTGTAGATAAAGCCTTCTCACCCAGGGCTCAACTTTAATAAACATCCCTCTGTCATCTTGTCAAATCCGGTATTATTTGGCCATGAATTAGTTTAATTATTCCCAGAAACTTTTTTAATCCAGCCCTGAAGAATAGTTTGTCCATTTTCATTCCATAACTGATAGTGAAGACTTGCATTACTGGTTCCCAATGACAGGCCTATCAGACACACTCAATGGAAGGAGGAGAACAAGATTACGTGGGAGAGAAAAGAAGAGGAAAGGAAAAAAATCATTAAAAAAACATTTACAGAGTAAGACCAGGGACCATTCACATATGACCTCCTGCATAATAAAGATGACAGAATTTCACTCCATTATCTTGAGATTGAGGAGGAATTTGTGTTCTATAAAGCAGTTAAAGAAAGTCAGTATCCCACAAATTAGGTTGTTGTATAGTTTAGCTTTCAGATTCTGAATTTTGATAGACTTTCACCTTCATGAAGTATCCTCTTTGAAAAACAAACAAAAAAGATGCCTCAAACCCCAAACTAAAAAACCCTACATTTCCCAAAACCCAGAAGGACTTCACACTCCTCCCTAAAAGCTATTCTCTTATGACTCAATCTCCTTCTTGTTAGGCTAGAGAAATGAACATTTCTTCATATTCAGACTCTTTGCCTCTGCCATATTCCTCTAAACTAATGACCATACCTGTAGTTCTTTTCTCCAGTCTTTCCATATTATTCTGTAACCAATAACGCCAGAGAGTCTTACTGTAGCTCTGATGTTACTTAAATTCTTTATTACTTTCAACCCTCCCTACACTTGCTACACTTTTCAGAACAGTTCATAGGTTCTGGAACACAAGGTGCCAAGAGCTTGGTTTGCCATCTACTACCAACTCAATGGACCTTGCAAAAGATGCTGTTGCCCAGTGAATTTAGCTTAGCCTATTGCCAGCACCCCATAACATTAGTCTCTCTTCATTTGCAGCCTTATACATTTGTTTATTCTGTACATTTCTAGCTGCAATCATCTTTTTATAAAGATACCCTAAATTTAGTTGAAAGATGCTCAATTTATAAGTATCTATAACCACCAATGCCTTTAGCTGCACAACTCCTATATAAAGGAGAAGATATATTATCATAGAAGATTCCTATTGTCTAGAAGATTTAGACCAGTAACTAGTTTCTGCTTTTCTGGAACCTGGAATCTGTTCTGCTGCATAAATGCAAAATTATTTTTCTTGCTGGCAAGAATGAATCAGAACTTAACATTCTAATAATGAAATTAAGGTTGAGCTTCTAAACTCACAAGAATTTTAATTTCAAAATAAACGTTCCCATAGACACATCATTTTTACTCCATGAATATGCTTTCTATCCAAGGTTTTTAACTTAATCATTGTCTAGTAACACAAAGCATTACACAGAAAAAACCTCACAACCACATTACCTAGCATGTTTTTGCCAACAAAAACTTTGGCTAGACCTGCAACTAAAAAAAAGAAAAATATCCCCAAAAACCTATTTGTAGCTAAAGATCCCCTCCATGACTCAACAACCCTGAATAACTTTTGCATTTAGCTACATAAAGCTAACTTTTTTTCAAACCACCCATTTTATTTAGATCTCTTGATGTACTGTGTTTATGCCTTAAAAAAGGAGATAATTCCAGAAGTTTCAAGCAATTCATGTATTTTCAGATGTCTGGAAGGGTAGTGCCTTGTAAAAGATGAACAGAACTAACCTTAGCCATGCCAGACCAGCAAGCATATCGTGAGTGCATCTTCCACACAAACTGAAAAAATGAAATCAGTGTTTATCTATTTCCCTCTGAAATCTCACAGTGGTGCAGGAAAATGTTCTATCTAAACACTTATATCTGGTAAAACAAATGAGGGTATGACAGATTGATGGGACATTACCATCCTGTTTATAAGCAAATACTCCACCAGAACTCCAGCTGAAATCTCACATCAACACTATGTCTACCAAAAATAAAACATGGCAGGGTGCTTGAGAGTTAAATTTATGAAGCTCCTGTATGACTGCACTAAAATGAGAGCAGGAATTCAAGAATGAAACCAGAAATTTAAATCTGAGTAGGTAAAATGTAAGCATCAATGTAAAATTCTTCTGAAACTTTGTGTTTCAAAGACAATTTTAAACTGCTACTTAAAAAGAAGTGGTCATTTTGCAGATTTCCTTTAGGAAAGATATGATTGAAGGCAAATCATAAAGAAAAAACACAGAAACTTCAGATTTATTTTGGAAGAGTTCTGCAGGAAGCAATAGCACTGAAGACTTAACTGCAGCAGCAGAGCTTCATGGTTAAATATTACTCAGCAGCAAATAACAAGAGGCCAGTTACAGGACAGGGCTGTAGAACAACCTGACCTGGGCAAGTCAGCGGCTTCTGGCCTGCAGGAGAATCCTTTCAGCTTTAACACCTGCTGGAACATCAACCCATCTCCTCAAAGAAAAGTCCCTTCTACAGAAAGCCAATTCATTTTCCACAGGTTAAGATCTAAAAGCAGCTGTTTTTTCTTTCCAGTACCAGAAAACTGATACTTTTCCTTTAAATTTACAATTCCTTTCCACAGGGGAACAGACACTGCAGATTATCCTGCTTCTCTATGCAGAGAAGCTCTGCTAAGCAGAGGTTGTTGCCAGGTCCTTAACTTCAGAGTCACTCAGAAAGGCGATCTTCAAAGCCCATACTCCCTCCCAAAGCTTGCTCTTCAAACTGAGAAGCAGGTCCTTAGCTCAGGCAGGAATGCATGGCTGGGTGTATTTTAGCACGGTTCAACTGGCACTAAGGGCCAGGAGGTCATTCCACACTTACTGGATGTTTTATATTGCTCAATAAGGAACTGGCAACTTAACCTGGTGTGCTGGTTTCGCTGGGGCAGAGTTTATGGGACTGCGTTTTGAATTTGTGCTGAAAACAGCGTGGATAACACAGGGATGTTTTAGCTATTGCTGAGCAGTGCTTGCACAGCATTAGGGCCTTTTCTGCTCCTCATATATTTCAATAGATACTTGCATTTTAAATAATACATACTTCAAGAAAGAACTCCTGAACATGCAGGAGCAGGCTGTCCCTATGTGCCAAAAGATGAGACATGAGGAAGATGACCAGCCTGGCTGAGCAGGGAGCTTTCGCAGGAACTCAGAGGAAAAAAAGAGAATGTATCATCTGTGGAAAAAGGGTCAGGCAACTCAGGAAGTGTTTAAGGATGTTGTTAGGTCATGCAGAAAGCAAATCAGAGAGGCAAAAGCTCAAAACTTTATCTGGCCACTTCTGTAAAGGATAATAAAAAGTGTTTTTATAAATACATCAATAACAAAAGGAGGGGTAAGGCAAACCTCCACTCTTTACTGCACATAGAGGGAGAATATAGTCACCAAAGATGAAGAGAAGGCTGAGGTACTTAACACCTTCTTTGCAACAGTCTTCAACACTGAGAACAGTTACCCTCAGGGCAACTGATCTCCTGAGCCAGAAGACAAGGAGCAGAATGGAACCCCTGTAATCCAGGAGACAGCAGTTAGTGACCTGCTGAGCCACCTCGATGTTCAAAAGTCTATGGGACTGGATGGGATTCATCCTAGAGTGATGAGGCAGCTGGTGGAAGAGCTCACTAAGCTGCTGTCCATCATTTACCATCAGTCCTGGCTAACCATATCTGTTAAAAAGTTACCAGGTGTTAACAGATGACTGGAGGTTGGCCATTGTGACACCCATCCACAAGAAGAGCCTAAAGGAGGATTTGGGGAACTACAGGCTTCTCAGCCTGACCTCAGTGCCCAGCAAGGTTATGGAGCAGATCATCCTGAGTGTGATCACATGGCAGTACAGGACAACCAAGGGATCAGACCCAGCCAGCACGAGTTTAGGAAGGGCAGGTCCTGCCTGACCAACCTGATCTCCTTTCATGACCAGGTGACACAACCTGGTGGATGAGGAGAAGGCTGTGGATTTAGTCTACCTGGACTTCAGCAAAGCCTTTGACACCGTCTCCCACAGTATAGTCCTGGAAAAGCTGGCAGCCCACGGCTTGGACAGGTGCACTCTGTGCTGGGTTAGGAACTGGTTGGAGAGCCGGGCCCAGAGAGTGCTGGTGAACGGGGTTGCATTCAGTTGGTGTTTAGTCATAGTGGTGTCCTTCAGGGATCAGTGTTGGTCCTAGTCCTGTTTAATATCTTTATTGATGATCTGGATGAGCAGACTGAATTAGCAAATTTGCAGACAACACCAGATTGGGTGAGAGTGTTGATCTGCTGGATGATAGGAAGGCTCTGCAGAGAGACCTGGACAGGCTGGATCAACAGGCTGAGACCAATAGGATGAGATTCAACAAGCACAAGTGCTGAGTCCTACACTTTGGCCACAACAACCCCCTGCAATGCTACAGGCTTGGGAAGAGTAGCTGGAAAGCGGCCCATCAGAAAAAGACCTGGGGGTGCCGGTCAACAGTGTCTGAACATGAGCCAGCAGTGTTCCCAGATGGCTAAGAAGGCCAATGGCATCCTGGCCTGGATCAGCAGTAGAATGGCCAGCAGGAGCAGGGAAGTGATTTTTCCCCTTTACTTGGCATCGGTGGGGCTGCACCTCCAATACTGTGTCCAGTTCTGGGCCCCTCAGTTCAGGAAGGATATTGAGGTGCTGGAGCAGGTTCAGAGCAGGACAACGAAGCAGGTGAAGCGTCTGAAGCACAAGTCCTATGAGGAGTAACTGAGGTAGCTGGGTTTGTTCAGCCTGGAGAAGAGAAGGTTCAGGAAGGACCTCATCACTCTCTAAAACTCCCTGAAAGGAGGTTGTAGCAAGGTCAGGGTCAGTTTCTTCTCCGAGGCAACTAGTAGGTAGGATGAGAAGACACAGTCTTAAGCTTCACCAGGGCAGGTTTTGGTTGGTCATTAGGAAGAAATTCTTCACGGAAAGGGTGACTAGGTACTGGAAGGGGCGGCCCACAGAGGTGCTGGAGTCACCCTCACGGGTGCTGTTTAAGGAGAGACTGGATGTGGCACTGAGTGCCATGGTCTAGTTGACACGGTGATGTTCAGCCATAGGTTGGACTCGATGATCTCAGACTTTTTTTCCAACCTAATAGATTCTGTGATATCACCCCACCAGTGAGTAGATGGGGTGCACAGGAAGTTGGGAATGGACACAGCCAAGACAGCTGGGCCCAACTGACCAGAGCAATATCCCACACTGTATGGCATCATTCTCAGCATATAAAGCTGGGGGAAAGGGATAGGAAGTGGGGGATATTCAAAGTGATGATGCTTGTCTTCCCACATCAACATTATGCATAATGGAGCCTGGCTTTCCTGGAGATGGCTGAACACCTGCCTGCCAGTGGGAAGTGAGGAACAGATTCCTGGTTTTGCTTTGCTGGTGCATGCAGCTTTTGTTTTACCCATGAAACTGTAATTTTATCTCAACCCACGATTTTTCTCACTTTTACCCTTTTAATTCTCTCCCCCATCCCAGTGGGGCAGAGTAAGCAAGAGGCTGCTTGAGGCTTAGTTGAGATTGCCCTACTAAATGTATTGCAATAAGCACTCTGAAATGCTACCACTTGTCAGCATTCCTGTCAGCTCTCAGCAAAGAGTTGGTAGGTCAGAGTCTGTCCTGAAAAGAAATGTTTCCTGTTTTTCTTCATTTTTTACTTCCTCATTAAATACTTTGCTTTTGCTTTAGATAGTTCTTTACAACTTTTTTAAAAAAACAAATTCCCCATACGATTTTTGGCAGAAGAGTAACTACATACATACCAGGTCAATCAGTACAATGCACCACACCATTTTTTGAGCGAGGAAACCCAGTGAACTTAATAAACACTTTAATTAAGCATACTGACATTTTAGAGAAGAAAAAAAATAGTTTACTGTTACTGACTGCAGAGCCTCTTTGGATTAAGTTTTGCATCCAACCACAAATAAAATTAAATGGTCTACTCTATTAGAAACATTCTTCTTTTTCCATATTACCACTTTAACCCCAAACACATTATATGTATTTCTGCCTCCTGGCTGTCAGCCTTCAATTCCCTTCTCTTCCCAAGTATAGGAAACCAAACCACCAACTAGCAGCTATAAACTTTTTTGTGCACACCCTCTCAAGGAGAGTCACACATGACAACACAGGAAGTTAACCTTCTTTCACAGACCCACAGAAGAGCTTCAGAGCTTGTTGCCCAGAAAGGTTGTGGATGTTTCATCCCTGAAGTGTTCAAGGACGTATTGGATGGGGCCCTGAGCAAGCTGATCTAGTGGGTGGCATCCCTGCCCATGGTAGAGAGGTTGGAGCTAGCTGATCTTTAAGGTCCTATCCAACCCAAACCATTCATGTACATGAATGTTAAGCTATGGATGAACCTGTTCTGTATCAGCCCTACTTCCATGACAGGTTTTTTCATCAATATTTCAAAAGCATTAGCACTAGAGACAGGCCAAAAGAGCCAAACACTGGCCCTCAGTGCTCCACTTCATGGCCATCCCAGGTCACCAGCCAGAGGCTTTTAACATGCTGCAAGAAGCACAATATTTAGACAGTTTCAGGGATCCTCAGGTTGCTTCTACCACAGCATCAGGCCACCAGAAGCAACAGTATTTTATCCTTCAGTAATCAGCCTGGAAGGTCACATATCCCTGGGAATGTTCTTTCCAACCCTACCCCACAGCCAGAGACCATTCCCTTCCACAGCAGCAGCACAGGTTTGTTCACTAACAGGCACTGGGGCACTACAACACAGAGAGAGGGACCCAAGCATATGGGCCATGATTCCTTTTGGAGATAAAATTAATTACTAGGTCTGTATGTAGACAGCACCTCAAGCACTATTTTCATAAATCTATCTTACTAGTACCTTCCCAGGTTGATTAGGAGTAGAGGACAAGAAGAAGAGAACTAGAATTACTTCTAGATGGCCTAGCTTTTACAAAACTAAAGTTAGTGCAGAACAGCAGCTATTGGCTGGATTCATCACTGATCACTGGTGGGGGACAGGGGGAAGGCATCTACAAATCACAGCATTCACATTCTGAAAAACAGAGTTCAGGTTTCACAAAAACATATTTGAGAGCTGGCAGGCTGTTTTGTCAGAAGTGACCTGTGTCACATGTTTCAAAAGTGAGGAATGATTCTTGCACACATAATGAGTAACAGAGTTGTCCAAAACACCTCAAGAAGCTCTGATTATCAGATCAATAGCAGGTATCCTCAGTGGGTCTTCCTCTGCAGATACTTGATAAATGCCTCTTATTTGAGGTTAAACTATCTTCTGGTGAAGTGGAACTGAGGTGTAGTAGATAACTATATGCTAGCTTATGATTTGTAACACTGAGTTTAACTTCAAACCAGCCTCCAATTAGCAATTTGAAAAAATATTTAAACCTTGCTAAATGGGTAGAAGCAAAGGCCATGGATCTTGCAAACTGAATGAAAAGATGAATGGTTTTATTTTTTGGAAGAGAAACTCACATCAATACCATGGGACATAAACTTAGGCCCACTCAACAGATAATTTTTATGACTTGTTTCAATGTCTTCAATGGTTTATAGGCAGATTCTCAAGTAAGAACACATGCAATGAATTCATGCATAATTAGTCTTGAGATAATTACAAATGCTTCTACTCCTTACCAACCACCACAAGTTTCTATTCAGTTGAAATCTTCTTCACTGGGTGCTTCTAAATAGTTGCTATTTGACAAAAGCAGAAGGCAGTTCTGGTGATTCAGTGGGTTGCTTTCAGCTAGTACCAGAAGTGGGAGACTGTGCCAGACATAGTGCTGCTGACTGGGTTTTGTGGGAATATATTTAAAACTTGTTCATCTCATTCAGATAATTTTATCACAAGACATGTGACTTGTGTTTTCAGAACTTGTACTGGCTAAGATAAACACATGGCTTTTACATTTCCAGCGTTACTTCTCCCTTTTAATTCTACTTCTGGCTTCTCTGCCTACAAAATTAAAAGCATATTTAGTATCCACTGTTTAGAGGCATTAATTCAAGGATTAAAGAAACTAAAACCACACAACAGGCATAGTATATAATCAACCTCATCTCATCTCATTAATGTTCTCTAACCTGGTACAAAGGGAGTACCACTAAAAATCATAAACTCAGTTCTGAACTTTCTATACAAAATAAGCTACAAAGAGCAGTGTTATCACTGTCCAGTGTCCGCCCATTCAACTAAGAGGGGAAGCTACTTACAGAAAGGGAACTGCCTATAGATTTGCTTGCATTGCATCCTTTTCTTTCATAATTAAGGCAGCATCTCTAGGTCACAAAGTGTTCTGCCACTCAAAAGAGGATAGACGACAACTATTCCACTTCCACTGGGCTTCCAAGGCTTGAAGAAAAAAAGTTGAGCAGGACAATGTGGAAAGCACACACAATGCTAGAACAGGAAAGGAGATAAGGGAAACAATACAAATGTGATACATACAGCTATCTGCTGAGGGAGGGAAAGCTCCTTAAGAGTCTTACAGTCTCATAAAAACAAGAAGCAATCATGCTGGTAGGGATTGGAGGAGCATTTTTAGTCTCACAAGAGACATTTTTAGTTTCACAAAATTAGTGATTTACTTTTTGAATAAGCAACAGCCTGTATCAGGAGGGAAGAAGTAAAAACATAGATTCACTCTCATTATATCAGTGGGGATTTTTTTATTTGTTTTAAAACACCCAAGTCTCACTTGCAACAAATCACAAGATCTGATGATACCTTTCATGAGGCTTGGAAGATGTCAACTCAACTACATAGAGCTTTTTCTTTCATTTATTTTTATTACTATAAACCACTACAGATTCTGGTCATTTCTCCCTTTTCTGAATGAACCAAAATCTTTGCATTTTTTTGAGAGCAAATGACAGTCGGGAATTAAACAAAAAGCCCTGTAGAATATTACTGAAAGCCTTATTTCTACCTTCAACAACTAAGACGAGGGCCACAATGTCCAGATCACAGACCCCAGTGTGAAGAACAGAAACTGAATTTGCCTTTCACAACATAAGGCAATAAACTGCATGAAGCTTCAGTCCAATCACTTAAGTAACCTGCACAACCAGAAAGGGAAGCTGGTCAGCCCAAACCCCTCAGGGAAAGGGAAGCAGGGAGTAGGAACTCAACTAAAGGTCATTGAAACCACGGCACATCACACCTCTTTGTCTTTATACTGCTGTCCTTGAGTGGTTTGAGACGACGAGCTTAAATAGAAATCAAGGTTTGTTGATCCCATGTAGAGAAATTATTACACAACCAATAAGCAGCATTTAGACATTGCTTTTATTTTAAAGGTTACTTCAATCTTCCTAACTTTCGTTTTCCATTCCTAAGGAAGTGTACTACACTTTCATTTCTCTTGCCCTGCCTCCCAAACTGTTTCTTTGTGGTTTCTAGTTAGTATATTCTTACTAACATTTTCCTGAAGCTCTAACTAAGCTAATCTTCATTTTCCAGCTAATTACAGAATTAAGAGAAAAATAAAATCTCACATATTTAAATATCTATGGTTGAATATTATACATGACTAAAAACTCATAAGTAGACATCAGTTGCAGAATGTAAATCAAAAATTATCCTGCTATTTCAACTATACCGAAGACCACTATTTTAAACTAAGTATGTAAGAACAGTTGGATGGCCAGACAACATCCTTTCTCTGTATTTTGTAAGAGCTTTCTGAGGTACAAAACTGGGGTTAGGAATATTAAATCATGTAACAGAACATAGAAAATATGTCAGTGTATCAAAAGAAGAGGTTGAAGGGACAGGAAGAAGTATCTACACGACATGTTGAATTCTTATTGAACAAAATTATTCCAATCATCAATTCATTGGTCTGTAAACCAGGAAAAAACCCAAACCAAACCAAACCAACAAATAAAAAACCCAAAACAAAACAAACAAACAAACAAACTTATCAAAGGGCAGACCAGAAAAAACCTGAAAGCACAGAAGCTTTAATTCATAATAAGATATTAGACTGTTTGAGTACTGAAAGTTTTAAACATGCCTCGTCCTGGAGTCCTGTACATGAAATTTCTACCATGCTACAGCCAACACTGAAACATACTTTTGCTGCAATGGAACCAGTGAGAAGGCAAAACCTGATATACACATTTTCCTGGTTTTGCATTATTTATAAAACAGTAATAAATTCAGGCTCACACGGGTCTTTAGGCTATCAGCAGAGATCTTCCACGAACGGCTTCTTGGCGGCCCATGCAAAGCCAACTTCAATTCTTGCCTGCTTCCTAAGAGGTGGAAAGATATACTGAAAGATTCACAAACACATTTGATTATCTATCTCCCTTTAAAAATCACAATAAGAAGTTCTCTTCTAGATTTGTTTCTTTCCACACCCAGGTAGGTGTGAAAATCTTGTATGCTTATTGAGTTGGTTATCCTAAAGGAAGTTATCCTGGATCTCCTCTGAGGAAGGATGACAAACTACTTATGGTAAGAATTCAAATTAAGAGCAAAAAACCCACGACCATCTCTGCTCTCTGCAGCATCACTTGCATAAATTAAATTTAATCAACAAGCTGAAATCTCATTTCCTAGGCATATCTTCAGGTGCTGAATATGAAGTTACAGTTAATATGACAGGCATGGGAAAAGGAATTTATCACAACTTTGATGCCTTTTAATCAGCCCCCTGGATGTTCTACCCAGTGTTCTCCTGAAAGAAAGGAAATAATTCAGACTCGGAAAAGAAAATTATTCTTTCTGTTCCATAATTTTTGATGGTTCCAAACGTATCCACCACAAACAGAGTCTTTCTAGATGGAGACCCAAACAAAGGTTACTTGTTTGGATATTTTGCAATAGCACAATGTGACTCAGAGGAGGGATTACTAAGTGTACCTTCAGTTCAGGCAATGAAACACTGCCTCTTCGAAGCTCACAGGGCTTGTGGCTTCAACACGAAACAGTAAATGGCAGTGAAGCAAACAACTCATCTAGATACAAGATGTGATTGCAGTGTGAAGTAAAGATACTTAAAGTAGCCTAGAGTATCAGGAGCAGCTCAGCCAAGGCATTGTGAAGCTGGTTATGAGTCTCCCTGCCTTATACACTTGTGGTTGTATGTGAGATGATACAAGAAATGTACTCGCCATACATGAGCGCTCAAAGTAACTGTAAAACCGTACAGCTAGCAGCTAGTTACCTGCCCCACACTTGTATTTTAAGCACCTTCCTTCCAAACAAAAGACTAAAAGTTCATTGCATAGTCAATAGAAAGACATCACAACCCTGACTGCCTAAGTTCAAGCACCTGAAAATCATAATTTTAAGTGGCTATTTGTTTTTTCAGTATGGAATGTGACTGGTACCCCAGAAGGAAAAAAAAAAAAAAAAAAAAAAAAAAAAAAAAAAAAAACAAAACCATAACATGCAACTGAGTCAACATGAGTTACTTTGTACACATTCATCTCTATGTTACAGCTTATGAAGCTCTCTGCTGCTCTGGGCAACACTATTTACTGAGCTAGCAAAAGAACCACTGGCCGTCCAGGTGTTTTCCCCCTCATGCTCACACTGTTTAAAGAGTTGGTTTTTTAAACAGCTCAGGCGTACATTTCACAAATCCTGAAGTCAAACTGAAGAGCTCAACAGAGCATTAATAACTCGCCTTCATGCACAGAACACCTATTTTGCCTTTACATATACCCTACTAGGAGACCAGTTCTTGGACACCCTTCTGAAATTTTCTACAGTCTCCTGATCCACCAGGAAGATAAATTTCCATATGTCTGCAATTTTTGTCAGCAGCTTTGCCATTGCATTTACATTGTTTTACTAGCCATTTTTCTTCTTTGTGCCTCCCTCCCTCCCTCATACATTTTCAGTAATGTCACAAAGCAGACAGTCAGTACTTTAACCTTTCAGCTATCAAGTCAGTTTTGACAGATACATCTGGAAAATACACCTCTTCCTTCAGTAACCAGAGAAGAAAGGATGCAATGTCAAAGGCACAAACTCTTCATTATGAAGATTCTCAGTTTTGCTCCAAACTACAATCTGTGACTTTAAAACATGACTCATTCAATTAATTCAAGAACTTGCTCAAACTCATTTGTCCTAATGAGGACTCCAGAGTTTCTCCTGCTTCTCAAACCACAATGCCTTGGCATAACACTGGACAGCTTTAGCCAGGCACAGATCGCAGGTCACTGATACTATTCAGGGAGAGTCTCACTTGAACTGCTGAGTAGTTTCCCACTTGAGCTAGAACAGGACAGTCACTTTGCAAGTTATTTATTAAATACCACACTCTAAGTGGGAATTTAACGTGGGGCTGGAATACAGAAGGTATTGCAGCAGTTCATACACAACACTTATCTTGGCCTGCCTCGAGTACTCACAACAAGGTGGCATAACCTCCATAATAGCTTGCCTTTGCAAGAGTCATTACTAAAACTACATATTAGAAATAAAATTCCCCCTCCAATAAAGTGAGTGAGCCATAGCTGAATAAACAAAGTGTGTCACTTTGTCTCCTGTTTCTTTTGGATATGTATTTTTCACAATTCTGTCTGACAAGGTATTTTCATATTTTTACTTCATTTGCATACCAAAGCACTTTCAGCTGCAATGAATTTGCTACCTTTGAGTTTACTGGTGTATCACTGGATTTTTAAGTTGTGGAACATGGAAAATAGAACTTTCTTCAGTACTTTCACCAGACAATTCATTATTTCTTCATATTTTTAATCACTGCTGAGGTTAATCTGCTCTTTTCAGAAAACTTTCATTGCAGAAAGAAGTCATCTGGTGTGCTGTTTCACAACAACAAAACCATGCTTCTAGCGATGGTCTTAAGTTAAACCTTTATTCCTGCCTCTGAATCTGCCTCAGAGGCTTTAGATACAGAGCTCATTGACAGTGAACTCTCTTCAGGGATTTCCTCATGTACGCAAGAAATTTTTCTCAGCAGCTAGCCATATTGTCCCTTTGAACTTACACTCTTATGATTTCCTTTTCAAGATGTGAAAAATATATAACCTATAACCATGCACAGTAATCCCAGGGAAACCATGGTACATCTGTATGAGGCACTGGTCCTCAGCCATCATTGTTTTACATACAACAATTACGAACAACTGACATGCAGAGGCCAAAATAATATTCTGCAGAATAATTTTTTCCCAGGGCAAAAAATAAAAAAATAAAGTCAAAGACTCTTGGTGGTAACTGGCCCCTGAGCCATGACTCACCAGCAACAAACTAAGGGCTTTTTATTCTCCATAATTTCCATCTTTCCACCTCATGCTTTTGTCCTTGCCTCTTGAGCACAGGTACACACTCAGTAGCCTTCCTCACTAAATCATCTCTGATGCCTAAGACACTTTTCGAGGTGATATCCCCTATGCACTTTCGAAAAGCAACTCCCTCAACTAAAGACACCTTGTTACACATTCAGCAACACCCCACCCCAACCACTGCCAGCATTCCACCAGGTTCAGAAAAGGCACATGCATCAGAGTCCTTTCTGGTTTTGCCTAAACTACCCGACCATCTCATCTGCAGCTTCTTTTCCCTTGCAGTAATCCTCTACTTCAAAAAGTCAAAACCAGCAGAACATCAAACAGAGTAGCTTCATTCTTGAGGAAAATACGTCACTTAAATCCTACCCTTTCTTCATTCTGTTTCAACGTGCTGGAGGACCATTTTTCCACCTTCT
Source organism: Myiozetetes cayanensis (assembly GCF_022539395.1). Classification (NCBI taxonomy): domain Eukaryota; kingdom Metazoa; phylum Chordata; class Aves; order Passeriformes; family Tyrannidae; genus Myiozetetes; species Myiozetetes cayanensis. Next base: position 92,499,048 of record NW_026087742.1, on the reverse strand, counting down.
CTACTGCCAATTTGCATATTGTTCACCATATAGGAATGTTAGGCCCCAGGGTAGACAGGAGACCAGCCTGTCTGGGCTGATCTCCGATTACAAGGACCAAGTCACATCCCATCCCAGGTTCCTCCTGAGAACTTCATTGGGCCTCCACCCTTATGAGGAAACAGAACAAAGTTGCATCAGGGAAAGTTCAGATTGGACATTAGGAAAAGGTCCTCTACTGAGAGGGTGGTCAATCCCTGGTACAGGCTCCCCAGAGAACCAAGATGTCACAATTCAAGAAGCATATGGAGGATGCTCTTGGTCATACAGTTTAGTTTCAAGTAATCCAGCAAGGAGCAGGGAATTGGACTTGATGATCCTTATGGATCCCTTTCAACTCACGGATCCTTTCTGCACATATTCTATGTGCAGAAGGAAGTGTACATCATCAACACAGATAGACTGTGAGGGAAAACAAACAAACAAACAAAAAAACCCACAACAATAAAAAATATCAAAGCCTAACTAAGCAAGGGAGGAACTTAACACTTCAACACTTCTTACCAGGAGGAACCTAACACATCTTGCCAGCTAAACATTCACACCTAGCCCGAGAAAGCTCAGCACAGGCAGTTGCCTGCACTGCAGCTTGTGAAACCCTAGTGGTCAGATATCAGAAGCTGTAAGCAATTCACATGTGCTCACCAGTACTGATCCATCAGACATCAGCAAACCAGTCACAAGAGATGTATGCACTCATTAGGCAGGTACACTGCAGTTGACCTAAGCCACAGAAAACCCTTTTCCAGGCTATGTTTATCTCTTTTGTCCCTAACTCTACTAGGTCTGACAAGTGAAAAAAAAAAAAAAAAAAAAAGCTGCAGGTGCAAAATAAGGGGGTGGAAGGTGTAAAAATATGAACTGATAGCTGAATATTCAGAGAGGAAAATAATCCAGTCAGTTCTTGCAGAGAGATAGCTCACAATGAGAGGAAGGAAAAGAAGGAAAGTCTGCTTTCCCAGTTAACCTTTATGTTTCCCCATCATAATGCTGCATGAATATCTGTTGGCAAGTTCAAAACTCAGCTTCTTAAAATAGAATTACAGGATCCTGATGTGAACTTTCTAAACCACTTGTCATTAATTTACTGGTTGGCTGCTCTAATACTAAGCCAGCAACACAAATAATTAAGAAACCTTGCTGCTGAGGGCACCACTTATCTGTCAGATGAACAAATGTCAACTTAGAGAGACTGAAATCTAACAGAGAAACAAATTTTACCTTTTGAAATACAGAGGCATCAGAAAACATGCCTGGACAACCAAAAGACTCCCACAATACCATTAGCTGCAGCCACCTCACATTATTATTTTTGGTTCAATGGTGGTGGAGGACCAAGACCTTCAAAACTTCAGATGCTTTCTGCTACCAGTGACAAAAGACTACATGCTAGCTCAGAGCTGCATGCCATCATCACCCAGCAGGAAGTTTTGGTTTACTCTGCAGCTGTTGTCAGCACTGCCTAGAAGATACATTACACTCACACACTATATATATATAGCTTTGACATCCTGAGTGTCCAACATGTCTTCACGAGAGAAAGTTCTTCTGGCTGATGCTGTTAATTACTTTCCCTGTACCAGAAAAGTACTACTTCAAATATATTGGTATGAAGGTCTCAAAGAATGTACCTCAAATGCTTTAGAGACTAGGCCATATCCAGTAGACTAGTCCTTCAAAACATGTTAAAAGTGTAAAGTTTCTCTTTTTTTTGTATAGTTTATGCCACTTTTTTTCTTTATTCCTTCGAATTAGCTCATCCAAAGAGAAAACAAACAAGGGCAATCTGTAGCATAAGAAGATAAGGAGTAATAAATAATTTTCTGCACCAACCACAAATACAACAGCAATGCTAGGTCAGACACAAGACATCTATCCAAAGCCCTGACAGTGAAGAAATAGTCAAAACCAGATGGCTAGGAAAAAAAAACAAACTTCAAAACATGGCAAGCATATGATACTTCTCACAAGTATTCTTCCATCTGTGGCTCATTTGTTTCTTTGAGTTGAATGCAATTTCCAAATAACTTCTCTCATAATCATCAAATGGAAAACTGGAAATGTTGAACTATTTGCCATGAGCATTTACATAAAAAAGCCAATCAAGTCTGACAGCTTCTGCACACCCATTTGACAAGACTTGTGGATAAGAACATGAAAGATTTAGATTATACTAAGCAGTTGATTTTTCCAAGATAAGGAGGGGTGTGAATGTACAGCCAGGAGGAAAAGAGCCCTCCCTGGAATAACTGATTTGCACTTCAGTCTTGACTTGGTAGAACAGGTCAGGTGTGGACACTGCGATTCACTGAGTGATAACGACACAGAAACATACATTTTAAGCACTGTGGCAAGAAAATTTCATTCTTCCTGGAAAAATCAGAGAAGTAATACAATATCAATGCAGTGATAAGTGAAAATGACACATATTTTAAATAATTCAGAAGATGGGCAATTAAATTTGTGTCATACTAATATCCATCCATGCTTAACTTTTGGTCCGTCACCACTACTACAGATATTCTCATCAATCACTGAATTCTAATCTTGTATAAACAAAACTCTGTATTACAGGAATGAAACTTCAGTGTATTGAGGCTTCACTGTTACAGCCAAATGCCTGACCCACACCAGAACAACAAAAACCATACAAGCCAAACTACAAGTAAAATATAGGGGACTTCTATGGAGATAACGGTCCCCAAAATAATGCTGATAAGCAACAACAAAAATGAACATACATTCACATACTAAATATAACACAAACTGAGAAAGTTAAAAAAGACGATGAATTCCAGTTTACCTTGTTGCAAATCACTTATTCCATGGAGGGCTCTTTTTCTCTTGGCTATACATTCACACCCCTCCTTATCTTGGAAAAATCAGCTGCTTAGTCTAGTCTAAATCTTTCATGTTCTTAATCCACAAGTCTTGTCAAATGGGTGTGCAAAAGTTGTCAGACTTTACTAGTCTTTACTAGTAAAGTAGTTACTACCAAGCACCCCCATTTTTCTAGGCCAAATCTTTTATATTTCTAAAATGTATATTGTATAAAGTACTATTGAGGTATTAAGATGGACATCTTGAGCTGGCACTCTTTATTTAGTGAGTATATATATAATAGTTTATCTGTTTTAGGTAGGATGAATGTAAACTTTAAAACTTTTGTTATTTTGCCATGCTAAAGAATTTTAAATTTCCTGGATGATTGTTTCCTGCTGGATTTCTCTACAATACCTGCACATACATAATTGAAGAAAACAATGTATCTGTATTTGATAACCACATAACTGCTTCACAAGAATGCAGTAGTAAGCAACTCAAGTTAACAAACAGACAAAAAAGCTAAATTTTAAACTCCTCCTTACTACATAAATTCCAAGCTTAGTTGGTACCCACCTGGTAGAGATAAGATAGTGAGACCAATTGAGAGATAAGAGCCACTGGCCAAGGTCTCCAGACATGTTGTGGCTAGTAAAAGCATAAGGTCCGCACAAAATAAAAATAATAAATAAATAAATTATGCAGGCTTTTGAATCCTCTTGTGACTTAACATCAGGGTTACAGGTGTCCACATGGTCCCTTCCTTCTTCACCAGGACAGGAGAAAGCATATATAAGCCCTGGGAGCTTCTATTTCTTCTAAGATTAATGAGACCCGAAACTCCCTAAAACAGTCTAGCCCTGTCTTAGCAACTTCCATCGTTCTGCAGGACCCCAAGTCAACAGAGAGGTAGTGAAAGAGTCCACTCCTGCCTGTGAAACACAAGAGAAGGGACAGCTGGGCTCAACACTCGGTCCAAGAATAGAGAAGGATAAGGAAGATGTGTTATACCACCCCTGGTAAAATACAGCAACACTTTTCAACAAGTGTTCTACAAGTACAGCTTCAGCAATCCTGCTACAGAAGTCCTGCCAAGCCTTAGGGAGCAGCAGGAGCTTCCACTGCAGTGCTATGCAGGCAGCAGCATCAGCAGTGGCCTGTTCCAGGGTGCAGAGGAAACCATGGCCACTGAGAAGGCAATTGAGTTCTGAACACTTGTGTTGCCCTGAGACAGGAATCACCTGGGTGCTTCATCTGGCATATGGAGAACCCAACTCTGGAGCTTTCCAGATACCACACAGAGCTGGAACCTGAAGCCTTAACTAACATGGACTGCAATAAGAATTAATGATTGGGAAAAAATAAAGGTTCTAAACCCAGACAAGCCTTGGAGGGACTTATTTTATTGTCTACAATAAAAAAAATCAGAAAGGTGTAATGGAAATTACCAAAGAATAGCATCACTAAGATAATTCTTCTGTTGAAATAAAGCCCACTATTAATGTCCGACGTGGTCTGGCTTAAACAGAAACAAGCAGCAATTGCCCACAGGAGACTCCCCACAGTAAAACACATCAATTCCAAAACTGAAGTCGATTTTTTTTTTTTTCCAAAAATACTACAAAGGACATAGAAAGTATTTTTAAACAGAGCTACTGAAAGCTTTCATCATAGTAATAGATTAAGAAATGCAAGAAGCAAAAGTTCTTAAACATCTCCTCCCCACCCCACAAAAGTGTTTCTGCATAATTTCTCGGCAGTTTCATCTCTCCCCTTCCTCCTTCTCAATTCCTGATGCAGGAAAAGCCGTTTTGGACTAGATTGTGACATGAAGTGACACAGCACATGAACTTCCCTCCCAAACGTCACCAAGAGGAAACTGGAATATTGCACGATGCTGCAGCTCCACAAGTTTCACAAGGACATATAATCAGTATTCTTCATGTTGCCACTAATAAATCTTTTAAAATCCAGCTAAACATGAAAACAAACAAAAAAATATTGAACAAGATTATTTTTCCCCAAGATCAATTTAGGCAGCAAGAACGTTTATAGACCTCATTTATCCGGACAGTCTTGGTCCTTTACATGACAGAGGAGAGCTTCCTGACTAAATAATCAAGAGCAAGACATTCATATGACTACACATGACCACAACCCATGCTCCTTCCTGCATCCCGGAGACGCTGCTTGCCACAATACAGCAGGCCAGACAGCTCCTTGCTGCTATCCCAGACAGAAACTTCCTGCAGCCCGTGCTCTCTGTGCATTAATTCCTTATGCTCTTATTGCTGTGGAGAAGGGGAACGCCACGTCTGAACGGCTGGCGAGCAGCGCGCTTTTGGAAGTCCAAGTCTGACACCAGCTGACATCAAAGGGATGCTCAACACCACACATCGAGAAGGGATGAGCAGAAACTGTAACCTCTCGAATTCCTACCTGAATTTGCCGTCAGTAGCAATCTACTCAGGCAAAAGAAAGCAAACCGGCGCCTCAATCTTCCCTGTACGTCCACATTTCGCAAGCAAGTTCAAAAATATCAAAGATGAGCAGACGGAAGGCCCCTTCTGGCCCGCCAAAATCGTATTTCTTTTCAGACTTTATCCTACCTCCCAAATCCTGTGGTTCAGGGGACTGACTGTAAGGTAGTGCCGAAACAAGGCGCTAAGCACCAGGGCAGGGTTCCTGGGGTCAGCCTTCCCCTCCGAGGCACCGGGGGGGTCACCTCTCCACCTCCTGCCCTCCGCTTCTCGGAAAGGTAAGGCTGTCCCGAGCCAGGACACCCGATCGCAATCTTTCCCATCCACAGCTCGTACATTAGGGCAGAGCCAAAACTAGGGAAAAGAAAGCCATAGGTATCGTGACCCAGGCACGGAGGGTGTCGGGGGCAGCGCCGCTCTCCCCGGACTCGGAGGAGAGAGGTAGCCCGCCGGCAAACGCCGCCGAAGTTTTTGGGAGCCCCGTTCCGCCGGGAAACGCCGAGAGCCCGCGGGGCCGGAGCCGCGCTCCTCCGGGACGCCCCCGCTCACCTGCGGTGTCCCAGATGGAGATGTTGTACGGACCCCACTGCTTCAGGTAGAAGGCACCGCCGACGGTGCTGACCGTCTCCTGGAAGCGCCGCTCCATGTAGCGGTGCAGCAGGGAGGTCTTGCCCACGTTCATGTCCCCCAGCAGCACTACCTTCCCGTCCGGCTTCTTCATCGCGGCTCGGCTGGGCTCGGCTCCCCGCCGGCGGCCGCTCCGCCCCCTGCCCCGGCCGCCCCCCGGCCGGCCCGGCCCGCTGCGCCCGGCGGAGCCCCGGAAGCGGCGGGACGAGGGCCCGGAGCCGCCTCCGCCGGCAGCGCAAACTTCGGGCGCTCCGCTGGAGCCGCCGCGATCCAGCCCCGACTTCGGCTCCGGCTGCTCCTCCTCCCCGGGCCGGCCCCGCTCCCTCTGCCGCCCCCGCCAGGGGGAGGGTTCGTGGGCGAAGGGGCGGCCGGAGCACCGCGAATCCCGAGCCCCCGCCCCGCCCCGCCCCGCCCCGCCCCGCAGGAGCCGGGTGATGTGTCCCGGCCGCCCCGGAGCAGAGTGGCCGCTGCGGGGCTGCCGAGCAGCCGCCACCGCCGGGGGCATCGGCTGAGCCTTCGGGGGATGCTTCTGCTTCCCGGGCTGCCCGCGTCCTTCCCGCTGGAGACACCATAGCCACCAGCTCCGCAGCCCTCCTGGAGCCAGGCGAAAGCCCGCTCATCCCGCTCCCCTCCCGGAGTGTACGTGGGGGGGCGGAAAGTGCCTCCGAAATTAGGAGCACAGTCAGTTGCCCAGCTGCTGTGATTCGGGTTCATTCCATTTCAAGTGACAGAATTGCAACCATTTGAATTACCCAGAGATCTAGCCTATCATTTTTACATCAGTCCTCTTTGTGCCAAACAAATCCGGAAAAAAAAATATTTTAATAGGTTATAAACATGCGACAAATTTGGGGCAAATAAAGGGAAAATGTGCAGACCACATTATGGAGGGGAAACAACTGTTACAGGATTTTTAAGAGAACTTACCAGTCAATAATTTCCTCTCCCTCCCCATACAATAGCAGCACTTTCCAAAATAAATGAACACACATCCTTACTCTTGCATGTCTCATGTCGAAACTATTAGAATTTCTTTAGCCAGTCTAGGCTTCAGATTTATGAGATGCTTTGATTTTTGTTTACCTGCTAAAAACGACTAGCTATGTAGCAATGGGGAGTTTTAAGCCATGCCTACTTAATTTTGCTTATTCTGCTTTTACTGCCCATATTTGTGGTTTTGCAGCTGTACCCAGTGATACATAATTTCAGCTCAGAATCAGATACACTCCAGATATTAAAGTACTGGAAATACGCAAAGAGAGAGGATGTTATATTATTTGGTTAAAAAAAAAAAAATCTTACAAGTGACTCCAAAATATTAATATAGGATGTGATTCAGGACTATGTGAAATACTATGTGTGGGGGGTTGTTGCACTTTGATAATTGTGTGGCAGTATTTTTCTGTGGCATGTGCGGCCTTTGCTTCAGATTCCCATCTCAATCCCAGAGTTGGGAAACATATACTTATTGAATCAGGGTGCTTCTCTGAGGCAGTGCAAAGCAAGCAGTGTTCCTTCAGGTGCTTGGTATGAAAGTTTAAAAAGAACAGACATTCTTTTTGCATGGATACTGCCTGCAAATTCCCAAGTGCAATATACATTACACCCTTTTGAAGTGGCAGATGCCATTTCAGAAAGAGAATTTGGTATCAAATAGCTTGGACCATAAGCATCTGCACGAGCAAAAGGATCCTGAGTTTATGTACTCTCACCTTATGCATTGTATTCTGTCTGCAGAATAAACAGCTAAAAGCTTAAACACAGTTACTGATTTACATCAGTGCTTCTGCTACCAAATACTGGCAGTTCAAGCACTCAAAGCATTTATTTCTGAATTTTACCAAAATTCTGCTGTACTTGAATTATTTTCATGTACTAGTGAAATGTAGGTCTTTCTGGTGTTCAAAACAGGTATCAATAATTTGTAACAGTGATGCCGAAAAGTAAGGACAGAAAATAATTTCAGTAATATGGTCAAAATGCAACTGGGATTTTAGGTTTTGTTAATAGCAAGCCCTGTGACAAGAGAAGCCTGCTCCCTTTGCAGATCTTTTCTGCAGTTTCTTGAAACACGTACCTAAATCCCCACATTTTTGAATGTGTGTATTTCCAGCTAGCAGCAGTCAGACACACAGGGGACTCTCCTGAAAGTGTCAGCAGCTGACTTTAACTGGTGGCAATGTATTCCTTTTGTATGTTAACCATGACCTAGCTAAATGAGATGCCAAATCCATCTGGTCCAGTAATCATTTGGACCTTGGGTCACAGTCCCTCACTCAGACAGGGATGTGCATTATCCCAGTAGTGTGCATATCCCATTCACCACTTAAAGGGTGTGCCTGTTCCACAGCAATCTATGCCTTATAATCAGGTGCAATAGGATTGGAGGGTACTGGGTGTTGTTTCAGATTCTTGAGAGAATTTAGGAATATGATGATCTGGACAGGTTCCATGTATGTAGAAGGGCTCCTGAGGTAAGCCCTTAAAGACTCAAGTTTGTGAAGTCCTCAGCAGTCTGAGCTCCTACTGACTTCAGGAAAACACCTTCATTAGGCACAGCGCAGTGTCCTTGGTTATTACTGCTGATGTCTCCTTGGATGAACGCACTCCAATCTACAGCATACAATTTAAGTCACCTCTTGTTAAAGTCAAATAGCTCAAGATAGTCTGTAATGCAATACAAATAATAACAGAGCTTATGCAAAAATATTTGGGAAAACATTAAGAACCTGTAATTTGCTCTCTAGCACTCAGATGCATCGGCTTGTTGCAAGATAATTTCCCAAAATCACTGAGACGTCTGTAGCAAGAGATCTTCACAGTAGAAGTCTGGGCATGAAGAATGTCTAAAGTTGCTTGATAGGAAGGAATATGGAATACTTTGCTGTCTAGGAAGTGCATGTATGTGGACTGCACATAGTGTCTGGTGTTTGTTTTTCATTTTAGAGCATCTGAAGATGCCTTTAATTATAGTGAGGTTGTTCATTAATCTTCTTGACAGTATGAAAACATGGTCACCATGGTTGGTCTGCAGATATTCAGAAATTCAGACACTTGGGCTAGGATAAAGAGGTGCACAACACACTAAAGTTTCTTAACCATTTCTGTGCTAGAGTAAGACCCTCCCAAGGATAAGAATGTTAACCTTGTACACAAGCCAAAAACCCAAGCCAATAATGACTGTACTGACGTCAGGGTAACTCAACCTTTCTAGTCTCTCACAGTATGAAAACTGCTTAATGTTGCAGGAGAAAATTAGAGCCTGTTTATTTGTTTCCTTGCCACCCTTCCCTGGGTATTTATATACATTGTCCTGCTTATGGGCCCCAATTGGTCTCCAGGCTAACAGTACTTTGTAAGTTCACATGAGGTGAAATGTTTGCCACAGAACAGGGTTGTTTTTTGCTGAGCTGATCTTAATTTGGAAACAAACTGAGTAAGTGATTGAAGGCATATGTCATGTCAGCTACTAACTGCTGCCCCTAACATGTCAAAGGTGTGCTGTGGCTTTGGTGTTCAGCAGCACAACACGTCTCTGTCTTTTGTCTTCCAGCAGTGCCTCTGTCTTTTGGGATGTTGACTCTCCATGACTAGATGCATGCTTTCTGGAGATACCGAAGGGGACCTCAATGGGACTGTTTGTAATGATAAAGGCAGTACAAACTGCTGAAAGAAACATGCTGCTTTTTAAAGACAGATGAATCCATAAGTTAGAGGCACGTATCTCAGTTATCGAGTGAATCCTAGTCAAAGTTTTATGAAACACGGAGAAGGGCAGTAAGAGAGGCTTATCCCTTGTCCTTAGTACGTGCTGGCACTCCAGTGCTTTGTTTGTTGCACCTCTTTGTGAAGCATGAGGTCACTGCAAAAGCTATGAACAGGTACCAGGTGGTGAACCACGGCAATTTCTGGTTTTGTTTCTGCTTATTGCCTTCCTTTATGACTTCTTTCTTCTAAATGAGCAAATGAGTATGCATGCTTATTAAACAGAAATATTTGCACTCATCATCTTCCAGACAGCCCTAACTAGACCTCACTCTCAAGGTACTCTCTTTCAGGCTTCAAAGCCTGAAATATGTAGACAGAGCAGTGGCAACATGATGAATAGCCTGAAAGAGCTATTCATCACATCGCCACTGCTCTGCCTACATATTTATCCTAAAATATACTGGGTTCTTCTTCTTCACCCCACAGATTAGCCCACAGCCTAGATGACCTAATCAAGGGGAATTGCCCTGTAATGCATATCAAAAGTTAGTCTGTTTTCTCTGGGGTTGCAGTTCCACACCTTTCTCCCCCTCCTTTTCCCAGCCTTTTCCTTAGGCTGGCACTGGCTTCTTCTTGACTGTCCCCTGTACCAATTTAGCTTGACGAGCTGAGGAAAAACTAGCTCAACAGTGACAGTGGGTAGTTTTCTGCTGGTTTTGTGATCAGCACAGAGAAGGCTGATGATTGCACCCATGGAACTTCAGTTCCCTGGGGCTGTGGATGGTCAGTGCTGGCTGCTCACTGACCTTTACTTTCTCTTGGCAAGTGTTCCTGCTCTGCCTCCTCTTCAAACCTTGCAGGTTTTGGAGCACCTCAGTTGTAGGACTGTTCTCTTTCACCAGGACTGGAAAAGCATATCACTGTATTATTTCTGCCTCGTCAGTGTCTGAACCACAGCACCCTGAAAATGACATGGGAAATCAACCAGTTTAAGATATCCTCATGACAGAAAAGCCTGACCTGAGTGTTTAGAATTTGCCTTTGTTAAAGGCAGTTGAACAGAAGGTCTTAGATGGAAATCATGAGGCAACCCGAGCTATAGATACAGCCACTGAGTGAGCAAAAGTGAACTCCTCCCTGATGCACATATGCTAGAGATGCAGATGCAAATAGGAACTCAGGAGGAATTCCCCACACAGGTGTTCCACGGGAAGTTAGTTTAGCCTTTGTTGTTCAACTGTGAGTCAAGGTCTTAAGCCAGCTTTCTGCAGTGAGGAATCTGAGTTTGCGAACAGCTAGCAGCTGGCACTGTATGGAAGGAGCAGCCTTGCTGTGCCCACACCACCAGCCAGCTCAGTTCTCTCCTTACTCATATTCCTGCTCACCAAAATCACATACGTCTACAAGAAGTTACAGAACTATGGCCTATAAAAGGATGTATTGGGTTTTCACTCTTCCTGGTACCATAAAAGAAATGGAGTAAGTTAGCCAGTAGTAAGACAGAATTTGCTTTAGTTCTTATAAACTCATTAAGATTCTTGTCCATGATAAACAGATCCATGTATCTATGAGACATCCTATGGACTGCAGGAGCCCACAAATGGGAATCTGAGTACAGATTTGGCAGAATCAGATGGAATGATCCTAGTGACTAATAGTGACATGGGAGCCAAAATGAATGCAACCTGTGACCTTTAAATGTGAAGTTATTCTCACAACACAGGTTTGTGACAGTTGAAAGAGCTTAACTTTCATTTGCAAATTCAATACTGTTATCATATGAATTGTTAAAAAAGAGACATATATAGAAGAACAGACATGTGTTTTCAGTTGAACTCACCTCGTCACTAATGGCATTCATGCATATCAAGTATCTTCTGGATATTATACATTAAATTAAAGTAATTTCTCTAGGCTGTAACCATAGCTACTCTCTGTGAAGAAATTCACACGGTGCCAAGCATGCCATCATTGTTTCTGGTCAGGAAGAAAAGTCCACTGAAGAGTGTCACAGGCAAATTTGCCTCAGGACAAAATCACATTGTCCTAGTTCTGGACAGGCAGGGTCAATTTTTTGCAGTACCCAGGATGAGGCATAGCTAGGACCCAAAAGTTATTCTATACCTCCTCAGGTCATTTTCCAGGGACAGGGAAAGAGGTCCCTTTCAGATTATATAGAGTGGAGGCACGTTGGGGTATTGTCAGAGGTTTCTGTGTGGTGAGCACTCACATTCACCTCTTGTACACTTTGTTATTAATACTATTGCTTTTACTGTTCATTTTCTTATTTCATTGCTGTTTCCAGTAAATTGTTCTTATCTCAGTCTGTGATCTGTACTTTTTGTGTCTCCAATTCTCCTCTCCATCGCACCACAGGGGAGGAGGTGGGGGGACAGGGGAGCAAATGAGCGAGCAGTGCGTGGATTGGAGCGTTTAGTTGGGAATACTAAATTGGGGAATACTATTCCTAAATCACAACACACATCCAGTCAGGAGTTACACTTTGTCCTGCCTCTAACCCTGTTACTACACTTCTTTTTCCCCTTTTGGTTGGATGAGACATTGCAATCTCCTTTTCTCCTTCCTCTTTGAGCTCCTCCCCACCCATACTGGCAGCATGCAGAGGGAAGTGGGATTTCTCCTCCTAGTGCTTGTTAAAGGTCAAAAAAAATTTGATTGAATTTGCCAGGAGAGAACAGCCATCCTGTTTTTATCCCCTTGAAGAAAGATAACCTTCAAAGTACGAACTGATCACCGTGAAATGAAATTTATCACAACGATTTCTCCTAAAAGCATTGCACCTCTTCATGGGCTCTTTTTCCATCCACCCACATCTGGCTCTTGGGTGAGAGATGCACTAGCTATTGGTGGATAATGGACTATATTTATAAAGGAAATATTAATGCAATTAGGAGTATAAAGATAGTAATAATTTACTTACATGTGTGAAGATGGACTTCAAGATTAGGAGGAGAAAGGATGATCAAAGGGGAATTTAGAATATGCAAATATAATTGATACTAGCATGTTTTTGGAGAGTAATGCTGGAAATATTTGCCTAAGTTGTAGTCTTCAAAGTAGAAACTTGCTGCATAAAATGTGCCAGTTCTCTTCTAGTCCTAGTTTAGAATTAGCAAAAAAAAAGGAAGCTGTGATGATTTTCTTAGTAAGAGTTACTTCTGTAACAGAAAATCTTTCTCTCCTTAAATATGAATGAGAACTTCCTAGCTGCTTTCTAAATTGTATAGAGAGACAGAAAAATCCAAAATCTTTCAGATTTGGGTTGCTAGCTATTTAGTTGGACTTTCACTGTATCACACATTATATCTAGGCACTAAAGACTACAGAAACAACACTAAGGTTTATTAAAATAATTTCAAACATGGCAGGAGGGAAACATCATTACATTTGAAACAATGCCATACTATAATATCCTGTAGAGAGTTTACACCATTTCCTATTTTTCTGTGACTTTAACCATATATTTATTATTAAAATGAAGCGTACCACTCTCCAGTACATCCCTTTACATCAGAGTGTTTCTGGGAATTAATTTCTGTGTCATTCTTTCGAGTGCATTTTCAATTTCACCATTTGAATTTTTCCTGTTTATTGATCTTAGGAAACTGTTCTGTTTTGCTTCTATCCTTTCTTTTTTAGTGACTATGTTTTTCATCATTACTCATCTTGGATACTCCTCTGGAAATCTTACTGAGATCAGTAAAACTATTCATCACCAAGGTATAAATAAGTGTGATAGGATTTGACCTTCAGTCATATCAAAAAAATATTCTCCCATCTAATTATATAGAGAAAATCCTGCTCTAAATTCAAGAGGAAAAAATACTTTAAAATTGCCTCTGACTAACAGTGTCCAGTGTTTGCAGCTGAAATTTAAACTTTTTTCTCCTGGTATAATACAGTTATCCTCTATGTAGTGCTGTTATAAGAAAATTTGGTGCAAGTGATGTTTGCTGAAGCAGTATATTTTTTGGCACTTGGTTTCTGAGTTGCTAGGAATTACATGCTACGATTTTAACATCCTTCCAGACTGGACATACTGCTGTGTTTCTTGGGAGCCTGGGAAGTCACCTAGAAATGAAATCTGTTGCTGGTGATTCCCTTTACAAAATCAAGTTGCTGAAAAAATTGCTTTAATACCTCCAGGTCTGGTTTCAGCTCTGAAAATATTATTTGAAAATCCGCTTCCTTGGGTTTTTTCCATTTCAAATGCCAAGTGGGAGGTAAACATAATTGTTGATTGGCTTTCTTTGCCTATTTAGTTATCAGTATTAATTAGTATAGGAGCCCCTGGTGGTCTAGTGGTAAAGGCGCCGCGCTATTACCGCGGAGACCCGGGTTCGATTCCCGGTCAGGGCCACTCCCGGGCAGGTGGGGCTCGTTAGCCCTTAAAGGCAACCCACCTACGTCCTAAGGACCTCGCTGCCACCGTCCAAGCTCGCTTGGCCCCGGCAGATGAACCTTAGGATTAAAGGGTGGGCTCAGTTCCGCGCACACTGTGTCTCACCTAAAAAATCCAATGCGCAGGCTGGAAGGTGGAAAGACCTTCCCCGGATCTTCGCTCGCGAAGACTGGCCATTATTATTAATTAGTATTGTCACAATGTTTCCACCTTCGGAGCACTGCAGAAATATAGCACCACCTTCTGTGCTCATATACACTTATGCCAACTTCACTAAAACATGGCTTGAATTGCTTATGGGAGAAAATCAGTTCTGTATTCAGCCTTGCATATCACTGCTCAGTACCTGCAGCTTTGATTATAAGGTATCTTAATACTCCTTCATATCCAGGGCAAGAAATTCTTACATCAGCGAGAAAATGTAGAATGGTAAAGGATGGAAGAAGAAGAAAAATACTCAAGGCAAAAGTTTCTCTCTGAGATTTTTTTTTTTCATAGAATGTGAATTAAATGTATTCTGTTAACACACTGAGAAAACAGCTTCTGTGAGGTAGAGGAAATTACTGAAATTATTAATGCTTGTTGATATTTAATCTAAATTCCTAATTTAAACAGAAGTGCTGGGTGAAACTTACTCCAGGTTTAATATGATATAATCTAATTTACTTCAAACACCTGCTTCTGTCAAAGCTGGTCTGTTTAAGAAGTAAAAATAACAGAGTAAAGAGAACTTTTAGAATATATTAGAGATGTTAGCATAAGATATTATTAATATTGGAATGAACTTATTCCTCTTTAATTCAGATAAAGAAGCTTGTAATTCTCTAAAGCTTAGATGAGATTAATAAAATACAGCAAGATTGCTATTCAGAAGTCTCAAAGAGGGAAAGGTGACAGTAATGACACTGAATGGAAAAAATACTTAAAATTAAAAGGTGAAACAGAAAGGGGTTTGTCCAAAGGAGAAGAGAGAGAATATGAAGTGTAAAACAAAAGCTTCATTATTGATTATATACATAGACAATGAGAATGGAAGAGGGTAAAAGGAAAATAAAGAGGGACACCCAGTCTGATTGTAAGATATCAGTGACTCTAGAAAAAAAATCCCATTCTCAGTGAAATGGCAAGTGTGGATCTGATCCCATAGCATGTTGCTGAAGTATTTTCTTAGCTCTTAGGAATACTACTGACAGCTAAAAACATACCTAAACAAAATCTATGCTTAAATTCTCAAGTGAAGAAGGATGGACTTGAATTTAAATTCTGTTACAAGGTTTTGATGATTGTTATAAATTATATCTTATCTGAACATACAGATAATGCACAGTAACAAAAGGAAATAATCAAGTACAAATGGAGAAATTGCAACAAGCACTTGTTAACTGTTCTTCAGAGCAAATAGGAAAAAATCCATCCATTTTGCTGAACTTCAGGTCAAAGCCTGTGTTTTGATGGATAAGGCACACAAGTTCACAGTGTGCTTATACTCGTTACAAGTACATCTTGTGATCACCAAAGAGAAAAGATCTGTAACAAACCTTTGCATGAAGGCACAAGAGCTGCAACAACTTGAAACTCAAGGACCTTTTAAAATTGAAGAATTGAGGCTATTCAGGGAATGGAAGGGGAGTTTGTTCTTCAGATAAAACATTTACCTCATTGTCTCTGTCCTCAAATCGCCAATACGAGGGATGAAAAACTATCAGGAAGTTCCCAATAGTGAGAGAAGCCATTGCAGTCTCATGGTAGAAGAATTAAACAGGAAGGAAGTAATTGGTTTTTTCTCAGTGTGTGATTACACTGCAGAACTCCTTGCCTTGTGGAGGTCAAAAGTTTAAAAAAAGGTTAGACTAACGAAAATCAGAAAGTCCCAAAGCTGCTAATTCTCAGACACTTGCAGCATTTACCTGGAAAGAGTTCCTGTACGCTTGCTCTCTTTCCCACTTGAATTCTCCTCACCTCTGTGAATGGAATGGTTTTATGAAGCAGTTGCAGTTACATATAAATATAAACTGAAACATATAAACATGTACATATAAACTGAAAGCTGGGTCAGCTTGGCTGAAAGCATTAATCTAAAAGCTGTGGCATTTCAGGAGATGAAAATGATGACTCATTTGTCCCTTCTGTGAGACACTGAGAATTTGAGGTGCAGCCAGGATAGGAGGTGACTGTAGAGAGGAGCTGCAAAGGTCTCCCAGATTCTGGCCAACCACATCCTCTAGTACAAAGGGTACTAGACCCACATGACCCACATGAAGGCTAACGACTGTCCAAGGCTTTATTTTCCAAGTTTTTGAATAACAAGCTATAGGAGCTCTCTGGCTTCTTGATTATCAGATGGAAAGATCATAAAAGTTACATTGACGTGATCCAGATAGTCAAAAGAAAAAAAAAATTAAGTAGTGTGGATTTTAGGAAGTAGTATAATATATACTGGATTTTGGCAAAGTCATATAGAGATAGTAGTTAGAGATTATGGAATAGGAAAGTTTTTGAAAAATCTGCATAACCTGATCAAAACCTAGATGAGGGTAGATGTTTGGCCTTGAACTGCCTCAAACTACCTGATTAGCAGTGGTAACTTATTATTCTGGTCTGTGTAGCTTCCTCTCATCTGGTGTTCTATTTCTGAGAGATTCTTCTGATCAGCTCTTTTATTGTGTCTCCCTAGCAAGGTAGGTGGCTGCTTGTGCTCCATTTGTTTCACGCGGGAAATAAAATCAAATCACAAGAGGCTACAGCAATAAGTGGCTCATAGTTCCACCCTGCTAAGATAAACATTAACTCTGAGCCCTCAAATGTTTTCAGGAGATCTGACCCAGAATTTTTCAGGCACTTGAAATAAACTGTTAACTATTAACAAGTCGATGGAGGTTGTTTGGTCACATTTTGAAATCAGTCATTGCCAAAGAATGAGATGATTCATGACCTTGATATACTTGATTACTGATGGCAGAAAAAAAAAATCAGCCTCTTCAAAGAGAGGAGTAGATCAACATCTACTGTTTATGCATATTAATTGCATTAACATAACACGATAACAAATGTAGAAGTAAAACTAACTGTTCACCAGGATGCAAACTCAGGGGCTAACAGTCCAGCCTCCAATTTTGACATTGTTTATCTGTATTAGCAGAACTGTATTCTAGCCTTCTGTGGAGTCCACTTTTTTGCAGAAAGCATTGAGACACTGAGGTGCTGCCGCGTGTCCAGAGAAGGGCAACAAAGGTGGTGAAGGGCCTAGAGAGTAAGTCATATGATGAATGGCTAACGGAGCTGGGGTAGTTTAGCCTGGAGAAAAGGAGGGTCGGGGGAGACCTTGTCACTGTCCAGAACTATCTGAAAGGAGGGGGGGGAGTGTAGCAAGCTGGGGGTCAGTCTCCCAAATAACAAGTGACAGGATGAGGGAAAATGATCTCAAGCTATTCCAGGGAAGGTTCAGATAGGACACTAGGATAAATGTCTTCACCAAAAGTGTTGTTAAGCACTGGAATGGGCTGCCCAGGGAAGTGGTTGAGTGACCATCCCTGGAAGTATTTAAAAGACCTGGTTTAGTGGTGCACTTGGCAGTGCGGGGTTAGCAGTTGGACTCAATGATATTAGCGATCTTTTCCAACCTAAACAATTCGATGATTCTATGATCTGAACTGAGCTATGGTTACACGGTGTCCTGAAAGCTGTACGTTGCTTTCTTTTGGCCTGTGAGCCACATTTCTACCTCAGTGCCCAGACTGAATGGTTTGGGCATAGGCTATACAGTCAAAGAAGAGATTTGTTTTTGAAGGCCTCCTATAGGAGATCCTGTCAGGTCTAGGTGTTCCAAGTGTGGATGATTTCCTATTTATTACCAATAAGGTTCATGTACTATTGTGTTATCCCTTCAGTTAAATCCAGTTAACATTCTCTGAATTTCTGCTTTGTTCTGGACATGGGTAAATGAAAGAACTTGAAGCAGGAGGAGTATTCTTTGGAAAGAGAACCTTGAAGAACTGACAGTGCAAGTTGGTGCCTGGTCTCATGCTCCATTATGAGGGAATTTTACAGGTTTGTGTTGTCGTGCCTGGAAACACGAACTACTCCCATTACTATAGGATGTTCATGATGTCCCTTTATTGTGGGGCATAAAGGCATCTCTCTGTTGTCAACTCTGGATGCTTAAAAATTTTGTATCCTGATTTGATGCTCATTCATGTCCTTTGTTCTTTTTTTTTCCTATGTAAAAGAAAACTTGACGTTCAGACAGGAAGGAGCAGGTGCAATCTCGGGAAGGTGCCTTTATCTGGACAAGTAGAAAAATCAAGACTGTAGGTATATATGGACTATACGTGCCCCAGCGTATTAACAGCCAAAAACTGGAGGAATTACTTCGGAAGCAAGCTCTTGCAAAGAAAAACAAGTGATTGTCATTTCTCTCGGCCATACTGGTTTACAAACTCTCCTCTGTTACAGATGCAGTATGCGATATCAATGTTTACCTTAAAAAGTAGGATAAAACATACTGGATGTCATGGGAATGCTGGGGATATGCGTGATCCCGGAGAAGTCTGGAAACCGGGAGGTGCTGTAAGCCCGTTCTCGGCGTGCAGCAGGCGGGGGATGCCGGGGATCCGCTCCCGGTCCGACAGGTGGCAGCAGGGCCGGCTCGAACCCGGAGCTGCGGCGAGCACCCCGCGCTCCCCCCGCCACGCTGGGGGCCCGGACACGGGCTCTCGGTTCGGGGGGACCGCCAGGTGCTTGGGGGTTCCGCTCTTGCCAGCCTTCTAAAGCCCGGTAATGGGCAGAGGCACGGCGGGAGGCAGCCCGACTGCCCGCGCTTCTCTCGGCTTCCTCCTTACAGTACCATTTCTCGACACGACAGGTACCAAATATGGAACGGCTTCTGGGCAGTTCAGGCTACACCTGTAATCTTGTTGAGCGATGAACCCCATTCGTCTTGCTGTCCTGCAAAAGCTTTTTGCTGTGCCTGTGAGTCCGTGTGCTTGGACTCTTGAACTAACATGAATGTGAATGAGGAGCAATGAGACAGAGCATCCCGGCTGCTGATGGCCAGGTTCAGGTCTGTCTTCTGAAAACAAAGTGACTTTTACCTAAAGTCATACAGCTAAGGGAAATGTGAGTGCCATGACCCAAGGAGGAAAGGGGACATCAGCATAGGCTCAGGGGTCAAAGCGTACACTTCCCATGGAAATTAAGCGGCCATAGAAACCATATTTTATGGAAAAGCTGTTTATAGTGTTTTAAGTTGCCACCCCATTACATTTAAATAGTCTGTTGAAATGCTAAAGGTAGCAATACCTTTGGCAGAGCTCCCATCCCTGAGTGGTGGTTGCCAGACTGTCGTGGACCTGCTGAGCATCTGTGTGGCTTTGCAGAAGTGCCAGCCCCACTTCATGGGAAAGAGATAAATTCTGGTAAGTACTGACACATAGCTGTTATTATTATTGTTGTTTCCTTATTGCAAAGAGTAGGGGAAGCCCCTTGGATCTGAAGGCCCAGAAGACTGGCTATCTCTAAGTATTTCCTCACTGCTCTTTGCTCTCTGTTTAACCTGAAAGCTCAAATATGTAAGTAACGTGAGTGCAATAAGAAAGCTTTGCTTCTGGAGAGGGAGACCTAGAGCTGCCCAGAGTCGGTATCTGGAGCTGCCACCACTGCAGCTGCTCAGAGGGTTTCACGGCAGGAAAGTGGTGT
Organism: Myiozetetes cayanensis; assembly: GCF_022539395.1. Lineage (NCBI taxonomy): Eukaryota > Metazoa > Chordata > Aves > Passeriformes > Tyrannidae > Myiozetetes > Myiozetetes cayanensis. The sequence continues at coordinate 92,479,254 of NW_026087742.1, read as the reverse complement.
CTCTGGCTGGTGGAGGCCCCGGTGCAGCTCAGAGCTGGTCTTGGTGATGATGAGATAGTCTGGCTGAGCAGGGGCTGCATTCTTTCCTTGAACACGTACCTCGTGTGCCAGTGAAGAACTACAGAATCTCTCTCCCTCTAATTCAGGAACAGCAGCGTCATGAAACTGCAGTGATATCGTGTTAAGTAAGGACCATTATTTATCCTGTTTGGATACAGCTCTGCTATCATCCCTCTGAAGATGAATGATCCTACCCACAAATTAAACTGAAAGCTTATCACAGGAAGAAATACTTGGCAAAGATGAATGATTCAAACAGCAGAGATTACCTAGGTTGTCCACCCTCTGGAAAAGCTCTGCTGAGAAGCACTGTGAAGGTACCATGGTGGAGATGGACACTATCTTCCCCTGAACAGCCATAGCATGAGTCCAAAAATAATTTGTATTGCAGTCACACTGCACTGAGATGTTGACATTCTTGGGATATTTTTGTTCATGTTCTCTGTCACCACTGTAGTAATCAAGAATGTCCCTGAACCTAGAAAAGAAGAGATTTTCGGGCCACCACTGAAATGAAAGAGACAAAAGATGGTATACTATTTTTAGGCCATTGATAAAATGGTCAATTGATACATTATTTCCCAGAATAATCTGGTAACATTAGTCAGAAAAGTACTATTAAGTCAGCAATACAAATGAACTGCCTGGTGGAAATTACTTCCCTTGTTTTCTGAACTGGAAGAAGCTTTGGCAGAGAGCAGCAGTCAGCTGATGGTAAAATATTAGTCACAAACCCAACAGCCATGCAATGTGTGCAAGTGTCCAGAGCCCGTGGCCATAGCCCTGTGGTTGTCATGACAGCCCAGAGGCTGCTGCTCCCTGGGGATTTACCAACCAGTGTGAGACCCTTGTTCATGCCAGCTGGAAATGGATACCAAGGGAAGAGTGCTGAGTGCAAGATCTCTTGGATTTCAAGATCGATGCAAACAGCCAACTCCATGTTTAAAGCACTGAAATGAGAAGGATTTCCTTTTTCAGAGACTTTTTTTCTGTCCTGCTTTTACAGTAAATTCATGGAGTACTCTTCCTAAGGATGTTTTATATAAAAAAGCAATAGAAATTATGTTCCAAAAATGCTCAGATGTGCAGTCAAATCACAATAACTTTCCAGAAAAACTTTTTGCAATCTGTTTCTGATGAGCATAATGACTAACAGTATTCCTTAAAACATGAAAACAAATAACTTCCTTTAAAGTGCAGGTTTATTCCCTGCTACCACTCTTACAGTCATGCTGGCACAACATACCCCTCTGCTCCCTCTCATGCAAGTATGTACCTTGCTGGAGCCAGTTTGGAACAAAACTGTGTCAGGTGTCCCATTGTTTCCTGCTGGATAATTTTCAGGTTGTGTGTTACCACTTAACTGTGCTGTGGGTGCTGCTGTGCTTTTCATTTCCTCCTGTGTTTACACAGGGGCAGAAAATATAAACTCTGCTATTCCTCATCAACAGCAGGTGATTGTCTTGGTGCAGGGGCTCTGTCTGCCAGAGGCTGCCAGAGCTGCCCATCCCTTGGGAAAGGGACACAGACCTCTGTCAGTCCTTCTCCAGTCTGCCTTTTCGCCTGGTAAACCTCAGGAGGGCAGCATGGCTGATGCAGAGCACAGCTCTGCTAGCTGTGCACTCCTAATGCCAATGAAAAGCCCCTTTGTGTGGAGAAAGTTCTCTGCTGGCCATCTCCAGTGTGTGCTGCTGCCCTTTGCTGGTGCCTGAGCTGTGCACAGTGGTCAGAGCAGAACAGAAAAAACCCTGAAGGCTGCAGAGCAGTGTCCTGGTGGATGGATACTGCATTGGCCACAAGAATCAGAGAGGCCTTCACCTTGAGGGAGTAGAAACACCTCTATGGCTTTGAGAGGAAGAATTCACCCCTCCTTAGCATGCACAGCCTGCAGGAATGAGCAGGTGTACTGGGTTAGGCTGTTGGGGGTGAAGGGTGTCAAGTCAGCTTCCAAGTACTTTGTCAGCCATCAAATAACATTTTTCACCTCTACATTCCCCACTTCACAAATCACAATATTTATTTATACAGCAGTGTCAGTATATCTATAGCAACAAAATGTCTATTCATTGTTTCCTCACATATCTCAGAAATCACCTTCTGACTGCACTAAGCCCTCTGGTACCATGAAAAAATACAGTCATCTGTGGCAAGACAGTATCCAAAAAACTCTGAGTTAGCTGTGATCTAAATATCCTAGTGTCTTAACCCAGATTTGGGTACATGCCTTGCATAATAAAAGCTGTAGTAAAGAAAGAGCAGCTGGGGGTCAAAACCAAGCTGAGGATTTCCTTTGGTGCAAACTGCAGTGCTGAGAGTTTGAGGTGATTTGAGGGTTTCTCACCCATTTTTAATTAAGCCTAATGTTAATATGTGGATTCTTGATGGTATTTCAGTGGTTGCTCATGGTGAATAAAAAGCTCTCCATGGCTGCTGTGGAGCTCTGTGCAGCAGCTTCTGCCAGCCCTGAGCACAGGAGCAGCACTGACACAGCCAGCATTACTCTGGTACCTGCAGCTAGTTAGAAACACTTTTGCAAGAGTCGAGCCACCTTGTTTTCAATTTATCAACAATAATTGGTGGGATGGTTAAAAAGAAAACCTTCTTATAATTCTGCTGCCTTGAAATACAGATGACAGTCAAAATCAAAACATGACAGAGAAAGAAGATTCTTAGTCAGGCACAGTGTAGTGTTGGTAATCCATTAGAAATAAAGCAGCAAAATGACTAGCCAAAAAGTTGCCATACTTCCAAGGAGCCAGTGTCTGACAAAATCTGCACTATTGTAAATGTTGATACTACCCAAGTGGTTTCAATTAACAACTTCAGTACATGAATGGAAATTATTATTCAAGTCTTCTGAAAGTTAAATAGCTTTATATGGGGCATTTTGAACCTGTAGAGTTATAGCTATATGAGAACAAAACCAACACGGAAGTCTGGGTGAAATTAAATTTTATATGAGTTTTTTTAAAAGTTAAAAAAAAAATCTACTTTTGTCCATACTGAAAAGGGTTGATTGAACTTTTCCAGTCTGGAGGCAGGCTGAGTCTTTTAGCAGTGGTACAAAGTAGCACAAAAATATTCCATTGGTTTTGATTTCATTTACCAGTTCCAAAAATATAGAACATTGGGAGTAACTGGTTTTACTTGTAAACCTAAAATTTGATCAATACATCAAATGATCTTGGTAGGGCCAATAAGACAGTTGTTATCTTCAATCAGTAGTTGTGGAGACGATATTGAAGTGCATCCCATAAGGCCAAGCCTGTAGCTGTCAGGCTGGTACTCTGTAAGAGACTCTGGATGATTGTTCATTCTAGATTTGCTCTCTTTCTAGGCTAACACTATGTTCATTAAAGAGCAAAAACAATGAGCTTCCAAGGTATTTCCTTTAAAACCATAGAGCAAAAATTCAGGGAAAGAAAAAGTGCACGTGTGTGTGTTTTCTCTCAAAAGGGTGTTTTTATCCAAGGGTATATACTGCCTTTTCATATAACTATGAGAGGGGATATAAAAGAAAAAATTACTCTGTGTAAAGCACATATATTGAGCAAACCCTGTGCAATCTGAGCCATGGGAAGAGTAACAGCAGCAGTGCAAAATGCATTGTATTTCCAACTGATCAAAATAAGTTGTTCCACGCCTGTTCAGCCAAATCATACGTGCCAATTTCTGAAGGCAAAATGAAGTAATGACACCGTAATGAACATATTTAATTTCTTTTTCATTTCTCTTATTATCTGCAACCTTTGAAATGGCTTGTTACATCCCCCGAAGCCACATACAAAACAAACTTTTGGTAGCTGAGATTACAGACTCATTCATGCAGCTGAGCCAGGGTTCCAGAGTGTCTTTACTAAATTTCACAGGAGCAGTCTTCTGCAGTCTTTCCTGCTCTGCTGAACACTCTTAATTTTGATTCACTCTCATTTTAACCTGATGGTATTAAAAAATAAACCTAAAAACCAAAAATGAGATGTTGCAAAATTTTGATTAGCTCATTGGGAAAATGCTACCCTAGCCAAAACTTTAGGAGTGACTTTATTCATGTTTCTTCACTATTCTGTCTCAGTATATGCCTGCAATAAAGAGAATAATGAAGCTCTAACCTTGAACAGTTTATTTGACAATCTAAAGGCACTGGATAAAGGCAAATGACCATCATATTCTATAAATTCAACTGGTATGCACTTCACAGTCTTTAATGGATGTGTTCGTGATGCTGACTGTGGTTCTGGAGCAGATTACTTGGACAGACACCACTCCCTCAGCTACAAAAACAATTCTTGTCCAGAAAGCCACTGTGTTTCCAAGGACTGAAGGACATGAGTCTGCAAAAAGAATGGGTAAGATCAAGACCTTGTCTTCAACAGGACTCAAATGAGGTTAAGAAAGTATCAGACTGACTCAGACCCTTGTTCTCATCTTTGTAAGCAAGAAAATGCTTCTATCAGAAGCTGACCCCCACTGAGCCCTTCTCCACTCAGTACCGGTAGCCAGCTGTGAGGCAGAGGGCAGGTAAATGAAACTGGCTATGAAGGTTGTGGTAACATTACCTGTGACAGATGCTGTGCCTCCTGTTGTGCGACACCTTCCTGGTGCCACGAAGTGTAAAAGGTAGCAAAAAAACAACCTTGGGTTATTTCCACACTACAGGAGTTCCTCCACTCACCCCACCCCTCCAAATGTGTGATACTATGTTGCCCTTGTTCCTCTGGTCAAACGTGCTCCTGCGCCAAATCACTTTAGGAGAGTGTTCTGGAAAACCCGAAGCATCTCTTCCATCCTACCTCAGCTTTCCAAGGAATGAAGAACATGTTTTTTTTCTTAGCTCACTCAGTTGCATCCGGATGCTTCCTAGAAAGTGTAAAAAGAAGCATCTGTGTCCCCAGCCAACCTCAGAGGACCACCTGGTCAGTGCAACTGTTCGGGCCTTAGGGTTTCTATTTTGTATGCCACTGGACAAATGTTCAAGACAACACACTTGTGATGGCACGCTCATGGCTTTTTTCCAGGCTATAATATGTCAAAACGTATAAAGCATGAGCAACTGTGACCAGCTGCATTCCCATCCTACTCCATGGACACCAAAAAATGCAGAACCTGAAATACAGCAAATGGATGTATTCCAGGGGTTTGGATAAAGAAGACAAATCCGTCTTCATTCTATCAGATATTTGAATAAAGTAATACTGTAGGAAGCTTTTGCAGCATAGCTGGGTGAAATGAAGTTTGATGAAAGTGAGTGCTAATCTCTAATTTTTTTTATTTGTAACATTTTGCTAATTACTTATATACACATTTTATAGTAATTGGCTAATTCTGTTTTTAACTCTGTCTGATGATAGTACACAGGAAAATTTTACATGTAGTGGTCACTTGAACGATTCAGATTTAGCCTCATTTCAGACTGATATTATTATCCTTTCCTTCCTGTATCTTACAGGTTTTCATTAATGATAGAATAGCTCCTGCAGTCCTGTGGTTTTCAAGTTTCTTTTACTGCTTGTCTGGTTTTCTTCCTCCCTTCCTATATTAATTTGCTAAGAAAACCTCAAAACAAACAAAAAACCCAACCCACAAACAAAAATCCAAGAACCAAAACAAAAACCAAACAAAACCCCAAACAAAAAAAAAAAACCCCAACCAAAAACAAAACCACAAAATTAACCAGAATTTATCTTCACGAAAGAAGCTGGTAATTTGCTCTTGAATTGTATGCAACTCAGTATTTTGTCATTCTCAATGTGTTTGCTTCACTACTCTGGTTGGTACTTGGTTGGTATTTCTTTGCAATTTCTCTAGCATGAGTCCAGTGCTAGCAATATTCCTGTTCTTCAGGATAACGGAAAAATAAAATATCTATAACTTAACTGGTATTCCTAGGGCTAGAGTTAGAGTCAGGGTTAGGGTTTCATTCCAGTGTGGCATAATAAATGTGAGATGAACACTTGTAGATATTTATTAACAAGTCAGCTGTTCCACTCTTTATTGCTTCTGGAGGAGAGCCAGCTAGTCCTGATAGTCCCTATAAACATCTGTCATTTCAGGTCTTTCTGTCCCTTATTCTTATGCCTTCATATGTTCTACTTTTCCCACTTGTGAAGAGAGACAGGCAGGTTCCATAAACATTGAAATATTGCCACCATTCCATTCCACAGTCATCCACAACAGTCAGAGCTAGTATCCTATGTTTTCTTTAAGAACAAAGAAGAAACAGAAGAATTGTCTCTCTTACTTGCCTAACTTTTCATAGTCATTAATTTTAGTATGATGTGTATCAACTTGGATGGTACATTGCCCTGTTCGTGGCTTATAAAAAGAACCTACATTGTCAATCTAAAGCTAAATATTTTACCTTCAAAGACCTAAATTAAAGCAAATTAGCTCTACCCTTTCCTTTCAACCTTCATAGGGAGTGCAGATACCAAGAGATTTTGGACATGTACACACTCAAATACACTCTAGCCTTGTCACAATCTGTGGTGTAAGCTCAAATCTGATTCTGTCTACAAAAAAAAGAAAAGAACATTGGTGTGTCCATATTTCTTCACAAGGCATTTTTGTAGAAGGGACCTGACTAAGTCACTACAGTCACCAAAAAACATTTCTAGTCCATTTACAGACACTCAGAAGAGTACCAGTGTAATTAAGCACATACTTCAGGTGTTCCAGTTCAGAGCACATTTTAGCCAAAATGCAGATGAAATGTGTTTGCTATCCTGACCTATTGACTGAATTAAAAGGCCATCATCTGCATATGTACGTATTCAGTATTTGCAATCCATCTTGTGGTATTCTGCTGAAAGCTCCCAGCAGCATGGGAAGCACTCTGAGCGCAGGTTACCATCCCAGAAAGGTTTCTCCTTGCTGGTTGCTCACCCATTCAGGGACCCTGAAGCTCTTTAAATTTCTTTAGTGCAAGTGGATTCCAACACTGCTGTTTTAATTAATCTCTCAGGCATTCTTTCTAGTCATAAGCTTCACCTGTTTCCTCATTAAAGAAATGAGACCTCCCAGTTCAGGTGCTGCAGAACCACAGACTCTTCATGCATTCTTTAGCAGCTCCTTGCTCTAAGCTTGTGTTTCATTTTCTTACTTCTGCCACCTGTGGGAAGGAAGAGAAGGAGTCACACAGACTTCCAGGCACTTCAAAAATCATTTATTTTTGTTTTAAATAAAGAAAATGTTGGAAGAACCGAGAAAAAAAACTAAAAAATGTGCCATCCTTCCGATTATTCTTTTGTTTTCTGATGGTGTGACACACATTCAAGGATGGATAAGGAAGGGATGAGAAGATGTTCTGTGATGAATAAAGGCATCAAATCAGTTCACAAACATGAAAACTGGACCATTTTCAAAAAAGTCAGGTGCACAGTGAGTGGAAGCTCTTCCAAATCTCATGCTCTTACAGCAGCCAACAGATGTTGTACATCCATGTCTGAGCAGCCAGCTGTCTTCTCATCAGTATTAAGTGTTTGGCTGACATTAAAGGCACAGGCAGAATTAAATCTGAGAGCTCAGAAACATAAACAGCTTTTATGAAGTTTACTATGTCTACAAATTATTGTGTGTGCTGCTTTTTTCTTTTTCCTTCAAGCAAAGGTATTAATGAACATTTTGAAAATTATAAGAACCATGAGAGAACAGCCATGGACAAATAAACAGCTCAATAATAATATATAAATACTATCAAGCAATAAATACAGGAAACATATTTGAAAACAACATCATAACATTTCAAGCTATTAGTATAAAAATATAGGAAAGAGACAGAAGTGGCTGATAAAAGCTTTTGGATATAGTCCTATTAACCTCTTCCTGGTCCTGGGTTTTGTGACCTGCTTTGTGAAGAAGTTACAGATTTGTAGACCATGTCTGACAGCTCAAAAATCACACCACTCTTACGTAAAAAATAGAGAAAGAGATTACTTTGTATAACATGATATATGTCAAAAAACATCAGCCTTCAGATACCCACTCTGACTCCATGCTGACTGCATATTGGGGGGAAAGCCAGATGTTTGAGCTCCTTCTCCTTCCCTGAGACTCTTTTCCACCAGAGGAAGACCCAGATACATGAGAAAGAGTTGGGTGGTGATGTACTCTGACAGGTCCCCAATGTGGGCAATCAGTGACTATCAATACAGGATTTTCCTTCTAGTTCACCCGAACCACGTTTTTGATATCCAGGTCAAGAAAAAATTGAAGCCCAACCTTAGAAGACTTACAATATCTTTGCAAAAATAAGTACACACTTATTTTTAAGGAATTAAGTGAACCACTCTCTCAATTTATTTATCCAGAACTAAGTCAGTAGATTGACTTTTAGGTTATTAATCTTTTAAATGCCAAGAGTTAAGTAAAAAGAATTTCACTGTTCAAATTTTTGCTTCAAAATGTCTTTTATTTTATATTAAGAGGGGACTGAGAGGAGGTGAGTGGCTCTGAAGGCAGAGATACTCCAGGGGTAACAGGTTGTAGCACAAAAGATGCTGAGTGGTTGGAGGGAAAACTTAGCAAATTTAAGAGACACTTTTACATCCTTCATATAATCTAATGTGAACTGTGCAAAAATTGGGTTTATTTGGATACAAGTGTCTTAGTCAGACATCACAGTTTTTCTCTAGCCAGCTAAAAAGTCTGAAAAAAATTGTAACTGTAATACAGGGAAGTTTCTGGTGTTAAGTCCTGCATCCTATATATGTTCCTTATTCTCCCATTTGTCCTGGTAACAACAACATGGCACCTGAGCTCATGCTCCACTGTTGGTCATTAGATGTATTTAGGGAAAATAATGTACCTTTCAGTGCAAAGTTTACAAAATGTTTGACAGTACAAATGCCTAACCCTAGTTACAAGACTTCTCCTTTATACTTACCTTATCTCACACTCCTTGAAATCACCTGTGGAGTCCCAAGGATGCTCATAGTATGAGCATTAAACTAGAAATTGAGAGGGCTCCTTTCTCTCTTCTATATCCAGCAGTATAGGGGATTGCTTTGATAAAGGTTACCTTACCTTACCACCTTATGTAACAGCTTCTGCTCTCCATTTGTTTCTTTCAGTTCCTCTCAAATCAATTTGTCTTTGAACTCCACACATTTATTCTCTGTTCATTTTTCTCGTTCATCAAATATATCCTTGTCTTCTTTTCCAAGAACTTCCCTTGTGTGTTTGCACTGTGTTGTAATCCCTCATTCTCTATAAAGATGCTGATTCCAGCCAACGGTTTGGCCACACGTTGCATTTCTCAATGCATCACTTTGGTACTTTTTCCCTTACAGCCATGACATATGAGAAGAATGCCATCAGCATTTGTGAAGTGAAAGCATTGTGCTTTTCAAAGCTTTCCAGCAAAAATCTTGAAAGTCTTATGCTGCAGGTGTGCTGGGAGTACTGCCCTCCCCATGTTGGCCAAAACTGACTTCTTGGTTCTCTGTGTTCCTGTCTGTTTCTTTGTATACACTCAAGTTTTGTCTCAGTATCCACTCAAGTTTTATCTCAGGTTACAAATCTGATTGACAGTCAGAAGAATTGTGTTGTCAATAGTGATTACAAAGAGCATAGGAGAGAGGAAATATTTTGTTGGGTAGCACAGTGATATACATGGGTTACAAGAGATAAATCACTTCTCTTTTGAGATGTCTTGCTTAAGAGTAAGAAAAGAAAGCAGTAAAAAAGGAGCACTGCAGCTCATCAGGCTGCTTTGTGTTTGCATGAACAATGGGCTGTACATCAGTCAATTTGCTCATTTGGGGAATGTAAGAGGCTCAGAAGTCCAGGGCCATAAAATTCTGCAGGGCCTAATGATAACTAATGTAAAGGTGCACTGTTAAGTATTCAAGATGATCTTGCAGTCACTAAAATCCAGGGCTGACAGCTACTGTTTTGGTGGAGAAACATTTCTGTGGCACACTGCCAAGGGACAGTGAGAGTCTTTCAGAGGCAGATTTTTGCCCACAGCAGATGGAAGTAACAGCCTTTAGTTGCAAACAGAAGCCTAACAACAGCAAGAAAGGGCAGGACTGTGTAAAAGCAGTGGCACAGACAAAGCTGACGATGCTTTTAAGGCAGATGTGTACCACAAATACCGTGTGAAGGGAATGCACAACGAGCAGGAAGGGACCAAGAACCTTCTCATGAAGCGCAAGTCAATTACCTATGCATATATCCTCCTATATTAGCTGATGGTATCTATTCTTAATAACCACTCTTAATTATTTGTGTATTCACAGATCTTATATTGATCTGTATGAATATGCTGCATTTCCAGAAATGTGATGTACTCATCTGATGTTCCACTGTGAAAATCCCTTAAGAGTTCAATTCTTGTAGTCCTTGTGCAATACTCCATATTGTATACATAATACTCCATATGTGTAAAGTGCCAGGGTTGTCCTGCCACATCTTTGCAATTAATAGTGGTTACTGCAGAGGTATCAAACCACTCTTACCAAAGAGCCCTGTCCATAGGCATACATGCTCCTGCCCACAGCCCCACAGATGAGACTATGCAAGTGACAGCCTGGCAGAGAGATTATGAACAGAGGCTTTTGGGCATCCCAAGAGGAGATGCTACCATGTTTATGTTCCTCATGTGTCTACCATGTGAAACAAGCAAGTATATGAGCAGCTTTTGGGACATTCAAGGAGGCTTGCACTAAAGGATGCATTACACTCAGTTGTTTCAACCATCTGGTGTGTTTCTGTCTGGGCAAACAGGTTCCTAGTTTCCCTCTGCCAACACAATTACCAGAGAGATGTCTGTGATTCTTCTGGTTTCGGGGAATCCTAGGCATCTGGGTATGTGCCAAACAGGCTTGTCAAAGTTTAAGAAGTACCTTAGCAGCAGCACAAGTGGGTCTTTGACTGACTGGCCTGGTAGCTATCTAATTTAGGATGAACTCAGTAGCTCCTCAGGCCCCAGTAACTCTAAGGACTTGATCTCCATTGCTTGAAATGGAATTTGAGGTATGTGACTCACAGGCAGTTACCCACATTTAATATCTAAATTTAGATGTCTACTATCTGGAGCTGAATTACACTCCATATTTCCCGTTACAGCTCGTGACCTGGCAAAAATACACAGCCAGAAGCATCTTCTGAAACTCTTTGACCTCCTTTCTTTCCATTTTTTCCCACTGCTCTGAAACAGCCCTCACACACCTCCACAATTAGGTCGTCTTTGTTGTCTGTCACTTTGACCTCAAATTCTGAGCCTTTTTACTCAAACTGAACAGCCTGTCTTTTTTTTTTTTAACACACATGAGACTTTGAAAGCCCAGAAAAAGCAAAAATTGTATCTCACAGAATCACAGAACATGCAGAGTTGAAAGGGACCCACAAGGATCATTGAGTCCAATTCTCAGTCCTGCACAGGACCACCCCCAAGAGTCACACCATGTGCCTGAGTGTATCATCCAAACACTTCCTGAACTCTGACAGGCTTGGTGCTGTGACCACTTCCCTAGGGAACCTGTTCAGTGCTCAACCACCCTCTAGGCGAAAAACCTCTTTCTAATATCCAATCTAAACCTCCCCTGACACAACTTCAGGCCATTCCCTTGGGTTCTGGTCACTACAGAGAAGAGATCAGTGCATGTCCCTCCTCTTCCCTTCACAAGGAAGTTGTAGACTGTGATGGTCTCCCCTCAGCCTCTTTTTCTCCAGGCTAAACAGACCAAGTGACCTCAGCCTCTGTTTGGAGGCTTCCCCTCCAAACCCTGCCCACATTAAATGTTCATACATTAATGTATCAATAGGTGTCCTTTGCATCTTTGAGATCCTAAAATCACAATAGACCAGTTAAAATTAAACTTCAGCTTGCAAACAAGACTGGGAAGATTTGTCCCTGAAGCAGCTTGCTAATGGATTCTGACTCAACAGGACAAAAACAAGGGAGGGAGAAGGGAACAGACAGGGCACCTCTGAACAAGGAAACACATGCAGAAACACTCCACAGAAGAACTAACAATGCCAAGCACCAGTTAAATGTGACAAACAGTATTTTTTCCACTAAATATTTACCATTATGATATTATTCAGTAATATCTTTGTCTTGAAATATTGCAATGGTTTTGAAAGGTAACTGAGTCACTTGTGTAATCACAATAGATTGCAACAGGTCAGAAGCTTTAATAAACTCAGACCAAGAGGAAGGAAAGTGTGTCCCTCTCTGCAAATGGAATGATCTGAGGTCTCAGCCATGACCTATAGGTATCAGAAAGACAGTTAAGCCCAAACCTGTGGCACTTCATTTCCTTTGGTGAGTTTGATAAAATTGATTTTGGACTTGATAAACGTGGGATGAATTAAGACTGTGTGTGCACAGCTGCAAATGAATCACATTTTATTTCAAAAGAAGGCATTCAGTTTGCTGATTTTTCCTACCCAGCTGACACCTGTCTGCTCTGAAGCATTATAAAAGAGCTCTTCCAGAAAAAAAAACAAGAGCGATTAATTTTTAATTCCCAATGCTTTCCCTCGCCGTTACACAGTTTCTTTGTACAGAGACATTTCTGAATGCCTGAGCAGAAGGGGCAGTCTGTTAAATCCTTTTTAGGCTCTTACAGCCGTAAAATGTGCCACTACTGTTGCCAGAATAGAGTCAGGACCAGTTACTAGAGGCCTCAGGGAGGTGACTTTTTGTTTATGCAAGGGAGATCTTTCTACTTCTTCTGACAGATGAACTGATAAGTGGCTGGATAGGGACTGCAAGTGACAGCAATGGAAGGTGGATGCTTGCCATGCCAATATATTTCAGAGACCAGATGGAGTTTTTACTGAGCAAAATGTCTATTTTATTACTCCCTAGGAATGGATCAAATAAGTTCAGCAAAAATCCGGTTTCTGTGTAACAGGAGAAAGCCTTCGTGGCCACTCAGAATGCAGTGCCTTAAAAGACTTTTTTACAGCAGGTGACTTACCAGCTGACAACTGGGCTGAAGGCAGCTTATAGACTACTGCTATGGTTCTCTGTTGTCACCTGCAGAAACTGCTCTTCTGTGACACATGCAGTACGTTGTATGGAAATGCACAGCAATCTGGTCAAAGTGTGGGAGGCTCAGTGCCCGGCTGTGGTGCCTGCTCCACTGCAAGGTGTTCCCTCACAATCAGCATACTGCTGGGATCCACTTTGAAAAAGAAAACGCAGAGCCGGGACCAAAGCGTGCTCTGCAGTGAGACAAGAGGTATTCAAGAAAAAAGAAGGGGGAGAGTGCAGATGCAATGTTAGGGGTGCTAGCCTGAGTGACTGATATGTACAACTAAAGAATGGGGAAGGTAAGAGAAATGTCCTGGAATTCTTATTTGCAGAGCAGGGGTACCTGAAGAGGGCTTTTAGTCCTCCCCTCCTTGCATGGTGTTGAAGAGGTAGGTTAGCATGATAGGAGACCAGGCAGCACTGCAGGCTGAAGATGATGCATCATGGTATTGCACCCTCACTAAAGCTCTGCATCCCTTGCTGAGGTTTGGCCCCCAAAGACACTCCAGTTACCACTGTTCAATCTGTTCCCCCCCGCCCAGTACCAGGGGTCAGCATGATTAGTCCTTGCTAAGGTGTCTGTTTTTCACCACACATGCCTTCACAGAGTCACAGAATATTCTGAGTTGGAAGGGACCCACAGGGATCAAGTCCAGCTCATAAGTTGGCCCCTATGGAGTTCCAACCCACAACCCTGGCATTATTTGCACTGTGCTCTAACCAACTGAGCTAATCTCAGGTCACTCTTCTTTCCTCCATCAGGATCCTGCCTGGGTAGATTTGGGGAAGATGCAGACTGTGTCTGCCTGACTGTCAGTGGCAGGAGCCACTTCTTGCACAAGGGGAGTGGGAGCAGAAGGTCACTGTGGATAGCCTCAGTGCATGGCACAGGGAGGATGGGGCCAGCTGACACCAAGTGCAGAGCCACAGCATGGCCAGTGAGGAAAGAGGCTGAGAATGGACAGGCACAGAGGCAGAGGAAAGGTCCCAGAGCTGGGGACCATCATTGGAATGTTCTCAGGGCAGTGAGACCTTCCCCTAACTGCAAGGGCACGCAGAGACCTCTCCTCTTCAGTTACTGAGAGTTTAATCTTAATTTAATGAGTGACTGAGGCTCAGTTTTGATGGAAGACACTGGATGATGGTGGGAGAGTGCAGGAAGGTACAGAGTAATGACCCTGGCATGGGCTGTCTGGACACTTGGTGTGAACCTAGAGGTGGCAGCAGGAGCCCAGGGGCAGAAGGGCTACCTGCCTCCCTTCCTCCCTGGCCACATAGCCTCTTTCTTGATGCGTGATATTTGGCAGCCTTTGTCCTGGTGAACCATGTGTCAAAGCTCTCCTTTCCACACCCTCACACAAAATTCCCACCCCTCCTGATCTTTACTGTTCCCTCTTAAACTACACTTCAATGAAAATGTGTTAGTAGGAGAAGAGGATTCATTGATGTGGTGTGCCTTTCTGGAAAGGTGTTAACAATAATGAAAGATAGAAAATGGAATTGGGTGTTGAAAAGTTTACTTGACATCAAAGAACAAGCTTCTTTGTGGAAAACCATTTGCCAAATGAAGTAATTTTAAATTGCCATACATTATTTGGGGCTTGTCTGTCAAAAATAGGTCCCATTTTAATTATCATGATAGAACTAAAGCAATGCAATTTCCCTGCTATCTCGATGCCTGACATGTCATGTCTATAGCTATATTTGTATAAAGGTGTTCTGTACTGGAAAACTGTTCCCATACAGAAAGGAAAATCATCATTTGGATGTGTCATCTTTATAACGACACAGTTATATCTGTCCTCTCACCCTATTTTAGCTTTTATTTTTACATGACCTCCTCCCCCAGTGGGATTAATTATACCATCACAGCTTGCAGAGCTGGCCTTGGCATGAAGAAAATGAAAATATGCTGACTTTCAAGTAGAGGATGCTGTAATCAAACACAGGGTACGTGTGGTAAATTTTAACACTTGTAAACTGAAGTGCAGGCATACTAAGGACTAAACTATATTTTCCACATATGAGAGCTCAGGAATATGTAATAGGAACAGCTCTCACAGGGAGGTATAGCAGGTAGCCTTCTTCCAGCAGTCATGTTCAAATATACACTATGTGTTTCCAAGACTGAACTGTGTCACTTAAGATAAAACAGATTTATTCTTTACAAATGTGTCCATCATTCCGAGTATCCACGTCTCTCTTAAATGCACATAAAACTGAGTTTTGAGCAAGGGGCTGACATTTGTGTATGTACAATGGATAAGACAATACCCAGGAAAAGCCACCAGGCTCAGCTACAACACAATTAAATAAAATATCACGTTTAAATAACATTACTGAACAGTAAAAAAGTTATATAAACGAGTAGTATATTTCATAATAATAGCAGTGTTCTAAATTGTGTAAGTTAATGGATTTAGCAAATGTTACTTTCTGCCACCAAAGGACAGAATATAGCAGTTTATAGAAAACTGAATAATCCTTTACTTTCTGAGAGTCTCATATGTTGTAACTTTTTGGTTGTTGCTAAAGAGGTTATACATCTTTGTTTGCGTTAGATATCAGGAATTTGTTTGAAGAAGTTGGGAGAGCCCAAAAAAAACTTAACTTCTATTGCACTTCATTGATCATTCCTACTGCCTGCTCTAAGAAGGGCACAAACCAGAAATATTCTCTCTTTTGTTTCCTTGATCTTCGGGTTTTTTACCATTAACACTCAGTAAAAAGAGTGTTCACCTTGGGTAAAACAAAAATTACCTAGTGAAGCACAGGGCTTGACAAATAATATTAGACTGAATATTTAGAAGCAATAGTACCTGTATTGTCCTGGTAAGAATATGAAGAATTACAGAAGCTGTGGAGATAAACTTCTTACACAGTATTTAATCAGATGTGAGCATATTTATTCTCACATACAGTTTTGTTTTCCTTTTTCAGCCCTTGTGATTCCTGTTCAATAAACTTCATAGGGAAACCTAAACATGTTGATGTGCTTTTGTAACAGGTTGCTGTTGACTATTGCTGCTATCCTTTCTCTTGAATATAGAAATGTACATGTAAGGTAAAACATACATAGGTATCTTCCCCAAGAATGCCAAGGCAGTGGAAAGGGTTCAGAAAGGGTTTATTTCAGAGGCAAAGACATTACGACTTAAAAAATCTTGGCGCTCAAGGCAGTACCCGGCCTCAAAGAGCAAAAGGCAAACCTCCTGTTCGCTCCCCAGCTTTATCATCCCTGGTCACCCCCCTCCCCGACTCTCTCTGGGCTGCAAGGGCCCTGTAAGCATTCCTGTACGTTATCTCTCTTCTCTCACATATCAGAGCAAGAGGCTGAGAACTTCTCTTGCTATGCAGGACAGCAGAAAGCACTGAAACTCCCTTTAAGAAAGAGTTATTTTTTAGGCAGAAAGCCTTCCTAGTGAAAACAGAGTTTCTTGCTTTCCTGTTACAAATTATTCCAAAAAGCACTACTCCTACAGTGCAGTAATGTAGTGACAAGAATAATTGTTATAGATTCAGGTTTTCTTAGTTTCTTTGCAAGCTAGAGAGACATCAAACTAACAAACTAAAATTGACATCATATAACCACATTTTGTCCTGTACTAAAAAAAAACCATATCAGTGGTGTAAAATGTTCATTTCACTCACTGTAATGACAGTAAATAGCATTGCTAATAACACCTGCAGGATTGGCTCCCTTTACATCTGAACACATATACCATTACTGCCTTCTTGATTACCACTATCAATTCTAACTCCTGTAAGTTACCTAAGTAAACATTCAAACAAAGTTAAGACTTTCTGGTTTTCAGCTTTTTCACATTGAAAAGTGCTTCCAGATTCCCATTTCAACAACAAAGAAATCTTTGGTCATATTTTATGGGCAGTTTCAATTAAAGCTACTTATTACTTCTGAGTTCTTCCAATCCCTTTCTTCACATGAATACTTAAACCTCCTGTTGCACTGAAAACGTATATGTTAAAATGGGTATGTTTATAATAATTTGGATATTGAATGGTGATTTGAGTACAGGCTAGCAATTATTTGAGTGGAGAGAACTTGATCAAAGGATGCTGCAAGCTCTGCTATTGCCACCTGCTGTCCACGTTCACCTTGGAGTGGCTTCAGCAGGCAGGGTTGCACAACAGTTACCAAATGGATGGCAAGGACTAAAGTGCGGAGTGGGTGCAAAATGACCAGAAGCAAAGAGCCAAAATACTGTGAACAAAGGTTCATCAGGAACCTGCAGAAGAAACTATGGTCCTGAATGGTTGTTGTTTTGGGGTCTCTACCTAGGGACATCTATCTAGCTTACAGCCCATCCCTCACCCTATTTACTTACATACCTTCTGTTCCCAGCAAGCATCAGCTGTCAGTGACTGTTGCCACCTACTACAAAGTCAAACTTCAAAGCTCTTGCTGCCTCAACAGCAGTAGGGCATTACCAGGTGGGCCACTGATGCCTTTCTTTGTGTAGCAGGGGAGAGACAGGTTGCAGTAATTATTCCACTAATAAGGAGGATATAGTGCCATGACAGTGCAGCTAGAGAAGGGTTAAAATGCTGGAAGTGGAAGCTGAAGTCAAGAACTAAGGAAAAAGGGGCAAGACTGAGAAAGTAGAGGCTAGTAATGGAGCAAAAACTGATGAAGCTAGGAGGATTTTGTCAAAGCATGAAATGGAACTCTGCAAGGTCATTCCTCCTTCTATGTAAGATGCACAAATGGACAAAGTGACAGGACTGTCAGAACAGGAAGCTCTAATTAAAAAAAAAAAAAAAGAGCATATGCACAGTATATACCTGAGGTAAGTGCTTCTTGCAGCTGCTTTTTCTCTAACTGTATGATGGGCGTGTGAACTTTTGCCTCATACACCTCTTACCTTCTGTAGTTCTATTAAAGGCCCTTTTTCCCTGCCTCATGCCCTGGTTAAGTATTATCACTGTTGCTGGGCTCAGAGATGTCACTAGTTCATGGTAAGGAAATGGCAGACATACTACAGCAGTAGAAGGGACCTTGACTTAGATGCAGAGCAGGAGAATGTTTGAGGAGCAGCAATGTGTTCTGCTCAAAGTTTTTACGCTCATGTTGGCTAACAATAGCACCAAGACTGTTTCAGTGGATGTCAAGGTTGTGCATAACAACCTGAACAACTGTGGCAGTTGTTATGGGAAGCCCATAAATACCCTTATGTTTTATTCTACACGTGAATTGAGAATTGGGTCCTCCACAAACAACTTCTGAGGATTCTGCAGCATCAGAACTCCCTTCTGTCTCTGCTGCAAAGGCAGTCAGCAAAAAAAAACCATTACAATTATACATTTTTCCTCTCTTTTGTTGGGCACAAGACATGCTTTTAGTGGAGCCAAGGATACCTGATGGGGCGGAAAAAACATCCACATCACTCTTTCCCTTCTCTCTTCCAGTCACTGAATCAGTGCTGGAGTTATGGGAATCTACATGCTCTTTATCCTTCCAGCTGGAATCAGAACATGAGTGTACAAATTGTGGTGTTCAACAACACGGTAATCTTATTTTCATGGTTAAAATTAATGTAAAAACTGAATGTGATTGGCTGTTTAGTGTATCTTTTAGGCTGCCACTCAGATAATCAAAGGCTAAAAAGCATTACTTATTCTGACTGAATGCAGGGCAAATTTTACTGACCTGGTATTGGCTTTAAAATTGTACCAGATACCAGGACTTATAGAAGAGTAACTCTTCAGTGAACAAGTTAATACCTGACACCAAACTTGTCAGGCATCCCAGTTCCTGCTCTGGAACCTGGGTTACTGTTTAACCTTGGTTACTAAAAGCTCAGGTTGTCTATCTTGTAGTTTGCAGACACCACGGCTGTTTTAGGTGATGCTTCCGAAGCTGAAGGATGCAAATATCTCCTGCTTGGGTTTGGTCCAGGTAAAACCAGCAGGTCTGGTCAAACAGCAGGTCTGTTTGACCACAGCCTATATATAACACAGGATAGTAAAGGACAATATTGTCTGTCTTCATCCCTCCAAAATATTGATTGAAACATTGATGTTTTATTGCTTTAGTTTGGCTAGCAGCTTTTATGAGTCAATAAACACACTTTTCCATGTAATACCCAGGAGTCTAGAGCAGAAATTACAGCTGTTTTGAGCTTTAAAAAAATGATTCAAATTTCTCATGCATATAATCTTGTTTTTTCCTGGGTGATGCTGCATTTTGATGAATTGTGAAGATTAAGCAGGTGCCATATGACCAGAGGTAAATATCAGATGGTATTTAACCAGCTCTGGTGTGTTTTAAAGTAAAAGAAAATATTACAAGACTACAAAATCACAGAATCAATTAGGTTAGAAAAGACCCCTGGAAATACCAAGTCCAACCTGAGGCTGAACACCACAATGTCAACTAGACCACGGCACTCAGTGCCACATCCAATCTTTCCTTAAATACCTCCAGTGAGGGTGACTCCACCACTTCCCTGGGTCGCCCCTTCCAATATCTAATCACTCTTTCTGTGAAGAATTTCTTCCTAATGACCAGCCTAAACCTCCCCTGGTGCAGCTTAAGGCTATGTCCTCTCATCCTGTCACCAGTTGCCGGGAAGAGGCTGACCCCCACCTTGCTACATCCTCCCTTCAGGTAGCTGTAGAGAGTGATAAGGTCACCCCTGAGCTGCCTCTTCTCCAGGTTAAACAACCCCAGTTCCCTAGCTACTCCTCATAGGACTTGTGCTCCAGACCCTTCACCACCTTCATTGCCCTTCTCCAGATCCGCTCCAGCAGATTCCTTCCTGAACTGAGGGGCCCGGAACTGGACACAGTACCCGAGACATGGCCTCACCAGTGCTGAGTACTGGGACAAATGATGTATGTGAACTAGAAACAGCAGCTTAGAAGCGAATCACACTCACAAATAAGGCGCTTGCTCAGAAACGCCTGGAGAGGCGAAGGACGTGAAGAGTTTTAAGTGTTGGGAGCAATAAATGGTAAATTCCAAGGAGTTTTTAATAGCTGCCAATTAAACGGGCCGGGAAGGCAGCCCCAAAACTGGCTGGCCCTCCGAGCTCCCCCCTCCCTAGCCGAGCCGGCCCCGCCCGGCAGTGGCTGCGCCGGGCGCGGGGGAGCCCGCAGGGAGGGCGCGGAGCGGTGCGGGGAGCCGCGGAGCCGTGCCGGGAGGCCGCGCCCGCCCTCGGAGCCCTGCCCGGCCCGGCCCTGCCCTGCCCGGCGCGGAGCGGAGGCGGAAGCCGCAGCCGGGCCGATGGGCTGTGCGCGCTGGGCGGGTGTGCGGAGCCCCGCGCTGTGCCGAGGTAAGAGCAGAGCGCGGAGCTGGCCCTGCCTTGCTCCGCGGGAGGATGTGGGGTCGGGGCGCTGTCGCCGCTCTGGCCGTGCTGGCCGTGGCACTCTGGCTGCGGCGTGAAGAAGGTACAAACACCCGAGCGCCGGCCCCGGCGGGCAGGGGGCGGGGACCGGGAGGGTGCGGGCCGGGGGCCGCCGGAGCCCGCGGGCGGCGGGTGTTTCTCACGGAAGGAAAGGCCGCCCGGCCGGGCAGCGGGAGGAAGGCGGCTCCGTGACGCTCCCGCGGAGAGCGAAACCAAAGGGAAGGGGCGGCAGCGGCTCCCGGCGCGATGCAGCCCACCCCCGCCTGCCGCGGGGGCCGGCCGGGCCGCTCACCTGCCCCGCGGAGGGACGGCCGGGGGCGGGGGAAGCGCTCACAGACCCGACCCCCAGCACCGCCGCAGGGGCTGCCGCGGACAGCGGCTGCCGGGTCCCCGCGGGCCTGCGAGCGGCGCCGGCTGCAACGCGGCGCTGTGGCGGCCTGCAGGGGCAAGCGCTGCCGCGCTGTGTGCGCCGGTGCGGGTGCGGGAGGGAGCCGGCCCGCCCCGCTGGGTGACACGGCGGGCAGGGCGCAGCGATGTCGCTGCCCGCGCTGGCGCGGCGCGGCCCGGCGAGGCGGTGTGCGGGGGTGAGGTAGGCGCCGAGCTGCAGCGCCCTGTGTGTGTATATGTGTGTGTGCGAGTGTGTGCAGGGATCGCGCTCCACTGCGGCGGGAAGGGAGGGAAGAGGAGGAGGAGGAAGAAGGGAGGGAGGCAGGCGCACTGTGATGAGCAGGGCCTCCAAGTCCAGCTAGCGCCGTCGTCCTGCCGCTCCCGGCGGAGCCCGGGGCGGGGGAGCGGCCGCGCACGGATGCTTGCCTGAGCGAGGGGGAGGAAGGGGGCTGCGGCTCCGCGACGGCAGCCCGGTTGTTATTTTTTGTTTATCCTCATCGGTTTTGGAGGGGGCGAGTCGGGAAGGTGCCTTTTTTTTCTTTTTTTTTCCCCTCTCTCCACCTCACCACCCCTCCTCTTGCAGGTGCCCGCAGCGCAAAGCGGCTCCTGGAAAGTTTTGTTTGCGTGCGTGCGGGCTGCGAGCGGCGGTGGCCCGGGATGCGGGGCCCAGGGCCCGGCTCTCCGCCGCTTCCCGGCGCACCGCGGCTGCCAGGGCTGGCGTAGGCGCCCCCTGGGAAAGCCGAGTGCGGGCATTAAACCCCCTCCCTCCTCCCCGCCGCCCTCCTCCGCCCCCTCCGTCCCTCCCTCTCTCCCTCCCTCCCTCCTTCCCTCTCCCCGGTGCGCGGCCATTGCAGTGACCCCGGCCGGCCAAGGATGATTACGAACACGCGGGGCTTCCTGTGGTCGGACCTGGAGACGCGGGCGCTGCTGGAGATCTGGGGCGAGGCGGACGTGCAGTCGGCGCTGGACGGCAACTTTCGGAACAGCCATGTGTACCGGGACGTGGCGTGCCGCCTGGCCGAGCTGGGCTTCGAGCGCACCCCCGAGCAGTGCCGCATCCGCATCAAGGGCCTCAAGCGGCAGTACTACCAGGCCCGGGACGGGCTGAAGAAGAACGGGCACGCCCGCAAGATATGCAAGTACTACGACGAGATGGACCGGATCCTGAGCTGCCGGGGGGGGCCCGAGGGCGCCCCCGAGCCGCTGGCCGCGCTGGCCGCTCCGCCAGAGGTTGTCCCGCCGCCCGCGGGGCCGCTCCCCGCGCCGCCCACGCCGGGCACGCCGCACAACAGCCGCGACCTGGACGGCGAGCTGGATGAGGAAGCCGGGCCGGAGTCCCCCCGCGACAACTTCACCGAGGACTCCGGGGAGTGCTCCTCCTACGCCGACCACCCCATCAAAGTGGAGTGCCCGTCCTTCGCCATCCCCGTGCCGCCGGGCGATGGTGAGTAACCGGCGGGCTCCCGGCGCCGGCTGTCCTCCCCTCACCCCGCGGGTTCTCGCAGTGCGGCTACCGGCGCTTCTGCCCAGCTAGAGCGCTTCGGTTGGCTTCTGCCTTACCCTCCTCCCTCCCGGCCCGTCCTCTGCGGTCCGAAATCCGCCCATGCCGCCCCCCCAGACCTTGCACCTTGCGCGTTCCCGTGATCTGGGGAGCCCGGAAGGGGAGCGGGCGGCTGCGGGTCCTGTAAATGCAGCACGGGGGTAGGGGGAGATGCTGCGGACAGGGGCCCTAGGGAGTTTTTATCGGATTTATCACTGGAAAACCGATGGAAAACTAGCACAGAGGTTATCGAGACAAAGTGTCAGGTAGCACTGTACAAGAAAATAAGCATTCTTCTCGCTGGAGGATTTTCCCATTCGCTGCAGGCTGTGTGCAGTTTTGCTAATCGGTATTAAAACGATGATGACGATAATACCTGAAAAATCTGCTTATTGTTGCAGATGGGTCAGAAAGCTAGCGGAGTGCTTTTACGTAATAATTGCGTGCGTTGTTTCAGAAACACTGCTTCTAACTTTAGTGGCCTTGCGAACAGAAGCAGCACTTCGATAAAGCCTGTCCTTTCCCTGCTCGATCTTTACCCTCCGTTCCGCATTTGTATTGTGGAGGTGCGGGGAAAGTGTTACTTGTTTGTTTTAAATCTAGATTAGTGCGGGGGTTTTAATACAAACATGAACCTGTCTTCAGAAGTTGACATCACTGAGGAATCAGCCAATTGGTTGACGTTTAACCAACCTTCTTTTTACACATAAACCCCATCAAAGAGTTGTTTACACTAATGTTCTTTTGAAATGCAAATCTAGAATACCAACAGACTGAAACTCAATTTAGATTAATGTAATTACTTGGAATACACAAATGAGGCTATACTATTTAATAGCCTTCACTTAAACATTTTTAGAAGATCAAAAAGACTCCTATTGTTGAAGTTTAGTACTACAGCAATTAAAAGATGCCTCTATGTGATTTTTGTGTTACCTTTGCAACTTTTTTGGGAGTTTGTCTTTTTGCTTTAGTACTCTGAAATAGAAATATCTGAAATAAGTTCACATTGAAAAAGTGGAACAACTTTGTGGCGCGTTAGGTGCATATCTTGTAGGGAAATTTTTTGCTGCTTTCCTCTTAGAAAATTATTTTTCATTGGAAAAATAATTGTTTCTTTCCTTGCTTTAGGCTTTAAAGAAGTCAATGCTCCAACTATTACCCCACCTCTCAGTCAGCCCAAAAGATCAAAAAAGCGCCATACAAATTTAACATTGGATAAAATGATGGAAAAATTCTTGCAGCAGAGCATGGATACAGATGAGAAATTTTACAGATTTGAAGAGCAGAGGCTCAAAATTGAGGACAAGCGTCGGGAAGCTGAGCATGCTCGAGAACTCCAGATGTTACAGATGTTGGGACAGATGTTGGCAGGAATTTCTTCTACAGTATCACAAAGGTCACAATCTATACCAACAAGTCCACCTCGGAGAGCGAACCATCGTTCATATGCGGATAACTTTAATTATAATGCTATGACAGCAACACTTTCTCCACCGATAGGTACTTCCTTCTACAGCATAAATAAAAGCTAGGGTTTTTTTTAATACTTCTGTGTGAAAACAGTGGTAGTAAGCAGCTTTTTAAAATAAAAGCTAATTGGAATCATCTAATATTGTGGTGAAGGTGTCTGTCTGATGAAAAATGAAATTAAATCATCATTCATACCGTTGTACTGGTTATTTAATACAGGTACATTAGTTGCAACAAATTTTAATGAGCAAAATCATACCTTTCAAACACTGTAAACACTGGGAACTTCTTTCCATGTTCACATCTCGGTGAAGTTAGGGGAAGCTTTATATATAGCACAGTTGTGAAAGCTGCTAGAAATATTAGGTGCTTTGTAGCAGAAATTTTACTGATGTTCTGCTTGAAGTTATCGAAGTTAAGGCTGTGCATACGGTTTTTCAGGGCTGGGAAAAAAAAAGGAGTTTTGCCTACACTGAAGTAAGTCAATTTTTTTTACAACAAAATTCTGATCTTACCAATTAATCAAATTTAATATTGTAGTAGCTGTAATAGAAGATGAAAATATTTGCTTGTTTTTCTTCAGCACCAGCTCCTTTATAAATTCTTTGGGCATCTGAATTTACTTTAAAGAAAAAGGCAAAGCATTAGCTCAAGAATTGGTATCTATGCACAGACTTTTCTTTCCTTACCTTATGTGTGGGCCAAAAGCGGGTCATTAATGGGCTGACTTCTTGGGATCCGTGGGTCTTTGGCATCTATCTTTGTCGTAGTCTCTTTCCATGTGGAGGTAGACTGCTTGGGCAGGAGGAAATCAGGGATGCTCTTAGTGCTGGAACTAGCCAGATTGGGGCTTGGTGGTTTGTAGCCTACCACATGGAAATGAAACAAATCTTACTCTGTTTTAATGCTGAATTTCACACTGCTTGGAAGGAAAAAAAGTGTAGTTTGAAAAGAGAAAAAAACCCCAAACAACGCAGCCTCAGTGTTGAATAATAATCTGGCATGCCAGATCCTAATGGGCATTTTCTGAGTCCTAGGAGAATCTTGGAACCGTTTCAGTTCTGCGTTACATACTGTGTTTTCTGGTAAAATGCATAGGAGACTGGGTGATTAGGTCTGTTGAGGGTTTAGACTGGCAGAAGTGGTTGTGTTTCTTCTTGAGTGAATAGCTGGTCTGTAGCATTTCTTGGTGGCAGCAGACTTACGTAGATTAATTACGACATACAGATAGATTCAGTGTTTTAAATGTTTTGACTTTTAAATTAAAAGGACAACTGGAGTGCTTTAGAAAAATCCCTTTGGAAATCATTTAAGGTTCTGGACTGGAGTGATGGTACCTACAAGGCCTTACCATTACTTCTGAAAGGTTTTTCCTGAGAGCTTAATTATCCCTAATGGCTTGAAACTCAAGTTCAGTTTTTCTTGCTGGATTTCATCATGTCAGTATACAGTCATGTTGCACTGTGCAGAAATGCATTATATTTATTTAACTGTAGCAAGAGCAACTCAGGATTCTAATCTTGTAATTGGTGAAGGTGTAACAAAGCATTCATACTAAAATGTGAACATAATGCTTCAGGCAACACATCTTTTAAGGAATTAAGATTTCTGTTTATAGCTGAATATGCCTTAGTGATTCTGTAGGTAGGGTAGGGCTCTTTTAAGAATTGCTTTTTGCATAATTCTCTGTTTTCTCTCCATTTATTATGCAGTCACTTCCTATTTACATATAAACAAAAAACAGCAACAAAGAAATGGAGGGCCTTCTTAACAACATTGCACTTTAGGGGTTACAAGCTATGTTATATTCTTGTGTGGTTGAAAACCAGCAGGTGCATGAAGTGTGATTTAAAGAAAATAATCTGCCCTATTTCCAGAGGAGACAAGCATTTTGTTCTCCTCTGGCTCACTGCAATGCTATTTTGGCCGCAATCCAAAACAAGTTGTGGCTTTGGTGTGTTTTTTTTCTTTTTCTGTTATTTTAATTTCTTTTTTAGTCCTTTTTCCCCCCTTTTTAATTTTGTCTCAGTAGGAGTGGGATGTCTGTATTATACAAGATTTTTAAAAGCAAAAGATCAGCCAATAGTATTTATCATTATTGAACACCAATGAAATTTTATTACAGAAGATTAACCTGTCTGGTTTAGGTTTAGATCCTATGGAAGACAGAGAAAAAGATGCTTTTTTTGTATGCTGATAGCACACAGATGTGGAATTTACTTGTTTATTACATTTTTTCCCCATTATTATGCCCAAAATTGCTGGAACAGTATTTTTCCTTTTTTCCTTTTTTTTTCCCTCCTATTTTTCCTCCTCTGTATTTTGGAGTTGGGGGGTGGGGTTACTGAGTTTTATACAGTGGAAAATAAGGAATATCGTGGGAATTATTTTCTACATAATTATGTAGAAAATTTGCATTGTATAGCGATTTCCTTGAAAGCTTTATAGAAGATCTGTAAAAAAGAAAGTAAGCATGACTGAGGCCTAGGACACTATTATTAATGTCCAAATAAACCACTCTTCTGAACAGAATTGTACAGTTAAGGAGGACTTTAATTGAAATATAAGAACTTGTTCTTTTAGTGTATTTACTGCAATGTATAGTTAACGCATGGTTGAAAGAAGTACTGATCTTCATATTTGTCTCGTGTTAGGTAAATGTCTTAATTCTCTCTAGTTGTAATTGTTGAAATACTTTTTTCTTCTAAATTTTTGTAGCCTTTTGAAACAGTAATTTGATATGTAGCCTTCTGAGTGTGCAGTTGTTTTAGTATGTGACTTGACATGTAGTTTTGCATCAGAGATCTAGAGTTGTATTATAGCTAAAAATGATCTTTGTGTGGTATTTGTGATGTTTGCATCTAGTGTGTTGGATTATAGTTTTGCAGAAAGACTTCCATTATGCTTTGTAACCACCTACCAAAATAAAAAAGCAGAGAGATAGGCTCTGATTCTGCTAAGCGTGGAAGTCTTTAAGGGGAAACGAAATATAAGGTAGGGTGTACGTTTAAAATCTGGTTTTAGTTGCTTTGTGCTTGTTCTGTGTCTGGATGTGTTCAGTCCCTGCCAAGTGTACCTATTTCAGTTGAGCTTAATTATGGAAGTGATTTCAGGCTGAACTAAGATGATATTTCTAGTTACAAAATGTTCATATAACTATTCTGGGTGGTTGTTTCCTTTTCTACCTGAGCCCTAAATTAGGACTGTGAACAGTCAGTGAGAATATTCTCTGCATCAGACCCTAAATTCATTTTTAAATCATCCTCTTCCCTAGTTGCTCACTGTTTTAAAAGCCCTTAAGTGACAAAGCATTTGGTTTTCAGAAGTATGTCACTTTGTATATCTTTGTGTGATTTTATTAGTGTTCATGAGTGCTTAAAAGAAATACTTGGTAGTTTAAGCAAGAACATACTTTAACACTTATTTTCTTCTTTTCAGTTATAGAGAGATCTTTTTCACTGCACAGAACACACTCTCTAAAGGATATGGAGAATATTTTTCAACTGGTGCGCAATGTTATCCCTCCTCTAACAGGGAAAAAGCATAAAGGTCAAGATGGTCGTATAGGCATTGTTGGAGGATGTCGAGAGTAAGTTCAATAGAAATTTGGTTTTTGCTCCTCAGAGAGTTTGAGGATGTCATAAGAACTTGTAGAACCCATTCAAACTCACATTTAAAACGAGCATTTTCTGGGGAGCTTTACTAGTCCATCATCATGACCATGCATGCTTAGGAAAGAACATGTTTTCTTGCAGATGTGTTGCAAAGTCTTGGTGCTGAATGTGAATGGAACATAATATGCTGTTTGTATCTGTGTCTACCTTCTATGTCTTTATAGAATATGTAGACTAGATTATGACAGTGGCACATCTGATTTGTTTAATATATTTTTGTACCTTGAGAACTGGGTCTCTTAAATTAGGAATAGAATATTTTCTTACTGTGCCCTTTTTATTTTGATAAATTGTGGTGTTTGCTAGATTCTGTCAATAACTTGTTTTATGTACTGGAGTAACAAAAATAGTGTGTTTCAGGGAAAAAAAGATACAGCATAAATCAGTTAAGTGCTGTACTGACCTAGAAATAAAACAGGCTTTGTATTCTTGGCCACAATATTTTGAAATGAGCCATCCCCTTTTTGAAATAGGGACATCTTTCTCCTGTAAGGGAGATCTGCTGTTGGACATCTGCCATTAATAAACACTCTGTGAAGAGCAAAAAAGTGCTGTCTTATAGCTAGGTTGACTAGCCAGGAGTTAGAACCTAATGGGCTACTAGTTCTTACCTCTTGGCTGAAGTAAGCACCTCTGGAGGGTGATACTGCTCATATCTCACTATTCAGTCTTTATAAAGAGAATTTACGGCAACTGGAATCACAGTTTAGGCACTTTAGATGAGCATCTAAAACCAGATGGGATTGATGCAGGTCACAGACCCCAGATTCAGCTTGCACACAGGTGCTCAGCTCTTGTTTGGTTTGTCTCTAAACTTTTACCTTGGTTACCTAAAAAAATTTTACTGTTTTAAGGCATGATCTTTCTAAATATTTCTGTGAAAAATCAGGCGGCTAGGGTGGAATTCTGTGCCTTTGAAATCAGAGCAAGGTTTGAGATTGGCTTCAGTATTGTGGGATTTTTTTCTGTCTTGTACAGCAAGCAGAAGAGAAAATTATTTTAAAAATTTGCTCTTGAATTTGGGATTTCGTTATGGCAGACTGATTTCCAAATCATCGAATCGCATGACTGTGTTTCCTAACCTAAATTTTATTTCATTTTAGGTACACTGGAGCACCGTATTTTGCTGCAATTACAGCTCTCAAAGTGGTATGTGTTTTTCTATACCAGTCCAAAATGAACTTTTCATCATTTCTGTTGGCTAGGTGCCATTTTTAAAAGTATTCATTCTCTGCTGCACATGAACTTTGAGTTCTAAATAGTCTTCTCTTGAACAAAGAAAATCCTTAGTTATGGATTTTTATAAATACTTTTAAAATATGTTATTCACTGTGTTTTCTTCCTCTGTGTAAGGTGAGGTTAGAAATATGTCAAAAAATTAAAAATATCAGAGACTTGGATAAGAAACTTCAAAATGTGGTGAGGTATTTTCTTCAAAAGTGAACAATAAAATAACTTTAGGTTATGGTTTAAAGTTATGTTTTTGGTGCTGCAGTGAATTCCTCAGTAATTTCTTCTGGACCTGATAAGTGTGTTGAATGAAGTAACTTTCTTTCAAAACTTAAAGTGTTAGTCTAGAAGGATTCTTATTGCTGTAAATCTAAAGATTATTGGTTGAATTTAATGTAATTTTTAATATCACATTTTATTTGCATTCTAATCTTCAGCAGAAGTATTTTCTAAGCTTTTTTTTGCTAGAGGGGTGAAGTTCCTTACTTTATTGACATATTAACTGCCTCAATATATCTCTGCAGACTACATAAATACAGTGGTGATTGTTCAAATGTAAACATTTATTATTATGTAAACAAGTCATGCTTACATAATACATCTGATTTTCAGTACACTATGTATAGTGTGTCAGTACTTCCAGTTCATTGTGTATGTTTTTGTTTTTGAAGATTTCTTTCAGTAAGTGGGTAGTCAACCCAGGTATTTCCAACCATCTTTCCCCCTGGATGCAGTTTCTTAAAGTTTTAAAATTAAATGATGCTATCATGTTATTAGAAGACACCGAAGCCACTCAGCTTTCTGTTCACTATGTGCAAATACAATGTCATACTAGGAGGTTCCTTACTGAAGTCACTTGGTCTCAGATCATTAGATCTGCACATAAAGAGTCATAGGATCAAATCTCAGCATTGCTTAGTACCTTGAATGTTAAATACATAGCAGTAAAGCAGAGGAGACCCTTCCTTAGCCTTGGGAAATTTCAGTATGCACAACATACACGGTCAGGTTTTCTGGTCACCGCTTACATAATTTTTATGTGTATTTCTGACTTTTTGAGTTAATAACAGAAGCTTGAGACTCAACCATTAAGCTTTAATGTTTATTTTAACTTAAGGGAGTGTTGTTGAAATTGTGCCTGCCTTTTATCTTGTATGGATTTGGTCCATTGAATGAAAATGGTAGGACTGGAAATATACCCATATTGCCATAGCTATATTTTGCAAGTATGTTACACTATTATTAGGGCTCTCTAGTGTAGCTTGTCTCATGTCCATCTGTATTCTTTTGCCTTTCATGTTACTGTACATGTGACAGTTTAGTCGTTGTTCATCTGCAAATGAGAAACCTTTCTCAGGTTGAGTAAAAATTCAAGATTTGTGTTTCCAGTCATCCTATCAGTGAGAAACAGAAAAAAGTTATTTTGGAAGCTAGATTAAATAAAAAAAAAAAATTCCAGAACATTTCAAATACGAAATGTTAGAAAAAAATAGAAAAAAAATAGAAAAAATAATAAAGTTTACTTTAACTGTTGAGAAGTAAGAATTCAGATGAATTATTTGTTGAGTAAACTTTGGAATGGTAAAGTTATTATTAAGTATAAATTTGATAATACTGTTTGCAAATTTTCTGTTTTAGGGTGCAGACTTATCCCATGTGTTTTGTACCAAAGATGCAGCAACAGTAATCAAATCATACAGTCCAGAGCTGATTGTTCATCCAGTTCTGTAAGTGACTTACGTTTTGTTTAAATGAGCTAATCAGGCTTATGAGTTTGAACATTTCAATCTGATAATTGATTAATTTGTGTTACTTCTTTTTCTGAGTTACTGGGTGGGTGAGCTATGGATCACAAAAACTCCAGTTTGTCCCTTCATTACAGTTAGATATTTAATACAGAACAATCAGTTGTGAATGTTTTTTTCATGACTGTCAAAATATAATTTCTAAAAAGCAAAGATCTTGCTTTCTGCTATTTCCTGACATGTGTTCTGTGATTGTAACGCATTTAACTATAAACAGTTGCAAAATCCAGAACTAAGAAACACTGCAAGTCAGCATTTTGAAATTTGCATTTGAAAGGCAAGTGGAGCCAGTTCTCTTTATTCTTCAGTCCTGGTAGTATTTAACAGTAGTGTGTCTTTTTCTCCTCTTGCTACTGTGTGTATAGACACCTTTGCAAGATGACTGGGCAAGAGAGATGCTGATTCTCTTTTTTCTCCATGAGTATGTTGCTTTAGATACACACCTGTTCTTGACAATAAATGGATGTTCCAAAATGTTATAAAATTCAGGTTTTATTAACAAGAAGATGGAAAGTTTAATAAGCAACTGCCTTCTTAATTGGGAAAATCAGTGTGTGGTTTTCTAAATTTGTGTTCTGAAATGTGTTACTGACTGATGAATTTTCACAGGATAAATTTGTTTCAATTAGGTATTATAATGGTTTACAATGAGCACTACAAATGAGAATTCAGATGTGTGCCTTAGGTATATGCCCCTGAGCTTAGTTTGCACCAGTGCATGTCAAAGTCTGTTGGTGTACATAGTGAAGCTGTGATTAAGGTAGAAAAAGCATGTTTGTCAGATACTGCTGTCAGGAAGGATTTATGACAGTAGAAATATTTTGATGTCTGAGAAAAAGAATATGATCTTCCTTATGGGGAAGCCTGTGGTAGGAAGCCATAAGTTTATTACATTCTAAAGGCACATTGTGCTTGGAAAGAAGAAATCTAAACGGAGTTGTCTTTTGTTGGTTGCTTTTCCCCCAGCCCTCACCCCCTCCAAAGATAGAAGAAACCTATAACTTAATGGATTTTAGACAAGATAAAAATGATGCTTGAAAACAAGGGAAAAACACATGGATAGGGGGGGTTTACCAGTATGACTGTGTTTGCCTCTGAAATCCTAAAGACTCATCTTCAGTAGATGATCTATCTGATGTTCTATACTGTATGATAACAAATGCAATGGAGAATCCTAATGGCAGTATTAGCATTTAACTTGTTGTCATGATGTATGACACTCAGGATTCAGCATGTGGTTGTCTTGTAGGATAACGAGTTGACTTTGCCTTGGGAAAAGCATTTTTTGTGTACACAGGGGTTCTTGATGTCTGGTAATAGAAAAGGTTAATAGGAGAAACAGAAGCAGCAGAGGGAAAAGGGAGGTGCTGAAAGTGTAAACAGCAAACTTTCTGTTCTTGGAGGACCAGATTGTGCCTGCTAGGTACAAGTGGGGTGTTTTTATACACAGATTCTCGGTGTCTTCTGTGGAATTCAGATCTCAATGAAAACTCTGATCTTTCTATTCATAAAGAGAACTTTTGATTTCAAACTTCAACTCTTCTATAAATTCCTCCAGATGCACAAAGTAGAGTGAATTTAGAGATTTTCATATGCATGTGTCTTTAAGTCTGCAACTCAATATTTAATGCTTTTATTAAAACTGATTAATTTCACTCAGACAGCTGGGCTAATTGCATGATGCAGTGGATGTGTAAATATTGTTTACATGACATTCAAAATGAAAAAATGCAAATATATGAGTGTTTAGATTTTATTAGTTCAATTTTCCTCATATTTTTATCTCTTCTGCTTCACTTGAGGGAAAGAGAAAATGGTTAGAAAGGAAAAAAATCTTGACTGACTCTATTGAGCCCAGATTTTAAGTTTACACTAACAGCCTATTTTTCTTGTAAGGTCCTTTTGTCTTCAGTGTCACACTTTTCATATGATCTTTTGTATGTTGTGGAGCCGTTCAGGTTCTGCAGGCACGGCTGGCTGCTCTTGATTCAGAGCCTGATCTCTTAAACAGTCTTTGTACTTTCTCCCGGGCTGCACTTCACGCATGGAAGAACCTCCGGGAAAAACCCACCGAGCAGCTATGCCATTGTTTTCTTTTGTGTCTCTCCTTAAAACTGTGCTTTGTTATGATTTCTCCATGACCCTTCAGAATAACTAGGTAGCTGTTGTACCACTCTCTTATTATGCTAATCATAATTATGGCCTGTGTACTCAACTCACTGAACAGTTTGGCATTTTGCCAGGGTTCAGCTGCCATTTTGTGCTGCCAGGAGCCTGACATTTTATCATCTCTGTGACTGAGCTGCCACTACCTTTCTCTAGTGCCTTCACCTCACAGGGGATCATCTCAAGGAAAGAACATGCTCTTTTTTCACCCTTGTCTAAATAGGAGGGCTTTTCTGTCTTCTTAGAGCTGCTGTGGTGGATCTTAGCCAACATGACTAGTGAAGGTATGTGAGAGCTGGAAGTTGGACTAGAGTGTTTCAGATCCTTGGCAAATGTGTGTCACTTCAAGGATGTTCAAGGAATGGCATTTGAGAATGACTGAGTATTATTGCAGAGGAGGGTTGTGAAAACAAACATCCATCTTGCAGCATTGACAGGGGAATTCCTTGTGACCCCGGTTGTAGACCTTCCTGGGATTCCTTTTGGTGTAACATCCTGTGCTGGGGACACCCATAACGCAGCTTTCTCTGAGGTTTTTGTCCTTCAGTTCATTCTTTGTGAGTAAACGAGGGAGAACTGGGACTACACATGGCAGCTTGGGATCTGGAAAGATGAAGTTTCAGCACCTGGCTCTATGTGTCCTCACCATCTGAGAGGAATAATGATAGCTGGGTGCCTAGGAGCCACAAATAGTCAATATTATCAGTAGTAACTTTTCCTTTTTATTCAGAGATTCTGTCACATGCATTATGGCCCCTTCCACAATGACCTCGTAATATTCAAAAACTGACTGGCTAACCAGTTCAATATTTTTGCTGTCTGACTTTCTGCTTTCGTGTGGAGAAGTGAAAAGTGTGTATTGTAGAAGTCGGGGCTTTTTGAATAGTGGAATAAATGGAGTCTTAGTGACAGCTGCCTTCCTTGGTCTTGTCACTGCTACTCCTGGTTTGTGCTACATTTTTCTGTTTTCCCAGCTATCGTGTTCCTACTGTAAGTGCTACACAATTACAGACAAGATAAAACTTAGGTTTGGCATTTTATTAAGGTTTTTTGCAGGTGTTTTCTGTGTGGATTTTTGCTGTAGATCAATGTGTACTTCCTTCATGCATTAGTGTTGGGAACTTTGTAGAGAAGAGTTTTCAGCAGCTTTTTTTATGTCCCCAGTTAATTCCCTGGCTCAGGTCAGGTTGAATAGACTTCTTGGATACTTGGGTTGGCTTATCCTATCTTGATAGGCAAGTGATCACAGAGCTAAATGAGCTGTATGAACCCAACTGGTTATATTTTAAAAGAAGATTGAATAAAGCTATTGTGCTAGAATCCCCTCTTGCAAAGACTTTTTTGTAGTTAATTGTCCAGAGGTTTTTTTCTCTGTGGACCAGGAGAGATCCAGATTCTACTGAGTAGGCCTCTTGTAACCTGTTTATCAACCAGTTTGTAAAATCAACAGTCTATACTCCTTGATCTCAGGCAGTTTATCAGAGAAGTAGAATGAGATGTGGGGGCCCAAAGAAGTCAGGTAATTTTTCCATTATTCACCAAAAAATTCACCCTTGAACTAGGTATGGATTTAGAACTAATACCTTCCTCACAACTGGTTGTATACATGGGCCTATGTGGACTAGGAAAGATTGCCAGAATTACTGGAAGTCTTATAGTTAATTGCAGAGTTCGAGTTTTGGGTTGGATTTTGAAAGATTATTCTTTTGAGTTAAAAATAATTGAGAAGAAAATTCTCATGAGGGTGGACTGTGTTGAGACCAGTCACCACTAATGAAGAAACTTAATGAAGATGGGGTTTTTGGAACATATTTTACTTAATTTTGTTGAATTTTGTCTACATTTTGACAATTTGATAAAGTCATGAATCATGAATAGTGAGCTCCTGATAAGTTATTTGAGTACTTCTAAGCAATACCAAATCTCTTAAAGAAAACCCAGGAACAATCTTTTTAGCCCTTTATAATTCATTATGTGGAGAGGAAGCTCACACCTTTCAGTTGTGTTAGCTAAGGATAGCTATTAAACAAAATAGTTCTGTGCAGCAGTGGGACTTACCCTCTTTTGGATCAGCTGCTGGAAAAAGTGAGGGAGTTCATGTCACCAAGGAAAATCAAGGAGAAAGCAGAGATTGCCCCAATTATGAAAAAGATGTCTCCCAAGTGACTTGGCTGCTGGATCCCCATTATACCTGTGGAGAGGATAAAGGAAGGCATAAACTTGGTCATCTTTCTCCCAAGCCCTATTTAAACAGCAGCTCAGTTAGGAATCACATAAAAAAATGTTGTATTTTTTTCTTAAGTTCTCAGGGAGAGATAAAGGTCAGTTTGTGTGTGCTGAGTCAGAGAATTTATATATTTAAACTGTGTCCAGTCCTGTTGTGCAATGCTGTGACCAAAACTTGCTTATGGACCTGTTTCTTGTGTGCAGCTTTCTTGGCAACAAGCTGCTGCTTCTTTACTGTGTTGCAGAGTGAATAAAAGCTGGGAGGTGTATTCACCCCATACTGTAGTCCCTTTCCTCCCTGATATTGCAGAGGTCCCATGTGATACTAACAGAGGTTTTGTCACCTCCTCAAAATGTGAGAAGTAGCCAAAGGTTTTTAGCATCACTGCAGGGAATGCTGCTGTTCTCGCTGCTTCCTGATGTGTCAGAAAGAGTTGTAGTCCAATTAGATCCTGGCCAAATTCATCCTTCTGAATGCTTGCCATTCTACTGTGATTTGAAACCAGGATTAAATTTCTTTGGTGTTCAAAGTTTCTTGAGTGTTCACCCTTTCTTGAGTTTTAATGAAGGCAAGCATGCCTGAGGTTTGATTTTGCATGATTTTTTTTGATTATTGTTTGAAGGTTTTAGGGTCTCTTTTTTTTTTTTTTTTTTAACCAGATGACAATAAGTAAAGCAGGTGTTTAAACTGAGACTTGTTTTGTCTTCTCATGTATCCACAGCCCATTGGAAGTACTGTAGCCTTCTGGGTATTAATTCAACTACCATCTGTGCCTGAAGAGTTGAATGAGAGGGCTACCAATGTGATAAAAGCTTCTCACTTTATTTGTTGGTTTTAACATTAAAGAAAAAAAGGCATTAGTTTTTCTAGGGACGTTGTAAGTGTGTTTCTTTCTGAGGGAAATTACATTGTTATCTTCATTCTGTCACTTTTAAAGTCACAGGTCTGGTTGATTTCAGTCCATTTGAAGAATATTTGACAGATTCTTCTTACCAAGTCAGTTCACAGGAAGTATTAATGGGTCAAGGCCACTTCATGAACTCTGAAAATAGGAGGTCAAGAATTTTTTTGGTTATTGTTATGCTTTTGGGGAGGATTGTCATAATACACATTGGTAATGTGGTTGAAATCAAAACAGACTACAACTGCTTTGAGTATTTAGATATATCTAAAAGCAGGTCATAAAATGATTGTGTTATGGAGCTGTGGTATCTTTACAAGGTTAGATAAGGTTGACCTTCAGTGCTGTTGTCATATCTGTATGAGAAATCTCAGGAAATAGAGTCAGGAATAGCTTCTTCTCCTTTATAGGTCTCTCACAGGATGCAGGAGATTCTGTTCTGCATGAGGGGTAATCCCATGGGTATACTGCTTTTGGGTTTGTTATTGAAGAGGCTGTTGTTAGCTCTGATGCCTGTAGTGTGTGACCCCCTAATTCCTAGTGAGACAGAACATCTGATACCTAAGTGAGATCTGGTTTCCAAAGAGGAGCTGTGGACATTTTCAGTTTTGTTGTCATCATTATGGAAAAATGCCAAAACAATGATATAGCAAATACGACGTTTTTGCTAAATGTGTACCTCAGTAGGTCACTGAAGGAAGAATGTGTAATGGAGTAAGTAAAGACTCTGATATCTGCATATTAAAAGCAGTCTCTTCCTATGATCTCGTGATACCAATGCTTCTCCCAAATAATGCACTGCTGCTATGTTTTTAATATTTAGAAGAAGCCTATCAGGTTTGCTTCTGGTGTCTAAATTAACTTACACAGTTGCTGGAAAGGAAGACTTGATTTGAATAGAATTCAATACTTCTTATTAAGGTCTTTCTTTTTCTTTCATTTTTTTCCTTGTCATTTAATCAAATTGTAACTGCAAAATATGCATTGTCTATCCAGTGTTTACAGATTGTACACTATTCAAAGATACTTTAACAGCCTGCTAGGTGAAAATAACCATTTTGTCCTCTAAACTTTGAAGAGAGGGGCATTTTAATACGCTAACTTTAATTTATTAAATGTATCTCTTTCTGGTCTCTAGTTGCATCTAACCAACTTCATACCACTGTGTTGTCACTGAGATTTACTCCACCTGGTTGAGGTGCCTGGTGAGAGACACGAGTTGATAATAGGCTTAAAGAGCTTCTCTAGTAAGTTTATTATTTCCAGTTCTGTTCATGGGACTGAAAGATGTTGCCTGAAGCCCTTGGGCTTCTGGAGATTTGGCATTTATTTACAAGAACGATTATTTAAACATTGACAAATAGAGCTAGTCTTGGAATAGAGAGTTAGTTTAATTTTATGCTCAGCATTTTCTTGCATTGTTTGGGTTTGAAATAACTCATTTGACCTAAACTCTCCAGGATAATCTCACTCCCTATCTTATTTACCCAGTTTCCAATAAAGACCACACCAAAGATTTACCACAATAGTTAACAATTAGCTTTCTGAGATGACTACATTGAGTTCCAGAGCTACACATTATGTCCTGTCTTTTGCTCTTTTGATGTGTTGTATAATATGACGGGTTATACATTGTCAGCAGATCTAACATTTGATTCACATTAATTATAATTACCTGCAGTGTTTGGACAAACAAAACTGAAACTCTTTCATCCTCGGATCAGAGACTTTTTCCCATCTTTGAAGATAAGTCTCTAAGTTGGCTTTTGAAACTGCCCACTTAAAGTGGCTTTGTCTGAGTTTGCATAAACAGAGTTCTGCAATGGTGCATTTTAATGCATTTGGAGTTGCCTCAGTCACACCAAGTGTGCACAGATAATGAGCAGAATTTGAATAATATACTCTCCAATGAGGAGCTATATAGTTGATGGGGTGATGGCAGTCTTGCTTTTGTCCTGTGTTCTTCTCTAGCAGGAGGTCCCACTTGATTGGCATTTTGTGGCGTCCAAACCACATCTCTGATTACTAAGGTGTTTCCAGCTCTGCTTAAAACACATGTGAAGAGCTGCAGTCCCACTGACTCCTATTTGTGCTGTCATTCATGCTTATCTACTCTTTCTGTAGCTCCTGGTGACACCCTTGCTGACTTTGCTTCACATTTTCTTGTTTCCATGCAAAATTTGACAAAGCTGCACCTTATCACTTGTTCCTTTCCCTCCTCTAGAAAGCAATGCCAGTAACTGTCATTCATCATGAATGAGGAAAGCTGCTGTGTTTAGAGCTTACTGTAATAATTTAAAGCTATTGCTTGGTGGCTTTTGATCATTTGGTAAAAGCCAACCTTTGAATAAAAAGCAATGTAGAACAAAATTTTTGGTGTTTTGGAGGGATGGGGGTGGGAGTGGTGTTTCAGGCCTTAGCTTCAAGTGTCCTCCCACTCTGGGCAGTGACCAGCCTAGAGCAGACATTCAGGCAGATAGTACCTGGTAAATAACTATTACAAACTGCTCTAGAAGGTGTTTAGAAACTGTGAGTGATGTTAGGGCAGTAGCCACCACCATCCTTTTTTTTTCCAGTTGGTGGTTTTTTGGTGGTGGTAGTGTCATTTTTGGAAAAGGTATTGCATCAAGCTTTCTCCAAGACGAAGATCTACGGAACTGTGTTTTATGACAATTTTTATTGTGTGATAGTGAAATACAGAAGAGTCCTGAAGAGCAAAAAGCTTAACCTGAAGTTTTTCTTTCTGTACTAGCTCATCACCTCAGGGCTGCTCTCAATTACTTCTCCCAGTCTGTACTGATATCTAGGATTACCCTGACCCAGGTGCAGCACATTGCACATATTGAACTTCATGAGGTTGATGTGGCAAAAGTTATCTAAAGCTACTAATAATTTGCAGAGAAAATTTATCCTCACCATTTTAGAGACTCAGTGCTGTTTAATTTGTAGAATCTTTGTCTATTTTGCCGTGGAAAGTACTTTTCTTGATACATTCTGGAAGCAGAGAAAAGAGCAGAAAGCATATGAGATGCTGAACACCACGTCCTGGTCCTGTCCACGCAGTGGCTTCAGGGATGACGAATGATAAAGCTGTTGTGTGTGTCTTCCCAAGAGATCATGGAGTTCTCAGCCTCCTTGAGCAAAGCTTTGTCTCTCTCTCCCCTTACCTCTCATTAATAGCCACCCTATCTGTGGGGTCCTTTTTCATCATGTGCCCCCCTGTGACATCCTCTGTATGTTGCTTGTTTGTTTAGGTCTGACTAATGGACGATGAGTGAAGTTGATTCAGTGATTGTTGACGTAAGACTTTCTTAACCTGCTCAACTTCACAGATATGGCATGAGTTACAGAAGCTCCTTCAGTTTTCCTTATTAATTATTCTGTTATCTTGCATTTGTTAGTTGTGTTTATCCTGTGATAGTTCTTTTCTGTATGCAGTCAGAGCTTTATTGGTTGCTTTGCAGACAAGCTGAGATTTTGAGGAAGCTTTGGGGGCTTTGGAGGGGCGTTGGCTGGTTGCTTGATTTAGCAACAGTGAGCTGTCATAATCTGGATTTTCATCAGAATGGCGTCTGATAGCATGTCACATAACACATAGGGATTAGCTGAAAGTTAAGTATGTGTTTGAAGATCTATTTGTTCCCTGCTGTGGTTTGTCACTAGAATCTTTAATTGCACACATCTTCACAATGGTACGATAGTTCGGTCTCGTGTTTACAGGTGTTACAGGTGTTTGGATTCAGCTTCCCAAATTATTCCTGTTGTATATGTCCATGATGCAGAGTTTGTATTTTTAAATTATGGGAAAGACAGATTATTTCCCAATTGTTTGCCCTATCACTTTCAAAAAAAAAAAAACTTGCTTCATTTTGGAAAATCCCAGAGTTTTAGTTAATTGAAGTTTCTCTCAATGGTTTTTACCTTCTTTACAGAAATTCAAATGCTGTTGTCTCATGGCCTTTAAAGAGATTTTCTGAGTCCTCTTTATGATAATATTAGCTTTTTCCTTTAGAGTGAGGGTATTGCATTTCTCTGGAAAAGCATCAAGTTGCATATCATATGGCTCTGCACCTCTAAAGGCATTACTGATTCTTGCTTACTTGATCCAGTTCTGTCAAAGCCTGGAGATTGCATCTCTTTTGAACAAGGGGTCGTCGTCTTCATACCTCATACCTTTCTAGATAGGTGTTGGGTTTTTTTAAATACAGTGCTAATTTCAAATGTTGTTTCAAAGTCTTGGGCAGTGGAGGTGCTAATTAAATGAAGAGGTTTGAGATCAGGTTAATAATCAGGCAGAGAAATTGGCTTGAAGTGACAAAGGACATTAACAGTGTTCTTTGTGTTAGTGTAGTACACAGGGAACAGCTGAGGACCTGATGGTGTTTTGTGCTGGTGCCTCCAGAGTCTTTAGAGGTTTTTCTCTGGTTTTGATACAAAGGCAAACAAGAAAAAGCAAGGGTTTTTTTCTGTACTAATAAACTAAACACTGCCAAGGGAAATTTATCCCTCAGTACCTGAAAGCGTGATTATCTGCACAAGCAAATTATCCAAATAATCCTTTGCAAGAATTTTGGACTATGCCATCTAGCCCAACCACTTTTTCCACTGATGAGAGATTACTGTGGTCCAGGAACTGTGCCCGACAGGCAGGTTGAGCTTTGCCTGCTCTGAAACCTGAGGGTGTACAGGCC
Organism: Myiozetetes cayanensis; assembly: GCF_022539395.1. NCBI lineage: Eukaryota > Metazoa > Chordata > Aves > Passeriformes > Tyrannidae > Myiozetetes > Myiozetetes cayanensis. The sequence continues at coordinate 92,438,748 of NW_026087742.1, read as the reverse complement.
AGCTGTCCTCAGTGTCTGAGAGTTCTTCTGGGCATATTAAGTCGTGTATGGACTGTAGCTATTAAGAGCTGGAAGACTTTCTGTATTTATGGTGAATCCTGTGGTCAGGAACATTCAAGGTGATGCCCCTTCCTGAAGAAAGTTAACTGTTGATCATTTATACTCTGTCAGCTTTAAAATGCTAATAGTTTGATGTCTGTAAGATAACACAACAGCCCTTCAACTTTCAGAGTAGATACAGGGTGTTTGTAAGGCATAAGTAGCTGCATAGCTACAGCTGTTGTGGACATCCAGTGTCTCGAAGTGAAGTTGGTATGATGCTTCTGCGAGGCAGTATTTGTTCTGCTTTCTTTATGAAGAATCAAAATCCATCCATTACTTTACAGCATGTTTTTATAGCTGATTTTGCAGTGTAGTAGTCATTATCACCATTTTTAATCTCTCGACCCTTCACGTCTTGGGTTGTTTCTTGATGTGAAGTTGCAAAGGAGTTGAATGTAATGTTTGCAAAATGCTTTGAAGATGAAAAGCTCCACAGTAGGTTTTTATTATTACCAGAAGCAAAGTGAGCAGGAGTGGCTTAATGTTGGACTGTTCATTTCCCGAGAGATGGCTTTGTTTTGAAAAGTGCACGTTATCAATTGAGTTGTAGACCAAATTATTTTATTTCAATCCTGAATATAAATAAAGTGGCAAACTTTCTACCTTTAAATTATTTGCACGAGATATTGGTAGAAGAGCAGAACATTTCTGAAACTACCTATAGCTCTGTTCTTAGCTTATGTTTACTGAAGCATTTTTTTAAATGTATTTGGCTTCTACTGTCCAAAGGTGTTTTGAATCCAATCCATTCACACATCCTCATATATGTGTGTGTATATATATATATATGGAATTTTATAACTATGTGATACTTAGATACATTTATTTGAGAAATATGTATATTTGAGATATATGTTGCTCTTCAAAGATAAAATAAGTTCAGCATGTGAATAAAAAAAAGTGACCTGCATTCAGAAATGGTGACGTTTTATTAGAGTTTGGTTTAACAGGCAATTTTTCACATGTTCAGCCTATCACATATTAAAGAGCTGTTTTTGGTTTGTTTTTTTAATAGTGCTTTAAATATGTCTTGAAGAATTTTTATGTCCAGCCTGTACCTACATCATAAACTTATAGATGATTGTACGGAGTCAGATAAAAAATAAAAAGTGAGCTGTTTGGCAGTTCTCAAGCTGCTACTGTTTCCTTTTGAGTTAGAGAAGGGAGTGAGCTGCATCGTTCAAATGGAAATTGAGCTGCTAAACCAGGGGACTGCTTCAGGGACACCGCTGTCCTCACGTGGTTCGTTGTCTCCCTTGACCTTGCAGCGGGTCATTGCTTCTACGCAGCAGCCTTGTTTTGACAGAGCTGTTTTGTGGTGTCAGCACAGGGCGCCTTTGGGGAGCCCTGGCTGGCACAGCCGAGATTTCTGGAGCAGCTTTGTCTGTGGAGGGGTTGCTGGGCTGCGGCCAGGCGGGAGGCACTGCATCCCTACGGCCTTGAGCGCTCTGCCTCGCTCCCTGCAGCTGCCAAGGCTTTGGGCTCCTGCCTGGCACTTGCAGAAATCATTGTGGAATGTGCTGATTCTGCCAGATGCAAGCTAAACACTTGTTCCCAAGTGGTGTGTCCCATCAGTACAGCTGTTGGTTATGAGAAACATGCAGTGGCTTTCATCCGTAATAATACAGCTTTGTTGAAGTATTGCAAGCTTAAAATATTCTGAGCGATACTGTGAAGCAGTACCTCCTTGCTCAGCCTACAGGGAGCTTTATTCCCCGTGCTTCAGTTAAAATGCTCATTTATTGTTGTCACTAATGTCAGAGGTGGGGAGGGAGGGAGGCTAAATTTTCCCTCCATACTGTCAGTAAGGATTAACTACAACTGGTGGGCAGTGCTTTCCAAAATATTCTGACCTATTTACACAACAAAACTGATCAGAACAGAATAAACAGTTCTGGTCAGTGGCTGAATGCTGTATTGTGGCAGCTATATTTGGCAGCAGATTTTCTCATCATTTTTCCAATGCAGACAAAAACCTAAATGCTGCAGAAATCTTAAGCAGTACAAGCAGATAATACCCCTACTGAATAGCTTGTTTCTCCAGTTGTCTTTTGGGGAAACAGGACAATTTGGCTGTAATTCAGTTGGAACAAATGCTTATGAAGCAACTGACAAAAAAGCATATGAGTAGATTTATCCCTTTGCCATGTAGGGAAATAAATAATTGCATCATTTTCAGCAAGCCACAGTATATACCTGTGAGATGGTGGATCTCTCTCCAAGGTATAATCTCTGCAAAGAAGCATTAGATAGGAATTGTGACAGACCAAAAATTGTTGGTTTCCTGCTTGGGTTTTATTTTTTATTTTGTAAACAACTGTAGTAGGCACTTGCAATTACCTCCTCATTTTTATGTGATATTCCCTAAGGAATGAATTGAGAGAAATGTTTGGGCAACCATTCTGTATTTCCTGGGTCATAAATTTTTGGTAGTTTGGAGGATAAAATTGCCTGACACTCAAGATAGGAAATATCTCTTTCTATCTTGCATCTTGAACTCAATTTCTGAGACTACTAAAATGAAGCCTTTTTAAACTTGTCTTTTTGTCACACTTCCGTTTTAGTGATAGTCCCAATGCTGTCCATGAGGTGGAAAAGTGGTTACCACGACTGCACTCAGTTGTCATAGGACCTGGCTTAGGTAGAGATGAAGTTCTACTTGAGAACGCTAAGGTAATGTGCATACTGATACCGTATCCTGTGTTTTTATGTTGCATTTTATTAAATACTCTCCTGTATTTTACATCATTACACAAATGTTCTTGATAGGGTTGCTAAATAACAAATTTAATAAAATATTGATGACTGAAAATTGTAGTTACTGTTCACGGTCTTCATTATTATGCTTAATCTTCACTTGGAATTTTAGGCATCGGTATGGTTGCTTTTGTTTTGCTTGTGGAAGTCACTAATGAAGAAATAGATGTTGGCATATGTAGATAAAGGGCTCTGTGTTTTCTTAGGTGCAAAGCACCTGTACTGTAAGTGCACAGATACAGATTTGATTTCCTTATTTTTGGAACCATATTTGACATCTTTTATCAAATGTATCAAAGAACAGGGACCGTGTCCCCTTGCAATAAGAAATAATACTCTTAATTATAAAATGTTGCAGATTTCTACTCTGGATAAAGAGGTAATCCTATTTTCTGTCAAGCCTTAGAGGAGAGATGAAAACAGGAGCTTAGATAGTTTAGTACTTTAAATAACACATACTTAGACTGTCTTCCAGATGATGTTTTGTATTACCGTCAACACATCTTTGTATGTTTGAAGTGTATCTTTCAGTCGACTGTCAATCTAATTTTGTACAATTTCTTTTTTTTCTTCCTGAGCAGTATTACTGAATTTATCAGTGGTGCTAACAAGTGGAATTAATATAATTTACAAAAATTTTGACAGGCACACAGTGAAATTGCAAAACAGGGAAGGCAAGAGAATGGAGACCACACTATCCAAGTGATTTAGATTACCTTTAAAACTAGGGAGACTGCTTTTGTTAGGATTTTGTTAGAGAAAGTTGCTACTGGAGCTTTTCACTTCTTTAATTCTCCTGCTTCCTTTTCAGAAGAAAAATGTGTGTATTATGATACAGAAGTGCAAAACTAATAAAGATTAGAAAGTAAAAAATAAATTATTACACCTTATGGAGAAATCAAATTTTATTCTAAATGGACTATTTAAACGTATTTTATTATTTTTTAAAACAATTTTTCAGAATTCCTTCTACAGAAAAAGATTTTGGTCAATGATTTTTCTATTTCCTTGGTTTAAAAAGAAATTAAGTTTGTCTTCTGTTCCTAAAAGAAGAATACATTAAACGAAAGAAAATAAGATTAATTTATAATATCCAAGATATGTAAGATAAGCTTCTTTTATATCAGAATTCCATCTGGGGTTTATGTGCTTATTGGTACTAAAGAAATATCTGGGACATTTCTTGATTGTGTTTTTTTCATCATTGCTAAAAATAATTTTGCTTTCCTAGTGAATTACAAGCATACTTTTACTTCAGCCTGGCTGTCCTGTGTAAGCTAGCTTAGAGATAAAGAAACAAACCCAGCTGATAAAGACAAGGCATTTGGAAGTTACTTCATGCTAAAATCTCAGGATACATTCATGTGAGCCGAGGGTCTGGCCTTATTAATTTCAATTCACATTAAAGCTCAAGTTCTTTGTCTTCACCCTAGTTATGTAAGTGTTCATTATTTACCCAGCGTTGTGGGTTTTGTGGGTTCTAACATGTCACTGGGGATAAGTGACCCCTGTTTGCCTCCTTGAGGAAGACCTGTGCTTCTCTGTGCTAAGGGAAGGCAAATTTTAAGCTTCAATAAAAAAGCAAGAGATGATATCCTTGCTATTTAAAACTCTTACAGGAGATTGGCCTGGTATATAGTTTTCTGGTTTCCCTGTAAGCTGACCATGGCATGTGTCTTAGGAACACAGGGCTGGGAAGTAGGTGTCTGCTTTCTGATCAGCATTTTGTGGGAGAGAGCTTCCCCTCTTCCTCCTTCTGTCCCATTAAAGTGCTGAGGCATAGTGGTGTGTCACCACCGGTGCTGTTTTTATGTCAGTTCTTGTCAGTATTGTGCCAACACATTGCCAATGAATGTGCTTCTCTAAACAGTCATGTGTTTAGGCTCCTTCTTTCTCATAAACATTGAGAAATTAAGAAATTAACTAGTGCAATAACCTGCAATTTCTGGTACTTGTTGACCAGATGGTTTATCATCTCCAGATCAAAGAATGCTTTGCTTCCTCAGCATCTTTAGTATGTCACCTGCCTCCCTCATTCTTAATGCCTGCAGCAGTGTGTGCACTGTGGCACTTGAGCTCCTTTCAACAGTCCGATTAAAAAATCCCCCACCCTGTGATCAGTTTCCTTTGACACTTTTTTTTCCCTTGAGCGCATAGTGATATTCTTTGAAGACATACTTACTGGCTTCCTGTGATTTTCTGGGTTTGGATGTAATTCCATTTACAAGTCCTGTTATGAGAAACCACTCTGCAAGTTATATCCCTCTTTCATATGCTACTTGAGTGGGTCTGTGCCAGTAACCCTGCTGTTACTCAGTTGCTTGGGTGGGGGTTGATGCTCTGTCAAAGCTTCCTAGCCTTGGATTTGAAGGACTAGGAGCTGCAGCTTCAGAAAATTCTCTTAAAGAAAGCATTTTTTGTATCCCAATAGTTGTGCAGCTGGATTCCTTGCAGATGTGGCAGTTGTAGTCTTGGCCTGATTAGACCTTCCAACTCTGGAGCAAATAAGCACTCCAAACTGTTTCTCTACAAGAGAAAGGCACAAAACACATTTTTGCTCCACTTCTCAGCTTTGGAGTGTGCACACTGAAGCATCTCTGCTCCCCATACTAATTCAAAATTCGGAAATACTGTTACCACATTTGGTGTGGAACTTGGCCACCCTGTCAGCTTTTTGTAGGAAACATCAGGCCATCCATTTCTGCCTTTCAGTGCCCATGACTGATTCTGGTCAGAGATGACAGTACGTTACCTCCCCGGGTTCACCTCAGTTGGAATGCTGCTGCCGGTGGTTTAGACTGTTGAGAAAGAGTTTAGCTGCCACATGGAAGCAAGGCCCAGGTCCCTATGACTATCCTCTGCAGCATATTTCCAAAGCTATTGGGCACTCTCCTTTTTTTCACATAGCACCAGTGTTATGTCCTTCTCATATCTACCCATCATAGTGTTCTTCATTCAGCTGTTCCAGGGATGTTTGCACTTCTGGTCTTACTCTGATCTGATTTTCCTTGTAGCTGAGGCTTGGAAGTAGGGAAGTTTCTGCCTGTACCATCTAGAACTGTTCCTCGGGTCTGTGAGAGAACCAGATTCTTCTCCTGGAGGATGAGATGAGTGCAGCTTCCAAAAGCACTTTGGAAAAATGTGTTATTGCTTGTGTAGCCTCCTGGGAGAGATGCTGCCTAATGCTCAAGGATGTTCTGCATTCTGCTGCCACCTAGCAGTTAGGCAGTTACAGGCTGAGCTGTGTTCTTTATCAGTTTCCATCCTTTTGTCATCTCCTTTCCCCTGTTCCTTCTGGCTTTGTGGTCAAATGGGCTGATACAGGATTGTTGGTGGAACAGCAGTTACTGTCGGGATCAGGTAGAGAGAAGCATTCATCCGTATGAAGAGCTCTGTTCCTTAGCAGAAGTCTTTGACGTTGGAATCTTCTTTACCTGTCACTAGGTTCCTTCTCTCTCTCCCTGAAGTGGTAGCACAGAATCCTGGATGCTGGCACTTCAGACCTGCTGTGTTTTGCTTTGCAGCAGCAAAGGTAGATTGGTGTTTTCAGCAGTGCATGCTTGCTTCCCTCCTGTGAGAGAGGTAATGATTAATAGCAAGAATGGCTCTGTGTAATTCAGATTACACGATAAAATTGATTGGTTTCTCAAACCATGTGCTTGTTCCTCTCGCTCAATTCTCGATCTTTGTTTTAGCTCCAAGAACATGTCAGGAATACCAGCCTGGGTTTTTCCTTTGCCTGAGGCCCTGCCTAGCTGCCATTGGTGCCTGTTGCTGTTGCTGTTTCTCTTCTCTCACCCCCCTCGCCTTGCAACACTACCCTCAGCCAGTCATTTGCCCTTTAAGATCTTGCCTATCTCTTGGGATATAAATTTCAGAAATCTCATTTTCCAACCCTAGTGACATCACTGTATGGTTGTGTTGAAAGGTTGTCTGGCTATAGTTAATATCTATATGGTGAGAGAGTTTTGGGCCATTGTCACGGGATCACCTCCATCGAGTGTGCTCAGAGAGAACCCATTTGAAATTTTCAGATGGATGGATTCTCAGTTCCACCTTGATGGAGGCATCAGCCTTTCTGTGTTTGGTTAGGTGGATTAGTTTCCCCCTTTCGAGCCTCAGACTTTCAGGATTTAGGCAACACTTGATAGCCTTAATAAATTGTGAGAATGGGACCAGGTGCTTTGCTACACTATCTGCACTAGCTTTTCATAAGATCAAGAGGGCTGTAGAATACAGGGCCACCTGTATAGCTGTCTGTTAAAGCTAAATCTGCCACTATGGACCTTGAGAAACATTTTCCTCTTTATATCTGAGCAGCTCCCCGTTCCATTTGTACCAAGTATAAGACACCTGAGAAGCATCCCAGGCTAATGCTGCAGGTGACAGACAGATTGGTCGTACTGTCTGTGGTACCCACCACCGTGCACAAATGTGAACAACAGGATTTATTACTCTTTAGAATCACTGCTTGTGGCAACTCAAATTAGCAGAATTACTGTTTTCCAAAACTTCATTTTTCAGTGCATGTCACACGCATTTGCTTCTTTCCCTGTTTATACCCTCTGGAGGTTCTTGCTGTGGGAATGCAGCAGTTCCTAGGGAACTGAAATAGCAGTGAGGACATGCCACTTCCTGTTCTCAGCACTCAGCCAGGAGGAGGTGAGGTAGATTGGATCTTGTGCCTGTGGTGCTCATTATGACTCGTCCCAGAAGGGGAGGGTAACCCAGGTTCTGGTTAATAAATCCCTTGGGGTGGATTAGAGTGAACACTAAATCATCTGCTGTTTGTAAATATATATATATATATATGTCTGGTTTATTTTAGAACAGTTTTGTTTCAAAGGAAAACAGGTGTAGTTGTTTTGGTTGTTATCATCTATAGTAATATGGCACTATTAAAGCATAAAAATAACACTTAAGGAAATGTATAAGGAAAGGAAGAGAAAGAAGGATAAAGGTGGAAAGGTATAGTCACCACTCGTTGGATCCAGCGATGAAACTTGGCAGTTTTCATGTCTGTTGATTGAAGTGATGGTCTTGATCCGTTGGGGCTGGGGGAAGCCCCCCACAACTCAGAGATTTCATGAGTTACTATACACTTCAAGCTCAGGTGGGGACACCTTGTACCTTCCCTGGGGCGGGGAGTTTTACAGTGGATGATGTCTCACAGGACATGTCACAAGTCTTCAGTGCTCCCCAGAGGGGTCTTCACAGCAGAGTCATCATGTAAGGGAGGACCTTGGCATGCTAAGAAGGATTATCCCACCTCACAGGATTTGCCTCTTCCCTTATCTGGCAATCCAGTTTGTAGCTTCAGGTGTGCACACCCTTCTGCACCTGGGATAGTTGGACAATGACACCCACTTATCTGAAGGTCCTTTCCAAGTAAGCATATTCAGGGAGGGGTGGGCTTTGCTGGATGAGCAGTCTCTTAGTGATCTTAACAATGTTTGAGCCATTAACTATTTCAATCTCTGACAGTACTGCAGAGGCAAACCCCAGAGGGCATGTGTGTGCACTTGCTGTGAGAATGAGTGTGCAAAATGCATTCCTCTGAGCCTTCACCCAACTGCTGATATTGATGCCTGTACCACAGATAGTATCCAGTGAAAAACTAACCTCTTACTAGCCAAGCTTCATTGCTCTCAAAAGGCCTGATGAAAGTCAGAATTTGTGCATGTCGTCAGCTAAGATGAGGCACTTGCTGGGATAGGATGCAGTTCTTTCTCTCTCTTGGGTGCAGATAAAGCTTGGGAACATCTCTCAAAGCAGAAAAATCCTCTTGGTTATGCCAAGAACTATTGCTGCTTGTGTTAAGAACTGTTAGCATTCTTTGGCTTCTTCACAAATGTCTTGATTAGAAAAACAGTGTTTGAATATATGCTAACAGGACCTTAAATACAGGTTTATGCAGCTTGCAAACAGAATTTATTTTCTAATATATGTAATGGATCTTGATGAAAGTCTTTCACAGTGAAGTGGGATGTTATTTGCTTTCTGTGTGTAGGCTTATATTGTTTTTTAACGTGATTTTGTTACTTAGAAGCATTTGTAAGCAAAACGCCGAATGGTATACCTTTTCAACTCTTTCTGAGCATCATTCAGCTACAAACTCTACAGAGAAATCTGCAGTGGTAAATTACAGAGTTCATTTTAAGATTATGTGTGTTTTTTTTGAGACAAAATGCCAGCAGCTGACCATGAGTATCTTAAGCCAAATCTAACATTAACGTAATCAGTTATAAATTGGACACCTTGTAGAGTTTGCAAGAGCAAACATTCAGTGGATCAAAGCATGAGGAAAATGGCTGTTTTTATTTATTCTGATTATTGCTTAAAGTGGATTTGGATGTGTTTAAGGCTGAAAGTGTATAAATGTAGCTTCTTAAGTGGTGTCTGGTTGACCGTAATTTTGAGAAGCAAAGCCAAAAAGGAGTGCACTGGGGTTTTGCATAACTAGGATAGTATTTCAGAGGATTCTACTTTGTTTGCTTGTGTTCCTTGTGTTCAGGCATTCCTTTGGATTATGTCACCTTTAAGAATTTAGCGTATGATTGAAGCTGATATTAAGAAAGCATTAGCTGCAATTTTCCTCCACCTTTGAGGACAAGTGATCTAATTTGAATTCAAAGAGGGAATTTACAAGTGAATAATTTTTGTGGGTTTTTTTTTTTTTTTTAATGTAGAATAGAGCACTTTTGATTAACTGCCATCTACAGTGTCTTCAGCTTTGTTAGTTGTAACAACAGCTTTCAACATTTCCCAAAGCACATAATGAGCCTTATCATGTAGCAGGGTACTCTTTAGAGTACCTACCAGCCTTTAATATTTAGCTGTGCATCTGAAAATCTGTTTTGGAGAATAGGGCCTAGCATGAGGTACTACAGTTATAAGAAAAGGACCAACTTAAATTGAACGGAGAGTAAACCATGAGATAAAGAAGCTGTTTGTTTCAGAGAAAGGATATTCATCTCTGTTATGTGACTCTTCATTCAAGGGTGGTAGTCATTTGTTGTGTAAGGTTTGAGAGCTTAGTGGAGTGATCAATGAACTAGTGATAGTTATGCATAAGAAATATATAAAGTAAAGCTCAGGCAATTAGGCTAGTTAAGGGTGATTTATATATATCTTCTCCACAGAGACAGTTTTGTTTGTCTTTGCTGAATTTTGGAAGGAGGATGAGGAATCTTGGATCAGTTTATAGGAGCTAAGGAAAGCAAGTTTAAGAGTTAACAGCATGGCTTTTTTGTAAAAACAGCAAGTAAATAAAAAACCCAAAGCAAATTACTGAAAATATGTTTTTAATTTGAAGAACCTCAAACAGTAGAACTCCATTCTTAATGTTTTTTAAACGTCTTGCACCAAACAGAATATATTTAGGGAAGCTTCTTCCTTCCTGCCAACCCTGACTGTAGCCTTGAGCACAGCCTGAGCTTGGAATATTTGCCTACCTCTAGCTGTGCAAGATTAGAAACTTCTGCTCACCAAGCCCATTTTCCAAGCATTCCCAGCACAGAGCTGCATCCTGACCTCTGTTGCAGCTGAGTCCCTGCTAACTCTGCATTTATCCAGACTTGAAGCAAGCAAGGCAGAATTGCTTCCTAGGGCTTTCAGTGCCGTAGGAATTTGGTAGGAATTGATTTGCAGTGTGTTGTGGTGGAACTTACTTGTTCCTCCCGGTCACCTGGGGGAAGAAGAGGTGCAGAAATACTTCCAGCTGCAGCATTTACAGGAAATTTTGTCTGCTTCTTTTATCTCTCTGTTCCAGACAAAACCATGGATCCAGGACTGCTGGATGAGAGCAGCATCCATGCAGAAAATATAAGCAATTATAGGTGGCATTTCAACAGCAGTTTCCGATCCTAGCTTTCAATACAGAGTTCTTTGTAAAAGGGGCTGCCATTGCTTTTTGATTTTTTTAAGGTTGTATGAGATGTAGCCAGTGACAGGTTAGGCACATTTGCATGTCTCTCCCAAATCAGAGTGTGTAATTGCATACTTGGCATTTGCAAGTTGCAGAGGACTGCACTTTCAGTGGGCTGATGGCAAGGTTGTGACTTCCTAAAGGGTTTGGTGTCATCACAAGTAATACTCTCCGTTATTATGGCATCTTAAAGCTTGAACTTCTTGTTGAGAACATGAGTACGAATTTTGCCAAGGGTAGGCCAAGACATGACTCTTGAAGGGACTGAGGAAATGCAGTGTTGATTGTTGACATCAGTAAAGCCATCTTTCCTTTGCAAGGTAGAAAGATGACAATGTGAAAATTAATTACTGTTGTGGTATAGGTGTTGCTTTATGATATGCTGCTATTGCGGTTTTGTGTTAATTTCATTAAAATTCAGTCTTTTATTAAAATGAGCGGCTCTAATTTCCTGATTCTTCTCAAACACCAAATGCCAAAGTTTTGTGTAGCTGAATCAGTTCATCAGGAAAAATGCAAGTAGTGATAAAACTACTGTTATATTAAAAGTCATTGCAGGCATTCTGCTGCTAATCCACATCTAATTAAAAAGGCTGGAAAGTATATCTAAGTCAGGTGTGGGCAAAACTATAGAACTGTCTTTTCCATGGAGCTATGAAGAACCAGCTTGTATGCTGTTACATGTGGGCAGAGTAAATACGGTATGTGTTATTGCTGGCTCGTGGACTTGGGTGGAGAAGTCCAGACCGACTTCCAAGAGGCTGTGGGTACTTGCTGTGAGTGCACCACCTCCTCTCTGCTCCTGGTGCTTCAGGATGGCTGCTCTGTGAAGACTCCATGACTGATAAGATATCCTTTGGCTGTACTTAGGAGCTCCATAGGAATTTATTCCTCCCCTCCATTCCCCCCTCTAGCTGTTTTTTGCAGCCAGTGTCTCCCCTTGGCTCATCTCAGCCCCATTTTTCCGTAATAATTGTGGAAGTATGCAGGAGTCCTGGATGTCCACGTTAGTACAGTGTAGGTGAATCTTGTGTTTCATAGCACAGCTGCAGGCTATCAAATGCTTAAATCATATCATGCTTTTCTGCATTACTGTGCCCTCTTTCAGCAGTAACCTGTCCATTTGTGCCTTCCAGTTTCTGTCTCCTGCAGTCCTTTCCAGCCTGAATAATTTCTCCTTTGTCTGTGTATTGTTCAGGTGTCAGTGTTTTGGGGGTTTTGTGTTTCAGTTTTTGGGGGGATAGACCAGTGGCTTTTACTGTGACACAACTTCTTTTTGAGTTCTTACTGAGGAGGTTGTTTGTGTACAAGTCCTGGATAACCAGTCAGAGAACAAAATTTTTTCAGGAAATTGTATATGTCAACAGTACAGTAGGAGTAGATTCAAGTTAATTTTACCCTTTCTAGCTTTCCTCTCCTTGACTGCCTCCACCAAAACCTGCAGTCACTGAAATACTATTTTGAGCATTCCTAAATGTCAAGTATTTGGTGCTGGTAACAAATGATAACTGTGTGAGAGGTTGTCCTGTACAACATCTTCATAAGATGAGATATGTGAATCCCAGGTAATTTCCTCTTGAGTTTAATGAGGATAGAAGCTTCAAATTTGACCTTCAGTTATTAGGAGAGGAAGCTCCTCTTACAGATTTGTGCTAGCATGTGCAGCCTTCTAATGCAGTTTGTCATCACTGATTTTAGTAAGAGTGGAGTGATGCCTCTTTCCTTTTATCGTGCAAGTGTAGAATCATTGTTTCAGAGGGCTATCAAGAATGTAGCCAACTCATACAAAGCAGAATATGTCTAGCATGAAGAGGCTGAATTTTGGGCCTGGCTGTGAATTGCAGTGGAAGGATCCAAATTTCAACCTTTGATATCTTAGCTGACCAGTATGGCTGTAGGTCATAAGGTTGGATGACAACCATGTATTATCCTTTCTTCCTCCTCATCGTTGTCTCTGCTTTGTGGCTGATGCCAAGGTTGCCCTGTGAGTTGAGTCCTTCATTTTTGGATGTCCTTGAGCAATTAGGAATCAACTAAACCTTCCTTAGTCTATGCCAAGCTGAACCACCACTGTTGTAGTATAATACATTCTGTGCACAGAAAGGTTGTCCACTGGGATATCCTGGAGCTAGAATCTTCAAAATCTTAGTATTCAAAATGCTGTTTGAATGGAAGGGGTGACATCTTGGGTTTATCATTGATATATATATGTTTTTCTGTTCACTTGTCATTGGTGTTTGGGTTTCAGCTTTTGTCTTAGTAACATTCCTTAATATTTTTAATGGGCAATGTTCTCTTCTATATCCTTTCCCATATAAATAATTGTCACATTGGGTAAAACTGAACAAATGGTTTCTGCTCATATGTAGAATTCTATCAAAAACTGTTAAATAGGTTGTGGTGTAAAAGTAGAGTTAGTCTGAGCTGTATTAGTTATGTGGTTAACACAAGTATTAACCAGAAAAGTCCATGCCAAATATTGAGGTACAAATACAGCTCAAAATTGATTTTTGCTTCCAGAAACAAAAATATTCTGCATAGGAGATATTGCCATTATTGTTGAAAACTCTTCTTAATGCAGGCCTTTTTTTTTTTTTTCTTTTTTTTACAATATCTACAGTAATAGTATGTTTAAAAGTAGACCTCATTTCAGTTCTTGGTGTCTAAAAATAAAAAAGTAAAGTGTTTCTGTGCCCTCTATGATAGCTGAGGAGAGACAGGTATGTGTGTTGGCCATTCATCCCACCCTGAGTCTAAGCTCCGTGGGATAAACTGCTCTCCAGTGGTGAGCCATTTGACCTTTTTAAATGGCAGCAGTTGAGATGGGTCCTGTCCACAATCAATAGGAAGCAGAGGTTCTCCCATGAATGTTGTGTCCTTCAAACGTGTGGCTGTCTTATGGGGGTTCCCTTATCTTTGTTACTGCTTTATTACGGTTTCCAAATTACCCCTTCCATCTGTAGAACTCCCTCTCCGGAGGTTCCTCGTCTGTCTCCAAGCAGTTTCTGTCTGGGTTTAAGGAATGAAGAGGAAAGGAAAATGGTTGGGGTAGAGTTTTGGTTTTGGTAGGTTTTTGTATTGTTTGGGGATTTTTTAGACAAAAATGAGCTTTCTAAATAAGACAAAGGACTTTGTGTCTCCTAGGATAGATAAAGGAGAGAAAGAAAAAGCAAAGTTCATTCAATATGTTAGATTAGAAACTGATGCCTCAGAGACTTGGTACAGAATAAAAGTTGCTTGGCCAGTAGATTTTACTTAGCAAGGTGAAATTTCTCTTCAGAGTAGAGGTCAAATCTTTTAGGATTGTGGAGGATGTGCTAGAGAGGTAGGAACTGAAAACATTATTAGGAAAAAATGTGGGGGTTTTTTGAGTGTACCAGTGATCTGCCTTCCAGATGCTATTTACTGTCATGCTTTCTAACTTCCACTTTTTTTGTATCTTATACATACGTTCTTTTGGTAGACAATGAATCTTCAGGATTCTTTATTTAGTCTCTTGTGTGCGGGAGAAAGAAAGACAGGGAGTGAGAAATTCTAACCAGTAGTCAAGATGGCAGTTATGAGGAAACATGAAAAGGGGCCAAAAAATAACAGCAACTCTAACTGTAACTGCTTTGCAAACAGAACTTTGGCAAAATTCATTCCCTAGATTGCTCATAGTGCTTTTAAGAGAATAGGTTGGAAGGATAAGAACTTCTAAGATTGGGTATATTCATTCATACTTCCTTAACGGAATCTGTTGGGGAAATCCTTAATTTTAGAAGATGAAGTGTCGTGAAAGACTTTCTTACTAAAGTTGGCATACTAGAATAAACTGGTGATTCGTATTAGTGGGAAGTGGAGCAGTAATCATTTTAAGTGTACTGAAGGAGTTTGGTAAAGCTGCTAATGTACAAAAATATTCTAATTATAACCAGTCAGAAAACAAGGTTGCAGTAAATGGTATTTGTATCTTCAAAAACTGTGGGAGGATGATCTTCTTGAGCTCTGGGCCTCAGTGCCATATGATATCTAATCAGAAGAGGTTAGTATGATTCAAAAATGATTGGGCTGTTGGATGTATAACATTCGTTTGTACAAGGAAAATACAAACAGCAAAACATGAACCTGGTTGTTGGATCCACAGCCTTATTTCAGGGGGGACGAATTTCTACTGGTATTGGAAAAATCAGAATGAGGTAGTAATAAGTTTGTGAGGATATGTATATGTCATATTTAATAATTATTTACAGAAAGCAAGGTGGGCAGAATTTATTTTTACCACAGTACAAGAACAGACATTTAATTAATGTTCAATACCCTGAACATTAATTAAAGACTGCTTCCTTAGTCCTTACATCATGTCTTGCTAACCTGTGAAACTCAGTGCTGTATGATAGCTAATCTGAAGACCTTAATAATATTAAAAAATAATTGGACTTTTGAATGGAGACCATCCTCTGTTGTCTTAAAAGATAAGGAAAAAGATAAACCCTCCAGCTTCAAAGATGAGTTGGTAATGGCCAACACTGAAAAAACTTGACTGTTGGCCATTGCTCATTAAAAAGCTTGTGGATCAGTCGTGGCTGCTGCTGGGTTAGGAGAAGAAAACAGAAAGGCAAACAGTCTGCTAGGAGATACTGCTTGCTGAAGAAAATGCTTTTACAAATGGTTGTCTGGGCCACCTTGGTTTTGCATAAGCATAAAACCTCCAGGACCAGGTGTGAAATAACATCATACATACTGCTTTTCTTGGATGTTTGTTTGTACATTAACTCAAATACTGCAGTGGAGATGTCATCAGAAAAGCAACTGAAGTTACTATTACAGTTGCTGGTAGATTTCTGTCATGGCAGTACTCACTGGGATTTTTTTTTTTTTTTTTTAATTGGAGGTGTATGTTTACTGTGTGTGACTTACGTGTGCATTACATGCCTCCTACAGCAGGGAGAGTGAGTGATGCTTGCTTGTTTGCATACTGTGGTGAGTTAACCTTGGCTGGATTCCAAGTGCCCACCAATGCTTCTGTATCACTCCCTCCTCAGCTGGACAGGCAGGAGAATATATAAGAAAAGGCTGGTTGGGTTGAGATAAGGACAGGAGAGATCACTGGCCGATCACCGTCAAGGGCAAACCAGACTCAGGTTGGGGAAGTTAATTGAATTTTATTGCAAATCAAGTCAGAGTAGGATAATGAGAAATAAAACCAAATGGTAAAAACACCTTCCTTCCACCCTTCCTTTTTTCCCAAACTTAGCTTAACTCAGAAATTCTCTACCTCTCCCCTCTTCATGGTGCAGGGGGATGGGGAATGGGAGCTGTGGTCAGTTCATCACATGTTATCTCTGCTGCTCCTTCCTGCTCAGGGGGAGGACTCCACACTCTTCCCCTGCTCCAGCATGTGGTCCCTCCCATGGGAGATAGTCCTCCATGAATTTATCCAGCGGACTTCGCATGGACTGCAGTTCTTCACAAACTGCTCCATCATGGGTCCTTCCAGCATGTTCCTTCAGGAACACACTGCTCCAGTGTGGGCTCCTCTCCCCATGGGGCCACAAGTCCTTCCAGGAGCCTGCTCCAGTGTGGGCTTCCCACGAGGTGACAGCCTCCTTTGGGTGTCCACCTGCCCTGGTGCCCTGGTGTGGAGTCCTCAATGGGCTGCAGGTGGATCTCTGCTCCCATGGGCTGCGGGGGCACAGCTGCCTCAGCACGGTCTACACCACAGGCTGCAGGGGAATCTCTGCTTCAGAGCCTGGAGCATCTCCTCCCCCTCCTTCGCTGACCTGGGTGTCTGCAGGGCTGTAGCTCTCACATACTCTCACTCGTCTCCTCTGTGGCTGCAATTGCTTCAGCACAGTGACTGTTTCCTCATTTTAAAGATGTTATCCCAGAGGCGCTACCCCTGTCACTGACAGGCTCTGCCTTGGCCAGCGGCAGCTCTGTCTTGGAGCTGGCTGCCATTGGCTCTGTCAGACATGGGGAAAGCTTCTGGCAGCTTCTCAAGAGAAGCCATCCCTGTGGCCCCCAAAACCTTGCCCCTCAAACCCAATACAAATCAACTCTGTGGACAGTTACACTTGAACCAGGGAGAGAACACTGTGACTGGAAAATTACCAGCTGATACAAAAGTGTCTTATATTAGTTTGCGGAATATAACAGATTTTTTTCTATCAGTTTGTAAGAACAACTTACGTGGTCAGATTTATTCTGGGAATTTGGTTTGGATCTTATGAGATTTAAATTAGCAAGCATCTTAAAGTTATCTGTGTTTTTTGCAGGGTATTATAGAGAAATCGAAAGTGAAAGGAATTCCTATCATTATTGATGCAGTAAGTATTTTCTTGATTTCAGTCAGTGGTGTGTGACATTTAAGAATCTGTTTAGTAAATATTCTTCTTACTGTGCTTTGCAGGATGGACTGTGGCTCATTTCCCAGCAGCCTTCTCTCATTCAAGGCTACCAGCGAGCTATTCTTACTCCAAACTATATGGAGTTCAGTAGGCTGTATGAAGCCATGGTGAGCTGTTTTCCTTTTGGATATTTAAGTATGTGCAGGTTTAATCTTTTAGTCCTTAAAAATAAATAACTTATTACTGGCTTAAATATTATGTGCCATTTCTTATATGTGAGGGAAGCACTCTCTGGGTTTTTATTCCATGGGATAATTACCACAACAATGCATGTTCTTAAACAGAGTTCTTTTTTAAAGAAGACCCATTCTCATGCAATTTTTGGCATTGCAGTGGGTATAGGAAAAAATACCTGGAAAGACTGATGATGCTGCCTTTTTTCTTCCCCCATGCATATGCTGAAGTAGAGTGTGTAAGAATGTGTTGTTCTAGTAGCAAAATATGTACTGTGTATGGAATTCTTGTGTTGTAGCTTAGAGACCCCGTCGACAGTAGTGATCATCATGGATGTGTATTAAGACTCAGCCAAGCCATGGGGAACCTGACAGTTGTTCAGAAGGGAGAAAGAGATCTTATTTCAGATGGAGAGAAAGGTAAGTGAAGCCTTTTGCTTTGAATAATGTGATTGTTTCATTTTGTTTGCTTTCAGTTGTAGTCTAGTGGTTGGACTATGTAGCAATTGGTTGTATTCCTCTGAAGATTGAAACGGAGGGATGGCTGTCTTTGCAGATCACCTTTAGATGATTTATGTAGATTGGTATTTTAAGACTGCAACTCAACTCATTTACTGAAAAAAGTTGCTGATTTTATTTCTCATTTAAATGGTTGTAACTTATATTTTACATTACGCAGGTATTGAGAAATTTGTCACTTAATAATGTGGTTAAAGTAGACTTAATAAAATTAGCTGCCTGTCTGATGCTTTTTATGCTGATCATTTACTGTTATTAGTATAAAATTAATTCACGAGTGCCTTCATCGCATTTTGACTGCATGGTCTTATTTCAAATACATAACAAGCAGCAGCTCTGCTTCTAATTACTTGAAATGCTAATCTGTGATAAATGTTTATGCTGCTTCAGAACTGTTTTGTATATACAGTCAATTTTTCATTATTGGGAGCCATGGGAGTATTTTGTAACCGAAAAACAGATGTAATATGACAACTGGTTTGTGCAGAGCCACCTTCCACATACCCCATTAGTGCAGATACTGTAGCAGATGTGAAACAACTGGTGCCTGGAAGCAATATAGTTACACCCACGTGGTAAAGGACTTTGGTCATATGGTACCCAAGTTGCCCCACAGGAAGTCTGCTGTCATATTTGCACCCATGGCAACCTTGATTTGTAGCCTTGGACAGTCGGGCCAGGCTTAAGGGAAGATGAACACTGCCAGCAGATAAATGTCCTGACTCCAGTTTATGCCAGATAGAGAGCTTTAGAGTGCTGTAGTTGTCTTCTTTTTCTGCTTTTATGTCAACAATGTTCCTTTTTATGCAGGAATGTTGCTTTCTTATGAATGTTGGGAAAACTGATGAGCGCTTTAGATTGGACACATTGTCTAGTACATATGTCTGTTCCCCTTTTGAGCTGTTATTCTTGAAAAAAGTGTACAGCCCCCTCTCCCTCCCCGCCCTGTTTCTGGAGAGAAAGTTCACTGTTTCCAGTGCCTCTTGTCATGCAGGATTCGAAGAAACAGGAAACAGCTGAAACTCTTTCCAATTTCAATTTTGAATATTCACATGTGGCACAAGTTTGGTGTATGCCTTATGTGGTTTGGGGGTTTTTCATTGGCTTATTTTTTTACCTCACCTTGGTTTTTGTCTCTGTTGTGTTCTGATATTTTTTCTATTAGTGAAGTGGCTTTTGATATGAAATAAAACCAGTTCTGTGCCTTCATAGCCGTTGATTGATGTCCAGCTATAGGCTGCTTTCTTGTTCTTACCTTGTTTCCATCACTGATGCTTTGTCTCCTGGATTATAGACATTATGGGCAGGATTGCTGAGCTGAGCTATAAGAAAGCAATTTTCAGGTTTAATGCAGGTTAGAATGTCTGCTACAAAAACTGTTTGCATGAGTTTGCATGGCTTGCAAGAAGGAATTAAAGACTTCGGCTTCCTTTTAACAAGGGTTAAAAGGGGTTTGGTCTGGGTCTGGTCGGTCTGGTTTGGGTCTGGTCTGTCGGTCATTTTTTTAAAGCTTCTCAAATGCAAAATTACATTAAGAAAGGAGATTCTACTGTGTGCTCTGTGCCACAACATGGAATATGTTGTCATGTCACTGACCTTTAACTTTCTCCCAGGTTTTTTGCTCTTATCTTTTTTCATCTGTCTCTTCTTATGATCTGATGTCATTTTTTTTCAGCTTAGACAACATGCATCTTGATTCCTGTGTGAGGGAAGTCCAGATCACTGGATCAGGCCAATGTCCTCTGAGCACAAACATTATGAAAAGATTTGTGTACTCCTCTTTATTTGTCATGTCATCCTCCTTTTGTAGTGCTTAAGGCCTGCCTATTTTCAGGCGTTTCCTGCTTGAGCTCCTGTGCTTAGCATACTGACACTTTAATTTTCATATATCACTTTTAAACTTTCTCCTTTAGGAATACACTGCATGCATGCTTTCTGGGTAAAAAAAAAAAAAAGGAGGGAGGGGGGAAAAGTAAGTCTTTATGCTCTCCAGGAAAACCAGAATTTGAGAAATTGCAAACTGTGTAGCTTTAGTGTTTTGTGCTTGGCTGTTGTGGAAGGAAGGTTTCTTGAGGGTGCCCGATTTTGCATGGGGAAGATTGGCTTGGTGAATTCTTTACAGGTTGGAGTGGTTGTAGTGGTTTTCGGTTTATTTTCACAGTACTTTTATTCATGAGTCTGTAGGAAATTCAGTAGGCAACTTACGTCTGTTAGCTGAAGACAGAAAGGGTTAGCAGGTGATTTGGTATAAGCTGGAAGTGCAGGTGTTGGTGAAGGATTACTGTCAGCAAATAGCTTTGTAATCTAAGCAGAGAGGCTCAGTAAATTCTGTGTGGGAGCTGAGTCTCAATAAATTCAAAGTAAGGCAGATTTTATTAATAGACACAGCAATTAGCTATTACAGTAACATACCAGGGACTTCAGCAGATTGCCATACTGTGAAGTGTCTGGACACCTTTGAGGTTTGTTGTTGCAGATCAGATTAGCTGATGCAGGTGGTTCCTTACGGCCTCAGAGTCAGTACCAAATCACAGACATGGCCTCTCTGAAAGCAGTAGTAGTCCTCCACTGTAAAGGAGGTTTTTCTATAATTTGTCTTCATTTCAGTTATGAGCTGCCAACTGCCCTGTAAACACAATCAACAAAGATTTTAAATTAAGTTTTATATACTCTTTTTCTCTTTCCTTTTGCAATTTCACATTATAGCTTGGTCTACAGTTGTTGATTCCCTGCTCTACAAAGATGAGCTTCACCATGCTCTTGGTAGGTGATATCAGTGCCATCACTGACCAGGGTAGGAATGAGTACTCAGCCTGTGGGTAAAAGGTAAGTCAGCTTTTATTCACTATGGCACAGCTCTCTAAGGTTATCATTTTATTATTCTTTGGAGAACTGGTCAATAATAAAGTGTGGTTATACCAGTCTTAGTTCCTAACATGTTTAAAATTTGGTTAGGTCCTTGAAGTAGAGGATTTGGATTTTGATTTTTAAACATTATAATGAGTTTCTCTGTGTTTTCCCCAGCACCTGTGTTTAGCCCTCCTCCCTTCCAAGAGGCAGACTTTATGGGTAACCATCCTCTACTACCTGTGACTATTTTTACCTGAAGCCAATAGCCAAATACAGTTTCTCTCCAGTTGCCCAGCTGTGACTATGGCCAAGAGAAGCAAAGACGCATGCAAAAGGGAATACTGAGTACTGACTGTGTGGTAAAAAGCCAACTCTTGTCATAAGTCCCCAAGCAGTACTTCTGATTTCTGACATTCATCTCCCTATACAGTTGTAAAGGAAGCTATTCAGTGATTGTCACTCTCTGGCTCACTCACAGCTGCTGAGCAAAATCTTGCCTGGATTTTTAACTGAGAGGCAGCACCTTCATCTCCAGTCCTGCTCCTGCAGAGTGAGCAAAACGGGGAGGTCATGGTTCCTGTCCATTGTGCCACTGCACGCTCTACTGCACGTGCAGCCCAGCCTGCTGTCCCTGGCACGGCTCACCTGTCATCATGATCATCCCCTGGCTCCTGTGCCTGTCCAAGAAAGCTAATGTAAAATTTGGGTCATTTTCTTTTAACCTAAATTGCCTGGTATCTCTCCTTCAAGGACTTATCTAAGTTTTAAAAGTGTGATTAGGGAATATAAAAGTATAAGCACCCTTTATATAAAAGCCAACTTACATTTTCCACATCAGTTGAGTTATTTCTCCAGCCAAAGTCATTAAACTTGGTTTCCCTGTCTGTATGCACTCTGGGACGTGTTTCTGGGACTCCACAATCTCCAGCTATGTGCTTTTGTGAAGTAATTTGCAAAAGGAAAAAGACAAATTTCTTATTAGTATAAGTATCTGTCACATCAGAGATGTATATTGGGATTTTACTCAAAATCTGATAATGGTCTAAATCAGAATCTTGCATTTGATGGAGCAAAACGATCCTTGATAGCTACATTATTTTGCATAGAAAATTGAAATCTTAAGCCCTTTAATTAAACTAGAATGTATTTGTTGTGTGGGGTGGCTCATGTTAGCTGATTAATACAGTTGGGTCATAGCAGAAGTCAGAATGGCTGTTTGTGTCATACATGGATTCCTGAGCACATTAGGGTGAGTGTAAAACTCCTTCTCTGTAAGAGGAAAGCAAGTGCAAAGAATTGCTCAGGATGTCTGAGATTCAGGAGTTAAATTTTAATCTCTGGGCTGTCTTTCATTCTGCAGTCCCAGTAAATGTGATGTTTCACAGGCTCTTTAGCCTTCCTTACCATCATCAGTACTACCTGTTTAGCCTTAATTAGCTGTATTTCACATGTTGTGTTCTAAATACAAACATAAAAGAAATTAATCTCTGGGATGTTTTTTTTTCACTACTGTGTGAACATGGTGAAGCAGGCATGTGTGACTTTTTATACTACTTTTGTTTTCTGAGTGTGATGTATCTAGCATTGTAAATGGTGCTGCCTGCGTACAGCCATATCAAAATTTGTACTTCCCAGTTAACTTGTAGTGCTTGAGCTCAGCAAAACTACTACATTCTGATTTTTTTCCTTCAAAGAGAGGACAGCTATTTTCAGTTACATAACAGAGTTGGGTTTTGGTTTAGTGTTTGTTTTTTTTTTAGTTAAGCATACAATACCCATAAATAGGTCATTCTTCTGGACTTTGATCTGCCAGCAGATTTTGGGCTGGGAGTTCTTTCAGATTAAAACTTGGCAGTGGTACAGTTAAGTGTGACATTGTGGTCTGAATGCTTTCCCAAATTCTAATGTGTATCATATCTTCAAGGAGTGCTGAAAAATGAGTGATGGTATCTTATTTTATGGACTGAAATATATTAAACGTAGAGCTACTAAATGACTTGGCCATAGTTGCCCAGAAGATCTGGGGCAGAGTTTTGAATTGTTTGGAGCCTAAAACTCTTGAATTTCTACTTTCCAATATTCTATCAGTATGACAGCCTTCAATTTTTTGCTTCCATTGCACTCATATTTCATTACAAATTATTTCCATGAAATTACATATGCAAGACATCCATGTGACTATATGTGAGGGATGTGTTGTATTTGCTGCCTAAAGCTCTGGCAGTATTATGTGCTGTTTACTCTCTGGGACTGTACTGAAACTGCTGAATAGGACTGTGGTTGTTCTGACTTTAGCAGATCTCCTTGCCATACTTCATGCAGGCATTTCTTCACTCATGACATTTTCATTTCATCTAGCCTTTTCGAATGATAGTATGTGTGTGCTGCATGGATAAGTGCTGGGAAGCTGGGTAACTTTTTTTCCTGCAAAGTTACTTAGCTTAAAAAAGCTTTCATTAAAAAAACTGACTGTTACTTACACTGAGGTGGGTTTTTTTGACTCATCACCCTGTGAAATAATGACATCAGATTTGGTTGCCCAGACCTATTAGAAAACAAAACAAGACACCCTGCTCCAACACCCAAGCCACCTTGACCAGCATGAATTGTGTGTTTCTCTCTCTTACGGTGTGTCAGTTGAATTACAGCTGAAACTCTCCGTTACTTTGATTGGACTGTGTCTGACTAACTGACCTCAACTGGCCCTGGTTGCCACCTTCCAAAATTGACACATTGTGGTCATTTTAGTCTTTGTAGTTTCCTTGTTGTCCTGTGTCCAGTCATCCTGATCTCCTCAGCTGTTCCAAGAACCATGTTTTCGAGGTTTTCTGATGTACGTCCCCCCTAGTTGAACGTGCTGCAGCCTCACTGAGCAACGGACCAAAAAATTCTCCATCCTACTGTAAATACATCGTTCTGCGTATCTCCAGGGAATAGAACTGCCCACCTTCTCAGGATCATCGCAGACTGTTCAGTCATGTCCGTCTGATCGAGGTCTTGTAACGTTGCCACTGGTTGTCACTGCTCAGTGCAACGTAAGGACGTCACCCCCATGGTCCTTAAAGAACTGCAGGGGCTGACTTCACAGCAGGGCACAGGCATTTAGTGGGGGATGTTGCACTGGGGGAGTGGGAAGACAGCAGTTCATTTTATTTTTGTAGGAGAAGGCTGGGAAAAACCATCCAGAAGACTTTGTCCTATGTTGATTTGGCAGTGTGCCAGTTTGTCTTGACGGTAGTTGGGATTCCTTCCTTTGTTTTAAAAGCTTTTAATAGTGACTGTAATTCAGAGGAATTTTTAAATCCTTTTCCCATTGCCTGTTGTAATGTTCATCATGCTTTTATTTTGAGATGTTCTTTGATCAGCTGAGCTTCTGCACAAAGAATTGCCCAAGTGTTATACTTTTCCCCCCTCATTCAAGTGAATTTCCTGTAGTTCTGCTTCTCTGAAGGTATTTCATGGATTTGTTTTCCAGCATCTCTGTGCAGAGTACAAAGGTCTGCTTTTGTTGTTGCCTGTGAGGTAGTCTGCACATATTTGAGACTTACTTTTTTAAAACCACAAACAAAAGACCACTTTTTTTTTTTTTTTTTTTAAGCAGAGTATTATAATTGGCCTAGTTTGAGGAGAGCTTGCTTTCCTGTACAGCACAGAAATGACTGGAAGGTTGTGGGGCTACAGAATAGTGGCAGATGGTGACATACAGCTAATAAGCAGGGGCTTGTGCTCAGCTGTCAGTCAGAAGGCCCCAAAGCTTTTGAACAGAGGATTTCCATCCTGCCTCCTGCCAGGAGTTCAAGCCCTCAAAGTGAAAATCCTGTGAGATAGCGTCTTCAAAGTAGCAGAATTAGAGGTAATTTCTCCAAAGCACTGTATTTAAAATAAAAATAAGAATAAACCATGCACCTAAAAGGGCATACCTTCTTCAAATAGCTAACTCAGAAGGGCATTTAACTTGTGAAATTTGACATTAGCTACTGCTCACTGAGAAACACATCCAGAATCTTAATTTGAGAGGGGGAGGGGGAAGGGGAGAAAGGGTGATTGGGAAAATGAACTGCTGGCAATGCTGCAGTGGTGTCTGCTGTGTTCGTGGTGACTAATGAATCTTTGCCCTCTCAGTGGCAGCAAACACACACAACTGCCTGGCCTCACAAGCCCAGCAATTACTGCTGGAAGAATTGGTAGGAAATGGAAGTGAAGTACAATTCTTTGCTGTTCCATCATTTCTGGTACAGAAATGAACTATGCTAATGGACTGGAAGGAGTTTATTTGCATTATGTAGTTTTTTACTGCTTGCTATTTAAGAAGATTTATCTGCAAGTCCTTCAGTTCTGTTCAGATTTTTCCCATTAGTTCATAAGAGAAAAATTCCATTTAAAAAATGAGGGTACTACTCCCTCTAAAGCAGCTGGGCTGCTCTGTTTATACACCTTGGAGAAACCCAGCCCAGGTGACTTGAGATAAGAGCTGTTGTCCAAGCAATGTCTTGCTTTATCCTTTGCTTGTGTACTTGGTGTGCTCAGGAGCACACAAACAATTGTGTGCACAGTCCTGATCCTGAGTGGCTCCGCAGTAGCTGGTGCTAAGGATCACTACTTGGCCACTAGTGATTCTGCCAGCTCTTCCATTCCCCTCGGAGAGGAAAATAAATTTCTCCTGGGGTTTTTTCAGAGCCAAGCAAGAAGAAAAGCTAAGGGTGGGTACACCAGAGAGTTTGGAGAAGGGTAGCAGAATCAATGCTGTTTTCTTTTTGTGTGCCATAGGTATCCTTCAGGCTTCCCGCCTGGGCTTGTTAAGAGTGGAGAACAAAGGAGTTAAATGTAGTGAAACCATTTGCATATTCTTCATAGTTAAAGCTCCACGAGGAGATCAGTTTGACTAAGGTCCTTTGTATGTTTAAATTAGAAATGTAACATCTGATATCCTGACAGAGCCTATCTACAGTGACACTGCTGACAGAGACATACATGGATGCTGAGGACACTGTTGAGGGGCAGAAAAAAAACATCTGTCTTGCATATGGTTTTTACAAATCCTGAGGAAAAGGCTGTTTTCAGTAAAATACCTTTGTGATGGGCATGGTAGAAGATTTGAGATTTTAGTTCTGTTTTGCATTTGCTCTTCGTGAAATGCCTTGGTTTACATTCACAAATTTTGAAGGTCAGAGACTCTAAAAGGTTGTGTTTACGTGATGGCTTTGTGGAGGGACCTGGTCCCATTTGGGTGATGGCTCATCATGTCACGTGGATCACTAAACTCATCTCTGCAGGCTGAGTGAAGTAGAGAAAGTGTGTATATTGTGTGATGTTATTTGTAAAGTATTAAAAGGTAATCAGAAAAGTATTCTTAAAAATGTTGATGCAAGAATTGATTTTTTTTAAGAATAGTGTACTTCAGTGTATGCTGCTGTCTCTGATTAGTCTCTCACCTGTTAATTGCTGTGTGCCTCAGAGGTTCACCCTTGCAGCTGCAGTGGCATCATCGTAAATGGAAGGAAAAAAGCACCTGACTTTGTTTTTGGTTTGTCTGTTCGTAGTACTCGTATGCAGCCATGAAGGAAGCAGCCGGAGATGTGGTGGACAGGGGGACCTTCTTTCTGGTTCTCTGGGAGTCTTAGCACACTGGGCATTTGTTGCTGGAGCTGAAAAAACAAATGGGTATGAATATTAATAATTAACTTAATTGTTGTGATTCTGTGTTCTCCTGTGGCAACGGTTGTAGACCTGCTGTATATATTTCCAAATGAAATCAGAGCTGTTGGTACAAAGATATCCACGTACTTTAAAAAATGTGTGTTCTAGAGCAATCTACGTAGTAATAATTTAATAAGACAAACCCTTCAGTAATCTAACATCCCCGAGTCTGAGGCAGAAGAAGAGCATGAATCTGGATCTATTCCAAGGACATTTATGTATGAGATATGTGTTTTCAAAACAGTTGAATGTAGGTTGAAAGTACAAAGAATAAGTAAGTGGTAATCACTGGTAGTACCACCTCTGTAATTCAAAAAACATCTCATTTGGCTTTGTTTTTATAATTTGGTGAATCCTTCTGCATTGTGCATAAGTAATTCAGTGGGGCAGGTAAGTTGAAACTTGCAAATAAAATACAGTTTCAAAGAGTGTGACTCTTCTAAGGCCAAACAGCAGTCCAGTATTGGTTGTACATAAAGCAGCCACGCAGCTGACTGATGGCTTTTTGTAAATTACATCAATTCCTGTCTGACTGGTTGGTCCATATAGTCCTGTAGTCTTTCTGTGAAAGCAGCTGCTTTAAATGAAGTTGAAAGAAACCCTGACATAGGGAGTTACAGTCCCTCTTCTCTGTAAGTAATGAGCTATGAAAGTTTGAGGAGTGGAGATCTCTTGTAGTCTTTTTGATGCTGCATGCAGATGCACACAATTAGATGTTCATGGGAGTCAATTAGTCTGTGTTTGTTTTACCACAAGGGGCAGTGCAGTAGGCGTGCTCCAGGAGGAATGAGGGATCAACTGAACCAGACCTTAAAATTCTGAACTCTAACATACCCAAAATGGAAGAGTTGCAGCTGCCACTACAGGAGGAATTTTGTTTTAATTTGCTAAAAGGGTGACTTCATTTTTGCTTGGGGTACAGCAGAGCACTATTAAATTGTTAGAGAAATTAGCAAAGGCAGCACATGTTCTCCAGGCTCTCCTGACTTGAACTCCTGTAGCTTTTCCAAATAGCTTGTTCAGAAACTCCGTTATTGTATAGATGAAGGAAAGTATAATTGGCATCAGCAATACATTGTGTCTCCTGTGGTGGTGTTAAGGTGACCCTTCACAAACACCTGCTGTACCAATCCTGTCTACCTTGTGTGTTTCAGGAGAGGAAGATGCTCTTGGGTTCAGTGAGTCAGGGCATCTGCTTGCAGACTGCACTGCAGGCAGTCCAGCCAGTCTTTCCACGCTTGTGCCTGACTGTTGTTTCAAAACAGGTCTGTGCAGAGTGGAATTTTGAAACAAGTGTTTTAGCTGCCTTAAGCCCAGGAGCCTGTGCACAGCTCTTGTTTCAGAGCAGTATTTGGGCATCCAGGATTGACTCTCAGGGTGGCTTAAATACTCCTGCACCTTGATGAGTTGCCCCTTAAATAACACCTAATGGTAAACTCGTGTCCTGTTTTGCCTGTGCTTTGCATCAGGATCCTTCACAAAACTCTCACTTGGCAGAGGAGTAAGTAGGTCCTTAGTGACTCACAGGCAGCGATGCCTCAGCTGTGGCTGAGCTTTGTGAGGTTTTTAATCAGCCAGAACCTGGGGCCCAGGCTGCTGAACTGTTCTGCAGTCGTTTTCTGTTGTAAGGCAGAAGAAGCGACTCCCATGGCCCAGCCTGTGAAAAGTGCTCTGGCAGTGGCAAGACTGTGCTGGCTTCTCCAGGGGAGGTTCAGCATTTGAGGTCTGGGGCTGGGTGCAGTCTCTTAGGCAGTTTGTAAGCATGTAGGAGACATTAAGGCAGTGTGCCTTAATTTCCATCGTGGGTTATGGCTGTCACTGTACCCTTTTAGGCTGGTATCGTGAGAGCTCTGGAACAGTCACTATGGCCCTGTCAAAAATCATCTCATCTGCATCCCCGCATCCTTCCCCCACCCCCTGCAAGACAAAACTCAACAGTTACCCAGCACATGGAGAGGAAAGGGACTTTAAAGGCTGCTAGGTGGTATTTGGTCATCTTCTGTAGGAAAGGATGAAGCATCACATCAGTAAAACTAGACATGGATCACCTTCTTCCCCACTTTTTAAGCCTGTTTTCCTCTTCCGTACTTGGCACTGGTTTCTCAGTCATTCACATGCTATGCCATGGGTAGGGAAGTATTTGTTAAAAAAAATTCAGACAAAGATGTTCTGCAGTGAGTCTGAGAAACAGGTAATTGCTTAAGAGGCTTTCCTGGCATTTAGGGGTACAAAGATGATGTCCACCACCTTATGGATTGTACAGGAGTGTTCAGATTCTCTTGATAATGTTGTTTTTTTGGTTTTTTCCTTTTAGTCAAAATCCCTTTCTAGTGGCTGCGTTTGGAGCTTGCTCTCTTACAAGGCAGTCTAACCACCAAGCCTTTCAAAAATTCGGACGTTCAATGACAGCCTCTGACATGGTTTCAGAAGTCGGAACAGCTTTTAGCAAACTTTATGAAACCTGAAGCCAAAGCAGCAGAGAAGAAAAGGAAGAACAATGACTGCAAGAGTAATTACATGTACCGTAGAATTTACATAAGTAATGCACCCTTTCAAGTGCTGTAGCGACATTGGTATGTTAGGTAGATCTTTTTTATTTTTAAGAATAGAAAAACATGATTAATGTAGATATTTTTTAAGAGTTTGGAATACAAAAATGTTTTGGCTGAAATAAGCTGTAGTTGCAGATCTGTTATAATATAATAAAACTAAACTGAAAGTATTCCTCTGTTCTTTTTGATAGTTATTGAGCAATAACTAAAGTGTGAACAGCAAAAAAAAATGCACTTGATATTTAGATAAAATTCTTCCACCAGCTCAACTGAATTTCTTGGATTGCACCAAGGTTGTCATGTTGTCATTCTTAGAACCTCTGTCTAGAATTAGCTATTGCACTTCAGTTTTTTGCCATGCTAGTATATTAAGAAGCAAAAAATAAGCCTCTTTGGAAAGGGAATGCATGAGAGTTGCTGTAGATTTTGAATGTAATTAGTTGCCTTTTCTCATTCCCGGTCCCAGAGGCAGCATTCATTTGGACTAGGCATCCCTTTCTGCAATGTCTTATTTTGTTGTTTTTTAAAAGGTTCCCCCTGGCAGAATAAGGATATACTGTAGGTATCTTAGCAGCAGAATTCATTAAACAGTAATTAGGCTTACCTGAAAAAAATTAAATTTCTGTTTCTTTATCTGGTCTGAGTTCCTCTGGAACTCAATATGATAAATTTGTGAAAATACCATTTGGAGAGGTACTAAGCGGGGCAAGAAACTCAGTGATACCCAACAGAACTGTCAGACTCTCAGTGATCATGGAAGAGCAGAGTGCTTTTAAAACTCCAGTTGCCTGCTGGGTTAGAGCTCGGAGCAGACCAGCACACGGATCCACAGATGGATAGTAATTAGCCAGCAGGAATACGGGTTGGAGGAACGGAAGGCAGCCCACAGCATGTACCTGTACCGCTGAAGCGGTGTGCAGGCAGCTGTGTGCTGCAGGTTAAAGGCAGGAACGGGAAAACGTGGTTGGATTTGAGCTTCAAGTGCAGTCCTTAGTACTTTTACTGTTTTAGAGCAAAAAGCACAGAGGCTTTTTGCCTGAACTTTGCAAGACACAGGACACTGTTAGGGCCACACTGATCTGGCACGTTGGCAGGGCAGGTAAGCGTTAGGTGTAAAGACTTTGTGTGGGATTTTTGCACACTATAATTTGGTGAATTTTTGGAGATTCAGTCAAAGCATGTAGGGACTGAACCAGTATGGAGAGGGGGGCAAGTTCATACCAAGGGCATTTAAGTGGGTACTGCCCTTGAGCCTCCAATCCAGCTCCCAGAGCTTGTGCTCATTAAAGCGCAGGAACAAGCATACAGCGTGTCTGGTTATTGCAGTAGATGTTACCTGTTCACCACAGCCCCTCCTGTGCAGGGCTCCAGCTCGAGGTTGGGATGTGGTGTCCCGCAGACCAGTCAGACTGTGTTCTCATAACTTCAATAGCTGCCTGCAGTAAGGACCCCAAATCAGAAAGGCTGCTCAAAGTATTTGCCTTCAGCCCTTAGAGTTGATATTTCTGGATGCACTGTGACTACTACCTCACCCCGATGCATTTTTGTTTTTCTTTCTAAACCAGTTACCTATTTTTAAAATAGGTTTTTAAATGTTTGCTCATGTTGCTCTATGAGGGTTCACAGACTACTCTCAAGAGATGAGGTTTTAGTGTTTAATTTAAGCAGTTTTGTAAACTGTCTGCATCTTTGGGGAAACTTAAGCTATTGTTATTTTTCCCCCCTAAATCTATTTGAGAAGCCTGACTACTTTTAAATTAAATCAGCAAGTTAAAACTGATTTTAAAACAGCTACTGGCTTTTTTTTTTTTTTTGTATTTAGAACATCAGTGATATTATAATCTAAATGGCATTTGTAGGCGAAGTCAATCAATTAACAGAGCTCAGTACAGATTTCAACCTGCCGTGTTGGTTTTAAATCTACACAGAAGTTGTAACTCTGTTATTCACTAATGTATACAAATTGGTACATTTTTTAAACATTCTGGAAATGTAGCAGTTTCTTTTGGTAGGAAATAAAAATAATAGCAAATTGACTGTGTGGACTTTGTTTGGTGTGTGCTGATCACATTTCCCACAGCTGAGCTGCCTGCTCCCCCTTCACTCTAGTTTGCTACAACACTGGCGCTAGCAGAGTACAGTACCAGCTGTGTCAAATAAGCACCTGCCCCAGTGCTGGTGAAGAGACACCACCCTCTGTTCTAGAAGTACCAATAATGGAGAAAGGGAACAGAAAAATAGCTACATGTTTTATTCCCAACAGTAGAAAAGGAAGCCTTAATCCTTTGGAACAGACAGTTTGAAAATACAATGCACAGAAGTGCCCTGTAGATGAACCCCTGTTCTGCTTGGTTTTTATCTTTTCATAAATTGATGTAAAGAAAGAGTGCTTAGAGGTAAGTACCATCCCTGTATCAACTCATCCCCTAGAACACGGGTCACCTCACATGTGAGAGAGGCCTCTGCACCTCTGCCTACAGCCACAGCATCCAGGGACTGTTTTTAATGCAAACAGTGGCAAAAGCAAAAAGGTAACTGAACAGGTAATAACTAAACATCCTAATTTTATCTTCCCAATTATGATGGAGAGATCCTGAGTGTGCTGCGCTCCCAGGGTTAGAGAAATCTCAGTGTAATCTGTGGAAAAGCAAACTGCATACCACCATATTACAGGTAAAGGTTTCACAGGACCAAACCACCACCACTGCAATAAGGAATTACTTCAAGGCTAAAAGTGCCCTCCACTTCTCTGTCTGAAAGGAACAGAACTGTTGAACCAACAGGCATCAAACTAAGCGTTTTCACCCTCAAAGACAGGCCTAAGTTCTTGCCTCTTCCTTCGCTGTGTTTAATTCTCAGTGTCAGCTCAGCAGAAGAGGGTGCAAAGGCAGATCACAGAGCACTTGGGGCTGGGACATTTCCGCAGGAGGATCTGCCAATGTCTGTGTAAGTCAGTGCAGCTGCTTCCTTGCTGCCCTGCGTTCTGGGTGCTTCTGCCATGTGCACTTCAAAGCCTGTATTTATTTACCCAATGGTAGTGCCAACAGTTTTGCTCAGATTATTGTTGTTAGCCATTCTGTTCCACAGACTTTATTTGGAAAGAATTAGTATTTACAACAGTTGCCAAAGCAGCTGAAATAAAAAACAAGTCCAAAGATGAGGGATCAGCTTTTTTTCTCAGTCTGCTGCTCTGTCAGCCCTCCTTCCACAATTTCCCAGGTTGAAACAGCAGCTCTGTCCTGTAAGAAAAAGTATCCAGGTCAGTCCCAGCATGTGAAGTCATAGGTTTTTAAACAAGATTCATACAGCAAAGCTATTAATCCAGTTAGTTAGGCAAAGGAGGTGGTGATACCATCTCAGAGGAATGCCACTGCTACTAATAATGCCCAGAGCTGTAAAACAAACCCAGATAATCCTTCCCAGCTAAGAAGGAAGAAATACACAATGGAAATGTCACCTCTTCAGCATGGGATGCTGTGGCAGGGTGTAGACTCTCACATAAGTAGCTTCTGCTCAACTCCTGCATTCGTGTTTTCATGTTTGAACGGCTCGTGTACATGGAAAACACTCAGGGTCAATACATGAGAATATATTACTGAACATGTCTGATTGCCTTCTGAACTTGGGGATTGTCTAATACTGTCATATTTTTGAAAGACAATACTACAATCAAACGGAATATTTCTGACTATTTAGATCCAGCTGTTTGCAATGGTTGAAAAGTTGATCTGAATAGTAAAATATGAGCTCTGACTCATGAGACATGCTGGGATACAGTGAATTTTTTTTACATCAAAGTGAAAACTATTTTTGATGCATAAATACACAATTACTACATTTCACTTAGCAGCACAGCTGAGCTTGCATTTCAAGCATGCTATAATGACATGAAAAGACAAATGGGTATTTTTTTAATCAGTTTGTTGCAAGTTATGTAACTTCAGCCAACATCATCTGCATCAAGCAGCCTGAGAGAAGAAACTACAAATTCGGAAGCTGAAGGAGAAATTACCCTTTTTACAAAGTTGATTTTAAAGGAGATTGAGTTGCTTCTCAAGCCAACCCATCCCTGCCCTCCCTCAAACCAGTGGTGTTCCTAGTCTCCTCTGCATGGAGATGAGGCTTGTCTGCTTCATCTGTTCTGCTGCTTTTCCTCCTGCACATGGACTTGAGAAGTTGCTGGCTTACTTGAGCCTCATGTAACAGAGTGGAACCTGTTAGCAGAGGCACTGCTGCGTGCATATCGTCAGGCTCAGAAGTTTTGTGGCACGTGTGCTCTGGTGAGCCTGTGTGAGGAACTGCAGAGCTGCATGTTCGCAGGACTCTTTAGGATTTGCAAAAACCAAGATGAGAGCAACCTCCACGGCACACCTTTGGATACCTCCATGGCATCAGCAAAAAAAGCAGGAGTTCAGCTTTGGATCTGTGCTGTGTGTGCTCCTCTGTGCATGTGTGCTTTGTTTTCTGGAGCAATCTCTTCTAGGAGGAGCAGGAGACAGATTGTGCTGAGCTTCAGGTTATTAAAAACATTTTTTAAATAAATGGAATGGTCTGAATCCTGGTTCTGGCCAATTTCTGTGAAGTTTTCATTTGTAAATCCCTTAAAAAACAAAGCAAAACAAATCTGCACAAGGGTGGAAATGGGGCTCTGGCTGTTTTGCCAATAGATCAAAAGGCAGGCTTCTTCTCCAAGACTTTGAAAATCCAAAAAAATTAAAGGAAGCAGATATTCCAGCTTTCCAGAGTCTTCCTCTGCTTTCACAGCTGTAGCTCACCACCACAGTGCTTTGCCCCTCAGCCAGTTTGTATCGGCACACTCGCTTTCATCCAAGACCCTCAGACAGCGACCACGCTCCGTAGCTGTTTCTAACAGGTGTGCTGACAAGTGACAGCTCTCACGTTGGGCAACCAAAGCAGATGTAGAATGTCCCTCCCTGATGTCACTGTGCTTTATATCCCCACCGGCAAAAGGATGGAAGCAGACTAGGCAGGCTCAGTTCCCGAGCGAGGGAAAAATAAGCAGCATAAACTGGAGGGAGGGAAAACGACACTGTAGAGAATACAAGGATTTCTCTGCACACAGGGAGCAACACTGACCCACCAATGGGTGCAGCAGAGGTGAGAAGGGCAGTGAAGAAGAGGAACTGGAAGAAGCAGTGCCATTACAGAAGTAACACAGCTCCTTGAAACCAGGAGAAGGCAGTAACACAATGGATGGGCTTCTCTTGAGCAGGAGGTGCCACTGAGGTAATGGAAAAGATCAGTGGCGTTAGGTGTAGGGTAAAAGTAGAAAGCAGGAAGGAGAGGAGTGGTACAGAAATCAGGCAAAGTACTTGTGGCTCAGGAACAGTTGGGAAAGGAGCTGCTGAAGACGGAAGAGGCTTTCTCATGAGGACTTATTTTTGATGGGAAATTTGGGGAGGGTAGAAGGAAGCGTTATTTTTATAAGTCATCTCAGTTTACTTTGCAGTTCCTTTGCAGTCTTTTTTAATATCGCACACATTACTCATACCTTTCCTTCTGGATTGGACTTGGGCAACTTAGGGATTTCTGGATATTAGATTTTCAGTGGCTAAACAGCACACACTTAGTAACTGCAGAAGTAGGTACAGCTTGCATGGAGACACGAGGCTGAGGGGGAGCAGAAGAGAAGGCAGCAGTACCGCCAGACAAGGGCTGGACTTTCACCTCCTGCTACTGCAGTCACACAGGGAGCAGGGGACAACACTGCAAGCTGCTGAAGGGGACCAAAGGGCAAAAATAAGTGTTGTCTTAAAAAATGATTAACAGTCTCACAAAGAGGGTTACTGTCTTCTACCTTTATGTGGATTCCGAAGGCAGCAAGGTCTTCACGAAGACTGTCACAAGCCTCCAGGAGGGGTTTTCTCTCACGCATTAACTGCTTCCTCTTCTCCTTCTGCTCTTGTTTGGGTTCACTGGCTCCTGGAGCCCCCTCCACTGGCACAGCACCTGCTGCTTCGGGCAGAGCCAGCGCGTAGTGACGGACCCTTGTGCGGAACCTCACAAGCTCGTCAAGGACATTAGAGAGCACTGCAGAGTTGTCTCCTCCCACAGCCACCTAGAAATCAAACAGGGTGCTTTACAAACATCTGAGAATGGTATTTAAAAAATCAACCCCAGCTCAGCAGCACGCACTGAGGCCTCATCACCTCTCTTGGTTGTGCATCTTCCATATATTGGAAGGATTAAAATGTCACCATCTCACTAATGCTGGACAAAAAGTTACAGTGGAGGCACATTTGGAAGTAGTTCAGTGTATTCATACACAGGAAAGCATCTATGTTGGAGCAGAGTGCTCTGACATGAGCATAACACACTGCATAACCTGAGTGTGGAACTTGTCACCACAGGAAACCTCCAAGATGCCAGAAATGTGCATAAGTTAGAAAGGGGTTAGACAAATTAATGGAAGAAAGACCTGGCAACAGGAATCCAACTCAGCAAGGGATGTCCAGCCACCAGCTCAGACAGCTCCTAGGCTGTAAAAGTCCAAAGACCTCGCAAACGCATCAGCCCTTTACTCTGCCTTTGATCTCCAGGCCTCCTTCAGGAAATAATAATAAATAATGGCCAGTCTTCGCAAGCGAAGATCCGGGGAAGGTCTTTACACCTTCCAGCCTGTGCAGTGGATTTTTTAGGTGAGACACAGTGTGCGCGGAACTGAGCCCACCCTTTAATCCTAAGGTTCATCTGCCGGGGCCAAGCGAGCTTGGACGGTGGCAGCGAGGTCCTTAGGACGTAGATGGGTTGCCTTTAAGGGCTAACGAGCCCCACCTGCCCGGGAGTGGCCCTGACCGGGAATTGAACGGAGGAAAGAGATTTGAACTCGGATCGCTGGATTCAGAGTCCAGAGTGCTAACCATTACACCATGGAACCACTCCCTTCAGGAAATACAAACCAGGAAACAGTAAGTATTTTCACTTTAAGTCTCTAGCCTTTCTCCTTGCATCAACAGAAAAAATCTACCCAAATCCATAAAACTTTCACCTGATCCACCTTGCCCAAAGTCACAGCCACTCAACGCAACAGAGCAGCAGCCATTCCACACGGTGAGTGGGTGTTTTCTGGCTGTAG
Organism: Myiozetetes cayanensis; assembly: GCF_022539395.1. Lineage (NCBI taxonomy): Eukaryota > Metazoa > Chordata > Aves > Passeriformes > Tyrannidae > Myiozetetes > Myiozetetes cayanensis. Next base: position 92,402,686 of record NW_026087742.1, on the reverse strand, counting down.
CCAAGCCCCTCCTTCCCTCAGCCAGCTCCGAGCTTCCTCAGCTCCCTCTGGCTTGGTAGAAGTCTTGCTCCTCCTACAGGGTCCTGGTCCAACAGCTGCCAGGACGGGAGCTTGGGAGTTAGCTGAAGAGGAAGGCCACTCCTCAGCACTGGCACAGCCAGGCTCCTGGTCTCGCTCTTGGCAGAGAGACCATCTCTGTTTCTCATTAGAGGCAAACTCCTAAGGGGCAGGAAAAGGATGAACCTCCAATAAACAAGAGAAGGCCACAGCGGTATTTTATCACTGAGACATGAGAGGGGGAGCAGCCAACAGAGCAGTGAAACATAAAGCACACCAAGGCCAGGGGTGAAGCTGCCGCCAGCAACGCTCATCTGGGAGCAGAAGAGCAGCTGAGTAATTAAAGCCAGAGGGGACTGTAGTCACTGAACAGCAGGATGGAAAGGAAAGGGAGCAGTTTCAGAGGTCACTGACAAACAAAGAGGAGGAGGAGGAGGAGGTGAGGGGAAAGCTATTGAAGATAAAAGTATGAGATGCAGCAAATTCCCCAAGCTTTCAAAACAGGTAACCATACTAAAGAAAAGGTTTATGAGATTGAAGAAGGTAATAAATCTAAGTGCCAGAAATGCTCCAAAGTAACCTGGGGTAGGTAAAAGAGCAGGATAAATGCTTAAATACAGAAGGGAGAGAAAAGAAAAATGATGATGGGAGTAGCAAACATACCTCTACAAACACCGAGTTCAAACAAGGCACCTACTCAAACACTGCTCCCTGTATCCTCTACACTAAGCTGTTGGCACAGCAGTGGCCATGCCAGCCAGCCCTCTCCCAGACAGCCCACGTGTCAGGACTCATGGCTGCATGCCTGGGGCTACCTGGCTAAGGGGCAGAAAAGGTGGGATGCTGAGCTGTTGTGGCTGGTCTCAAGGTCAGAGAACAATGCCCGCATTTTATTTACTAATGTGTGGTAGCCCGTGGACCTTTCTGATGAAGATTTTGATGGATTAATTTACTGGAATCTGAAAGAACAGAGGGACAGAAAAGAGTCTGATGTGCTTGCTCCTTTCTTCCTTCCTCCCTCCTTTCCTCCCTCCCTTCCTCAGACCAGCATCTTCTGCTGATCCTGTTGCCACAGAGAAACTAGCACAGCTTACAACAAAGAAAAGCATTCAGATACTTGTTTCAGGAAAAACATAGGTGCAACAGACACTTGCATACAGACAGCCCAGAATCTGGAGGACTGACTTTACCACGCAAACTAAAGAAAAATTAGTGTTTCATATGCCACTAAAAATTAAGATGCAAACTACAGGCTATGAGGAATAACACATGGCCAAATCACATCCAGCTGCTGTTCTGAAAGAAATTTTGTGAGAAAATCCATAAAGAAATGAAGTAAATAAATGCATTTATTGCTATACTGCCTGACTTTCAGAGGACGAATAATGTTACGTACCTTTTCATATCCTCTTGTCCCCCTCCCCAAAATAAATTTTTGCAGAACGGTTTCTCTAAAGAAAGTTCTCCACTTCTTGGTATTCAGCTCCATATTTGAGCAGGAGAGGAGCACAGAACAGCCTGCTATTCTCCAACATCTTGTGTCATTTTAAATGCTTCCCTTCCATACATCAGGATATCACCTCCATATTTATGACTCTCTTTCCTGTGCAGTACTTTGCTTTGAGCTTTTTTATCCTTTTTTTCTCTCCCCACTCCTATCTTCCCTTTTCTTTTAAGGGCCCCCTCTGCACCTCAGTGCACTCCCCTCCCCACACCCCACCGTGGCTCAAGGCAGAGCAGCCCCTTCCCCCACCCCTGCTTTCTGCAGAGGAGCAGGACCCCAGCTCCTGCTCAGTGCAAGGGGGTCACAACTGCAAATATTCACACAGCTACTGAAGACAGCCTGGGTGCCACCATCAGAAAGAAGAGGAAAAGCTGGGGGAAAGCCAGACACACAACAGGACCAACTTAAAGGCCTCCAATGCCAACTTTTTCTCATTTCATTCCTCAGACTTTCATTTCCACAGCACCCTTGGTGCAGAAACCACACAAGAGTACCTCTGAGAAGAAACAAGCCTACACTTTGTTCCACCTGCTCACACGCACTCACAGACATCACAGAAGAAACTGGAAGCAGAAAGGTTTACTAAACCCATCAATTACTTCGTTACATCTGGTGCTTTCGGAAAGCATTCTGTAAAACATAACACTGGGTGCTACCATATACTAGAACACACAGAAGAGATGTTTCATACCTGTCTTTCTCCAAAGGACATCCCAAGGGCATTGAAAAAACCTTCTACATAGGAAATAATGCTTCCATACACAACAGAGCTTCTAGGAGATCCAGCATCCTGTTTAAAAAACACTCAAAAGAGATTGCCCAGTCAATACATATTACAGAACCCAGCATCTCTCTGTAGCCTAGTCCACAGGGGAAAACTCTTACTAATTATATAGATCTACCTCCACCAGGAACACCTGCCCAGACGGGCAATCTTACAGAGATATAAAAGCACCTCACAGCACAAAGGGAAAAGATTTAAATAAATGAGGGAAGGGAAGAGCTTATCACCAACCTGCACAGCAAGGACAAGAGACGCTTGTGAAGCTGCCGTGCATTACATGTGTGCAGTGAATTAGACATAAAAATAGCACTTCTGGGCATGAAAGGGCTGTGTGTATGGCAACAAAATAAAAAGAAAAAAATCCCAGATTCATGGGCACCTATAGTATAAAGGATTAAAAAAATAAAATCATTCTTTGAGCGTCTTACTGATTTGATCAATGTGGAGACCTCTCAGAGATAGTGTATGGTACTTTGTCATGCCCTGGTAGCACCAGAAACCAGCAGCAGCAGCAGCAATAAAATCAAGATTAAATGATAGACTGAGGAGCAATTTAAGGGACTAAGCCTTGCCTAAGAAATAAGAGTGATGACACACACAAGCAAATGAACAGCTGGTACTGGATTTTACCAGACATCTTCGTTAGGGCCTGACATAAACCATAACCTAAAATGTGTAGAAGATCTGAACTGGGAGGAGCTGGAGCGGGCCACTGAGACAAAGAAACAGGAACATGCTAACTAAGCTAAGAATGGCAAGAAGGTTAAAGAGAGGAATAAGTAGTTATGTGGATTTACTCAGAGCTCTTAAGGAGAAAAACTACAGACAGAGCCAGTAACAGGGAACACTCGGACATCTGGGCTGTACCCAGAAAGCTCCACCACTCCAACCAGAATCGGAGGCAGCTGCCCCACAAATACCCCATCCCATTCTCAACAAAAGAATTGGCAGGAGGAATTCAGGGGAGAACGAGAAATTACTGACAAAATGAGGTTACTTGTATTTAGGAGTGATTTTTTTTTTTTGCTTACCTGTATTTAGGAGTGAATTTGCTTAGAGATTTATTTTGTAAAAGTGCTTTTGTAGAAGTGCTTTTGTAAAAGGCTAAGGGCAGAATTTACAGCCAATGCCAAAAGAGGACCAGCAGGAAGCACGATTTCTAAATCAACAGGCTAATTCTCTCTTAAAATCAGTTATTACCATGGAGTCAACGTTTCTTTTACAGCACAAACATGATGAACAGATGACACCAGCAATCAAGGAGCACAGCAACAAGGCTGAGGTGCTTGCCTTGAGTGACGAAGTGAGCTGTTGGTAAATGAAGACCCACAAGTGCTTTAGATTGTGTTTATCACTCAGGTCTTGTCCTTTCCAGCTGCCTTGTTTGTGTCAGCATCAAGAGATCTTAACAGGGTCTCAATTCTCCAAAAGTCACCTGAAGACAGACTCATGCAGGAATGCTGATGCCACAAGTTACAAGGTGCTGACAGCAGAAGCCACTCAGTCCCCAACCCTGAGCTCGCCCCCGGGACTGCCCCGTGCACATGGGGTTGCCTGCCAAAGCCCCTGCAGCAAGCCCCCACCCCCATTTCCCAATTTAGGTTAATTTCTGTGCATGGATATTAAGCAAAGAAGCAGAGTAAGAACACTAAAATTAGCAGCATGTCACAATGGCTTCAGGCCTTTCAAAAGCCTTAGGTATAAATAATATAGGGCAGCAGGAAAGAAACATCCTCTGGACACAACGAAGCACACAACAATATCCATCCAATTCCTATGATAGGGTCAGGACAAATAGGCTCCATTAAGGTCAACAATTTATGGAGCTTTGTTTCTGCTGGTTTCTTATGTGAACAATAAACTAATCTGTCTGCATTAAACAGTAGGACAGTGGACAGCTGTCATTTTCTGATCTCTGTATCCTAATGGGTTACCTTAGTAACAGCCTTAAGCTGTCTGTTGCCATGGTGAATGAGGTCCATAATTGCTGCAACAGCCCTGGAGGTGTCAAAGTCATCTGCAAACGCAGCCTTCACGGTTACTTTTGTGTTGGCTAGCCTTCAAGAAGAAAAGGTAACATTTAAGATAAGACAAACAAGATGCCAGCAGAACTCTGAATTCATCAGCTATTCAGCTAGAGGGAGTCATTGAAAGGACACTGTCACCTCCTTCCTAGCTGTCCTGTGATGGGCAATGCTACACTGATCAGGGAGAATACATCTTTCAGCTGTGAGGGAAAGAACTTGACACATGTCAAAATCCAAAGTGTTACATCCATTCAATAAATATACATGGTTAATCACAAGAACCAACAACAACAGAGCAAAGTTTGCTGTAATCATTTCAAAACAGATGGAAAATGAGGTTGATATTAAGCACATCAAAAATCTTGCTAAGTTCTGGGGTTTTTTCCAGCAGCCCATTTATCATGCTATCAGCACGCTTCTCTTCCAAAGCCACGTCACAGTGCCTGGCAAGAGAGCTGTCTTGGGGGTGGCTAGGAATCCTGTTGGTAAGATCCAGCTCAGAATCAGGCACTGCTTCCTCATTTCCCAGGTGATCCCAATCCCAGCCCTGGGACTCCACTTGCCTTGGGTCAGATGGAAGGATCTGGCGGGACCATTTGTGTACACGGCTCCAAAAGCCAGCAGGCAACCAGCACTCATCCCTGCAAAACCAGTGCCACCAGCTGCAGCCACTCTCAGCAGGGGGATGAGGAGAGCAGCAGGAATAAATGGGGAGCTGCAAACAGCTGCTGGCAGCGAGTTCTCATGCACAGCCAGGCGAACCAGAACTCGACAGCACTGACCCAAGGATGCTGTTTCCCAATAAAGCTCAAGGAGCAGGGTTAGCTGGGGAACACCCAAGCTATCCTAGTGTCTCTCTAGGGCTCTCCTGAACCTTATTTTGCTGTTTCTGAATGTTTCTGTGTAGAATGCCTGCCTCCCCTCAGATATCAGATGGCTGCTGTCCTAATTCATTCCTCCCTAATTCATTCCTCTTTCCTGCAAGCTTCCCCTTCTCCACTGAGTATCTAACACTTTCCTAATTAAGAGCTTTGTTACATATTGGTTGTTTTTACACCTACGGATATACAAGTTGTGCCTTCCCACACATCCCCTACTGACAATCCATTTCAACTTCCTCGGGTCTCTCAGCTTTATCTCTCACCAACAGATCTCCTGCAGCCTCCTGCTGAAGGATTTGCTTTTGCCAAATATCACAGCAAGTTAATTCAACTTCACTTCCCTGTAGCATGCTCCAATGCCCTTTCCAAGCCTTAGTCAGTGCAGCCACAAGCTTCCCCAGCAGTGAGGTGCTTGGCACACAAGGCAGCTGCCTCTCACTTCTACAGCACAGACCATTTCCCCTCTGATGCTATGTCCCAGAGCTGCCTGCACTTACCTTGTTTCAGGGCACTCAACAACCCTCCCACCCTGACTCCAGAGCGCTGTGCTCCTCCTCTCAGCTTTGCACTCATCACAGAGCACATCTCAGTCCTGGAATATGACCTGGTTTCCATAAGGGACTCCAAAGAAGATTCTCCTCACCCCTGTCAGGTTCACAATGCCTGTGACATCCCTGCCCCTGGACACTTGGTCAGTAACCCCTTCTCTCCTCTGCTGCACACCACAGTGCCAGCCAGCTTGATTTCGAGTTCACGTGCCCAAGGTGTGTTGCCCTTCAGTCATTCTCTTTCTCCTCCAGTCACTAATGCACTGAGCTCTCCTTATGAGCTGGGTACCCTCACAACTGCCATAGCTTTGCCTTCTGCATCACTCAAGAAGGGCAAAGATGCCTGTATTAGGACAGGCACACGAGATAAATAACACAGATTTTAAAAACACAATAAACTAAGTGTAGTGGACTATAATGAAAAGCAGCTGGCTAGACAGAGAAGAAAAAAAAGCTGCCCTTGGTGAGGGCTGGAAAGGAAGATTGCTGCCTAGTCCTTCTTGTCCTGCTTCTTAAACAGAACACTGGTCAGCCCTCTGAGCCTGTCAGCAGAGTACTGCTCAAATAATCCCAACCTTTAAGATACAGGAGGTGCACTTACCGTTCCCACAGTATGTCTTCTCTAATAGGGTCACACACCAGCTGTCCTTTTATATATGCATTTGCATCTGTAATAAATGAGGAGGTTGCCTGAAGAAGGTTCTTTGCATCATCCATGCTCTTGTCACTGAATTCTACTGCTAAGAAAAAAAGAAATTAAGGCATTATGATGAAGATAATGTTGTATGTCGTACATAGGAACAGTATTTTGAGATGAAGGAAAAGTTTGTTATTATTTGTATAGCAAACTTTTCTTACCATTAATTGCACATTCTTCATGGACACTAGGAGAATTAAATCAATATAAAAACAATCACCACTTATGACAAAGTATTACCAATGGGAAAAGTATCAGACTGACTCAAAAAATGAATTTGGAAGTTTAGTGAAGCAACCACTGTTCGACTTTAAATTTTTTCCCCATTATTCAATCTCTCTGCAAAGTTATTAATCCAAAGCTTTAGGATTTAATATATTTCTAAGCATTTCCCTAGATTTAAACTGGAAGTACATACCTCTTAATTTTGTTCCTAATTTAGGTAGACATAATCTGTATTTGCAGACCTCCAAAGAGGCCTAACCCTCACTACTGAATCTATGAGGAATCCAGGTTTAACCTTTAAGAGTTAAAGGGCTGCTTCACCAACATCTAAAATCTAGACGGACCTTAAATTTTGTGGCCTAGCTTCTTCACTAGATATACAATTCCCTCACAATATCAAAGCTAAACTGACCATACCAGTTTGAAAAAGCAACTACTAGAGAAAATACAAATTGCTGAAACTTATAAAGGCATGTCTGGGATGGGATTCATCACACCCCTTAAAGTCACTGGAAGGAAAGATAAAACCATAAAGTAAATGATTCATTTCATCCCAAGCAAAGCTCTGCTTTATGATGAGATCTGCTGCACCCTAACCCTACAGTGCTGGTCTTCCTCCAACCGGAAAAACAACATCAGCCACCCCACTAACCAGGTTAGTGCATCCATGGTGTGCATCCATGCACACCGACAACCCCTACGCTGCATTCAGCTGAACTCTAGCTTCAGCAGACAATTCCACTTTGGAACAACCAGTGTCCACTCCTGCTGGCTATGAGTTCAGCAGGCTCCTCTCTGCCTGCCTGCACCCCCAGAAGTGCAGGTGCTAGACTGGCTCCCTTTCATTTCTACTGTGAGTTGCTATCAGCTGGAGGGTTTTTTTAAATTTGTACAGTAATGTGCAGTTTTCTATAGAAGAGCTCTTGGACCCCACACAAGAGAGTTCCCATGACTGTGGTGGAAGCTGTGTCCACCTAGGACAAGACTAAATTTAAATTAATTCCTTTCCACAATATCACATCAGAGCCATATGTTGCCAATGCCATACTGCTTCAACATTTCATACCGGACCTCTGCAATAAGCATGTCCAAACTACATCTTGCAGCATATTTCTAATCTCATCAGCACTGAGCATCACCCACAGCAATCTCACCTCAGCTCACCCTACAGTCAACTGCTTTGTGCAGTCACCCAACGCTGCCCAGACACTTTAGGGCAGATAGTCTTAGCAAGGGGACAGATTTAACAGGGCAGGAGCAGCTGGATGTGAGACCTGATCTCAGTTCAGTTAGCCCAAATTCCAAGGAAGCTCAGCTGTTAAAACCACTCTCCCTAGGGTTTACCCCAGTATAACTAAGGCATGAATTTGTCAGATTTTTCACTTGTGTGTAATTAAAAATCTGCATTACTGCCTTATTAACCTATTACTGATTTTAAAATTAAGCTTTACTCAGTTTTTAAAAAGACCAATGTACAGGCTTCTAGAAAACAGTGAGATATTGAGAGAGATCATTTATATACTCTAGGATTACTCAAGTGATTACCCTGGTTACAGGAACTCTGCAAGGAATACCTGATGCAAGTTTATCCTGATGAAGCCTGCTTTCATTAAAGCCATTCTTCATCCCCGATTCAGGGCATTCTCCTAAACCACCACCTGCAGACACTGCAGACCCTCAGCACAGCAGGGGAAAGGCCAGTTCTATAGACTTTCACCACAGTCCCTACTCCTTCCCTCCTTTGCCACTGAGGGCATCATCACTGCATCATCCAAGTAAAAAAAACCTATGTTTATTAGCATCAACGAGTAATTACAGACCAGAGGGGTCAAAACATTGCAGTTCACTCAGGTCCACAAAATCACCAGAGATTTCTGGTGACCAGGAGAGCATTCCGGAGCTAGAACCCCACTGCCTGCAGCAGGCTCACAGCCCCTCCACATCAATGCATAAAGTGAAGCCACTGCTGATGAGATGCAAGAGGAAAAGCACTGCCTCACAATGGAGTCCCACAGGGCTTCAGAGATGGCACCTCCCCTTTTAAGCTGTACCCAGAAGCACCTGGCAGGCACATTGGTGGAGTGTTTCACTTTGCTACTGCCTATGGTACCTAGGAACAATCTTTTCTTTCAGATGTGTTAAAGGGTGGTGATTCAGGCCTAGAAGGGAACAGCCAGAAGCATCAGCCAAAGCAAAAGCCCAAGATAATCACCAGTGCCCCCAAAGCTCAGCTTCATGCTGAGCAGCTCTGCCCCACCAGCCTGAAAAAGGGTGAAGGGAGCACAGGGACCCCCAGCAGAAACACACTGTGGAAGGGTGATGTCCTCCATCAAAGTCTCTTCTCTTTGTCTTTTCTCCTCTTCCCCAAAAGCCTACAAAAATCTTTTACATGTTCAATCCAACAAGTGTGGCAGCACCACCTGATCCCCCAAAACTGCATTTTACAAAACGCTTTCCTTAACAGGCAGGGGTGGCAGGAACCATCGCTGACAGGTTTAGGTTATAAAAACCTTTTAAGAAACAAACAGAAGGTGCTTGGGATCTCTCTTCTAATAAAAACACTTAGGAGCAGACAGCAAGATGAGCAGGAGAGCAGTAAACTTATCTTTAGACCAAAGTGAATTAGCAGCAGGGACACAAACTGACAGGCAGCACAGTAAATACAGGCTCAGCAGGGCCTGACTGTGGCTCTTTACTGGGCAGTAATAACACACAAAGCCTCGTAAGGTGGAGGTGCAAGCGCATCAGACTTCCAAGTAACCCTCACCAGCCAATAGACTTACTGGCACTACACTCTGATAAAACACCACTGTATCCTTTCATCAAAGCCACTTCTATCTACACAGGTAGCCCTCCTTTTTTATGACAGAAAGGTGTTTAACCTAGAGTTAATGCAAGAAAAGGGTCACCTCCTTCTCAAAGAGGTTCAAATGCAGCCAGCTGACATGCAGTGGAGAAGGCCTGCAGGCAGCCCGCCCTGGAGGGCTCCAGCGACATTCCCTGCCCTGAGGCAAGCTTAGGAATTAACAGACATTTAACTCTCCCTTGTTTACATGACATACATAGATCTGATAGTGTAGTAGATGTTATCCTTTTCCCTTCTTTTGTTTTAAACACACAATTTGTTCAAGACTCCCAAGTGCCTCCAGCTACAGCCAGGGAACTATTTTTATGTGTCCATGGCTTATTTCAGCTCCTGACAGAGACCCAGAGAAAACAGCCAGGGGTGCCACTGCCCTGCATCATCTTCCCAAAACAGCCAGGCACAGCACCAACCCAGTGCCTGCCCCCAAAGGGGATGTTGTTTTGCAGCAGGCCTCCCAACTGCATGCACTCCTCCCCTCCTACCACGGTGGAAGTCAGAAGTTAATAACCACCTCTCACTTTACTATCCCATGCTTTGATATATTTCAGGGATCCAGGGCACTCCTCATGCCTGTAGCTGTCCTAGGAGAGGGAGGCTCGACCAGGAATATCAGATAGGTGCCTCCTGCAAGCAGATAGAGGTATTACAAGCAAAAAACTTCTCAGTCCAATGACTCCACATCTGTAAAGGCCTGCAGCACACTGATGGACACTAGCAAAGCCCCAGAGCCTTATCCACACCCGTGTCCCATCATTCCCTTGCCATGCCAGGGGTGAGGACACTACCATCTGCTTTTGGCAGGCCCCAATAAACTGGTAAAACCACTACTCATGTGAAAACCTCTTCCAGTTCAAAGTATCATCTACCTGCTGGAAGCACCATAGGGTAGATAAGGAAGCTGACAAAATCTCCCACACTTCTCCCCATCAGCAGGGTCTGCCAGGTTAAGCTGATCATTAGGTTGCCAAGTGCTGGTGTAAGCGAGCTGCACTGCACCACAGAACTGCCTGAATACTCAGTAACTCCACAGGACAAAAAATGAGAACACAGCAGGGAGATAAAAAGTTATTAGCGAGCCCTCATCATACCCTACGGGAATGTAAGGCAAAGCTCCACCTAGATATGTCTCCAAAAGCAGCTGATCGTGACTGAAATACAAGTAACTGAAGCAGATGCAAATCAGAGACTGAGGTAATTCATTAGCTGAAAGTGCAATTAACTGAGAGTCACAATTAAGTGCAGCTCAAGAAGGTATTTAGATGAATGGTTACGTTCTGTACTGTGCTCAGGAAAGATGCTCTTCTAAATGCGAGCCAAAGAGCAGCCCCACAGAGCACCACCAAAACCTTCCCACCCACTGAAAGGGAACTGCAAGGCCCCACAGGGAGAGCTCACTCCACCTCCGCATCACCAGCTTGGAAAGCCTGTGTGGAAGGCCAGGAACAACACCACCTCAGCAAAGATGGGGCTTTGTCCTTACCTGAGCTGTATCTGCCACGCAAACAAAACATCCTGAACTGATCTGACGAAAATTTCTTCAGGAAATCCTAAACTCCATGCACAAAAAGACAGCTTTAGCATTATTCAATTTCTTCAGGAGCCATTCCACCCCCTTACTTTAGTTTCACAGCATATTTCAGACAAACTAACACAAACAGTAACATAACTTTGCAGTTTAAGATAGGCAAAAATTTTTAAATTCTAACACTGGTTTAAAGCCTAAACTAAATAAAATCTAATTACATTTAAGATAGATCTGCATACATTTAGGTACAATATAAATATACACACAATGTCTAATGTAAGACAGTGAAAACTACTTTGTAATTACAATCAAAAATACACTGTAATTTTTTTGCAAAGAAACCCGAAGTGAAATTATCAGACTAAAACTGGAATACAATCTTACAGGTAAGGAAAGCTCCTGAGTTTTGCAAACTTTTTGAAGAAAAAAAAAAGATTTCTTAAAAAAGCAAACAAGTGTACTTTTTCTGCAGGACTAGAATATGAAGGAAAACATGGAGTGAGCAAAGATAAATCTTAGCAATATATAAAAAAAAATCTGTATTAATTATGAAGCCTAATTAATTTCACTCTAATATTTATCTAGCTTCACAAATAATTTACTCCAGTAATAGGAAATTATTACTATTACTACTGCTTTAATTAATTTACATTAATAGTATAAAGAACTATTTAAATGTTTGGAAGGTACACTGACAAAACATTCCATCACTTCTAACCCTGCAAGGCTGGACACTGTGGCGATTGACTATGAATACTGCATTCCCACTGCCTTTTTTTTTTTTTCTAATTTGCAATCTGGTGGTGATCACTAAAGTGCCATGAAAATCAAAAATCATAAGAAGTCAGTACAAGTGAGAAAATATGGAAAGTGTTGTTTGCTTAAATTTCATATTTTGAAATAAGGCTTCTGCTACCAGAGTAAACCAGCCTGAACACTAAAGGTAGCACAGCATCAGCAATGTGATGCCTCTCAAGCACAAATAGAAATAACTGAGGCAGTCAAAATCAAGAAATAGTGATTCTGATGGTTTTGGTGGGTGTTTGTTTGTTTGTTTGTTTGTTGTGGGTTTTTTAAATAAACTCTATATAAATGAGTATATCCAATGTGCCCAGAAGCTTTACACTAATATATAGAGGTAGAACATGAGTAAAGTATGGACATAAATTCAAATTTGGGAAAGGACCATCCAAACTGGAAAAAACAATTCTGCATTTCATTAAAAACAGAGAAAGTATCACAGCTCTTGGAAAGCAGGTTGCTTAGCCCTGTGTTACCACAATCTGTTTGATTTTGGGGGTCAGAATTTATAGTTATTAAAAAAAGCAAAAGAAAAAATTGGAGTAGGGTATGAGGAAGGGAGGGAAAACAGGGCAGCTGGATCTAAGGGACGTAGGGCTCCTGTGCCCAGGTGACAGCCTGGGGTGCAGGTGGGCCAAAGGTCTGTCCTGGACAGACCTACTCTCTTTTGGCACCGGGATAAAAACTTCCTGTAGGGCTTAACTTTCAAAGTGCAAGGCAGCTATATAGGAAAAAAAAAAAATGTTTCACTGGACTGAAAATCACTTACTGGGAAGGATTAATACCTGTCAGCCATGTGTAAAGGCACACGTGAAAAGTAGAGACCCACAAGGAAAGAGAGACTGGGCTGAAGTCTTTGTTATCTCAACACAAGTCCCACCATGGGGGACATGGAAAGGAACATTTTTGTACGTGTATTTTAACTTCATGCACTGCATTTGTGGTCATTTCTCCACTCTGTCCACAACATCTGCTGAGACTCATGAGATTTCTGTGAAAATTGTGAGCTGTGGGGAAACAGGGCTTAACTGTACCCAGACAGCATCAGAAGACTTAAAAATAAAGCAGCTCATATTGAACTTCTTTTAAAGGGATTTTAATTAAGTCTTCCAAGAGGGCAAAGGGGAACATATGTGCTGAAGCAGCTTCCTAAGCTTTGTCTAAAGGAAGGAAATTACCCTGTTCTAGCAATATGAATCAGCCATCATGGGAGCCACAGCAGCGCCAAGCACAGCTGTATCACACACATCTGGCAAAGAATCCCTGCTCTGGGCTGCACCAGAATTTGGGACACAGTAAAACAGTGGCTTGTGGGTATCAAAAGACAAAGCTTGTGACATAAAAATAAAGGCTAATACAAGAGACCGCTGGCATAGCATGGCCTAACAGCTTCCTGACAAAACACTGACATTATGCCTCACTTCACCTATAGCAGGACGAGGAAAAACGTCTGCTCTTTTCTAAGTCCCAAAAGCACAAGCACTAATAAAAGCAGACAGGTGAGAACCCATCACTACAGAACAGAATCATTCAGGTTGGAAAAGACCCTCGTAACCATCGAATCCAACCGCAAACCTATAATTGCAGGACTCTGGTATTGGGCACAAATGCTCGCAGCTCAGCAAGATCCATTGTTCCAAGCAAACCTTGAGTGCCATCCTACATCCAGATCCACAATAACAGACAGATCAGTGCTGGAGAAACACTTTCAGGTCTTTTGCTGCAGCATAAGCACACACTCCAACATTTTCTCAAAAGAGGGCTGTGATGAATATTTACATATTACAAACATACTTTGCTTCAATTAATAGGAAGAGATTACCTTAATTGTTATGTAGTTTTTCAATGACTTCGACATTTTTTCTTGACTTCCTTTAACATGCAAATGCCCTAAAACAAAACAAAACAAAACAAAACAAAAAAAAAGAGATTAATCAGGATAAGTAAGCGTGCTTCTGAATGGGGAGCGAATGAGAAAGACTGCACCAAGACCCTGGAAACGCTGGAGGCAGCATATGCTGTGAGGAAACATGCCAGCCATTTCAATGCAGTGTGTCACACTTTTCAACAGCTTTGTCTACAGTCCTGCACACCTCTCCATCCTCAACTTCCTCTGCGTCAATTTTAAAACAGAAATTTAAAACATTAAAAAAACTCACCACCACGAGTCTCCCTGCTCAGAATTGATAGCAAAATGATAAACCCAAGCAAACAATCCTCACAGAACAAGTACCTTACCTGTTACTCTTGACTCCTCAGAAATAGTTAAGACCTTTAGAGATTTTGATGTGATTTCATATTAAAAAAAATCCCTGAAACTCAAACAATTTTCTGTACTTATTACTTGCTGGTAGCTGTTAACAATATTTTTTTTAATCCAAAGTTTTATAGTGCAAAGTTTTATAGTTCAAAACATGTAAAATTAATTATCTGCACATTCTCTACTTCTCCACTCTTGGGAGACTGAGAAAAAGCAGTAGGAGGGAGGGATGCAGCTAAAATGCCTAATTTGACTTTGAATGCCTAATTGAGTTTATTTTAAAATGCGATCTCTGAGCATCCTACCACTTTAAATAGTCACATGGACTATGGCTTTGCAGCCCTGTAGTACCGGAAAAAGGTAGTAACACTGCATTTAAGAGAGTATGTAGAGCTTGGCTCTCAGATTGAAGGTTCTATCAAAGCAAGACAGGAGAAGTATAGCCTGAGGTTGCCCATTTCTAGGTCTCATCCATGCTTGCCCCGGCACCACTGCTGATGGAAAGCACGAATTATTCACAGCACTGGAGAGATGCTGAACATGCTGCCACTGAATGACTGCTCAGAAATGTTGTTAAAAGCCTTAATTGGTCTCTCCTAACAATAAAGTAATTCTGTAAGCTACCAAGCACCCACAACTAGCATGCAGTTTTTAGGCACTTCCGTGATCTGCAGAATCCAGCACTTAGTCATACATAGAGGCAGATTTTTAAGCATGAACTTTCCTTGCTCTGTAATACCCCACCAGCACTCTACATCCTTTCAGATTTGGCAGCCCAGCGTTACCAATGCCTGAGTGCTCTGCAAGGACAATGTATAATCATGCTCCTGCTTTTACAGGTGGTGGCAGAAGTGGCATTTCTTGCTCAGCAGCCCATGCAGCTGTCTGAATTTTTTGCTACTCTCCACACAGAGATGCTTTTGCAGCCTTGTTTGGAACGCCCTCACTTCCACAAGTGGATAAAAACCTCATTACACTCTTCTGGATACAAAAGCAACACACTCAGGCCTGGTAAATGGACGTCAAAAGCACCTGGTTTCACTTCTTAGCCATTTCTAACAATGATTCAAAGCAGGAGGGACTCCCCATAAAACAGCTACCTCCAGTCCTACCCCGACTACCTGGAATTTTAAGCTTGACAACACACTAGGGAAAGTAGAAAAGAATCAAAAGACCTACAAGTGTGGAACCAGCTACAGCAGAAATCCATGATTTCCATGGATCAATGAATCCAACCCAAAATCTTCCTTTCTCTGTATTTGTCCTGTCTGCCACCAGGTGAGACCACTTTCACCACTTTCATCGTTAAACTCAGGACACTCAATAAGAAGACATTAGACATCTGCAGCTCTTGCAACTCAAGTAAAACCCACAGCCAAAATTCTCCTGGAAGAACGGGAAGAGCCTGGGTATGATTAATTTTTTCCTTTTGAACAGGTGCCTAAAATATTGACTTACTTAACTTTGGGCAACCAAGCTTAAAATAGCTTGTGCTTTCCTAAAAAGGTACAGGTAACATCTGAATTTGAATTAATATTCCACTTCCAAGAGTTTCAGTACCTAGAATGACTTCATTCAGGAATAACAAAATACAAGGATTTTCATAACTTCAGTTTGGCAGTCTTCCCAGAGTACAAGTAGTCTAAAATTAAAGTCCTTATAAGAAGATTTATCCACAGTGGAGGGATTTTCTTCTTCTAATGGGGATTGCTCCTCCAATTCTGAGCCTGCAAAATTCTGAAGTCTGTTAGCAGAATAAATTGTTTCTGCAGCTGATTCATCTGCCCTAAATAATTCACGCTGTCATCCTCCAGCAAAATTTTTTGATTTAATGAATGTAACCTGTCAGGTCCTAAAGAACCTCAGTGTACAAACTGCCCTTGGAATTAAGTTCTCCCTCTTTTTTTTTTTTTTTTTTAATTGACTTCTCTTTATTTAGCTAGTAGCAAAGAGTATTTCCCCTATAGTTTCAATTCCAAGCTTGAAAAGTCAGATTCACTGTTTTTCAACAGAAGGCTCCCCTTGGCAGCAACCAATGCATCTCAGTGGAAGTGCAGAGGATTCCACATGCCTCGGGAACAAAGCACACCCTGAAGGGATGCATCAGCCTCTGGACAATTGCTATTGATTTACAACAGGCTCTACACTGGGAACTGAAACTAGAATTCAATATTCATCCCATACAGTACAAATATATAAAAATGAAGGCTCATGTAATTCCCACAGTGTGCCACAGGCTTAACTCTGCAGCTCTTCTACTCAGTGAAGCAGCTCCAAGAGCTCACAGAGACATCTTGCCCAAAGTACTGTTCAGCAGAAAGAGAGACTGCAGACTTAAACCTGACCTTCTACTGACTTCAGCTGTCCATCCAGAACCACCATGACTGCCACAGAAAGAACAAATTTCCAGGTTTCCATCAGCACTAGTACCATCAGACCACAGTGTAGTTCAAAGTACTGTACAGCACAAACTGCACCGAATGAAGCACTGTTGTGCAAAGGTAGCAAGAAGCAATTCTACACAATGCCAGGTAGTAAGACATGCTGAACACCAAAAGACAGTTTTGTACACTTTAGTCAGGCAAAGCCAGCAAGGTCACCTTGGGGGAAAAGACAAGGTCAGTGACATCTGAGGGCTACACCAATACCAAGTCACCCACACTCCACAGAAAAGCAGAGAGACACTGCAGTTGGTCAGGGCACTACAGAGGGACAAGGGATCTCAGTGATGAGATTCCATGTCTCCACTTTTCTACAGAACCCAGGAGTGAGCAGCTCGGTCTTTATGCAACCCAGAGGTGTCACAGACCTCCTTGTCTCCACCCATCAGCAGCCTCACTGACCATTCATCACCAGCACAGACCAAAGCATCACTTGGTCTTCAGCATGAATCTTGTTTCTAATACTCATCCCTAGGTGTAATGCTACTGGTGGATAAAATAAAGCTTCCCAGAAGAATGTAAATAGTTTCAGGTACGTGAATTGCACACCCAGAACAGTGGTTGGCTGCTGCAGCAGAATATCTGCCTGCGAGGCTTCACCCACATTTCAGACCATACAAAACATCCCAGCTCAGACACTTCTCTGCAGGATCACAACCTCGTGAGCTTTGCTGCTTTATCAGTTGATGTATCTTAGCATTCTCTCCATTCTTGTTTTCCAGTAGTACAGATATTTTCTCTTATCATCATTAAAAGCCTTTCACCGTATTTACAAACTCATTTATTTTATTCTGCATGCTACTGAAAACTTACTTTTAAGCCCACAATCAGCTGAGAGATGTTGTGAGAACAAGACTAGTTTATTCTTTTCTCAATGGTTTTAAAATGTTACACTGGGCTACCTGCTCACCTGCCACCTCCACTCCCTGCCTTCAGATACTGCAGGTTCTGGTTCTAAGACAGCAGGAATTTCTGGTTTTAGGAAGACTACATGAACACATATAGAAAATATAAACTATTTTCACCCTCCTCCTACAGAACTGTTTTGTAACAGTTCTGCAGGACTGTTATAGCCAAAATACAATTAAAAAAGGAAGCTTATCGAAGAATACTCTCAAATTTTGAGGAAACTCAAATGAAAGGGAATGAAACTCTACAGGAAAAAGCTCTTTTAATTAGGAGTAAACACTGTACATGGGTATTGCATGTACTGTTACTTTTTAGAGACTTTGCCAGATGAAAATCATGTATATTTCACTGCAACTCTTTTATTAAGTTTCAAGATTCACATGTTTCTTTACTTAGTGAGGTCACTGTAGTAGAGCATCTGTTTTCATACCATAAAACGCCAAACCTAAAAAACCAAACCATTATATTTGTACAGGCCTTTCAGGTGATTAATATTTTACTTACCAGAATGCAAAAAGTAATTCCCCCATTGCTCACACTGATGATACACCTCACACTGTGCAATTTCATTTTCGTGGTGAGGAAATGCAAGATCTATTCCACCAGTATGGATGTCCAGCTGCTTTCCAAACACTGCACTGTAACAATATTGTCCTGATCGGTAAGTAGAACACTACAAAAGCTTTTTGTAAAAAGAAATGCAGAAAAGAATAAGATGAAACAACATAAATAAATTTAAAGTGTACAGTTTAATAGGTGCAGTTTTAAAACAAGACTTTATGCACATCTTGGATACCAAAACTGCAGCCAAACTTGTATGGACAGGACCCATATCTGGCCACAATTACTCCTCCTTAGCAGAAGCAATTATTATTCTATCTTAGTTTAAAGGATGGCAAGCAGGATGCCCCCCTTCCTTGTTCTGCTACAGTTTCAGTATCAGACAGGTGCCTTCACATGCAAACCTAACAGCTTTGAAGCAGTGAACATTTCTGTAAATTTGGTATTACTATTCCTTATCTTGTACCTTTTCTGTAAGAATTCAGACAGTACTGTGTGCAGTCACGATGAAAATGCTCAGCCCTATATTGTTCTAATGTCAAAACAAAGTGTCAGTGCCTCTCATCTCCCAGGGCCATTTCTCACATCCCAGCAGTGCTGCTGGATCTGTGTGGGGCACCCACGGGCTTGCCATGGCACAGGCCTCTCTGCAAACACTGGTGGCTGGCAGTAAGGTATTTGTGTGGCTAAAACAGGATAGCCTTAGACACTTGCAGGTTAAACACCAGGAGTGTCAAGGCTGCTACACTCTGCCCACTGCTCCAGGCAGTCCCTGCCAGGTCATGCTGGGCAAGTTAACAACTTTATTTTGCCCATCTGTTGAACAAAGACAACACTCACCTACTCACAGGGATGTAAATCAACCCTAACTGCCAGAAACCAGAGGTGCTCAAGCAGGGGAAAATGCAAAGCCTACACAAATAGAAAATAAAGGCAAGCGTCCCCCCCACGTGCACATGTGTGCACACAGACACACACAGCCTTCACCTTAACAAGTTGCTCCTGGCTGCTGGCTAAACATTAGTAGTTTTGTCCCTTTTTGAGACAAAACACCCTGGTAACACTGCGGCTCATAATGGCTCTACAGAAGCTGCTGGGGCACAGGAGGAAAAGAGAAGGAGAAGAGGGGAAGGCAGGAAGGCAGGTAGGCAGGCGGGAAGATGGGCTGACACCATCTCCCAAGCTTATCCCCTTCTGCTTCCTGTCTGCTTCAAAACTGGCTAACATACAGATCTTTCTAGAACTGGCCCTCGCCTTCCCTTGTGCCATCTACAGAGGAGCACTTGCTGTTTCCTCCAACGAAACCATGAGGAGCTGGAGAGAGGGAGAGATGGATCTGCCAAATGCTCAGGGGCAGGAGGAACAGCCCACCTCACAAGGGAAACTGCAGAGAGGAGATCAGACCTGAGAGCGTCACAGCAGCAGGTTCCCTCCTCCAGGGCTGCACCATAGCCCAGAGACCTCCTCATTCACCTTCACAGACTTTTCAAAATTAATTCACCTAGCTTAGTTAAAGTGCTTTGAGATATCTGGCAAAACACACAGCTAAGTAAGTATTGCTTAAAATGGGCCTTGGACAGCTGACTGGGACAGCAAAATATTTTCAGTGCCTTAGCAAAATAAGCTCTCCATTTTTCACAGTCCAAGATTACTACATTTATGCTCTGCATGGGTCAGCTTTTATTTACATGGCAGGAACCTCATACAGCTGCAGTAAAATATATTTTTACAGAAAGAAATGCAGACTACAAACAGCACTGCATTAGTGGACAGGCCATTTTGTAATTGGCATTTCTTATCTGTGCACTTCTGTCACAGGTTGTACTTCAAACACAAGATGATTTTGTGCACTTCAGTTGCTTTAAGAACTGCTTCTCTATACTGAAACTATTTACGGACAGAAAATCACCCTTATAAATGCTTTTTGTAAGCAGGTCGTAATGACTAACAATCCCAGGTGCTCCAGCAAAGCATATGAAAGAGGGAACCTAAAGCAGCTGGTTCCATGTCCTTTCAGCCTTGGTCAAAAACTTAAAACTATGCAGGGTCAGAACTAAGCAATTTGTTATTAGCTTCCA
This sequence comes from Myiozetetes cayanensis, assembly GCF_022539395.1. Taxonomy (NCBI): domain Eukaryota; kingdom Metazoa; phylum Chordata; class Aves; order Passeriformes; family Tyrannidae; genus Myiozetetes; species Myiozetetes cayanensis. The sequence continues at coordinate 92,382,522 of NW_026087742.1, read as the reverse complement.
AAAAAAAATCTGAGACTAAGGAAAAACTAAGTACCACTATCAATCTTCCAAGAGAGAAGATTTTTTTCTCCTGTGGCAAAAATAAAACTCTAAATTAAGAGCTAATTACATTAAACCAGCTACAAGCAAAACACTACTAAGTACAATTTACATAGTGCCAACAGAATATACTGTCACAGAGTATTTGACATTGTGGCTGACTTTTAAAGGAAGATGAAAGCCACTTAAGATTATTCACATGAACATCCACAACTGCTGTTAAGACAAGGCCAGCAGGATCTGGAGCTAGGATGGAATCCCATGCCCTGTCCTCCTGACACAGCACTACATGCTGAACTAGGTCTGATGGAGACTGCTAGAAGGGGAAGGAAAGCAAATCAAAGAAGTACCACAACTTTCACAAAATCTTTGGTTATTCAGTTCAAGTTAATAGACTTGCTAATCAACTGTGTGATCCTGTACCAAGTTTGACTCAAGACAAAGTGCCAAAACTTATCAAGACAGCTGTGATAAAGTTGAAGTGCAGTTTATTTGGGCCACATGTGACATCCCAAATTGCATTAAATGGTCACACTAAAACCAGTGCTATTTAGTGATCAGAAAACCCTTTCAATACTGCTGCTACCATTGTACTGTGACTGAAAACAAAAAACAGCACTTGATTTAAAGTCCAAGAAATCTGACCTTGATATTGTGGAACACTCAATGTGCCATCCAGGTCTTCCTTTTCCCCAGGGAGAATCCCAAGATAGCTCTTGAGGCTTGGCAGCCTTCCACAGGGCAAAATCTTTACCGTGTCGTTTATCAGATTCAACTGCCAAAAAGAAGTGATTTGTTAATGGGATATGTCTCAAAGAAAAAAAATGACCAAATGAAAGCAAGAGGAAATGTGTGTTTAGTGAACTACTAAGATTTTAATCCTCTTCAATCAACCTATTTCTTTTCACTGCAACTTCCCTCCCTTCCAGTTGACCAATGAAGCATTTGAAAAAACCAGAATATTGAAATAGGTTTTTACAAGCTAAAAAGATGGCTCAAGATTCCTTAGTACATCCTATCCTTTCTGTCCTTTTGGCCTTCCCTGGTTACTTGTATCATTCATTTAGTTACTTATTAGCCAGCCTCCCCAGACAAACTGCACTGCAACAGAAAAGGTAACAAAACCAAACCAAAACACACAAATTAACAAAAAACCCCACACTTTTTTGTTTTTTTCCCTGGGACACAAGTACTTTCTGTTTCAGATTCTATAAAACCAAGTGCACAGAGATGAGAATCAAAACTATTCTTGGACAGTAGCAACTTTTCACTACCTTTTTCACCAATGAGTTCTCTACAAAGGCCTCCTCCCCAGCTATATTTGTTGCTTCCCTCACTACACAGCCAAGGAAAGGATGTAGTTGTTTTTGCCAGATTACTGCAGGATTGTTCACCTCTGCTGGCTCCTAACCCCCTGTTGACTACACACCACTCCCTGGTAGGAGCTACAGAACTGCATCTTTCTGGACTCCACGTTTTTTTTCTAACATGACCTCACATATGGAATCACAGAATTCAAAATTCATAAGAACTAAAGGGACAGAAATATAACCCTAGTTTTATCAACTGAATCTTTATCTTGGCTCTTCCACTAGTTTGCCAGGCTCTGGCTGACCACTATGTATTGACTCCATCCCTCTTTCACCTTTTTTTGAGTGCACTGCTACAAAAGAGCACTGTTCAACTTCTCAGTTGTAAGCAAAACAACTGCCAAAATCTTTAGAAATATCAGTACATTTAGTTGTGACTTTAGAGTAAAACACATAATCAGTCACAGTTGAGGCTGGAAGGCACATCTGGAAACAGACTAATCCAAACCCCTGCTCAGAGCAGGATCAGCTACAGCAGGCTCACCAAGATGGTGTCCAGTTGGGTTTTGGTTATCACCAAGAATGGAGACTCCACAGCCTCACTGAGCAGTATGGTTTATATCAACCATCCTCAGAGTAACAAGGATTTTTCTTAGTTTTAAATGGAATTTCCTGTGTTTCAGGTTGTGCCTACTGCCTCATGTTCCATCACCAAGCTCCACTGAGAAAAGCCTGGCTCCATCTGCTTTACTCCCTCCATCAGGTATACTCCCTCCATGGGTAAGATTCACCCGAGCATTCTCTTCTCCAGGTTGAGCAGTCCAAGCTCTCTCTGCTTCTCCTCTTATGAAAGATACTCCAGTACTTTTATCATATTTGTGGTCCTTTGCTGGCCTTTCTCCATTATGTCCATGTCACTCTTGTACCGGGTAGCCCAGCAACAGAACTGTACCCCAGGCATGTCCCACTAGCGCTGGCTGAGCAGAGAAGGATCACCTCCACTGACCTGCTGGCAAAGCTCTTCCCTGTGCAGCCCAGGAGGCTGTTGGCTGCCTCTGCAGGCAGTAATTGCCTCTAAATAACTGTTGACAAAATGCATTCCCTCTGTGAACTGTAATGCTGAAACAACTCCGGAGCAGAACCGTGAGACGTTCTGGCTGCAATTCACCTGAGCATCAGCCTGTCAGGAATTTTCAGTAATTGCAGAGTTTTTTTAAGTGATGAAATACTGAACTTCAGTGTGCAAAAGGATGCAGGATGCCTGCATCAACTTCTCCAATGCAGAGACCTGATGAGACCCAACTTACAGAAACCACAAGGAGGCTCAGCAATCCTGCAGAGCAGGACCTGCAGCAAAAACCTCACAGCCCAGGGTATAGGCCTGCTCTAGCACAGCTTATCAGGAGATTGCTCATCCTCACACAAAGGGGCTGCTTAGCAGTAGTCCAGTGACAAGTAAAGAAGGAAGCAATTCATCCAGTTAGCCTTCATCAGAGGTGCAACTGCCTGTGCAACTGCCTCAACAATAACATGGTAGATGAGGTTTCCCCGTGTTTACCCTTGACTGGCTACTGCACCAGCAAGAACACCACCTCACTGTGAAGCTTCTATATACCACTGCCAAATATTTAACTAAAATTGATTAAGAATACTAATTGTTCTAAGGTACCAGAACATAGGTATAGAGGGAACCAAGGATGAAAAGAGACGAAGTTTCCTCTTGCTCTGGCAACAGTGAGCACCTCAAAAAATAATAACAAAAGCAGTGCAGTATTAATTAACCAGAAAGTTAGCTATACACAACAGGATAGAAAACTGTTTCAGCCTGTTGAATGAAAGTTTACTCACAGACACACAAACAAGTTCAAACAATGCATTAACACAAACAAATTGGTGCCATGAACTCACCTGCTTCATCATGGGTATCAGGATTAATAGCAGTTAATACTCCATATCTTTTTCCCCAGGACTTAACATCAAAATAAACATTGCCTAATAGAAAAGAAGTGTTTAATTGTATAGCAAAGATGGGGCACATGGATGAGAAGGAGATAACATTTCCCGAAATCAAAATAAAATGCCCTTCAACTCCCATTTTAAATTCTGATTTAGAAACTCAGAAATACTGCAAAAGTAGCAGCAGATGTTTCCATGTTACCTAGCTTTTCAGTAATCTCTGTGCACATGCTCATCCTACACACAGAATAACTTCCAGTTCTGGAGATCTCCCCAGGTTCTTCCCTGCCCGTCCACAACTAGTAATCCCCTCCTTGCCTGCAGCACAAGTTACTGCTACTCCTGTTACAATGCACTTGAATCCTTCTCCAATCACCAGCTCGGCTAAAGAAAAGTCCACTCATTGTGCTTTACAAACGCATCTTTCACTGCACATCGGAGATACACAGCTCCTGTTGAGAGCTAAGAGGTTTCCCCAGCTCACTTATAGAAACCAGGCCAGGACTTCCCCACAGGAGCCCAGACAGCAGTTTGTTACTGTAAACAATTCTATTAAGTAAGAATCTACATTTAACTTAGAAACTGAATAACAGTTGTTCTGCCCACTCATGTCATCGCAAACAAGTTGGTCACACCCTGCCTGTTAATCAAAGAAGGAAGGCCTGGCACAGGTTATCTCATCTGATTCCAAAACAGGACTACTAAAAGCAATGACTTCCTGTACACGTGCTGAACAAGGAGTTAGTTACCTTTCTTGAAGTCTTACCTTGCGAGGTTGTGTAAGCTTGTCCATTTGCAATTATTGTTTTTATAAAGGAAATTATCTGAGGAATATTGTCAGTCACCCTCATATATACTGTAGGAGGGAGGACCTTAAAGAAAGAGTAACATCTCATTAATCTGAATGAAACACAATGCTCATGAGTCCCTTTACTCTAAGAAACAAACTTCAAAGAACATTCTCTGCAATTTTATCTTAAAAAAAAAAAAAAGCTGCAAGTAGCATAAAAAAGATCATAAGCAGCATTTAAAAAATACCACAGAAACAGAAAAAATATTTGAGGGGTGACAAAAAAAACCCCAGTTTTTCCCAGTGGCTTATTCCATGTCTCTGGAAAGCATTTTGGAAAAGAAGCAAAGTCACCTGAAGTCAGTGAAAGAAGATTAGTTATTTCCTATGCTTTCATTCAGGCTATTCCAGCAGTATAGTGAATTTGTAATAGCTGTGAACCAAGGCTCTACTGCATGTGGGAAAAATTGTTCCTAAAGAAATTTAACTTATTCATTCCAAAACTCAGGATTGCTCCTCCCCCATTTCCTTATAGGAAATGAGTATACAGTATCTTTCCAGAAAAACGAAAAAGTAAATCAGTAATCAGTTTCCAAAGCAACAAATTTATTTTTTCAGGTCAGACTATCAACATCAGATTCCTTACCAAAATAATTGCTTAGAAACTCCTAATTTTAAATTCTTGAGTATTTGTACCTTTAAGGCAGCCATATCTTGTTTAAAGTCTTCTTCATAAAAACGAGCAAGAGCTACTGGTGATACATTCATCTGAAAAAGAGAGTAGTAGATTAGTAAGTCATAAATCAGAGTAATAATATAAAATATGGCAATCTTTTATCAGTAGCTAATTGGAAGACTTAGAGAGCCCCCAAGGTAGAGTCAGAAAGGCTTATTAATCTAACATTCACAGGGAGGAGATGTAAGTTATAAATAACTTAAAAGTAGCATTTCATTTACGCTTCTCAATTTCCAAAATATTAATACATATCTTTTAAGAGAAAAGCAAGCAAAGACTAAAATAATAAACTCCTTGCCTATCTCATTATTTTCCTCTTGAGAGGGTCTTCCATTTCCAGTGCCAAAATATACTACAGTACACAGGACATGGAAATCATTCAACTTACTGGCAGGAAACACTGATACCACCTATATGTCAGAAAGATAGATCAGAGACTTGCAGAATGAGACAAGATATTAATTTTCAGTGATTAAGAAAAACAAGCTATTTCAGCAGATCATGGGTACTCATAAATCTCAATACTGAAAGTCAATCCCACGCTTTGCCAAGTCCAATGTTTCTCAAGCACCTTCTCTGCATTTCTCATTCATGGGACAGAAATAGGATCTTCTTGCAGAGGTAGCGAGAACGTGCAACCCAAAAGGAAAGGAAACTTGTACATGATAAGGTACTTGTTCTCAAATATTCAGAACAGACCAGGGATTGAAAGATGCATGACAGCAAAGCCTGCCCTAGCAAGCAAAGCATGGTATCAAAGAGCTTCAAATGCATGCTTTTACATCTCTGAGAATAAACTGCTGGGGAGAAGACAACATACTGTCAGCCTCTACAGCTGAACTGGATCATTAACAATATAAATCCCATTTCATCACTTCCAATTCATTACTGGAGCATCCTTATGGGTTCTGATTTTAAGAGCGCAGGTGGCTACCACCATTTGGACAAGCTCCTGGACAAGGCAGGAGTTCTGGTGAAGACAGTCCAGATGCTTATCCAGCAATGAAATGAGGAAGATGCTCGGCACTGGAAAACAAAGACACACTTACAGACCAGCACACCTGTGCTCTTCCAGACCCCAGTGTCTGGATTCATCTCCCTAGACAGCTCAACTGCTTCTCTGATCAACAGAGAAAAAAAGGTGCCTATAGAAAGAAGATGGGGAAATTCCTCCCATCCACACAGATGTTCAACACACAGAGAGAGTCATCTCTCTCTCTCAAAGGACCATTGAGTGCATGCAGCATGATCATCATAGACTAGATACCCAACTTTCACATTTCCCCCAGATGAACCCCACCAGAGGATGAAGAACAAGCTTAGGCATGTTGATTCTACCACTGTAATGCTTAAGGTACATAGGTTTCAACAAAAGTAGGCTAGTGAGGTAGAGGCCTTGGCCATCCAAACAAAATGGATGGGCAGGCATTTCAAAAAGTCACAAAAAAAGCTACAAAATGATTACTTTATAGAACCAAAGACTGCAATAAATGAACACAACTTCTTTTAAGAACATGTCACTTCCCCCTCCTCAAACATAAAATCTCCAAGATGTTCTGACAACAAGGAAAAAATTAAAATGTACACATATAGATTTAAAATGCCCGAATTTTGGGGGAGGGTGTTAGTTTTTAAATTGTTTACTGCCTTAGAAAACTGCAAATAAATAGACTAAGAACACACATATTTCTATATGAGTGGTGTGCTAGTATTTATTTGAATGCAGTGCCTTATACTTAACTGCTACAGTTACTGTTTACTTAAAGATTAAATAAAAGTGACAGCAGTCAAATTCTCTGGCACCAAGAAACTTATCTTGAAGTTGCAAGTGCAATTTGATCCAACACATTCACTTATCATCCTGACAACATGAGTCTCAGATTCCAAAACCAAAGAAAACAGAATATTCAAAACACAGAGTAAAACACAGAATACATTCTTAGCACTTCAGGATTCAAAAAGTGTTTTTAAAAGAATAAAGAAAAAAGAATTGGAATAATCATTCACCAAGCTCAGCTGGTACAAAAGGTCAGATTAAAATCCATTTCAGAACTACTTACAGCTCCAGTCTTACCAAGACTTACCCCTACACTCAGTTAACTTTCCTGTAGGTGTCAAACACAGACAAGACTGATAAAGCTCTCCAAGGTGCTGACATGGCAGCTAGATGGTGCTCGGCACCTTGCAGGAACTGCCCTCAGCCTCAGGCAGTGGCTTTATATACTTCCTTTAATGATTGACAGCATACAGTGCTTCTCCAGAATTCAGCCAGAAGCCTCCTGAGTGCTAAGTTTTAGGATAAGATACATTACAGCCATGCTAGGGCACCAGAAATCTCAACATCTATTATATGCTAATAAAAACAAACATAATTCAACAAAAGAACCCCAAACCCAAGTTAATTTTCCTATGTACATAGCTTAGAAAATACCAAAAGTTAGAGTCAGAGACTGCAACCAACACCTACCTCATTGGATCTTTTTATTATCTTGTCATCTATGTCTGTGATCCCCATCACCATGATCACTTCAATTCCAAAAAACTTCGTCATTATCCTTCGAATTATATCAAACCTAACATAAGAGCTGGAAGAGAAAAAAACATGAGCTTTTAAACATGCACTAGCAAAAATAAACATAAACAAATAACCAATAGGACTAACAGCCACTGGGACAATTTAAATACCCCGACACTTGCAATAAAAAGACCTTCAGTGTATAAAGTATTTTTTCAAAACCAGTTACCACCTGCACAAGTGTCAAGCAAATTTCCCTTGAACTGGCCTACCCTCTTCTGGCATTAGTGACACACTGCATCAAATTTTCTGAGTGTCTTCTTTCATTGCATCCCTTTATTCAAGCACTAAAGGGCCTCACAAGCCACGTGTGAGCCAAGAGATTCTAAGTGAATAGCATGAAGTAAGACACAAAGATCAGGTATTCTTGAAATACATCCCTCAGGCTTTGTGTATTCTAACAGGTTTTCAAAAGTCATGCAGCAGAAGATCTTTCCTAATAGCAAAGAGTAGCTGCTCTGTGGGTTTACTTACACTTGAGAATAAAATTTATTCTCAAAATTACCCATGTTCTTTGTCACAAAACAGAGTATTTAATGCTGATAAATCAATGTATGTACAAGCTTTACAGGGCTATTGCAGCTCCTTCTGCTCACAGACTCTCCGTTTGTAATTCTCAAAACACACTTCAACTGAGTAAAACCCAGTTATTAGGTGAGATACTAGAAGGTGAGTAGAAACTCTGGGTCTGCCCTGCAAAGTGATGAAACCCTCAGCCTTTTTGTGGGCTCTGTTTTCTCCAAAGCCAGCAAGGATATTCAGACCTACAGGTTCCCATTTCACCCACAGCACCACACAAACTGCCAGTCCTGTGGCAAAGAAGTGTAACCAAATACTAGAAATGGATTTGCACCCTTCCCCTTAGCTGCAAGTGGTAGGTGGCACCAAGGTACTGATTTATGGATGTGTAATATATCGTTCAAGAAAAATATTTTCTGTTGTTGTTGTTTACACCACGCCCACGTTGAAAAAAGACCTTCTGAAAGCCTTGCTGCCAGGGAGATAGTTTTAATGAATAGCAGCTCAGTGGGAATAAGGTTCATCTAATGTGGTGACACAATTCCATAAGAATATTAAATTGGTCTTTGGATCCTGTTCAGAGGAACAATGTCAGCATCAAAAGCTTGATATTAGATTTAACAGCCCTGCAGTCACTGTTCCCAGAGTAGACACAAATTTCACACTGTTCCTGCTCCTCTGATCTTCCAACTGAATTGATGGAAGAAATACTGCAAGAGCCAGAGCAGATCTCCTGACACCTCAGAAACCAGAGTCCTTACTACTTCAGGACTGAAAATTAAAAAAAAGAAAAAAAGGAGCAAAAACAGTCAGTCAAAATCAAGGGGTGGCAGAGCAGGTACAAAGGACTGAATGAAACATCCTCTCATGCTTGATTTTACTCTTATTTCCAAGCATCAAGCCAGGAACCTGGATGCCAACCAGGCTACAGCTCAAACCAGTACGATCAAGGTCAGTCCCAGTACTGAGGCAAAAAAATATTATTTTCCTGTCTTACTTTTTCTTTATATAGAATGGGTGTTGGATGTCATATGGAGGCATACAGAGCACCTGTTTTTAAGATTGCAAGTACAACATACTAGAAAGTTGGACTATTTAGAGAGATAAGAACTCCTTGTGGAAGGGAAGGAGGAAGGGAAAAAATAATAATGCCATTATTTTCAAATTCTTCTCAAGAATCTCAAGCTCTTTTACATTATTCCTTTCTGCATTATTGCCTACTGCATTTGTTGTGCATGCCACAAGCCAAATGTAAGAAGGACAGGGAAAAAGGGAATTCTAGTGAGAAGATAACATGTTGCAAGAGTACAACAAAACAACGGTATTTGACAAGAGTGGCACAGTGCCAACAGTCACCACTGCATTTGACTTCATGCTATTTCCCAGGGCATCTCCAGTCTGTAGAGCCGCCATCAGCAGCATACCTTTCAGCTGTTCTGTGGTTGGACCTAGCTGCTGGGAAGAAAACATACAATCCTTATAAATAAATAACTAACTAAATAAATAAATAGATCCAAGAGTGCTCCACCATCCTGAACAAATCAGCTGAGCAACAGGACATCAACACTGACAAGTGTAACACCAGAGATACCGGAAAGCAACAGCCAACTCCTCCCAGAGCTAGAGGGTTTAACTGATGGGAAAAGAGAGCAGAAGGTCTTCAGTGCAGGCACCTTGTCGCACAACAGCACTACAGGAACAACACGTGAAGGTGCAGAAGAAGAGAGAACAATGCGTGGTGTATCTGCATGATACACCAAAGGCAATATTTAGCACTAACTCTTGTTTCTTAAATCAGCAAGTGAAAACCCAGGTAATGTGGATGTATGGCAAACCTCCACGTAAGGAAAGCTTGAAATTGCTGTTTGGACACAAGATAAGAAAAGATGGGTAAGAGAAGAGGCAGCGTGAGCAAGGCCTCTGTGCTCCCTCCTTTAACCAAATGAGTCTGAAGGCAGGAAAACTACTGACAAAAACAGATATTTAGAAGCTACAGAGTGCTGCAAGACCGAAGGGTAAAATTCTCCACCCCTATAAACACTGTGCTTTAGATCCAGCAGCAGAAACAACTTGTGATGTACTGAGCATAACCACCATTCCCTGTCTCCCTGAGCCACTGGGTGAGAGGAGGTAGAACTTGGGAAAGAGGAAGGAGTGGAGGGAAGGTGTTTTTAAGACGTATTTTACTTCTCATTATCCTGATCTGATTCTGATAATAAACTTAACTAATATCCCCACTTCGAGTCTGTTTGCCTGTGACAGTAGTTGTTGAGTGATGTCTCCCAGTCCTTATCTTAACTCATGAACCCAGTGTTATATTTTCTCTCCCCTGTCCAGCTGCAGAGGGGAGTGATAGAGTGGCTTTGGTGGGTACCTTGGCCTCCAGCCAGGGTCAACCCACTACAGAGTGGAATTTTAAATCTTCCCTTTCAGAGAACAAAGCAGTAGTTGTGCAGTACTGCAATGGCTCAACACTGAGCAAAATTCAACATGAGTTTCCGAATGGAGTTAAGATAGGACCAGAAGCTGTGAAATCCCCTACATTAAAAGGAATTATTCAATTACTGGAGTGCACAGTATCTGATCTTCATACAGATGGTAACCGAGAAAACTCTGCTCTTCCAAAGAGCCCAACACATCTAGTTTTTTAAGAATGAGGAGGCAGAAGTTCAAGAGCAGCTTGAGCTGCTGCAACTCCTCTCAGCCTCACAGGAACAGTGGACACCCTGCATGTCTATTCATCAGGCACGTTCTTTCAAAACAACGGGCAGCAACCTTCTCTGGTGTATTTAAAGTACTTTTTGATAGTTACTTACAATGAAGCTGGTTTACTATTGTAATCATCCTAATGAACTACAGAGAAGATGTGCTGTTCTGGATCTTTTTTATTTTTAAACATAGTAAGCCACAGAACTCCTACTACGTAAAAAGGCCTTTAATCTACCTGGGCTTTGAGGTTTAAGAATTGATGCTAACCTTAAAAGTACGTTTTCAATACTCAACCCTGTACAGCTTTTCCTTAGTGCCTACACAGTGCCCAAACTAAATTTGAGGTGAAACTATCATTTTACACAGCTGAGAGACTTTGCTCCAGGACCGCAACTCCCCTGCATGAGGGGATGCATTATGCCGATAAGATTTGAAACAACTCACCCTACCCAGACAAACTGCACACATTTCTAACACTTCTTCCCAACACACACACACGTTTGTCTCTGCCTGAGGCGGCACTAACAGCCCCCTTTATGGACTCCCCCAGCCCAAGAAGAAAAAATACATAACAAACAGACTTTTGCCCTTTGCACAGCGCAGGAGGTGAAGGGCCAGGCCTGATGTCCCAGTCCCAGCTCTGTCACCCGGATTGGAGCCGGGGATGGCCCACACTCCCACTGCTTGGCACCCCGCACTCACCAGGCGTGCCCGAGGTGTGCCTGGTCATACACTGTCGGCCCGCAGCTGTACCTGGGGAGAGGGGGCAAACAGAATCACAGAATTGTTAGGATCCTCCGGAGACCATCTGGTCCAACCTCCATCCCAAGGCAGGGTCACCTAGAAACCAGGTGACACAGGAACATGTCCAGGTGGGTTTAGAGTGTCTCCAGAGAGGGAGACTCCACGACCTCCCTGCGAAACCTGTTCCAGTGCTCTGCCACCCTCAACGTAAAGAAGTTCTGCCTCATGTTGAGCTGAAACTTCTTGTGTTTTAGTGTATGGTTATTGCTCCTTGTCCTGTCTCGGGTCACCACCAAAAAGAGCCTGGCATCACCCTCTTGGCACCCACCTTTAAGTTACTTATTAATGAGGTCCCCTCTCAGTCTTCTCTAGACTAAACAGGCCCAGCTCCCACAGTCTCTCCTCATCCGAGAGATGCTCCAGACCCCTCCTCATCTTTGTGCTCTCTGCTGCACCCTCTCCAGTAGCTCCTTGTCTTTCTTGCACTGAGAAGCCCAGAACTGGGCACGGGAACCCTTTCCGGGCACCAACTGCGGCCGTCACCCCGTTACCCCCACGCCCGCCCGCCGCCAGGCGCTACCAGGTCGCCACTCCCTCCGTGGCCAGCACGAGCGGCTCCTTGCTCCGGCTCCGGCTGTTGTAAGCCACGATCCCGCAGTCGCGCCCCGCCGGCGGCGCCCACTCCCGCCGCGTCCCCGCACCACAGCACCGCCGCGTCCCCGCCTGCCCCCGGCCGGGGCCGGGGCCGGGGCCGGGGCCGGGGCCGGGGCCGAGCCCGCACCGCCGGGCCGCCGCCGCCGCCCCGCGCAGCATGGCCCACAGCGCCGGCCGCGGCCGGGGAGCGGGGCCGTAACACAGCTGTAACACAGGAGAGCACGGCAGGCACCGCCAAGTGCAGGAAGGGGCGGTGCCTGCAGGCGGGGCCGGGCCGGGCCGGGCGCTACCGCTGCTCGCTGCGCTGCGGAGCGGGCCTGTGGTGAGTGAGGCGGGCGGGGGAGCTGTGAGTTGCGGGGCTTGGGTTTACTGAAAAGGACTGTGGAGCCTTGGTGGGTGACAAGCTGACCGTGAGCCGGCAGTGTGCTCTTGCGGCCAGGAGGGCCCACGGTACCCATCGGTAAGACTGTGGTCAGCAGATCGAGGGAGGTGATCCTGCCCCTCTGCTCAGCCCTAGTGAGGCCACATCTGGAGTGCACATCTGTCCCGTTCTGGGCTCCTCAGTACAAGAAAGACAAGAAGCTACTGGAGAGGGTGCAGCAGAGAGCACAAAGATGAGGAGGGGTCTGGAGCATCTCTTGGATGAGGAGAGACTGTGGGAGCTGGGCCTGTTTAGTCTAGAGAACCTGAGTCTAGGGGACCTCATTAATAAGTAACTTAAAGGTGGGTGCCAAGAGGGTGATGCCAGGCTCTTTTTGGTGGTGCCCGGAGATAGGACAAGGAGCAATAACCATACACTAAAACACAAGAAGTTTCACCTCAACATGAGGCAGAACTTCTTTACATTGAGGGTGGCAGAGCACTGGAACAGGCTTCGCAGGGAGGTCGTGGAATCTCCCTCTCTGGAGACACTCTAAACCCACCTGGACACGTTCCTGTGTCACCTGGTTTAGGTGACCCTGCCTTGGCATGGGGGTTGGACCAGATGATCTCCAGAGATCCCTTCCAATCCTAACAATTCTGTGATTCTGTGAATCAATTTTGCACTGCCATTCAGGTCAGGGAAGGCTGGCAGCCAGTTAGCTCCTGAAAGAAAAACATAGTGTGACATTCCCAAGCTGGACTCAATTAAATCACTCTCAGAAAATACTTCTGCACACCCCTGACTCCCACGTATCTGTATAAAGTCCTACCTCACCTGAACATCTTCAAAAATTACATGAAGTACTGCTGGGTACTTGGTGAGGTACCCTGGGCTTTACCCAGCTGACTGTCAAGGTCAGCTTTCATTTCTGGTGTCACAAGTTAAGGGTGAATGTTTTCTGATGATGCTTCTCTCATGTTGTTGTGGATATTTTTTTTCTTTCTTTCAGAGCATATGAAGAAAACAAAGCTTAACTGGCTGCAGCACCTTGATCCACTTTGGACATTGTAATTGGAGTGAATAAAGGAGTAATGGAACAGACTTAAGGGTGCTGAAAATCTTTTTTTAATTAACACCTTGTTTTCAAAAGAAATTATCAGCAGGTACCAAGGAGACAAGTCAGAACTCTACAAACATACATAATATGGTCACAAAGATGATCAAAGGGATGGAGCACCTCTCCTATAAAGACAGGCTGAGAAAGCTCAGGCTGTTCAACCTGGAGAAGAGAAGGCTCCAGGGAGACCTTATAGCAGCCTTCCAGTACCTAAAGAGGGCTTATAAAAAAGGAGGAGAGCAACTTTTTACATGGGCACATAGTGATAGGACAAGGGAGGAACAGTTTTGAACTAAGAGATATTTAGATTAAATGTTAGGAAGAAACTCTTTATTTGTAGGGTAGGGAAGTAACAGAACAGGTTGCTCAGAGAAACTGTGGATGTTTCACCCCTTGAAGTACTCAAGGCCAGGCTGGATGGGGCTCTGAGCAACCTGGTCTAGTGGAAGGTTTCCCTGTCCATGTCAGGCAAGTTGAAAATGGGTGATCTTTAAGGTCCCTTCTAACCCAACCATTCTATAATTCTGTGAATATTTTCCCAGATATTTTTCCAGCTTCTGACCAGATGACATCCTCAGCTGAATGCCTTAGGGGTTTTTTTGGCTCCCCTTCCCCCCAGTTTTTGTACCCTCCTGCGGTAGATTGCTGTACCATTAATTTCTCTGGTCTCTGTGAACCCACATCAACTCCAGCCTTTGACAAGGGGTACTGCAAGTCTACTGCCATTTTTAGGGAGCATCCTCTTGGCATGTGTTGAAGATGGGGCCTGTGAGCTCCAGTTGCAGCAACCCTTGCTCTTGTATGAGGAGAGTGAACTGTCAGTGCCAGCACATGTTGTCTATCCCACTCCAAAGTGTCACTTTCCACATGAGCCTCTAAGCAGGCTGTTCAGAGCAGAGCTTTTCAGGTCTCCCAGACCACTGTGTTACCTTGTTGACCTTTGGGAGGAAGTTAATACTGAGCAATCACAGCCTTTCTTGATTGGATGCTGCAGGTCTGCCTGTGGTGAGCTGCCTCACAGAAGTTCTTGTATTGTTTCCTCTTGAATCTACCAGGGACAGATTTGATAGATTTTTCTCATATGTAATAGAATCATTTAAAATTTGTCATTTAACAATCTTAACTTTTTGATCAAATTGGAAGCCTAATTTATGGGCTTGCTAATTTGAAGCTATCTAGATGAAACTGAAGACACCATCCAATAACCTTTGTAAATGCTTGGTTTATATATTTCTCAGGAAGCTTCACAAGCCAATTATTTCAGTTTCCATAGTGAGCTGGTTTTGATGTCTTTGCTGTTCCACACACATCTAGGTAAGAGTTGTCATTAACTCTGTTGTCTTCTTTGTTCTGTGTGGTTCCAAGCACTTTGACAGAGTCCAAGTCAATACTAAGTAACAATGGATGTTTTTTAGTCTTAATTCCAGATTTAGCTATCATGGATGGAGCTGCTAACAGATCAGAAGAATGCAGGAGCTTTTTCTTTCCCAGTGCTTTCAGAAGGCTAAGTGTCTGTGCTATCCAGACTGGCTTTTAGCTTTTAGTCCAGAAACCACTATGTTCTGCTATAAAACATTATTTTCTGATGGTGGGAAAGACCACAATAATTAAATGTCTGAAATAAACAGCTAACATCATTCACACTTGAGATTTGTTTTAATGTAGTAAAATATATTCAGTGGAAAGTATTCTTCAAGCACTGAAGTACCCAAAAAAAGTAATTTCAAATAAAAGCAAAACTAATCCTGGTAGATTGAATCCATAAATTAATTCATTAAAAAAAACCCCAAAAAACAGCATTCTCAGAAAAAACTGTTCTGTGGCCATAAGCACACCTCCACTTATGCCAGCTATACCAATACCCTTATTCCTGGCCCAGGACACAAGCAGTGAGACAACAGTCACCTACCAGAGAGGCAAAATAGCAGCAAAGGATTTCTCTGCCTCCATCAGGAGACCTCTGCTTCCACCTGGAGTAGGAGATACCTTTAGAGGTTGCCAGCAGCTGGAGCCAGGGTGCACCCAACTGATGCCAGACCTGGGCCTGCTGTACTCCTGTTACTTCTGTATTTTCTGAACAGCCAGTAAGAAATGGGGTCTGCAGAGCAGTATATCTCTAAGTCACAATCCCAATGGGGCACGGTGTCTGAGCTTCAGGTAAACTGTTGTTTCAAGAGGACACACATGTATGTAATATTGTCAGGTCATCTTATGTTTTTCTTAGGAGGCATTAAGGCTAAAACTTCCTTTTAAATAAAAACTGAAGGTAAATAAAAAATAAAAACTAAGGTAAAGGAGTGACTCTTGAACACCTTAGGATGGGTCTATATGTTTTCTGCCCCTTTATCTGCCCATGCAAGAAGGCAGTTTCCCTTTCACCCTTATCAAAAGGGAAAAAATCTGTTAGCAGCACAGCTGTGTGTATGCTGTTCACCAGCAGCACACATGGCAACACATCTGTGGGAGGCAGGGAGGATCTCTGGGGATTTTGGCTCACCTGGCTCCTCTGTTTTCCAGTTTACAGTCCCAGGAGTACCTACAAGATTTGTCCCTAGAGGTAAGATCAGTGGGCAAATCCCAGAGCATGTTTTGTATCATACATGAATAAAGCTAAAAAAATCATTCTTCCTTTCCATTTAGTATTAGGATACATATGCTTTGTAAGGTTTTACAGTTTTCCCTCTATTGCTAAAGGTGCTGTATTTTTCTTCTAAAAAATTAAACCATACTGGCTTAGAATTTTTGACAGAGGAGAAAAAGGCTACATTTGCTGTGTTTTCAAAGAGCATGTTGCCAGTATCCGTGGCCCTTCTCGTCAGGTTCTACTTCAGGAACCTGGCAAGGAAGCTGACCCTGAGAAAATAAGGTAGTAAAAGATTATAAAGACAAAGTACAAACCAAAAGCAAGGATGAGTTAAATCCACTGCAGTGGACTAATTTTTTCTTGGCGCTTTGTAGCAGTCTATAATAATACACACGTTTTGACTTACCTTTTGTAGTCCTTTTAGTTGTACAAAATCTAGGTGCATACTGGTTTGCTTCAGAATCTTGATTTTTAAAAGCAGAATAAAAATTGTCTCAAGCTTATTACCAAAAGCTTGGCTCAGAAATATTGTAAACGTTGAGTGACCATTCCATCAAATATTCACAAAGAGCATGTTGTATATACGAGAAATTATCTTGAGATACCTATTTCAAAAGGGTGATTCTGGGGAAATGGAATAAGACTGAAAAAGAAATTTCATTGGTGGACATAAAGAATCAAATAAACTTTCCTGCTCTTACCAAAAGTGTAGTAGTTTTTAGCATCATCTAGTACTGTTCGGACAATATACCCATCAATTGCTCTGACAAACACTGCCTGTTTTTCGTCACCCAGAAGTGTTTGGGTCCTGCACCATGGTTGACAGAAACAAGCCTGAGGACTGGTATGAATTCAGTCAGGGTTCCAACTGGCATCTTTGTCAGTGGTTTCAATTGTTGAGGTATAGCTCTCTTGAACTCTCCAAAGAATGTGGAGCCCATGGAATATGCTGCCTTTGATCTGTTTTGACTGTGTTGACACTCTGGAAACAGAGATGTACTTCTGTCTTGGCCTTCTACTGCAACACGCACTTAGTAGTTCCACTCGGAATTTTTTGCTCACCTTTAATGCCACATTAATGCTGTATAAGCTCACTAGAGCTTTGGAGGTGCACCAGGTGCAAGAAAGAGATGGTTTTCATACTTGGAAACCTCACCTCTGCTCACCTTGCATGTTAACTGTTTGCACTTTTGTTTCAAAACCTTCAACCACAAGCAAAATGAATAGACTTGTAAAATTCTATTAACATAAGGTAAGCATTATATCCAAGTAAGCATTAACTTAGCCTCAAAGAATAAACAGACAAACAAGCAAAGAAAAAACCCTCCAACTGTACGTAATTATAGAAGAGGGATTAAGCTATTAAATGGCGTGGAAACAGCAATTCATAGCAGGAATAACTCATCTGATTAATCTGTACCTATAAAGTATAATGACAAACTATCTTTTCTACTAAACAGAGACACAGCCATAATGATTACATAGTGTTTCATGTAGCAATATTCAGCTAAGGCAGAGAAGGAGAAAGGAGGCAGACAGAATTCCTTGTACCAGCCATCCTGTTATATACAATATCTGCATACTGTGGAACATGTTCAGAGGTTTGGGATCCTCATATGAAGTATTCTGAACTTTACTCTGATGAGCTGGAATAACAACTGGAACAACTATAATTACTAAAATATTTATATGTTATATGAAGCATATAATATTTTATATATACATAGTACGTATATTACACAGTAGTTGCATGAGTTGTTGATCTGGTTATAGGTTCCCTTGATTGCAATTGCTGTGAGTTTAGATATCCAGCTTCAAGAAACTTCTGAAAACCCCAGAGATGTAGGTTCCTAAATAAGATTTTTTATAAACAGAACAAATGAACTTGGGAGCAAGAGGAGGAGAATTAGATACTTGTATCCTCTGGTGAAGTAGGAAGGAGGAAAGGAAGAAGGAAGAAAATGAAATCCATGAGTCTATTCCTTCTTTGACACATGACAATCACTTCTACTTGTGAGTTCTTCACCACAGTAAGAAATGTGCTCCTGATTGGAAAAAAAAAAGTTCTGAAACTCCATCCAAAATCTCTCATCTCTCACCTACCGTAGTTCAGAGGCAAGAGGCCAAAATGAAAAGAAAGCAGAGGAAGAGGAAGAAAAGTAGAGATAGGCAATGGGCATCAACTCCACACCTTCCTGTATCAACTATACAAAGCACTGAGCATCTTCAAAAGGGGATCTTCAAAACAGATACTAAATGCATTTACAGGTGAGCTCAGTCCCATCCTTTCTTGAGGACTTATGTAAAGGTTCATGGTGGTTTTCTCTCTGTCACTCTTGTACTGACATAGGAGAAGCTAACAGAGGATGATCTAGTAGATGGCACTTTTCAGAGGGAGATGATACCAAGCTCTGTATCCTCAGTGCATCCAATTTATCAACACCTTTGAGATGATTACTGAAGCTTAGCAGGCTGCAGCTACGCTTCAAAGTTTCCCTTCCTAATTTTGTCTATAAGGAGGAGGGACAGAAGTTCCTGTTTACTAAATTAGCAGGTACTTTTACAAACTGATTTCTTATTTGCATATGTAATTACTACTGTGTGTCTAGAATGATAATTACCTTTCTTTTTTTTTTTTTTTTTTGCAAGAGTTACTCTTTTTAGGAGTCATCTGAATTCTTTTCAGATGTCTTGCCTCTACTGAGTCATAATTATTGGCTTGGGTTCTCACACTACCCAGGGGACTGTTAACTACCTTTGATTGCTGACAGTGGCTCAGCTTCTTCAAGGCACGGGTGAAACAGGCTCTAACTACCAAAGTGATGCCAACAACGTGGAACAGGTGTCCTCAGGCCAGTGGTGCCATCAGACATGCCTTTCCATGCCACCACACGTAGGTCCAGAAGCACTAGCTTGGAGTGCTGCCTAGATGCCATAGCGCATCTAAGGTCTTGTGTATATGAGGTTTACAACATCAACTCATTCTTTTACAGCAACTCATGAAAACAGAAAAGAGGGGGAAGAAATACCGGGAGAACTTACAAGTATCTTCAGAAAACAAGCAACTGCCCTCTGACACCTGCCCGAAGAAGCGGGTCGGGGTCGGTTCAAAACAGGCTTAGTCTGTGGTACCGTCTCCACTCCCCAGAATTATTTCGGTACCGGCTCCCACTGGAGGGTGCGAAGTATCGGTAAAGGGCTGCCTGCGCTTCCCTGAAAACCCAACTTTGCGATTTCAGGCACCGATTTGATGACGGCAGCAAAAACACTTCAGGGGGGCTGAGGCGAGGGGTCCCCACACACGGGCCGCCGCTCCCTTCACGCCCTGCAACAAGCAGAGCAACGCCGGTGCCTCACCGAACAGCGACTGCACCAGCAGGTCTGGGCGCTCAGAAGTGATGAGTCAGTCTCCCCTAAATTAGGGGACTGCCGGTGACGTC
Organism: Myiozetetes cayanensis; assembly: GCF_022539395.1. Lineage (NCBI taxonomy): Eukaryota > Metazoa > Chordata > Aves > Passeriformes > Tyrannidae > Myiozetetes > Myiozetetes cayanensis. The sequence continues at coordinate 92,362,985 of NW_026087742.1, read as the reverse complement.
TGCTAAAAAACAAGAGACAGAAAGCGCGCGTTGTTTTGCTCCGCCGGAGCCGAGGTAGGGCTTTCCAGCCCCGCCTTCCTCAGTCCCGGCGGAACTGGGTGCCTGCGGGCTCCGGGACATGGCAGCGACTGCAGGACACAAAGGCGCTGCTGACCGACAGCGGGGTCCCTCCGCACGACCGGCTCGCCCTGGCACGGAAAAGGCGGGTGGCACGGGGCTGTACCCGGTGCCCCTTCTCCTTCTCCCTCTCTCCTCGGCGGCGCTCGCGGGCCTCTCCGCCGCCAGGCTCCCCCACAGCACAGCCCCCCCCGCTCCCCCCGCCGTGTCCCAGCCCTCTCCGCCCGCCGCCGCGCGGGCCGAGGGGCGGCGGGACGAGCTGTCCGGGACTCCCGCCCACTCTCCCGCGCAGCCTCGCGGGGGCCGCTGGGAAATGTGGTCCCGCCGCGTCCCTCACGGCTCCATTTCCCCCCGCCGCCGCGGCAGCGCGCGCGCGGCCCCGCCCACCCCCGCGGGCGTCACCGCCCCCTCGGCGGCGGCCGCGGTATCCCGGGCAGCGCGGTCACAGCTGCGCGCGCCCGCCCGCCCGCCCGCCATTGGCCGAGGGGGCCGCGGGGCGGGACCCAAGGGGCGCGGCGATTGGCTGTGGCCGCTGTCAGGGTGATGGCTGCGGGTGCCCGCTGAGCGGGGAGGGAGCGCTCCCCGTCCCCCTCCGCGTCCGGCGCAGCCCTACCCGCAGCGCGGGGGGGCGTCGCACCGGTCTCAGTGTCCCTCTCTCCTAGGAAAGCCCTTGGAGCCGCTCCTTCCCGGGGCGAGCTGGCAGGAGGCAGGAGAGACTCCTCTAAAGTCCCGGTGCCCTACCGCAAAAGCATCCACCTGCCCCCGCTACCCGCCCCAGCCTCCCCGCGGGCCGCTCTTCTCGCAGCCTCCGCACAACTTCACCGGAGCCTCCGCCTTCCCCGGGGCTTCCTCCTCCCCACGCCCACGCCGGCCCTGAGCCGCCCGCCCCCTGGCTCGGACCGCATCCCCGCCGCCTTCCTTCCCTCCCTCCCTCCCTAAACGTGAGTAAGGGGAGGCGGGCCGATGGATATGCGGAGGTTCCGGGCGGGGGAAGGGAGCGGGTGTGTGCGGTGAGTGTGTGTGTGTGTGAGTGTGTGTACACAGCGCTGGGAGGGCAGCGCATGCGCCCTGCCTGGCGGGGCCGAATGTTTCCCAAGTGTTTGAAACTGGTATTTGGGTTTTCCACGTTGGATCTAGCGCGGCGTATGGGAGCGAGGAGGCTGCGTTGATATCGGCGGGGAGCGGCGGCGGCGGCGGTGAGGAAAGAGCGGGGAAGGGGGGAGCAGAGGAGAAGCGGAGCAGAGCGGCGCTGGCGCAGGCAGAGGGGCTGCCGCTGCCTCTGACAGACACTTTGCAGAGCACATTTTGTTTCCAGATTGTTTCGGAGGAGCTGGTTTAAGCCCCCCTCCTTTCTCCTCCTCCTCCTCCCCCCCCTCCCCTCCCCACACACACACACACAAATCCCTCTGATTGTTCCTACCACCTCCTTCGTGAATTACCCACAACGACAGCCATTCAATCAGCTGCTGCTGGCTGTAGGGGACTAGCGGAGGGTGTGTGTGTATCTCTCCCCCTCTGTTTCACAGAAGAGGAGTCAGATGTAGCTTCCCTCGGTTTTTTTGGGGGGAGCTACCGAGAGAGGTGGGCAGGGAGTGAGCCCTTCATCGGGGTTACCGTCTTTGAAGGGAGCAGCACTTGCTCTTACACAGAGAGAGGTGTGGGGAAGGATTTTTTTTTCTTTGCCGGATGAAAATGTTGAGTCCTGCAAACGGAGACCAGCTTCACCTAGTGAACTATGTGGAGGATTATCTGGACTCCATCGAGTCTATGCCCTTCGATCTGCAGAGAAATGTCTCCTTGATGAGGGAAATTGACGCCAAATATCAAGGTAAGTGCTTTCTCTATGTGTGTGTGTGTGTCCGTGTGTGTGGTATGGGGCTCGGGGGGGGAGGGTGTTTTTGCCTTTCTTTTCTTCAGAGCTGAGCCTCGGCTCCTTTTGCCCCTCTGCACCCCACAGGGATGGTAGTTTTATTTTTGGGAGGTGAAAGGAGGGAGAAAGCCGCGAGGAAAGATCCGAGGAGAGAGAGGGGCTGATCTGCAGCGTTAGCTCTTGTCATGGGGCGGAACAAAAGGTCTCCGGCTTCTCTTATTAAGCAAGGACTCTGCTTTTCTGTGTAAATTGCTGGCCAAGAAGGCGGGGGCAGGGAAGTGGGGTGTGCGGTGCACAAAGGGGGGCCGTCCTTGGCCATGGGGCTGAGGTGCAAGGATTTCGGGGTACGGAAGAAAGTGCTGGGTGGACAGAGAGGGAGAGATTACAGCACAACATTTAGGAATGTACAGTATTCATTATGGCTGTAGTAGGGGAGAGAGGCAGCTAGTGAGGGAGGGAGGGAAGGAGGGAGGGAGAAGAGGAGAGGAGGGTTAGGCGAGAGTGGGGGGCAGGGTGTGCTTTCTTCGCTCCCTCCTCGGTGGGTTTCGTTTCACCCGGTGAAACAGCCCCGCTCCGGGGGGCGGGGGGGCAGGACCGGCGTGTGCGGTGTGAGTGTGGGGGCTTACGGTCGCGTTTACGGCTTGGCTGAAGCACCCCCTCCCCGTGCTCGGGGCACGCCGTCCCCGTCCCCACGGGCAGAGGAAAGGAAGGGGAGGCCGGTCTGCGGGACTCGGGGCAGCTTTGTCACTTGCTCGCTGGCGTCCACCCGGGAAGGGGGGAGGGGAGTGGGGGCTTTATTCGGTGCCGCCGGCAGCGCTGACAACCGGGGTGCCGGGCGGGGGAACCCCTTTTCCCTCCCCGCGCCCCCATGCATGTGGCCTTAGGGGCGGTGGGCAGCGAGCCCTGCCTGCCGATCCCCCAGCAGCTCCTCTGGCAGCCCGCCAGGGGAGCCCAGCAGCTCCAGGCGGAAGGGTCCGAGGGAAACTTCCTCGGGAGCCTACGGGGGGCTGGCCGGGCGGGAGGGGAGGAGAAGAGAGGATAAGAAAGGGCAGGGCGGGCGTCATATCCCCAGCCGCCACGTCCAGCGGGCACCTCCGCGCTGTGCTAGAGAAGGGGCCGCCTTGCGCCTTTTATAGACGCCCCTCGTTAGCATATCGCGTTTCGTCCCGCCCCCCGGCGGCGCTGATAGGGCAGGGTCCTCCCCAGGGGCCGGCCGCGCGCCGGCTTCCCCCGCCCATTGGCTCGCGGGCCGCCCCGCCCCGCCGCACGTCCCACCCGCTCGTGACGTCGCGAGCAGCAACTTTTCGGTGGGGTTGATTTGAATATCTCGGCCGGCCCGGGCTCGCGCGCTCTGATTGGCCGGGGCCGCCGCGGGGGGCGGGGCAGCCGCGGCCGCCCGGGCCGTGACTGACGTGTCCCCACCGGGGGGGTTGGGGGGGGCTGCTCCTCGCGCCTCCCCTCGCTCCTCAGTGGCCGGGCAGGGGGGCGGGCGCGAGCGCGCTCCGCTCGCCGCGATTGGCCGCGTGTCCCCGTCAATCATGGTGGTTGCTCCAGTCGGTTCCTTTGGGCTCCGGGCGGGGGCGCGCGGCGAAGGGGGCGGGGCTGTTCCACACCCCCCTCAGGCCCCCCCGGTTCCGCCGCGGCCGCGGGACCGCCGCCGGTTTCCTGCCGGAGAACAATGGCGGCTCCGTCACCTCCGGGGCGGCCCCGCAGAGGGGCGGGCGGGGGGCCGGACCCTCACCCGTGTCCCGCCCGCTGTCGTACCGCGGTGTCTCGGCCCCCGGGAGGCTACGGAGCTGCGCTGCTCTAGCGGCAGTTTCCCCCCCCACCGTTTTAACGGCGTTTGTGGTGCCGGAGGGTGCGTTCGCAGATCGCACAGAACGCAGCGTTCTGCTCCCGCTGCTACCGCAGGGCACGGGAACGCGGTTCCCTGGGATTGCCGTGAGCTCAGCTTGCCGTGAGCGGGCAGCCCCAGCCCCCCGAGCTGCACAGATGTGACTTTTAGTGCCGCACCGCTCGAGCAGCGCGTTCTAAGCATCCTTTGGCCCCGCTCTCCCCGTCTCCACCCCGAACATGTCCGTGCTGCGGCCGCCCCGCGGGATCCCGGATCGCGGGATCCCGGATCGCCGCATCCCGCTCCTGCAGGGCAGCGCTGCGCCGGGAGAGGGAGCGGTGCTGTGGTGTCTGTGCGGCACCAGAGAGGAAGTTTTCCTAATGCCCAACTCCAGGCGTAAATTATGTTGCGCTATCGAGAGAGACTGTTCTCCGTGGAAGACGCCCGCCTACCAAATTCAGATGGATTAAGCTGATGGCACCAGTCAAGTGCCAGAGCTTCAAGCATGAAACTTGTGCATTGCAGCCACTGAAAATAACTAACACTGCTTTTTCAGTCTTCCTGAATGCTTAATCTTCTGTATTCAGCCACTGTTTCAGTGGCATCTTGGGTTTGACTTTTTTTTTTTTTTTGTAGGTTTTTAATGTTGTTTTGTTTTGGATTTTTTTTTTTAAGTTAAAGGGAGAAAAAACAAATGCCTAAGATGGTTAATAACGTATCAAAATACCGATTTGGTTGGATGGGCTATATTGCAGTATCAGCTGACAGGTTGTTCGTGAACAATGTGTGAAGCAGGGGCTGCAGCTCTAAAATCCAAAGTAAAGCTTGTATAATATTTCCATGTCTTCGCTGGAAATTAGGATCACATGTGTTCAAAAACTCTACCCAGGCAAGGCAAAACCTAAATCACAAGGTAACTGTTGGCTGTGTATGTGTCACATTCTCCTATTAAAATTAAATAAATAAAAAGTTTTTAAAAGTCTTTATAATGCTGTTTGTGTGTATGAGAAATCCTGGTTTCTGTTAGATGAATTGAGGTCAAATTTTGTATCTCTACAGCAGAATGTTCTGACCTGTGAGGAAGGGAAAATTCAGAGAAGGAACAAGATGCAGGAAAAACATTCTGCATGTTTTTGAGGACTTAATATGGAAATGCCAAGTGTCCTGTGTGCTTTAGTTGATTTGAGTATCATAACAAAATTCAAAAATATCTGCCTAAAAATAGATTTCCTGAACCATTCTTGAAACTTTAAACACTTTTTGTGAATTGTTGTTTCTTATAGACTGTTGGAACAATCCTTGAGGTGCAATTGAAAATCTAACCTATTTTCAGTGCCAGCATTTTAAATTGGAGGCTCTAACTGCTTCTGTTGTTGCCTATCATCTTTAGTGTTATCTTCTAGCTTTTTTATCTCCTTCACTGCAGTAAATATTTAATGAAGGTAATATTTCTGTGTTTTAAAAAATAAGCTACATGTATGTTACAGAAGGTATAGGGAGGAAATAATCTAAACATCTTGGATATTGTAATCATAATTCCATAATCCGGGGGTTTACATGGCCTCACATTTTCAGCAGAAGTAACTCATCAGTATTGGATCAAACTTGCCATAGCTTAGGGTCCAGATCATGTATTTGGTGCTTCTGCATCAGCTGTCAAGTAACCCAGAATCTGGCTTCTCCACTGATCTGTGCTTTCTTTCTCTCCCACTCTCTTTCTCCCACTCTGTCGTTCACTAAAAATGTTAATGTTGTTATACAGAAAATATCCAGTAATTTCCTCTCTAATTTTGCAATCAGTTTTGGAACTCTCAACGGTATGTGTATTTGTTTAGTTAGTTCTTTATAATTACTGAAAATTTTAAAGGGAAGAATTAGCAACATATAAAAGTATTCCTTTTTTTTGCTAAATCAGCATTTGCATTCTATTCCTATGGGACCAGCTAGAACAAAAGTAATCCACTGGAGTCATGAGCCACTTGTCATGTATCAGCTTCAGGGAATCTGTCTTTGATCAGCTTTGCACTTCACAAAAAGGTGTTGCTGTATGGAAGGAAAAATATGGGAAAGTTTTGTTAGCTATTCTCCCTGTCAAAAATATTTATAGCTTTTATTTCTTCTTTTCAGAGATTCTGAAGGACCTGGACGACTACTATGAAAAATTTAAACGAGAGACAGATGCTGTGCAGAAGAGAAGAATGTTGCACTGCATACAGAGAGCCTTGATTCGGAGTCAGGAACTGGGGGACGAGAAGATCCAAATCGTCAGTCAGATGGTGGAGCTTGTTGAGAACAGAACGAGGCAAGTGGACAGCCACGTGGAACTGTTTGAGACTTGTCAAGAGACTAATGACACCACTGGAAACAGCGGGAAGGCCAGCCAAGATAAGTCAAAGAATGAGACAATCGCGCAGGCTGAGAAGCCCAACAACAAGAGATCGAGGAGGCAAAGGAATAATGAGAATCGGGAAAATGCCTCAAACAATCACGACCATGATGACATCACCTCAGGAACACCAAAGGAGAAGAAAGCGAAAACGTCCAAGAAGAAGAAACGATCCAAGGCTAAAGCGGAGCGGGAAGCTTCTCCACCTGACCTTCCTATTGACCCTAACGAGCCAACATACTGCTTGTGCAACCAAGTCTCCTATGGAGAAATGATAGGATGCGATAATGATGAGTGCCCCATTGAGTGGTTTCACTTTTCGTGCGTGGGACTCAATCATAAACCAAAGGGCAAATGGTACTGCCCCAAATGTAGAGGAGAAAATGAGAAAACTATGGACAAGGCATTGGAGAAGTCTAAAAAAGAAAGGGCATACAATAGGTAGTTTGTAGACTTTTCATAGTGAAGAAAAAAACCACCAAACCAGTGTATTTATTGTCAGTGTCACCTTTGTTGAGGTGAAAGGATTGTCAAATGTATATTTTTAAAGGAGGTTTAAAACTAAAGCATTCCTGTTACAGGGACGGCAATAAGCAATTTTGTTTTTCATTTGGTAAGCTGTAACAAGAATGTGGTCTGTGGACCAACGTATTCCAAAAGTAAAGTTATAAGAATATTTGGGTGTTTCTTAAAAGCTAAATTAATAATTTTTCTGTATTTCTTTTTTTTTCAGTGCTTGTAGCACTCTGCCCATTAAAATTTTGATGACAAATATCTCTGATATGTAATTTTGTTTTCTTTAATTAAAATTGTTATTTACCTTTTGAGCAAAATTGTTAAATAGTTTAACCACCTGGTTGTATCTGAATAAAACTACAGTACATTACAAATGTTACTTCTTTTGGTGATAAGCAGTGCAAGAGCAAACAAAACGAGGGTAAAATTTGGTTCCTGCTACAAAGTGTCAGTATAACAGTTCAATAGCAATGTTTAAATAGGCTTAGGGGATTATTTTTTAAAACAAAAAGTTAATGGTTAAATTTTACACAAAAAATATTTTATATGCTGGCCAGGTACCACAAAGGCCATTTTAAAATGATTGAATATGTTTTATATTTAACCAGGAAGTGGTTTAGTAATGGGACATAACATAAATGAAGCTTTATACTGTCACAGATAGTGGTGTAGCAATCCTTAATTTGTTTAAGTTGTATAAATGTACATTTTAAGTGGAGTTGCACTTACTGTATTATATTTGGAAATGCAGCCAAATGCCATTGTGTAACCAATGTGCATTTCCTGCTGTATGTATGAAAATTGTACAGATGTGATATTAAGAAATAAATGAAACTACTTTGACAGTTTGCTTCTTTAGCAATCATGTTTAATGATCATTCATATAGCTTAAAAAAATAATTGTCTTTAGCCTTAGCAACTCCGGCAGGCTGCTGCTGGAAAGCCTGAAACTGTTGTAGTGGTAACCAAATTATAGTTCTGATAATGAATCTTCACAGAGAAGGTTGTAGGAGAGCCAGAATAGCATTCAACTTTCCATCCAAATCTTCTCACTTTGTGCTTACAGTCGCTCCCAGACCCAGACATTTATCTGAAAATCAGTAGTATAGAGCTGGTCTTGTTCATTTTGTTTTTATGCTTTTTCACTATGGATATAAATTACTCCATTTCCGTTATCTGCTGAAGGATCTTTTGCATTTCAGCATTTTCAAAGTGTTGTTGCAGCCATTCCAGGCCAGGCATTTTTATTCTTCATGGTCACCTCATACAAAAACATACTTGCTATGACCAAGGTGCAACACCAGGTATCCAGGTCCTCTGCCACTTAGATGGATAGTGAAGCTTGGCCAGGCCTTTTCCTTCATCTCTGTGGCTTGGAGGGCTCGACATTCTGGCTGAGCAGATTTCATCTCTTTGTCTGCTTGCAGGCCTTCACCCCAGGTGAGAAGAGAATGAGACCAGCAGTGGGAAGGCCATGGAAGTGGAGGCTGTGAAATCCGATGGGTCAGAAAAAAGTCTTGTGTAAGAACATGGGAGGCTTGGGTTGGTTTTTTTTGGAACACAGCCTTCTGTTTATAATTGTGTTGTTATTTGAACAGTGAAACCCTGAAATGAGTCCACTTTTCCCCCCACAGTGTATTCCACCAGATCTTTCTGTTGGAAGTAGGGTTTTGGATCCAGTTGAAAACAAGACATCTGGAGGGGCTCAGTGTTTTTTAATGATGCACTGAAAAGCCCAAAAATGCACTGCATCACCTTGCATGGATATTCCCTACCAGACAGATATGCTCACAGTGACAAGTAGAAATCCTGTTTTCCTTCTAAATAGGTGCACTAAGTGCCTGAGCATCTGCATTCGTGTTTCCAGTCGCTACAGACTGAGTCGTTACACTGAGCTGTCTGTGCTCAGGGCAAGTGAGTGCTCCACAGTCTCCTGCTCCTGAGGTGGTTCAGGTTTGGTGTGTAATTTTTCTACTCTCTTTTTTCCTCTATTTTCCTCTTCTGGAAAAGCCATTCTCCCTACACACTTACTGATCTTTCCTGCTTCTCCCTCCCTCCCCTTGCTGTTGTGGCTGATGCCGATGTTTCTGGTCTTTTCTGCTGCAGCTGTTTTGTCATCCTCCCATCAACCTACCCTGAGAACATCGATACTGATCAGCAGGACTGTACCAGTGAAACCCCAGTGCAAGCTTGTGTAGGAACTAGTGCAGACAAGGTTTCAAACCAAGCCTTTTTCACAAAATGTCTGCATTGGTCCTTCAGGGCATTTTGAGTGTGAAAAGCCAGAAAGAAGCAACAGAGGTGCAAAGGAGGACGTTAAGAAAGTTCAGCTGAAGATGGATCGGTAGATCCATATTTATACTGCCCCTAAATGAATATTTTTCCAGCTACCGAAGGCTGGCTGTGGTCTCCCATGTTTCAACCTTTTGCTGAAGACAGCAGCTGTCCTGCAAAGCAGCTTGGAGTTATGTCCCTTTCCACATTTTTTCCCAAACTTGTGTTACCTTCACAACTCACCCTGTTACAGCCTGCAACGCTGTCTACTCCTCAATCCTGAGGGCTGACTGGACTGGCATGGAACCATCTGACAGGTCTGGTTTCAGTCGATGGGCACGATTACTTACTTTAGTTGGATGGGAGGACTCTGCTGTAGCACTAAACTCTTTGTTGGTGGAAGTGGAGCCATCTTGTGTTATACTGACACACTGCCAAATGCTGTGGACTCTGTAAATTTTGTCCTGGCTTTGGTATCATGTCTGAAACGCTGCCTTTACAAAATGTCTTGACAGATCCTCCTTTATTAGTTATTTGCAGTGAATTTAACCACCACAAGAAACTGCCATCCTTGGGGCCAATTTTCATTATTTCTGCGTGACAGATCAGCTACTTTGCAAGCTTCCTTATATTGCCCAGTGGAGTTATGGTGCTGTGATTTGGAGAGATGATCTACAGGTTTGAGAAAACATTTTACTCTCTTGGTGACCCTTTCCCACTGAGACTGCTAACAAAAGGCTTGAGTGAGAGGGAGGCTCTTCTAAGAGCTGAGCTAATGCTTCTGACCCATTTCCCCCAGGTTAGTAAGTGGCAATCAGGTGTGGTAGCATTAATGCAATGTATAAAAGTCACAGGGTGTTTGCTGAGGAGGAAGTCTCAGGAGCAGGAATTGCAAACTTCTTACACTTCTCAGTGAAGTCATTCAGGCAGCTGTAATCACTACTGCTCTGTGTGGTAGGTGTCGCACGCATGTCCATGTTGTGTTGCTGAACCCCTGAGCTGAAAGTCCTTCCAGCTACTGGAAGGTGCCATTTCAACACTCAAATCAAAGGAGCTGACAGCAGATCTCACCCCTGAGTCCTCAGCAGCAGATTTGTTCTGCAGGGGGCAGCTGGCAGTGCAGAGCTGCTGCTGAAGGCACAAGGTGGGAGGTAAAAGACATCAGCAAGGGAGCCCTCTGGGTGCTATGGAGCTCCAATTGCAAAATGTTCCCAGCAGGATGGCGAGAGAGAGACCTACCAGAAGCCTGAACCAGCAGAGCAGAGCAGAGCATCAGTTTCAATAATTATACCATCTGAAAGCATCCCAATTAAGCAGAACTACTGTCTCCATTGAGCAGCAGCAACCCTGGCCATGCGTATCATTAGGTTTAAATAGGTTTCTTACTAATTATGCACAGTTGCTGATAAACTGTGTCCTAATTTCTTGGAACGTGCAGAATAAATACAATTGAATTGGACTGCTCCACTGGTTTCATTTTTTGGTAGGGTATTTTTAGTTAATCTTTTAAATTGTAATAACAATGAAAGAAAGAGAGAAAAGTATTGTAAATTGTTTCACAGGATATAATAAAAAAATTTTCTTTAATAGAAATACTTCAAAAGAAGTTTGAATATCTTTGGAGTGCATTCTGTTGCTTTAGTTAGATTTATTATCATTCTCATGGCCTATTTGCTCTGTGTCCATAAAAAAACCAAAACACCCTTTCGCAGGAATAGTTCAAAACAGCTAAAAATTTCTGAATATCAAAAGTAGTGTGAGCAAAAGCAGTGGGAGTATCAAAAGAGTAGTGCGAGTAGTGTAATGTCAAAAAATGATCAAGCTAATAATGCTCTTTGCAGTTTCCCACCTTCCCAGGTGTTACCGAGGTCCCAAATACAACAAGCAGGAGGAACGATGCAGTAAGGAAGAGCACTGGAGCAAATGCAGTATGTATAGGAAATGCTGTAAACAGTATTAAGGTTTTCTCCTGAGTTTAGGATTACATTTCCAAGATTACTTTTCCTGGTGTTTGTTGTTAGTAGTCAAAAGAAGCTGAGGTATCCCTGTGCCATCTCACAGCAGGAGAGGTGTGTTAGTGGCCGGGGCAGCTCTGTGGGGGCTGGTGATGTTCCTCAGTCGCAGGCTTCTTGTTGTCACTATGTAGAGCCTGACTCCCAGGCTGAACTAATCCTTCAGTTCATTTTATAAACATCTTTGCCAAGGGTGGAAGAAGAATAAAGGTGTTTGATACAAAACTTTTAAAAACAGGTACCATCATTTAAGTTTCCAGTTCTTACTTGAGAAGTGTAAGTAAACATTGTGGCTTAACATCCCATATTGGATCTGGCTTGAGATGGAGTTCAGCACTCACAGTGCAGTGCTTTGCATTGTTAGCTAGAAGAGAGCTGATAACACACCAGTGTTTTGGCTACTGCTGAGCAGCGCTGGCACAGCATCAGCACTGTCTCTCCAGTGTTCTGTGCCCCATCAGCAGGCTGGGGGTGTGCAAGGTCTTGGGAGGGGACACAACTAGGACAGCTGACCCAAACTGACCAAAGGGATATTCCATAGCATGTGACGTCTGCTTGGATATAAAAGATAAGAAAAAGAGGAGGAAGGAGGGGACATTCATTATTTACAGCACTTGCCTTCCAGAGCAAACGCTACCCGTGCTGAAGCCCTGTCCTGGGAAGTGGCCGGACATCACTTGCTGATGGGAAGTAGAGAATAAAATCTTTGGTGTTCTTCTCTTTGCTTGTGCATGCACAGCCTTTCACTTTTGCTTTGCTAAACTACTTTATCTCAACAAACAAGTTGCTTCCCATCTTTTTTTCTCTCCCTTGTCCAGCTGAGAAGGGGGGGTGATAGAGTGGCTTGGTGGGCACTTGGCATCCAGCCAGGGTCCACCCACCACAATCCTTCTTGGTGCCTAATGTGGGGTGAGACAACGGCATTATATATCTGTATTGCATGCTATAGTAATAGTAGTCATTGAGCAGCAAGCTCCTGTGCAGGGCACGGAGTTTGTCAGCTGCACTGCTTATCGCTTTATTTTGCTGAGTTTGGGAACATGTTAACACAAACAATGGCTCTGTGCTTTTCCCTGGCATTGATGGCCTTGCTGTGCTGGGGGACCTATCTTGTGGAGACAATGAGGGAATACATCTCCCTCTCCCTACCCAGAACTGATGTGGATACTCTTATTATGCAGGCTCCTGCAGTCCTTGTTCATCCTTACATGATCTGTTTAATACTAATTTGTACTGCCAGCATATTATGGGGTTTGTGGAATCTGGTGTTGTCCTGGTATAAGAGAAAACAAATTTTGAATGAGGTGATGTTGAAATGTACCCTGAAGAGGCCAGTGCCTGGGTGGCAGGGGGTGTGGAAGGATTTGGGCAGGTTCCTAGGGCGGTTATCACCTCCCATAGCCTGGGACTTTACACCTGAACAGGTATTCAACCCTGGCAAACTGGCACATCACCTGATAGAAGGGTGCCTTGCTCAACCCAATGAAAACCGGCAGCTTTTTGCCTTATGCTGGGGCCTGGCCTGTGCCTATCGAGCTGCAGTTCAGTACTCTCAGAGGACTGTACTGGAGGCAGGGACCCAAACTGCATTTGAGGACACCATGGTTGAAACAGGGACTCAAACCACAACTATTGTAACTGTCCCTGCAGTGGAAAAGAAAAGGGGGACAAGGAGAACTACAGGTCCATATTGTCAATTAGAAAGGGAGGAAGAAGAAGCAGAAGAAGAACAAGAAGAAAAAGGAGAGGAAGAAGAAGATGAAAAAGAGGAATCAACAGGAAAGGAAGGGTCTGATCAAGAAGCCAGTTCTTCAACAAATAAATCGGAGAAAGGAGTGAGAGAATTCAAACAGGAAACGGAAGCCAACCGGTCCCTGACCTCATCAGAACTTCGAGACTTGTGGGAAGATTACAGCCGCCAGCCAGGTGAGCGGATTTCTGCCTGGCTGCTTCGATGCTGGGATTACGGGGCTGACAGTCAGCTACTGGAAGGTAAAGAAGCCCAACAGCTGGGATCCCTTGCTAGAGATCAGGGAATTGAAAGAGGAATTGGAAAAGAGGCAGCAATTCACAGTCTCTGGAGACGGCTCCTCTCAAGTGTGAGGGCAAGATATCCATTTAAGGAAGATCTTGTGAGCTCCCCAGGAAAGTGGACCACTGCAGATGAAGGTATCCAGTATCTGAGAGAATTAGCCGTTGTGGAAGTCATCTATAGTAACTTAAAAAATGATAGTGTCTCTAAAGATCCAGAGGATGTCCCCTGCACAATGGCCATGTGGAGAAAGGTGATTCAAAGTGCCCCTGCTTCTTACTCTAACAGCTTGGCAGCGATATATTACCCAGAAATGGATACACCAACTGTAGAGAGAGCATCTCTCTGGCTCAAAAACTTAGAAGAAACCCTCTGTACCTCCTCATCCCTACAGACCAGCACCTCAGCTGTCAAGGGCAGCCCAAGAAACCAGTCTTCTCCTGCCCTGATCAGAGGGAAAGAGAATCCCAGACAGATGACACGTGGTGCACTCTGGTTCTTTCTGTGTGACCAGGGGGAAGATATGAGGAAGTGGGATGGTGAGCCCACCTTTAAGCTGGAAGCCCGTGTACGTGAACTGAAAGAGAAGAGTGCTGTTGAGAAGGGACCACCCAAGAAGGCGGTCAGTGTAGTTTCTGTAGACACACAAAGGCAATCAGCGATCTCCCAGATATAGAAGAACTGAAATTACCTCTCTTGATCCTGGTGGGGGGACTCCTGGTCTGGCACTGCAAGGGTCAGACAGCGAATACTCTGACCAGGAGCAGGAATAGAGGGTCCCCACCTTCGGCCAGGAGGAGGAAAGGGATGACTGGGTATACTGGATTTTATGACCTGGCACATCAGACCCGCAGAAATATATAAGGCTTTGGTAGATACTGGTGCAAAATGTATGCTGATGCCATCGGGGTACAGGGACACAGAACCCATTTTGATCTCTAGAGTGACAAGGGAATGCCAGAAATTGTCTGTGTTGGAGGCCTCTGGAAAGACTGAGAGGGTATAACAGGCTCCTGAGGAGTATATTAAGAGCATTGGGTCATAGGCAATGGGTCATGGAAGCATTGGGATACAAATTTAGCAGAAGCCATTTGGCTGGTTAACACCAGAGAATCTGCTAACCGCCCTAGTCCTGCCCAAACAAAATCCCTGCATACTGTGGGAGGAGACAAGGTCCCCTTATTACACATGGGGAAGTTGGTGTGGATTTCTCCTCATATGGGAAAAGGCAAACCCATCCGTGGGATTGTCTTTTCTCGAGGGCCTGGGTATACTTGGTGGGTAATACAGAAGAATGGGGAGACCTGGTGTGTGCCTCAAGGAGATTTAACCTTGGGGGGAAAATAATCTGTGGTGTAAGTTGTATGTTGCAGGAAGTAAAGTAGCAGGAAGGACATGAACTGATGAAGAGCGAATTTTGCAAGGAGCAAGGCGAGTGTGATGACAGCACAGGCTGAGCCGCTGTCGGCGCCCGACGATCAAGTGTGCTGCTTCTCCTGCCCTGAGCACCAATCTTGATGGGATGGAGTCCAAATCGTGGCCTGTTTCTCTACAAAAGGAGGAAGCCCGTGGAATGGGAAAATAATATCTATCTATGAAAGGACTGGGGATAATAGTTAATTAAAATGTATCATTTTGTATGCGGGGGGGGGGGGGTATAAAGATGGTTTAAGGATGTAGTTAAAGGTGTAAGGGTTGGTAAGAAGGGATTTCAATAATGAGAAGTAAATGCAGTGGAATAGTTAGAAGATTAAATTTTGTGGGTTCTGAGTATGACACAAATGGTATGGAATAACCCGTGGAGATTGTATTTGGTCTAGCTGAGATGGAGTTCATTTTCTCCATTGCATTATTAGCTAGAAGGGAGCTGATAACACACCAGTGTTTTGGCTACTGCTGAGCAGCGCTGGCACAGCATCAGCACTGTCTCTCCAATGTTCTGCTCCCCAACAGCAGGCTGGGGGCGTGCGAGGTCTTGGGAGGGGACGCAACTAGGACAGCTGACCCAAACTGACCACAAGGCTATTCCATACCATATGACATCTGCTTGGATATAAAAGAAAAGAAAAGGTGGAGGAAGTGGGGACAGTTGTTATTTACAACATTTGCCTTCTGGAACAACCGCTACCCATCCTGAAGCCCTGCTTCCTGGGAAGTGGCCGGACATCACTTGCTAATGGGAAGTAGAGAAGAGAAACGTTGGTGTTTATTTCTTTTGCTTGTGCATGCACAAACTTTCATTTTGCTTTAGTAAACTGCCTTATCCTAACCTATGAGTTGTTTTCAATCTTTTTTTTCTCTCCCCTGTCCAGCTGAGTAGGGGGTTGATGGAGTGGCTTGGTAGGCATTTGGCATCCAGCCAGGGTCAACCCACCACACATTCTTGAGACGGACTGGTTTCTTTTCTGTCCTCTCCAATACCTTAGTAGTTCAGCTAACCACTTTTAAAGACCTTTCATATTGTGTATCTAGTCATAGTAGATGACTATTACAGATGCTGCAGTAACAAAGGGTGTGAAATTAATCCTGTTTTGGTGGATGGACACATTGTAGAGGTCAAAATTCCTGTCAGTTGTTGGGGTGCAAATCTAACCTATATCCATATTTTAAGAAACTAGTGAAGTAGGGAGAAAAAAAAGTGTCTGAAAGGGCAGAATTCCTTGCAGTACAGTAATTTGAGTTTATATGTGACTGTGCTGTAAGCACCATGTGCCTGTGCACTGAGTCTGCCCCCGTTAAAAAAAGTTTAAAGACAGTTCTTCCACTTACTTATCAAATGTAGTCCTATGCACAGTGACAGCAATGTTAATTTTTAAGCTGCTTTAAGTTGTTTTTTTTTTATTTTCAATAGCTTATCTTAATAACTCAGCCTTCCTCTATGGCTGTCAGCCGAGACTGAGGGCTGGAAGAGGCTCCATGGGATCTGCAGAAGATATAGGCAGTGGGTGAGTTCATGCTGGTGGTACATCAGCTGTCCACACAGACACTGGCTGAACTGGGTCTGAACTTCTGCTTGTGCTTCTTGCTTTGGGAAAAGGATCCTGATGCAAAGAAAATGGAGTTGTCTCTTGTATTTGGCTTGCTGACAAGTCAAGTAAGGCCCTAAAAGGTTAACATATCCTGGACTCATAGCTCAGCATTGTAAAATAAAACCAACGAAACAAAACCCCCAAAAGACAAAAAGAAGTCAAACAAAATAAAACACCTCAAAAAAAACCTTAAAATAAGCTTGGATACATTAAGTGAATGTTATAAAACTTAGATAAGACAGACTTAGTTATAAAACTGTATATATATATACAGACTAAGTTATAAAACTTAGATAATACAGACTCACCTTTATGCTCTCACCTTGTGGAAGAATTAATGCAATTTAAATGGCTGTTGTCCCCTCAGTGCTTTACATCCTGAACTCCCTCATCATACAATACAATTTGCTAGTTCAATTTTTTTTTTCAAAATAAATCAGACTAGGGGGAAAAAAAGGGTTTTAGTGATAAGGATTAGAAATACAAGTGAACTGTGCATAAATGATTTACCTGCATACAGAAAGGAATGTTTTGCAATGTTAATTAAAAGATATACATCAGGGGACTTTTCTTTTTGCCATCCTCCTCTCTCCTTGAGATTTGCGTGTTTGCATCTGAAATAAAATGCTCTGTTCTCATAATAGCTTCTCCAGTCTTATAACTTTAGGAACAGACAATTTACCAAGAGCCCTATCAGTAAAAGATGAATTGTTAGATTCATGTTCCACACAGCAATTTTATTCAACAACTAAAAGATTAAGGACAATTCTTTCAGGAAAGTCCCCTGAGTCTGAATGCGTTAGTTTGTACATGTCTCTGGAGGACACTGGAAGTAGGAAAAAAAAGAATGTAACATCTTAAACTTTAATCAAGTTTAATCTATGGTCACAGTTACTTTAAAACTTTGATCGTGTTCATATAATTTTGGTAGTGTCACCGTAGAAGAGAAATATGATTGTTGGAATGTCCTGATTTTGCATTTCCATGCTTTATCAGGATTTTATTTATTTTATGTTTTTTATCAGTTTTTTATCTTCTGACTCTATTCTGCTTGGAGTGGAGACAACTTGAAGAAGACAAAAGTAATATTTTTAAATTAAAATTACTGATACTACTCTCAACCTTTGTTATCCACATTAACATTTTCTTTTTCCTGGGAATGTAGAAAAAATTGTGAGAGCTCCTTTATGTTGAGCCCTTAGAATCAACACAAAGGAAACCTTAAAAAAGGTAGAGAGAGACTTGTAAAGAGTGGAAATAAGGTTACAATACCAAAGTAAACAGCTGCATTTTGTTATCACAGATAATCCTTCTTGAGCCATAATAGATTTAAAGGAATTCTGTCCAAATAGCTCCAAGGGAAATAGAGCATCGGATTTCCCTAAATGTTAAATGCAAGTTATGTGACACTCCTGCTGGCTTTGACGAAAGGAACTGAGGCTGTTTTGTGCTGGGGCAACAGTGACATTTTGCAAAGCCAGAACTGTGTCATGCTGCATGAGAGAATACTGAAGGATTGTTAGAACTGTGTTTCCAAGCTATCCTATCGTCTGTAGTTGCTATTTTGTGGAAGGCACCACTGGCCAGAAGGTAGCACTCATGACCATAGAGATTTCAAGGGAAGCCAAAGAATCTTCTCTGTGCCAGTCAGAGGCCAAGGGTTGTTTTGTTGTGACTGACAGAGCAGAAACGGGTAAAATTATATTAGACCACAATTCACTGTCAAGCCATAACTAAGCAAAGTTCCTAAAAAGCACAAATATTAACTTTCAGGAGTAAATTGTTAGTATTTTCATAGGTGACTGAGGCAAATGTCAGATGCTTGTATTTTAGGAAATATTTCAGGTGTTCAGTGAAGAGATCTGTTATCACTAATGCTATTAGTGTATAGAAGGTGAAAACAAAAGAACTTCTGGAGGACTAGTTGAAAAGGCCTGGACCAAAGCTCAGAAAAAACAGGTGTATTTTTATTTGTAAAACTGATGCAAATCTTATTTTAATAGTTTCGTCTAACTTAAGGAGGGTTCATTGCCTCATCCTTTCTAATGGACTTTTTAGATCCATTTCCTGCTTGAAGTAAAAACTAGAGCCACAGACTCAGATATGCTGTCAGTGTGGGTGGCTCCTTTGTATGCTGGACCTTCACCTGTGTCTTTTTGGACAACACAGATTCCCTCCAGTGAAAATACAAGTAAGGCATCTCTACTTTGTATCAAGCAGCTTCTGGAGGCTGTTTTGTTTGCAACTTGAAAACACTGGTCAGCAAAGCTTTTTGTCTCTAGGATCTCTGTACTTCTGTGGAAACCACTTGGGACACATCCCCCGGTAGGCAGACAAGGGTCTCACACACACTCTTTTTTTTTGCACTCTTTGTTTTGGGGTGGGGTTAGGGTAGGGTGGTTCAGAGGGGTGTAGTAGACATGATGAGTGCGTGTGTTTCATTTTCTACAGTGTGCTGAATGAACCTTTGAAAGCTTATCTATCTCCTTACCTGTCAGTTGTTTCTGGTAGACAGTCTGTGGCAGTGCATGCAAACTGTGCATTGGCAAATTCTGTACATGCTTGTGGGGTGAGGTGGCAGTAGTATCAACAGAGCCACTTCTCTTTGTCCAGCACTGCTGGAACATGGACAGACTTTAGGGGACAGGGTTGGGTTTCTCATTCCAACTCTCCCCACCCCCCCAGTAATTTTAGGTAAACTGGGATGATCAAAAAAAATGACCACAGAACAGAGGTAAAAGAAAGGGCAGAAAAGAAAGTACGAAAATTACACCAGGTGTGCAGATGACTGCTTCTATGTAACACAGTGTGGAAAAGGTTGTTATATATGATGGTCTTAAAAGCAAAATTTTGGGAATGATGGGCAAATCAGCCTTGTTTCAGCCCTGGGTAAATCACAAAGCACATGAAGATCAGTGAGAGCCCTCAGCACAGCTTTACACAGGCAAATCATACCCGACCAGCCTGTTCATCTTCTGTGATAAAATGACCACACTTGTCAATATAGAGGGAGCACTGGATCTCACTTACTTCAGCTTTAATAACGTAGATGCAGCTCATATGAACTCTGACAAGGCTTTCAGTGTCGTCTCCCATAATATTCATGCATCTAAATCATGAATCTGAAGTCTGACCAGATGGAAATCTAGATGGGTAAGCAGCTCTTTGGATGGTTGGGCTCAGCAGATCATGGTTAGTGGGTCATACACCTTCTTCCTGGGAGCTGGTAATGAGTGGAATACTGCAGGTCTGTCCTGTGAGCTGTCCTGTGTGACACCATTAGCAGTGACCTGGAGGAAGTGATGAAGAGCCCTTCACCTTATCACGGTTGCCGGTGACGCGGAGCTGGGATGGTAGTGCCAGTCCATAGGCTCGATGCTGCCATCCAGAGGGACCTGGACAGGCCGGCATGGGCATCCGGCAGGAACCTTGTGCAGCTCAGGAAGAAGAGCTGAATTCATGCAGCTCTCCAGAAGTCCACAGGGAAACACTCTCTAATTCTTATTTCTGAGATAAGAGTTGGAGACAAGCTTGTTTGATCCTTGAGGATCATCACCATAAAGAGCTGATAAGCAGAGTAACCCTATTAGCCCCTTAACTGATCCTGACACAAGTTTACTGCTCTGCAAGATGTTTTGTTGGTGTTTTTTCTTGGAAAAAGGTATTCTATGGTGACTTCTATCAAATACAAATGGATGAAAATATAGCACCAGCTTTTCTAAACCTTTTCCTTAGTTGGGGTGCAGGAGAAGGGAATCCCTGGATTACATAATTTATCTGAAGATTCATGTTTTGTTTTTACAGTGCCTCAGGTAAGTTCCCAGCTCCCCACATCTTGTTTCCAATAAATTTTAGACAAATTCAAAACCTGACAGCTATTTTTGGCTGCAGTTTTTTTATTACTATTTTAGCACCTGGATATGAACAGAGCTGTTTGAAACACTCACAGTGATAGGAAGGAGATTAATGCTGAAACACTCCTGAGTTTCTTAAATAAACTTCTGTAGTAATGGGATTTTCTGAGCTTAGCCATCCATGCAACTGGAGCAATGTGGAACTTGTTTTGGAGTGGTGTCTTCATTATTGCAATTTGCTTTCTATAGATCCTGTAACTCAGGAAACAGGAGATTTGCAGTGAAGACACCATATTTATCAAAAAGAAGGTCAAAATTTCTGATGAAAAGGATGAGAGAAAACAGAATTGTGCCACGTTGTCCTCTGTGCAAGGTGTAGACTCCCAGTCTGGAATGGCTGTGTTTGCAGCTGATGTGATGCCTGGAGGTGTGTGGCTTGACACAGCAGCAGTACCACACCTACCCAAACTATAGTGATGTTATAGGCTCTGGGGAGGAATTAAATTCTTCTAACAGAGCTGAACCTGATTCAGGAGTCATCTATGGGATATCATCTGCTTCAGTGCACAGCCTTCATGTCCTGGGACCTGGACATGAAAGACTCCAGCACTGGCCGTGTATGCCCACTTTTGTATGCCAAGGTGTGTCTGAGAAACTGGGGAGGGGATCCCACAAAACGTAAGGTTTACTTATGAACACAGTCAAGTTTTGGACTATTTCAGGAAATAGTCCTCTGCAGCAGATTGTTGCTGGACATGAAGTCTCACTTTTGACTCAGGATGCCAGAGGAGAGGTACAAGTGTCTGGAAAGTTATGGAGCAGGAGAAGGGCACTTTCATCGTGTTGCAAAAATAGCAGCTGTGAGCCTTGTGGAGGGTTGGCATGAGCCAAGGATGGAACAAGCAAGTCCCTGTCCCTGTATTTGCCCTGGAAGGTCATGGGGCAGTGTGCTCCAGAGGGCCAGGGAGGCATGTCCAGCCCCAGAAAACATGCAAACCATCAATGGGTGTTTTTCTTGATCGTGGTAGTGTTCCTGTGAAGCCACAGGTTACCAGTTTGATGCAATTTATCTGCTTTATACTATTAGAGAATTGTTTTTGTAACTTCTGAATTTATTTAGCCCAAAGCAAGACCAACCAGTTCTCTGGAATCCTACTGTAAGAATCAAGAGTGAAGATGAACATAAATAAACCCAAGGTACTGCCACGGAAGACTGGGAATTGGGACTAAACTATCATTCACATGCATAAGCACAATTCCTACTGATTTCATATCTCACATCTCTGACTATCTTCATTCACAGTGTCTTATCACCACATCCTTGCTGTCCTTCCCATCTTCTGTGCCCAATTCTGCTGTCAAATAAACTACTAAAGCTTTTACCAAAGCAAATTGGAATTTCAAATATGTTTTACAACGTATGTCATGTTTTCACAAGCTTCAGTACAACTAGGGGTTCATTTTGTTGTATTAGCAGGTCTAGATTTTTTGCATGATGCAAATGTTGCCAGGCTTTTATGAGACTGGACACATTAAATTGCTCCTTATGTTTCTCTCTGCCATCGCAAAATGTCTTGCTCACAGTACCTGGGTAAGTGCAGATTTGCCAATCATACAATGGAGAAAGTATAAGAAATTGGTTAAATATACCAACAAGGAAAACAAATTGGTGCCTTCAAATTGGAATGGCTAGTTAAACTGTTAAAAATACTAATATAACAAGAGGTAACACTTTTTAACTGTGAGTATTTACAAGAGGACAGAAGCAAAGACTGAAGGCAAGGCAGAGAAATACCTTGAGATACTCATATCAAAAATCTGGTCTTTGCTCCTGTGTTCTGCTACCCACTAGAGCAAACATCTGTTTGCATTAACCTGCCTTACAACACCTCTCCACTTATTGCTGTGTTGTGATCCAAGACCTAAAATTCCATCATGAAAGACCAGACACTGCTCTCAGGCAGTCTCACTCTTTTTCCCACGGTGCTGTCCAAGGGATGACAGCCACCCCTCTGCTGAGTTCTTACTCTGCAGTTTGCAGCTCAAGAATAGATCTCTGCTCAAAGCAGACTTGCCTCCAGTCCGTACTGGGCCCATGGAAGTCCCCATTCACACCTAAAGTTAGGAGAGAGTCTGAAGACTCACAAAAGAAAAGCTTTTGGCTGCCCCCAGTCCCTTCCCATGGGGCCACCCACACTCTCCCTTGCAGGAGCCAGATGAGTAAGTGTAGATGAGGAGCAGTGAGTACAAGTCCTATTACACATCTGCTTGTCAGTTCCCCAGCAGGCCTGGTGTTTCTTTTGCAGATGATGAGCTGATCCTTTCAGCAGGAGAGCAAAGAAATGGCAGTAGTAGCTAGGGCTGCGGCACTAGGATTGTGTTGCCTCCCCAGTTGTGCAGGAGGGAGATCTACGAGGGTTATGTCTTGCTCAGCCTTAGGAAAGATATGAAATAAAAGAGACAGCTAGCAGCTAGTGGCAGAGAAAGAGAAGAAAGGAAGATTTTAAAAAAAGATCTCTACAAGTGGAAAGTTGTAGAGGGATGGTGCAGCAGGGCTGTCAGAGCAAACCCTGTTAGTTTCAGCCTTTGTCCAAAACCCTGTGGTACACATCTCTGCCACACTAGAGAAACGCCTTCATATGGGCTAATGAGCCGTCCTTATATCCTTTAATTTCAACAGAGAAGCACCCTCAGAATGGTGAGAGGCTCCAGCTGTACTACAGTGCATGCAGCCCTGAGGATTATCCTTCCCTTTTTCCTTGGAGTTTATCTCTATCTTGATTTAGAAAGGCATCGTAGAGCTCCAGAGAGTATACTGTGTGTTTGGGGGAGCTCACTTGGCTCTTCTCCAGGCTCTCAAGCTCCAGAGGTTGGTATCTACTGCCACTACAATCCCTCCCTGCAGTTCAGCTGCCTTAGTGAACCACAGCTTTTGTCTACCCTTTCTTCATACGGATGCAGAAGCTGTGGAGTGAGGCATCAGCACGAGAAAAAATCATTTGAACAGCCTGCCAAAGCAAATTCCCAGCCTCTTTTCTGTGTTCAGTGCCAGGCACTCTGCAGGTAGAGCACAAGACCCACCAGCCTTCACCCGAGCTGTGAAACCTGAGGCACAAAATAAGAAGGAGAAGGCCAAGAGCTGTAGCACCACTGGGATGCTGGTGCCACATGGGATCTCTGCAACACAGGATAACCACCAGTCCAGATGAGTACATGTGTTCTCAGCTGGGCCCTGCAATTGGTAAGATGTTTAATTACAAGCCAGCTTTCCATGGTGTAGTTTTGGCTACTGTTTTAGACCCTTACATTGTTTGTATAGGGTTTTTTGTCTGAACTAGGTATGATGTATGTTTTGCCTCTCTTAGAAATAAGTAGATCAGCAAACATGCAGTATTCGAAGGGGTGCTTTAATGGAATGTGGACAGGCTGACATTTGAACAACCTGTTGGATATTGATGTTATTGGTCCAACCCTGCTCAAGTAGCTTCTCACACACCTCTAACTCTTCCTCTGCAAAATGCTAGGAAAATAAAATTTAAGGAATAGCAGCAGTGTTACAACAAATGAAATCCACTATTTTTAGAAGAGTTGATAAATGCCAATATTTGTTTTTAAAGATTAGCAACTTGTTACTGGGAAATTTCTATGTGGTCTGCAAAAATATGTTTATCACCTCACCTCTATGTAAAAGTGAAAGCTGAAGGACACAGGAGACATCCATGTGTTCAGGGTGGCATAACAAGCTGAATGGAAGCTGTGGATGGGCAAGCTGGGAACTTGTAGCACACTCAGAGAAGGGAAGAGCAGAAGGTGACATGTTTTGGCAGGCATATGTATTTTTAAATTGGGCTGTTGTTACTTTTCCCCTTTATCTAAAGGTTTGGCTAAGTATTTTATTTCTGTTTTTATTTATACTGTTTAGCAATCAGGACGCTTACGGAAAGGGTTGGCCAGCAGCCCCAGGGAGTGGTGCCCTGTCCCTCTGTCTGGGGACAGTTTCTCCATGAACACTGCCCACCCTTCCCTTTACAGGCAACCATCACCTGTCCTCCTTGTGTGGCAGTGGCCAGGCTCTCCTGTAGGGAATGATGCTGCAGCACCAGGAGAAACCACACTCTGCTGGGCTCCAGTCTTTGGTTATTTGTCATCTTGCCTGAAGCCTGAGCTGCCAGTCCCTACTTGGACACCTCCGTAGCTGCGCTATTGTTTCTGCTCCTATGAAGGTTTTTATTTGCCTTGTTCATATTCTTGGGGAAGTGGATAAATTAAAATAGATTCTGCAAACTCCATGGGTAACATACAGCTTCAGTGACACGGCCTGAAGCTTTTATTGGCAACTGTTATATCTAACTGCAGATTCTTTTTTTGTACATAGTTCTTTCCCTCTAGGTTACGGAGAGGTTATTGCTGAGGCAATACTTTTCTCATATACCTGTTTATGTTTTTATTCTTTCAGTTTACAGGAGAATAAAAATCATTGTCCCAAAAGGGTGTTCAAAGCCAGGTGCCCAGCTTGAAAGTGTGATGCAATTTTGGTATAGGGAGGGTGTGAAGCAGGAATTGCTGGATGAAATTTCCCTATTTGCACTGTGCAGAATGCATAGCCTGAGGGATTTCCCTGACATTACTTTTAATCAGTGGCATTTTTTCAATACCCTGCTTTCTGCATTAGCAGCACATGGACAGGTGTTTGGGTTTGACCATGACTGCAAACAATGACTACTAGGCTCATGCTTAGAGGGGATGAAAAAGAGCCTGACTCCTGCTTCTGTGGCAGCTTGCTTCATGTCTCTGACTACACTGGGGGCCCTGCCAACAGTAGGCAAGAAAAAGGCACTGTCAGTTCAGAGAATCATAGAATCATAGAATCAACTGTGTTGGACAAGATCTCTGAGATCATCAAGTCCAACCCTTGATCCAACACCGCTGTGGTTACTAGACTATGGCACTCAGTGCCACCTCCAGTCACATTCTAAAAACCTCCAGGGACAGTGAATCCACCACCTCCCTGGGCAACCCATTTCAGTGTCTGATTACTCTTTCTGTAAAAAATTTCTTCCTAATATCCAACCTAAACCTCCCCTGGCATAGCTCAAGACCATGCCCTCTTGTCCTGCTGCTGATTGCCTGAGAGAAGAGACTGACGCCCACCTGGCTACAGCCTCCTTTCAGGTAGTTGCAGAGAGTGATGAGGTGTCACCTGAGCCTCCTCTTCTCCAGGACTAAACAACCCCAGCTCCCTCAGCCTCTCCTCACAGGGCTTGTGCTCCAGTCCCTTCACCAGCCTCCTTGGTCTTCTCTGGACCTGCTCCAGCACCTCAATATCCTTCCTGAACTGAGGGGCCCAGAACTGGACACAGCACTCCAGCTGTGGCCTCACCAGCGCTGAGTACAGGGGAAGGATCACTTCCCTGCTCCTGCTGGCCACACTGTTCCTGATCCAGGCCAGGATGCCATTGGCCTTCTTGGCCACCTGGGCACACTGCTGGCTCATGTTCAGCCTCCTGTCAATCCAAACTCCCTGGTCCCTTTCCACCTGGCTGCTCTCCATCCACTCTGTGCCCAGCCTGTAGCGCTGCAGGGGTTGTTGTGGCCAAAGTGCAGGACCCGGCACTCAGCCTTGTTGAACCTCATCCCACTGGAATCAGACCATCTCTCCAGTCTGTCCAGATCTCTCTGCAGAGCCCTCCTGCCTTCTAACACTCCCCCCCAGCTTGGTGTCATCTGCAAATTTGCTGATGGTGGACTCAATCCCCTCATCTAAACCATCAATAAAGATATTAAGCAGAACTGGGCCCAACACTGATCCCTGGGGGACACCACTACTGGCTGGACACCAACTGGATTCCGCACTGTTCATCACCATTCTCTGGGCCCGGCCCTCCAGCCAGTTCCTAACCCAGCAGAGAGTGCCCCTGTCCAAGCCATGGGCTACCAGCTTTTCCAGGACTATGCTGTGGGAGATGGTGTCAAAGGCTTCACTGAAGTCCAGATAGACACACCCACAGCCTTCCCCTCATCCACCAGGCAGGTCACCTGGTCATAAAAGGAGAACAGGCTGGTCAAACAGGACCTGCCACTCCTAAACCCATGCTGGCTGGCTCTGATCCCTTGTCTATCCTGTAACTGCCATGTGATTGCACTCAGGATGATCTGCTCCATAACCTTGCCAGGCACTGAGCTCAGGTTGACCAGCCTGTGGTTTCCCAGGTCCTCCCTGCAGCTCTTTTTTTTGGGTTGGAGTGACATTTGCCAACTTCCAGTCATCTAGGATCTCCCCAGTGAGCCAGGACTGTTGGTAAATGATGGAGAGCAGCTTGGAAAGCTCTTCTGACAGCTCCCTCAGCCTCTCCTCACAGGGCTTGTGCTCCAGTCCCTTCACCAGCCTCCTTGGTCTTCTCTGGACCTGCTCCAGCACCTCAATATCCTTCCTGAACTGAGGGGCCCAGAACTGGACACAGCACTCCAGCTGTGGCCTCACCAGCGCTGAGTACAGGGGAAGGATCACTTCCCTGCTCCTGCTGGCCACACTGTTCTTGATGCAGGCCAGGATGCCATTGGCCTTCTTGGCCACCTGGGCACACTGCTGGCTCATGTTCAGCTTCCTGTCAATCAGCACCCCCAGGTCCCTTTCTGCCTGGCTGCTCTCCAGCCACTCTGTCCCCAGCCTGTAGCGCTGCAGGGGTTGTTGTGGCCAAAGTGCAGGACCCGGCACTTGGCCTTGTTGAACTTCATCCCACTGGAATCAGACCATCTCTCCAGTCTGTCCAGATGCCTCTGCAGAGCTCTCCTGCCCTCCAACACTCCCCTCCAGCTTGGTGTCATCTGCAAATTTGCTGATGATGGACTCAATCCCCTCATCTAAACCATCAATAAAGATATTAAGCAGAACTGGGCCCAACACTGATCCCTGGGGGACACCACTACTGACTGGACACCAACTGGATTCCGCACTGTTCATCACCATTGTCTGGGCCTGGCCCTCCAACCAGTTCCTGACCCAGCACAGAGTGCCCCTGTCCAAGCCATGAGCTGCAGCTTTTCCAGGAGTATGCTGTGGGAGACGGTGTCAAAGGCTTCACTGAAGTCCAGATAGACACATCCACAGCCTTCCCCTCATCCACCAGGCAGGTCACCTGGTCATAAAAGGAGAACAGGCTGGTCAAACAGGACCTGCCCCTCCTAAACCCGTGCTGGCTGGCTCTGATCCCTTGTCCATCCTGTAGGTGCTGTGTGATTGCACTCAGGATGATCTGCTCCATAAATCTGCCAGGCACTGAGGTCAGGCTGACAGGCCTGTAGTTTCCCAGGTCCTCCCTGCAGCTCTTTTTTTTGGGTTGGAGTGACATTTGCCAACTTCCAATCATCTGGGACCTCCCCAGTGAGCCAGGACTGTTGGTAAATGATGGAGAGCGGCTTGGAAAGCTCTTCTGACAGCTCCCTCATCACCCTAGGATGGATCCATCTGCTCCCATACACTTGTGAGGATCCAAGTGGCTCAGCAGGGCGCTGACTGTTTCCTCCTGGATTACAGGGGTGCTATTCAGCTTCCTGTCTCTGTCTACCAGCTCCAGGGACCAATTGTCCCGAGGACAACCTGTCTTACTGTTGAAAACAGGGGCAAGGAAGGAGTTAAGTACCTACCAGCCTTTTCCTCATCTTTGGTGACTATGTTCCCTGCCATGTCCAACAAAGAATGGAGGTTTTCCTTTCCCCTCCTTTTGCTATTGATGTATTTGTAGAAGGACTTCTTGTTATCCTTAACAGAAGTGGCAAGATTGAGTTCAAATTATGCCTTTGTCTTTCTAATTTTCTTCCTACATGACCTAACTATATTACTAGACTCCACACGAGTAGCCAGACCTTTTTTCCATAGTCAGTAAGCTCTCTTTTTCCCCCTAATTTCCTTCAAAATCTCCCTGTTCAACCAGGCTGCCCATCTTCCCCACCAGCTCGCCTTTCAGCAGACTGGGACAGCCTGCTCCTGTGCATTCAAGACTTGCTTCTTGAAGCATGTCCATCCCTCCTGGACCCCTTTGTTTTCAAGGGCTGTTTCCCAAGGTACCCTCTGAACCAGACTTCTGAGTAGGCCAAAACCTGCCCTGCAGAAGTCCAGGGTAGGAGTTTTATTGATGGTCCTCTTTGCATCCCTGAGTAAAAGGTATATATGTGTCCCAGTTTTTATATGGTAGAGTGATGTAAAGAAGACCTTTGCCTGGAGAACTACATTTCCCAGAGTAGTTATGAACTTGGGGATTTAGTTTTGCAGGATGCTCAGACCAGAGCTGTGGATGTCGGAGCTGGGATCACACCTGCTACCAACCAAGCAGCACAAGTATCCACTCATATTTAAAGCTGCTTTACTTTATCAAAAGTCTTCAAAAAATGCTGCCAAGTGTCTCTCAGTTGTGCCAAAGCTGCCAGTACCTTCACTGTGCCCAGTTACCTGGTCCACCTTGCACATCCTCATTGGACTTGATGGTCTTAAGGGTCTTTTCCAGCCTCAATGATTTTATGATCCTTATTTTGCTCCTCAGTTTGCTGAGCCCTGGCATCCTTATGACCTTGGGTACTTAACACCTTTGGACTCTTGGTGAAGGGGGTCTCTCCTTGAAGGGGAGCAGCTCTGATGATGGGGTTGCAGATTTGTGTGTGTGTATGCACACACAGGCATCAGCCCCTCAAGGACGAAACCTTGAGCCCTGATGACCTGACAGTGTCCGGCACCTCAGCCAGACTTGCAGATCCCATAGAGACTCCAGCTACCAGACTCCCACCTCCCTTTCCTCTCTGTCCTTCCTACCCTTCTCTCACTTCAGGGAATGTTTTAGGCATTTTGGTGTCACCTGAAGAAGCTCTGCTTGTGGAAGGGTTTAAGTGACACCCTTGTGTTCCAAGGAAAGAGAGAGGTCGAGGCAGGAGGGAAACAAAGTCCTCAAGGGTGGTATGTCAGATGCTTTTCTAGAAATGCAAATCACAGTACTACATAACACCAATGTTCTAGGTGTGATAAAATAAACTGACTAACCTATTCATCTATTCTCTGACTGGTTTGGACTGGCCTTATTTTCTCTTTGTCTGCAGCTCTCTGAATACTATTTAATTTCCTCTTCCATTGAGACACCACACTTCGAAATGTGAGTGTTGTTACCATGCTCTGCCTGATTAGTTATAATCATCCTTGTTGAGGGAGGTTGAATTCAGAAAAATCCAGTAAAAACTGATTATTTCCCCCCTCCCTCACCATTAGCCTTGCCTGTCAGGCTGGTTTTTGTTGTTATGGTGCCAACCACAGCTGGTAAAATTTCCACAGCTCAAAGGCCATCAGTAGGGACAGACAGCATGGAAAACATTTGGCAGTGTGTGAAGGAGGATGGAATCAGGGATGGGCACCACCCTCCAGCTGGAGGCAGCCAGTAGAGACCTTAGACTGAAGCTTAGTTTGTGGTGCACTCCTTCCAGAGGGGGTGTTGTGGCATTTTATTTACAATTCCTCAAGGGTTACACTGCCCACCTGTGGGAAGACATGTCACCAGAGATTTTAGGAGCCTCTGGAGAAAGCAGATCCTTGTTTTGCTCTGCAGGAGGAGAGCTACCACCAATACTCTGCAGTGGCACAGCCTGCTCCACCTGCTTCAGCTATCACTGCCCCAGCTGGGTGTTCTTACAGCTGTTACTTTCTTGAGGAATTTATTTGCACTCATATATTCCTTGCTTGATTTCTTGATTGTTGCCTGTCCTGAAAATACCTTTTGCAGAGGTTAACACCCTGGGCTTAATGGGCCCTTTCCCACATCTAAGCAACCCATCCTGCACATGAGGAAGGAGCCCATACCAGGCTGGCACTGAGCTGCTGACCCCACGGGCAGGCCCACCATGAATTTGTTGCCTTGGATCTCACTGTGAAACCAGGCTGATAGCCAAACTACTGAAATATGTTTTCTTGCAGAAACAGCACGGTGTCTGATACGTAACTGCACCCTTTGGCCTTCCATGTGTGATGTGTAACTGTGCCCTGGCTTGACCCGAGAGATGATCCAGCTCGAGGTGGATCTAGCGCTGCTCTTTAGGAAGGCATGTTGAAGCCAGTGCCCCCCACTTTATGCTCTCAGGCACATGGTGTGATTCTTTGGGCTGTCCTGTGCAGGGCCAGGATTTGGACTTGACCCTTGTGGGTCCCCTCTAGCTCAGGATATTCTATGATTCACTTCTGAGGCTTTGGACACTTAAGAAGCATTGGACTTGTAGGGTAAGGCAGCAGCAGCTCTGCTGGCTGTGCATGGCAATGATATGCATGTAAAGCACAGGTCTCATTATAAGGGCTTTTCCTGGGATTCAAGAAAGCTTTATAAGTGAACCACAGAGAAAAGAGGCTATAATTTTTCAGACCTCACTGTATATAAAGATGGTATTTACCCAGAGAAGCACTGTTTCCACAGCATACAGACATCTGGAATATGCTGTTAGATTAATTCCTTGTAGCTGAAAATTACCATTACTATTCAATTGCACACAGACATCTTAAATTATTAATGGAATTCCTGCCTGAGGGTAAACATTGTAGATTCACATTCTGAGATTTTTTAAGAGCTCTTTGATTGCTTGCAACTAGGGCTGTTAAATACAGTTATTTGCTTTATACATCTTAAATGGATCAATATCAACTGAAGAAATATCAGGGGGATAGAGAGTGAGAGTAAAGGAGGAGCAAAGCTACTGCCAGTATCCCTCCCATCTTAGGGGATTTCTAAATCTGACTGAGGTTTTGTCCTTTAAGTTCTATGGAATAGTTTGGGAACCGGTCCCAGGCCTGCACACACCACTGCCCTTGCAGTCATGGATGTCCCACGGGCTGTTTACTGGGGCACCAAAAGTTTGCAGACTATACAGAGGGAAGGAGATGTCCATGCATCCACACACGGCCCTTCCAGCAGGGATGCTGTTCTGGGCAGTCCCACAAGCTCCTGGTGACCCAGAGGACTCATCTTTGCACTTCCCTCTCCATATGGAAAGCTATATTTCACTCTTGGATCTGAATGGCTTCTTTCTAGAAAGACACATCACTGGAGATGGCCCATGGGACTTCAGTCTGCTCTTTGCCTTTGTGCTACACCTTGATTGGGCACCTCTGTCCACTGCTGTTCTTTCTACTCTTGCCCCTCATCGGCTTCTTAAAGCTGGCTGCCCCTTTTCCAGGGTCAAAGTGAGGCTGAGGTGAAAGAGGCTGCTTTGCCTTCTTTCCAGGTTCCTGTTCATGATATTCCTCCTTTTGCAGCTGTCTTGGGGTAAGGTTTCAGAAGACGGTGTGAGCCAATGTAACAGCTCTCTGCTGCCAAAAGGGGGTGGTCCCCCTCCAGCCCCCGGCCAAAGTTCCTGCAACCACCTCTTCTACAGATGCCATGCACGGGATTCCTTTCTGAGCAAAAGCAGAGGCCAGGTTTTGCTGTTTTTATAGGTAAATGGGCACAGGAGCGGGTCTAAGAAGGTTATAGCCATGCGAGGGAGGTGGTGGGATAGTGTGGCCAGCAGCAGCTGAAGTGGGACTGGCTCCCTTTTCTCAGCTGTGGGCAGCTCTTGCAGGCTCAGCTTTCTGCAAGTGCTTCCCAGTTGCCACTGCTCTCCACTTAGAAGTGAAGAGCCTTCGGGGTGGCAGACACATGCTGTGTGCTGTGCCTGGGTGCCGGGTGCCCATGCTCACAGGAGAAATTCAAGGGGGAATTTCAAGCCCTCCCTTTTGGCAAGAGGGTGCTATTTGCTATTAAAAACTCAGTCTTGCTAAAAGAAGAATGCTTCTCCAGATAAAACAGACACATAAGCAGAGTAGTGCAGCTTTCAAAAGTAATCTCATGCTCAGACTCTGAAGTATGTTTCATTTTAATTCTTGTAAGAAAGATAACTTCCTCTTCAGGGATCCTATCAAAAAGAGAGACCAACCCAGCTATTTTCTTTTTAATCTGGGCTAAACCTATGCAGGCACTGACATATCCTTTCCGATATGAAGAGTCATCCTCACTGAATTAACTCATACAATTTCTATCTATTCCCTTCAATCTATACCTTTCCTCATGCAACTCTGCTGCCATCTGACTTCCCAATAACGTCAGAAAACTTCACTGAAGTGAGAAAGGTGATGATTTAGTATACTCTGTAAAGAAAAGAGAAAGTATTCTTCTAATACTGTGGAGAGAACTGTTGTTATGGTGGATGCCTCATTTACCACAAACAATATCTTAATACAAGCCTGTTTCACAACATGTTAAACTTAAATCAAGCGTATAATTATTAAGACTGATGTAACACACCTAGAATCACAGCACAGTAATTAGTCTTCACAGTGCCACTTGTTCAGGGCATTTCAAAATGAATGGTGGCATTTAGAGATGTCATACAGTATGTTCACTATTCCCAAACAGTAAATCAGATCATTTCATTCATCCTAATGTCAGCAAACATGTGGTCTGCTATAATACACACAAATGTATTTAGGATTTGAAACTGAGAATGAATTGATAAGATTTTTGAGTCTGGAGAGATTGGATGGAGTCTCAGTGTTAGAGTTTGAACCAGATATTTAAGTGGATTCTGTGACACTTTGCAGAGTGGTCCACACACAGCGAACAAATATAGTGTAAGGCTCAGAGGTAAACAAACAAAAATTGAAACCCCAAAGAGCAACAATGTTGCTTTTCGTGGAATAACCTCTTAAAAAAACTTTTAGGAGGCAAAATATCACAGTGGTATATCATGATCATTCCAAATTACACAAGAAACAAAAGCGCAGGAGATACTGATACTAGAACATATTTTTGAAGACTGAAAACTCAAATCTGACCCCTGAAGACAAATTTAGCTAGACTTGACATTCAGGCCCAGAAGGCTATGCCAAGTCATTTAAGAGTCTGGGACTTCATTTTTGGGCAGCTGTTTCTACATTACAAATGCACAAATGCCATTCAAACTTGACCTAGAAAGAATTACATGACACTAATATCGTAACATGAACCCACCTTCAGGAGATGTTGCACAGTTCTGATTTTGTCTAATGCACTGAACTTGTAAAGCTGAGGTTCAGAAGTGATGGCACAGTAATTTCTAACATAAGGCAGGAAAATCCATAGCTGTGATATTTTAGCCATCTATAAGGGCTTCAAAAATAACTACCAAAAATCCCCCAAACCAAAGGAAAGTGCTTGAGTGCTTTGAATGTATTACAGCCCATAGTGTGAATATCAAGGTCAGCAAGGTCAAGCTATTGTCCATCATCAAATCAGAGCTATTGCAAACACTTTTCATTTGTGTACATGGTCCAAATCCTTCAGCAGTATAAATCAACTGGATTAGAGTCAAGGAGGTAACAAATGATTTGCTTAAATCACAGACCCCTCCCTGGCAAGTCACTCTCCGTCAGAGATGTTTGCAAAGGCCATGGACTGGGTGCCAGGACCTCTTTGCTAATCAAAGCCAGAGCAGAGGGTGAACAGAACTTGTGGATGAAGGCACCACACATTCAGATTCAGGCATTGA
Organism: Myiozetetes cayanensis; assembly: GCF_022539395.1. Classification (NCBI taxonomy): domain Eukaryota; kingdom Metazoa; phylum Chordata; class Aves; order Passeriformes; family Tyrannidae; genus Myiozetetes; species Myiozetetes cayanensis. Next base: position 92,329,537 of record NW_026087742.1, on the reverse strand, counting down.
AGTCTTCCATGTGTGTCAGGACTCCCTTCTCGTGTGTTCTTTTCTTGTTTATTTTTTCATTGAGCATTGAACTTTTCTTCTCAGCTGCAGAAAAGCTGCAGATTTTTGCCAAAGGGGCTGTTAGAGGAAATATTTCTCCTTTGGCTAGCACTTGATGTTGCTAGCTCCTACAGTTGCCAGATGACTTATGACAGCACACACCCCTGTGCTTGACGTCCTCCAACACACATGCTGAACCGTATGCACCGTTAGTTTGTCCAAGGCAGTTTGCTGTTTCTGTAAGGAACATCACCACCTCCTGGCTTACTATGAGATCACTTTATTGCTAGACAAGACCCCAAATGGAAATAAACCAGGTTTATTTGATCAAAGTAAAATGTTAAGGGAGTTTAAAGTGGTATCCGGCTTACAAAAGACTGTACCTGCCACCCATCCTGTGTTTTAGCTGTTCTCTTCTCTCTAGCTGTTGTCCCTGCTTGACACTGCTTAACTTCAAACAAAATATTTTTAGCAAGAAATCCTGTTCTCAACTTTTTAATTCCTGTTTGCACATGGACGTTTTACGGTTGCTCTTGAAGTGCTAACTCATGTTGCTTTACAAACGTAAGTACCTCCATGTTGTCCTGATACCAGTGAAGTATCTTTTAAATGTGAGCTGTTTGAGTGCAGAGTCCTTGATTTCCCAGTTTTTCTTCATTTACCCCATCTCTTGAGAGCCAAGAAATTTGCAACCATCAGCTGACTTCCTAACATTTCACAAATCACACATACAGAAGGAGCCCTCTGGGACAGCACTTTGTCTTCTCAGAGATGATAGGAACCTTTTTAGGAGCTGCACGAAAATTTGCCACTCACACACTGTAAAATGCCCGACTTTTGACACACTTCTATTTGTGCAGTTCATGTGGTGTCCTCAGTGTTCTTGCAGGGGCTGCACATGACTGAGGTATCACAAATGTCTGACCCAGCAGGCCAAGTGCCAGGGTATTCTCTTGCAGAGCATTGGTGTTTAAGTTCTGTGGGAGAAGTGTGCTTTAGGGGGAAGTGGAAAACCTAATACAGTCACCATCACAATGAGCCTCACTGTTTCATTTCAACTTTTTTGTCTCCAGACTGGTCTTGATCATTCTTGGCAATTTTTTCAGATTTCTCCTTCTGAACACAATAATAGGCTAGTGAAGACCTAACTGGTGAGTTGTATTACTCCAGCCCCGACCTTTAAAATTCAGTGCTAACATGGTTTGAGGATGTGAACAAAAAAAATAAAACTATTTTTCATTTAAAGGGATTTTTGTCCCTCTTGCACAGTAATCAGTCCCACTAAAGTAATAAAAATTGAAGAAGCTCCAGATCTCTGTCTTATATTGAGTTCAGAATTAAGTTCTGCAGCCTTAGATTAGGCTGAAGGAGAAGCAACAGGCAAAAAAATCTGAGGAGAGGATGAATTGCTCTATCTGTGCTGTGACAAACACAGAGCTAACAAGTTTCCCTATTCACTTGGTAGCTTCATCCGAGTGGAGAGTAGCACAAGAAATCCCTCATACTTCAAGTATTCCCTCTGGCACTGAGCATGTGGGACCAGGGATGGACCACAGACACAGTTTTCTGGCTCACTGCTGCACACCAGCCAGATCCAGGAGCAAACAGTGTGTGATGTCTGTGGGATGGGGATGCTGTATTTGCTCAGGGCTGGAAAAGTTTGGAGGCCCTGCCTTATGAAGAGCTGGTCTCCATGCCCTGTGCTGAGTGAAGAGCTGGAGGAGCAGGCACATGTCCTATGTGAAGAAGCAAGTGGTCCTTCCTAATTGTCCAGGGGACATATGAGGGAGGTGGGCTTGCAGGAGAGTTCAGTTAATGGGTAATGTCCTTCTCCATATTTCACCCCATCCTGGTGAAATATGGACTGCCCTTGGACTGATGACACTGTGAAGCTGTGGCAGAGATTTCTGAGGAGTCTTCTCCCAGATTCCTGTCTCAACTCTCTCACACGCCTTTCTTGGGCCACTGCTGGAGCGAGGGTTTATGGGCAGAAGAGTGTCAAGACCACCACTGGGTAGGGTTATTTGGGCTAACAGTGTAGGGGTCTTGTCACCCTAGCAGGGATGGCCTCAGCACCTGCATTTCCAATTTTCCCTCTCCCTTGACTTCCCCAGTCCTCCCGCTCTGCTCTGCTCGTGAAGAGGAATTGCCTGACAGGCTGGTGACCCACAAGGTGGTAACTACACAATCCTAGCCTGTGTCAATGAGCTGCTGTCAGCTTTGGGCTTTCATATCTTCTCTAGGTGAGTTTTCTGGATGGCTTTCCATTAAAACATGCAGTTTCTCCCTGTTAAGACAACATGTCTCCTCAGATGTGAAAGCATTCCTCAAATGTTACAGTAAAGGCATGCAGGTGACACATTTACACAGGGTCCACTTTAATTTCAGGAAAGTTATGGAGAAATGCTGGGTTTGTTCCAGGCAGAGGCTACCCTTCCTCTTCCCTGAGGAATGTAATACACTTTATTTGACTGCAAAGAGCACATGGTGAGACTTGCTGTGGTGCTTTCCTGTACAGAACTGGGCAGCCTGGAGTCTCCACGAAGCAGTATGAATGGTCCTCCTCTCTCAGAGGATGAATCTCTTTTTCCTTGCAGACCCAGTGAGCAGGAACCTTCACTTTCTCCACTGCATAACAACATGACAGCACAGCCTGTAGCTCACTGAAGTACAGCTTTCTTAAAGGAGGCTTTGTCCTGCCCAAAGGGAAATGACCAGCTCTCCTCCTACCTGGGTTGCAGTGATGTAATGCCACTTCTCATCTATCCCAGTGAAAGTAACCTTGTACTAAATATTTTTCCAGAGCCCTCTTCATTTGAGAAAGGCTGGTACCATGTAGTTTCCTAATAACTGACAGAGGTTTTAGGTTGTGGGCACTCTGTGGTGCAGACTGACCATCTTCTGAAAGGTCAGTGCAGGCCAGTGGACACAGTGCTGCCCTTCGGTTCTTCCCCTGGGTCCCTTTATGCAAGATCTTTGAAGAAAAAAGGATACAGGAAAGCTTTAGTGGTAGCTTTAGAAGTAGGAATATAAAAGTAGAGATAAATAAGCAGCTGGAAAGAGGATATGGGTGAAGTCTGAGAGAAATTTATGTTGTGACCTACATTATTCAAAATACTTGTAAGTGATGTAGGAAGAAAAGCATCCATCATGAGATGAGAGGGTTTGTTGGTCATAGAGTCTAGAATTTCTTAGGTTGGAAAATACCTCTAAGATTCTTGAGTCCAATCATTAACCCAGCACTGCCAAGTCCACCACTAAACTATGTCCCTAAGTGCCACATCTACAAAACTATCCCAAAACATCTGAACTGCAGCCAGCTGCAAACAGTTGCAGAAGGATCTCATGGTACTGATTAACTGGAAATAAAGGCAGAGATGAAAAGCTGGTGTTATTACATTCACGATAATTCACTCAGGGAAAACAATCTAAACTACATACATATGCATAATGGTGGGCTCTCTATTTCCTCTAACCACATAAGAAAGGTCTGGTAATGCTTTGAGAACATCAGTTCAGTGTTAAGTAGTAAAGAGACTCTTGGTAATCACTAGGAAGGGAAGCACAAAGCAGGGTGCATTATTACACTATGAATTTATGAGGCATCCTCTTTTTGTCTATTACCATCTCATCTCAAAATGTTATCATGGAAATGGAAGAGAGGCACAGGGAATAACTAGAATTTGCTGTATAGACCTACTTCAAAAAAGTACTGAACAGAATATGATTCCTCTGCTTGGGAAATAGATGATTGAGGAGAAATATAATGTAGCACTATAAAATTTTAGGCTGCATAAGAAAATTTATTCCCTGCTTCTCCCAGAACTGGGGGTCACCAAATGAAATGTCAGAGACAGCAAATAAAAAGGAGCACTTTTTCATGAAAATTGAATTTTCACAAAATACTCTCTCTTTTTTTTTTTTAGCTCATAGGCAAAGGATGTTGTAGAAGTCAGAATTATGAACAGGTTCAAAAATAATGAGACAAACTGATAAGGGAAGGCAGTCAAGGGTTATGGAAAACTGGTGTCCAAACACAACACCCTGACTGGGACATTGAGCTGGGCAGGAGCCAGCAGTGAGCCCTGGCAGCAGAGATAGCCAGCAACATCCGGGGCTGCAACAGCAGGAGCACCACCAGGAGCTCGGGACAGGGATTGTCTCCTCTGCCCAGCACTCCTTGTTAGAGCACATCTGGGTACCACCATTTTGGTGCCCCCAAATGCAGAAAGGCACTGATAACCTGTAGTGAGTTCATCCCTGCAATGCTCAGGGTTGGAGCTTGGCCCCATTAGTAAAGACTGGGGCAGAGGGGCTTGTCCAGCCTGGAGCAGGGACGGCTTTGGGGGCACCTCACAGACACCCCAGTGCCTGTAGGGAGGGGATGGAGAGGAGGCAGCCGGGCCCTTCACAGCCCTGCATGGCAGGGCAACAAGGTACAGCAGGAACTGCAACGAGAGGGGTTCACTGTGGATACTGAAACCTTTCCCATGAGGACAGGCAGGGCAGGGGCAGGCAGACAGAGAGGCTGCACAGAGAGGGGCAGGCTCCATCCTGCGGATTACGAGACCTGGCTGGGCAAAACCCTGAGCAACATGGTCTGACCTCACAGCTGGCCCTGCTTGGAGCAGAGGTGCACAAGGGACCTTCTGAAGTCCCTTCCACCCTGAATTTCACAGTGATCCTATCTTCTGATCCTCTAATCCTCTAATCCTAGTTACTTTAGGGTGAAATATGATACCAGAGAATATTGTCCCTGATTTGAACTCAATGCATCTGTTTATTTTTAATGTGTTCTTACAAAGAAATAAATGTAGACAGTTAAAAAAAAAAAGTGAATTTGATGAAAAATGGAGCACAGTTCTGAAGATACCAGAGAACAGTTCCATAAGAAGAAACCCTGAAGCCTGAGAGTGACCTGAGCCTTATGACTATGAATCTGTAAAGGCAGTTGATTCATGTCTACCCTACGGAGCTACTGCAAGGAAGAGAAAGTAGTTTAAGGCATCCACTCTGTCTCGTGCATCCTCAGTTGGTTCCTTTTGCAAGTTCCTATTACACAGCCGATCAATCACTCCTGCCCTGTGGCTGCAGAGGTGTCAATGAAAGCCTTCAGTGCCCTGCACGGTTCTGAATGCACTTGGTGGTGTGCCAGGCAGAAAAAAACAAGCTCAGACTTATGTTCCTAGGCCAAGTTTGTAGGGTTTGTGGCTGGTTCAGCAATATCCATCTCTTTATAAGAAGGACAAACCAGCTCCTCCATCAAGTATTAGCCAGATGCTGGCAAACTGTGTTGTTTTGCTCATGCAATTGGACTCTCTGAGATAGTTCTGTTTTCATGAGTCATTTTAGGATGATGCATATTCAGTTTTACCCTCAGGTAGATTTAGGCACAACCTGCTTTTCACAGGCAAAGAAGAAAACCTTGGTGACATTGGACCTGAAATGTAGACTTAGCTCAGCCATCAGACAATTCTCGAATCACAGAATGGGTAAGGTTGGAAGAGACCACAGTGGGGCATCTGGTCCAACTTCCCTGCTCAAGCGGAGTCATCCTGGAGCATGTGGCACAGGACTGCATCCAGACAGTTCTTGAATATCTCCAGTGAGGGAGACTCCACAGTCTCTCTGGATGACCTGTTCCAGTTCTCAGTCACCTGCACAGTAAAGTTTTTCCTCATGTTCCAGTGGAACTTCCTGTGTTCCAGGTTCTGCCCATTGCCTCTCATCCTGTTGCTCGGCACCACTGAGAAGAGTCCAGCTCCATCCCTTTGACACCCTCCCTTCAGATACTCATAGACATTGATCAGGTCCCCTCTCAGTTGTCTCTTCTCAACACTGAACAGGTCGAGCTCTCTCAGCCTCTCCTTGTAAGAGAGATGTTCCAGTCCCCTAATAATCTTTATTGTCCTCCACCAGACCTTCAAGAGCTCTACATCTCTTTGTACTAAGGACCCCAGAACTGGACACTATTGGTTATATCTTAATCAATGCCTTGTTCCACTTTGTGTAAGAGCTGAGGTACAAGCTTAAAGGATCATATCTTTCTATCCTTAAACAGCAACGCGTGATTCCCTAGGGTGAAACATCACACTTTCACGTTAATTGATATAGGTGTTTCCAAAGTTTGATACTACAAATCAAGCAAGACATTAATTTCAGAGTGCAAGAGCCCTATACGTTTTTCCCCTCTCATGTCAGTTCCAAATGCTTCACTTTACACATTTCTCTTCTTTTCAAGTACAGTACCTTCTCAAGTAATTTGATCTCTTTTGAGTCTTCAATTCACATCCAACTTTCTTTCCAATAAATGTATATATAGAAATGCATATAATGTGTATATATATATAATGTGTATATATATATATATATATATAGTATATAACAGAAATGCATCCTAGGCTCTACCTTTCTATGGAGGCTTTAAAAGGTGGGTTTTGTCTCTGTTGCCTCTGAACTGACTAAAACAGTTCAGGAAGAGGTACAGAGATCATATAACACATGTAAGCTGTGCAAGCAGGCTTTTGTTTGGGCCATCTTCTTTGGTTACAGCAGCTGCCCTAATCCAGCCACAGTAGTGATAGGAGTGCTTAATGTCAGAGTTCCAGCTTTATTTTGATAGAAATGTATTAATTTTTATTTGCAATGTTAGCTGGTGTGACAGTGAAACCCAAGAAGGCTTCATCATTAGCTGCCGTAGGCTGATACTTATCACCCTCTCCACTGAGCAATAGAGGTGCAGGAGGATTGGGCTTTAGATGCACATGCAGTGTGGAAGGAGGGATGAGGGAACTGGAGTTCAAGGACTTCCTCAGAGTTGAGGACTTCCTCAGTACAGCCTCTGGTTGCTCTAGGGCCCACCAGAGGTGTGTCATGAAAGACTGGAGGACCAGGTAATCTGCCAGTACATGTATGCTATCCCTTCTGTGATTAAATTTGGGACTGAGGTGACGATTTGCTTACCTTCCACATGTGCAGTACTATATATTTAAAAAGGGAAAAGTGGAGGAAAACACACACAAGCTAATTACAACAAGCACTGACCTAAACTGCCCACATAGCACAAAGGGTTTCAGGCAGTGAGGTGGTGCATGGTCCTCACTTTAGAGCAGCAGAGATATGTGGTTGGACTCTGGGATATGTGTTCATTCAGCCCATTGAGTCAGTAGCTGACTGAATAGGCAAAAATATTTCTCTAATGTTTTACTACAGCCACCTGTCAGAGGCTGGGTAGAGCAGTTAGTAATCCACAGAGATCCCCAAGGAACTTTCTGCCGCTTTTGTTCATTTAATCACGGCAGCAAGTAAAGATGATTCAGGCTTTCATGAGAGCCGTGAAAGTGAGAGAGAGCTCTCCTGAGTCAGCTCTCCTGAGCTTGTATGATCTGATCTCTACAGCTTGCACATGGGCACAGAGGTGCTGTGGAGTGTTTGTCCTTCCTGCCAGGCCCCATGGCCCTGGCAGATCACCGAGCGGGCAGGCTCGCTTCTCTCGGATGGTGCTGGGCAGATTGACTTCAGCACCTGTGATGGAGAGTCACTACCAACTCCTGATGGCCATGAGAAACAAGTGCTCACACTTGCTCTCATTGTGGACATTAAAATAGAAAGCACGTTTCTATCCTCAGTCTCCTCAGCTAATTGTGGTTTATTTCTCTTTGGACTGGGCTTTTATGTGTACCCTGACTGACACCCATTGGTTTTATTAAGTAATTGATGAGATTATGCTTTTGTTTTGGTTTGGTTTTCTTATTTTTTGTTTAGTCTTTGTTTCTTTGTTTTTGTTTGTTTGACTGATTTTTTTTCTCTCCCCATTTCACTGCAGTTGCAGTTCATTCAGTAGTACCCTTATGCAATAGCTGTGTCTCAGGATCTGGCACCATACTCAGTCTGTCTCTTTGCCTATACAACACCATTTCTTTCTTTTCAAAGACTTGTTTTCCTAACATCTAAATTGTGCAGAGAGGCCCATATGTTCCCATAGCCCACGTGCACTAAAACATAGCAAATTACTACTTAAAAAAAGTGCTTTGCAGTCCCCTGTGCAAGCCAAAATGCACTCCTTGGCATGACACCATTCCCATTTACACTACAAAGTAATCTCAGGGAGAAGGCTCTCAAGAGGGCACCAGAGCTGATGTACACAGCAGAAATACAGGTGCAAGCAAAGACCACCTCAACCAATACACTCAATGTGTGGTACTCTGAAAGATGAAAACCTCCCATGAGTCAAATGCTACACAAAGCACATGCTAAGCTCCCCTTCCTGCAATGTGCAATGATTAAACTTCTTCAGACATTCCTCGAATCTCCTCTCCTCTCCTCGAATCTCCTCCACCTCTAGCCATTTGAAGCAGAAAATGCATTGTGCAGGAGTGCACAGAGTGCTTGCTGGGGCTTCATTAAATGCCTTCCCCACTTTGCTTTTCTCCTTTCCCATTTCTTTTTCTGTGTCACACATCTGTTCTCACAACCGTCTCCCAATCTACTCCCCTCGCGATTTGAGAAGGGACTTTGTTTTCACTTTACCAACACAGCTCCTTGAAAATCTCAGTAGTGGAAATTATGGGAGAGACTAGAGCTTGCTTCTGACCTGCCAAAAAGAACCACCTACCCTCTCTTGGCAGTCCCTGGCTTCTGCTGAGTAGGGGAACTGCACCTTGTCAGCAGCCCAAGGCAGGGCTGGGGACACCTCCTGTTTGCTGCAGGCAGTGGGGAAGGAGCTGTGCTGCATCTTGCTAGGAAGAACCGTGTGGTTCTACTCACCTTTGGGCTCAGACACTGGGAAGGGACAGAGGGCCAAAGTAGCTGCTGGAAGGCTTCTTTTAACCTCTAACTAGTTAATTCTCTATTTCTGTCCTGTTTAATCCAGATAATTCTTTTCAGGTGGGAAATTGGATATGGAGTCTGCTTCTCACTTCAGAGCCTTCCTGCAGAATTTAGGCTACCACAAGGCAGTGAAGCCCTTTTTGGGACTGAGACTTCCTTCCCATCTTCCTCCTGTGAGCCCTGCACCTCCATAGCTGCAGTTTCATTTCCCAAGTATCGCTTTTCCTTGTTTTGATTTGATTTCTTTTTCAAAACAGGTTTGTAATAATCAGTTTTGGCTTCTCTCTCTCTCTCTCTCTCTCTCTCTCTTTGCCAGTGCCTCTGCACTTTCAGTTTTAGGGTATTGCCCAAGCTCTGCACAACCCGACGGAGTGGCAGAACAGAGAGTCCAGAGCGGGGTGAGAGCAGAGCTGCACTCTGGGCTGCAGACAAGAAACAGTGTAATGACGGATGGGGAACACACATTTGTGCTCGCTGGGAAGTCAGAAGGGGATCTGAAAATGAGACTCGAGTTAAAGAGGAAAGCTTTTTCAGCCTGACATGCTACAGAAGCAGGATGTGGAGAAAGACTGTCTTTAAATGCAAATAAATAAATAAATAAATGTTTTCTTGCAAATAATCGCAGTGGGACACGATCCATAACATTCATATTATTTGATATTTTTGAATGTGTTCCAATGGAAAGTGTGTAAAAGAGGAGGAGAAAAGATGACATCTCAGTGTTATTGCCACCATATTGGAGCTGCTGCTGGGAGCTGTGGTTTTTGGTCCCATCCTACTATGGGCTCACTACAAAAATCCTGGGTTATATTCTTAATTTCTTAGTATTGTTGTTGTTGTCATTATTACTATCATTCCTGGAATCCCTAGCATCCCTAGGGATTCCTGGAATCCCTAGGACATCACTGCACTAGACACCATGTAAATACACAACCAAAACCATCAGTCTTTGTTTCCAAGTGTATGCAAACTATACCTAGGATAAGAGATGACTAGTGGATAGAGGCAGAGAGTTTAAGAAATCAGACAAAGAGTGCTGGTCAGGGTGACAGGTATTAGTACCAACCTATCAGTGATTCAAAAAGTATATAAAGGGGTTTTTTTAAGGCAGTTCTTCAAGGAAGCATCATAAGGAGCACAGTAAAGTAGACTAGTATATGGGAAAGAGGAGTTTCCCTGAGCATGGGAGCTTGCACAGGAAACCCCTGAAGATGTGTGCTTAAAAATTCAGTGAGTGGGTGAAGGAGTAGGCAGGATGGCCCCTGCAGAGTCAGCAAGTTCAGACAGTACTGAGTGATGGGTGATTCAGACTGGAAATGAAAGAAAGGCTTTGAAATTGATAGGAAATTGCATGTATTTGACATATAGTGAAGGAGCCCAAGGAGGAGATAAGGGAAGGTTTGATACAATCAAACCAACAGGGTAGGAAATGGTTGTGAGGGCACCGGTGACCTTCTCGTCCTTATCTCCTGATCTAACAAAATTCAGACTTACGGTATATACAGTATCTTGTGTATCTTTCAGGCACTTCAGTGGTGCACCAGATGTGGTGGAAGATCACTTGGAAGTTTGGAGTCCTTCTGATACCCATGAGTTCCCCATGGACCTCTGCTCCTGGCCACCAGGACCCAGCATTTCCAGTTCCTCAAGCCCATGTTGTGCTTACACTGGGCAAATTCATTTGTTGCTTAAGCAAAAGGGAAACCAAACGTGCACCAGGTAAAATGGGCACCGTGTGTTGTTTGTACCACGTACGAACTCAGGCCTCTTGAAAGCAAACGACTGTGGAATACGTAACTGCTCTACCTCTGGAAAGGTTGTACCTTGCTAGTCATAGCAGACTTTGGTGTTTGCATCTGCGTTTTCCTTTTTTCTCCCTTGCTATTCCATCTACAACTCCCAGGAGTAATATACCTGAAGACACAGGTTTGAGAGCATGTGCTGAAACTGGTATTGATCATTGCCCTGGGATGACACTAAATGCTTCCATTTCTGGAAGCATTTCCTTCACTCAAAAACAGTTTTACTTTATGCATATTTCAGCCTTTCAGTGGTTTCCCTGTCAGAACCAGGGTGATGATATAATAACTCAGAATTTATTCAGTGCCTAGATAAATTCCTCAAATTTAGTACAAACTGAATTCCTTTCAGGATGAGGCAGTCATAACCCTGTTTGCTGTCTTCAGTCTCAAACTACCCAGCTATCCTGTCCAAGAGATCACCTGTGCATAACTCAGTTCTTTCACTCTGCAAATACAGTCCAAGGGATGATCTTATCCTCCTGCCTTTGGATTCAGCAGGATTATTCCCTCATCTTTTCTGCCTGTTACTACTGAGGTCATGGCAGGCTTAACCTCAAGTAGAGTACCAAAGACCTAATGATGGTTATTTTGGGCTTGGTGCCACGCTTGACCTCCAATACAGCAGTTGGAGTATTCCTGCCTCCTGTAAAACTGACATCCACCAGAGGCCACAAGAAAACTACCCCCCCATTGATGGACTCAGCACTGCATCCAAATAAGCAGCGATCCCCTCTGCCCATGTGACAGTCATGTCCCTATACCAGTGCTGTACTTGGTTACTGTCAGCAATGCCAACCTGTACCCGAGGGATGATGCTCCAAGATGAAGACTGAAAAATCTCTCTGGCAAATGGTGACAGTTTCTAGTATAACACTGTCCAACACATCAGCTAATGAAAGACATGTCTGTGATTTATCAATACTAAAATTACAGCTGAAAACGAAGATTTGAAACATTAATTATTAACATCATCCAATAAATAAATCTCTAGGTATTTTTCAGCTGTGCTGTATATAAAGAAATCCTGAGGATTTTATGCTTCCTAGAATCTACAAAATTTTCTGGTTGTACATCTTATAGTCAGGAGAATTGCTTGATCCCAGGAACCACAATTTAAGCAAGTGATTCTCTGCATCATGCATGTACTTTTTGCTCAGTTCTTCTTACACTGTGTACCTACTTGATTTTTGTAAGTTGTCTTGTTGGTACTGATTTTTATAAAATATTCATATTATATAACGTGTCAAATATAAAACAGAATAAACTGAGATTCCAAGCTACACACATAACATTATGGAGTCTTGATCCAAATCACAACACCTTTTTAAAAAACAGTGAGAATAAAAGCAAACCCCCAGCTTCTCCTTCCCCAAACAAAATCTGGCAAAAACTGTAGACACTGTGAAGTTTGTGGTTGCTACTGGAAAGCACATGAGTCTTTGGTGAGATCAAGTTGCCAGCTAGCACTAAGAAACAGTGCTTGGCCTTTCAGTAACATCAAAAGAAGAGCTCTATTAATACGTGGTATTTCCTCTACAGTAAAATTGCATCCTGCCTTTGCAGAAAAAGAAATTCAGATAAACTTTTCTCTTTTAACTTACAGTTTTAGCCTGGCAAGAAGAAATGTAATTAACACTAGGCAATTTAGTGTTGTGTTCAGCTTTAAGTGCTCAGATTAGTGATTGAGCCTGGGCACTTGTCTTCAGTGTCAGAAGTGTGTCTCCCCTGACTACACTTCAGTCAGTTGAAGCTAATTCCTACTGATTTGGAAATGGTTATCAAGTCCTGTGTGTGCAGCTGAGTCACACAGAAGTGAAGCTATTCATTAAAAACAGCTTTTTGGAAGGAGAGTTGATGTCCAATTTTCATTCTTATACCACAAAATAACATACATCATGCTTTTTGGGGGATATGATTTTGAGTGTGGCAAAGCTTTTTAAACTGAATATTAATAAATGTTCATAACAGAGCCAAGTATATGGCAGTGTATTTAAAAAAATATTGCCGACAATATGCTTTTAAAATAAACCATCTGCAGTAAACCAGAGTTCTTTTGATCCTTGCCTGTGAACAACTAGGCACCCATTTGAGACAGGAAACTCTGGGCAATGGAGGAGAGGTGTGAAATGTCTGGGAGTCATTAAGCAGTGTAGCAGAAATGTAGTTACCAGTTGCCAGGAATAGTAAATCCTGTTTACACACGGCTTTTTTTTTTCCTTTCCTTGATTCAGATGGGTCTCAAGGATGTCCTGCCCTGTGTATCTGTGGTTCCTAGTCCAGCAGCAGCAGGGAAAGGGGATCTTCCTAGGGCACCATCTTCGCTCTCCATCTTCATCACCATCCACTCCTGCCTGTTCTGGTGCCGCACAGTTGCTGCAGCTCTCAGCACTGTCCAGCACGGGAAGCTTCCCCTGCCCTTTCCTTTGCTCACAAAGGTCCCTAGAAAGCACAACGGAAAGGAATTTCACCAGGGTAGTAACCAGCCTGGAGAAAATGTATCAGGATTTAAAGGTGCCAGTGTGACACTGCAGCGTGTGTCACATGTAATGGCACCAGTAAGGTGGCCCAGCCACCTCACCCTCTGCTGCCCCACATGCCCAGATCAGAGGACATCAAGGACAAGCACTGGCTGTGTCAGCGTGGAAACACAGGCTGGGCACTCCTGTGTGGGGAGCTGTGGGCAGCGTGAAGTTTCTCACTGACTGGGAGAAACTGGTGGGATGCAAAGTAAGGGGAGAAGTGTTCAAGGCCATAGCTCAGAGGGTGTGTGTTACTGGTAACTGCTTGTACTGCAGCCTAGTGTATGGGACAGCAAGGGATCCTTCTCCATCTAGGTGTGTTTGGACTTATTTCCGTGTTTTGTGAGGCAGCTCCTTTGGATGTGTTATGTTTGTAATCAGAACAGCAGATGCTCCTTAGAGATTTAAAATGTAGATATAAATACAAAAGTGGGGTTCAATTTCGGGCTGCAGAAGGATGAGTGTTAAAGCTGTGAAACACACTGTATAACAGAATGTCTTTTACTAGCTTACAGAATATGAGTCTGAACAAGGATCAGGATTTGATCACAGGTGCAAGACAAACTTTTAGAAAAGTTCACAGGGTGTGAAAGCATTTGCAATGGGTCTTGACACCAAGCAGCATCTCATCTTATTCCAATACATACCTCAAATGAAAGCCTTCTTTCACAACTGTTATAAGTTTAGACTAGTATTTTATCTGCAACCAGGGGATTGTTAAATATATTAAAGACTGTAACCACGTATGAAGTGAGTAACAGTTCCCTTTTCCCTTTTCCAACATTGCTGAACTTAACTACTGAGTCAGAAATGTTCCATATTAAAATTCGTTCTGAATCTGTACTTATTTGTATTTCTGACAAAACTCTGCAATTCATTTTGAAAAACAAAATAGGAAAGAAGCTACATTTGTGGGGAATTAAGGAAAAACATCTGCACAAGCCAGAAAGAAATAAACTGAAATTTCACACAAAATTGAGTCTCAAACAAAGAGATAACAAGGATGGTGAGAACGACTGTTTAGTGCATTCCATATGATATGCACGGTGGTGCTATCATGTTAAATATAGGCAGATGGAAAGAAAACTTTGATTTTGGACAACCATTCCCAGAACCAAGACAGCAGTAAGACATAGCATAGCAACACCTAAAATGACATTTGCTTGATACAAGTCTTGAAAACTCTAGACTTGGACAAAGGGTCTAAGTATGAACAGTCCTACAATACTACTGCCCTTGCCAGGCAACAAGCTTGTGAGACTTTAACTTCAGCTGTTTAAATCCCAGCAGTCTTTTCAGGAATTGCAGAGCACAGCATAATCCAAAGGGCTCAGCACTGCTGTCAGCAGAATCTGAGACTCGATAAGCGAGACCTGAGGAGCTTGTGAGCTCTGCCAGGCTTCTAGAACTACCTGTTGGTTTAGCACAGTAAAATCAGAACAGTCTTCTGTATTTTAACAGCAAGGTATTTAAAAACAAAACTTCTGCATCATCAATAGTTACATGTCCTTGCACACGACAGGGATTTGGAATTAGATGATCTTCCAACTCAGGCCATTCTGTGATATGGAAAGACACAGCTACATCTGGCAGAACTCATTCCACGTTTGACAACATTAAGTTCTGCAAATATTAACTCATTTACCAGAAGTGCAGTTGGATCTATTAAGCTCATTACTTTTATAATTTTATTGCTCACGTGTCTGAAATTACAAAACAAACTGAAAAACAGGAAATTCCAAGTAAAGACGAGCAAACTTTTTTCCTGTGAGGGTGGTATGGGTTCACAACAGCACCATATGCTTGGGGTATGTATCCACCAACTTCAACCAAGCTGGAACTCTATGAATCCTTATTTCATGTTCTATCGAACATTTATGGAATAATTTAAAATTAATATTTTAGGTGGCCTTTGTACTGCCTCAAAGAATACCTGTAAAAAAGCAGTCTTGGAATTCTTATCCTTTTTTGATGTTTTAAAAATGATACATCTCAGCTTTTGGCTGAGGCATACTCTGTCACAGACTTCTGCCTTTTGCAACGTAAACTGTAAACAAAGACACCCAGCAAACCCACACAGTGTGTCTACATCGTATGGCCCTCACTGGTCTTCTACATTTAATCATAATTAACAATTGGCTTTGATGGGGCCTGACAACAGATATAGACGTTGAAATCTGTCAAGCTTGTGAGATTTAACTCAGCTTGTGGCTGAACGCACAGGCATGGAAGTGCTTTTTAAAACAAAGCTGTAAGTTCTCTCTTTTGAATTTGAAATACAGTTATCTCCCAAGGTATTTTTAAGTGACAAGATGTGGAGAGGAAGTGAATGAAAACCAAATGGACACGAATTCTAAAAACCTTGCCTTATGAACACAGTATAAATCTTACCAGGCTAAAATTATGTGCCTAGATTTCCACCATCACACAGTAATTTCTTTGTATCCAAAGAAAGCTCTTTAGGGATCAGTTTACAGCCATGGAGGTAAGCTGGCAGTGCTCATTATAAGTTGTTTTGCTTTACTTGAAGAAGCACAAGCAAGCATGTGTGGCAAACTTGGCAAACACCAAGATGATCCCCAGAACCAAATGCTACCGCAAATTGCAGTTCCTGTGTTGTGGTAGTACAATGGCAATGGCACATGTTCCTCTGGACTCTACATCAGAAAATCAAACTAAGAACTGGCTGGTATGGCCAACTACCTGCAAAAGAACTGGTCAGTTCTCCTATCAGTGCTACTCTCAATCTGAATACGCTGTGAGCACCTTGTGTAGAGTAAACCATGTGAAAGTGCAAAGGCTATTTAAAGCACTGACTTCTCTGTAGTTAGTAGCATTTTGCTTGAAAATGTTTGAAGAAGACTACAATTTTTATAAAAATCAGACAGGTAGTATTTTAACCCATTTCTGGAGTTGAAGGCTGATACACATACATATGTCATACACAGAATAACCAGTATGTGTTTCTGTAATTCAATCAGGAACAACTTCTTTGGTTGTTCCCATTTGCTTCCATATATTGACAAAATGAAGAAATTCCACAACAGCATTGAGCAAGATTATGGAGAATTGTGAGTTGTAAACTATTTAAGGCTTCCACAAGTTGCCACAAAAATAATAACATCTAAACAAAATATTCAGATACAATGTAGTATGTTTATTTTTTTAATCCAATTTGTAAAGGTCCCTTTTTAAACAAAACAAGAACAAAAAAATCAACACAATTCGGAGGGCTTATCTCATTTACCATATTCTTCTCCACTCTTCACTTATAACACAAGCAGCAACTTATATTATTAGTGCTCATATAGTGCACTTATATGAACTTTGATTTGTGTATTAAGCATTAAATACAATGTATTTTCCATGAGCATAGCCCAAAGAGTACACAACATTACATTTTCAAAGCATATGTTAAAAAAAAGACAGTAAATGTATATCCAAGACAGTCAAACTCAAATATTTTGACTTGGCAAATTCTATAACGAGTAACAGCAATCTTAAACTGTGCACAAAGCAGAACAATGCCAACATGCCTCCTGTCTGTGAGCTATGGTAAAATATCAAGCGCACACAAAAGGAGAGAAGCCAAAGAAACCCACCACAGAGCAAACCTGAGGCACACCCAACTGCGACCGAACTTTCCCACTCCGTAATGCAAAGAGCCCAACAACAACAAAAAGCACTTCTACGCTACAGAAAGTGAAACAGTAACTTCTTCCAAATTTGTCTCTGTGTTTCTAAACAACTTGTTCAAAAAATTTAAAGATGAACATCTAATTATACCAAACAAATGTACAAACTATAAAGTCAGAGAAGCTCCAGAAGATTGCCACTTTCAACCTTGCATAGTGAGAGCTGGCATTGATATTGCTACCATAGCTTCAGCAGAGAATACGGAAAAGAAAAATCTTTACCTCTAAGTGATGCACATACGTAACATTTTCTTCACAAAATTCAGTTAAACAGTTTTAATAAAAGGGAAAACAGCTCTAAAAAGGGAAAGATAGTGTTCACAAGCTTAGAAAAAAAATACAAAACCAGAACATTCCATAACAAAAAAAAATGAAAACAATAAACATTCCATCATGACAGCACCTATTATCACTAAATAAGCCCCATACATGCAACAAACTACAACTATTGTATAAGGCCGTCAAATTAAGGGTTTAATTTTCATATAAACAAAGTGTAAAAATAGCAACAAGTTGCGATCTTCAAATTTAATGCTATGTGAGGACTTTGTCTCCCCAGTTTCATTTGGTAGCAATTTCAATATGCATTTGATATAGAGGTCATTCATCTAGGAACCGTGATACAAATACATTGTGCCTAGGACAGTATTGTCATATCTCTGTTCGACCTTGACGGAATTGGAATGCTCAACGACACTACTAAGTTCGGGGATGCTTTCAGCAGTATCCCCAAAACCATGATAGTGTCCATAGTGCAAAGTATCTCCAGGGTCTTCCACCCACGAGGGCCGGTTAGAAACACAGCTACTCGGGCTTCCATTCAGATGGAGAGATCCACACATATCGGTGGAATTACTCATGGCTTTTTCTGGTTCCTCGGTGCTATTACTGGTATGGACTCGGTGCCTACTGGGGGAAGTTATTCCAGGAATTACTCCGTTAGGTGTTAATGCTAAGCACTCCTCACGCCTGGCATCCATCCCACTGAGCTGTTGTGCAGCGGTGAAATCCAAATGTCCATTGATGGCACATCCATTTGTCAGTGTATTCAATATGGAGCTACTGCTATTCATATCTGCATTAAGAAATACACCTGTCACCAACAATTAAGAATAAATGGAAATACATAAAAATGCCTCCACAGTACTTCACTTATTTAAAAAATGTTTCCATACACAGCTTTGAAAATAAATCTACCCTTTCTTTATAACAATGGAGCAGTTCAAAGAAATGAGAGCTGACCAGTAAGCTTGTAACATGGATTCTCATACTGAAAATGCAGCTATCTGTCTACATTGGATTTGTAAATATGCCTGTATTATTCTTTGCAAAGACAATGTGAACTCAGATTTATTTTCATTTAACTGTATGAAATAAGTGCAGCAAACATTCTGGGCAGTGTTTTCAAAGGTGGAATAAGAGGCATCTTTCCACCTTAACTGTAATGCCCTCTTGGGATGAAAGATTATGTACATACAAGAACTGAGTATCTGTGAGAGAGAGGGTGAAGGGTTGGTTTCTTTCATTTTTCAGCTGTAATTTAACCATAGCTTGTTGTTTTGTTTTGGTTTTTTTTCATTTTAGTGGTAACTCTCACAGTACAATATGCACTGAAATAAGTCAAATAAAGAAATGTTATGTTGGGGTGGTAGTATAAAATGTTTCCAAGTTCCTTTATTCAGAAGGTACTTCAATTTACCTAGCAGCTTGCCAGATAACATACTGGGCAGGTTTGTATTTAATGATAAGTTTATAATAGCATCTGTACAAACCACATGCAAAATGCCATACAATAGCAAGAGCAGAGTGCACAGAAGACTAAAAAATGTTATTAGTAGGAAATAAAATTCTAAAATTGTGCATGCAAAACCCACTGACAACTGTTTTGAAGCAATTTCTCCTTTGAAGCTAGAAATTAGTACAATAGGTTTTGTTTCCATGAAAAGATTTCATTAGTCTGTCTGAAATGCATGTTTTTGCAGTGGTACTCAAAAGTACTAGCACAAAAAAAGCGTGATATATTCTGCCTTAAAAATAAAATTTATGTCTATATTGGTGAAGATGAGCAAGGCAAGCATGGAAACTACAGACCTACATGGTGACATTTACAGATTTTACATTCTGTGGTTATCCCTGGATACGTGCACATATGTTTATGTCCACAGGAACGCATAAACCCATGTGCAAAGCAGGACTGCATTTACTGCGTGGATCCAAATCAAGCCAGTAAGTCTGTTGGCAACTTCCCGCATTTGTGTAACACTGGGCCCCCATTTAAGTGACACATAATGAGTACCACTGTTTGACAAGGAAGAATCTGAAGTTTTGGTTCTCTATTAGTCTTTTGCGTGGTTATTACTTGAAATATGTATTACAATACTGATACTCCCCAGACAACAATACATAATGCCAAGAAATGTGTTCAGTTTGTAACTCACTGAATTTACTAACTGGAGTTTCCTGTTTAGTCCCTACAAAAGTTAAAATAACCACATCAGCTGAACTCACTAACCACGAATTCTTATTGAAAGTGGAAAAAACCCCACAAACTCATCAAGACATCAAAGATCTAATATTTCAGTGATGAAAACGCACAGAAGGAATTTCATATAGTATTTATTAACTGAAAAGTGCAAAGTTTTAACTGTTTAAAAATCAATGACTATAGGCTGGCTTTGCCAAATCAAATTTAATAAAATTGGCACTTCTGTTAGTTAATACGCAAAAAGTAGGCAATGAATAGTTCTAGTGATAATTATAGAATGTTATTATTTGTTAAAAATGAGCACCTATAGTAATAGAGTACATTTATGAAAGACAATCGTTTTTCCATAAATAAGAACACTTAGTAATTATCACTGGAAAATATCAGTCTACTTTTAAAGTATTGATTATATATATGTATATACATTTATTCCTAATATATTAAAATATCTATTAATTATCATTGCCTTTGGCGAATCTGATCTGTGGTACAAAGCATAAGCAAGTTTATGGCAGAACAAATCAATAAATAAATAAGAAATTAATTTCTGAATGTAACACTGCACTACTGCAGTAACTCCATGTCTCAACCTAAAAAGAGCACGGAAAGAGCTGACCCAAGACAGTTTTAATCCAACTTTACACATATCCTGGGGTTACCAAAAGTATCTTAATTAAGCAGGCCTTAAAAAACCTAGAGCATTAATATTCACTAATACTAGTAACATTTTGACTGTCTCATGAAGATTGGTACAAAACACAAAAACTATTTTCCAAGGTGCACTTGTTCCAAATAGTAGTTTAAGACCTGTGATGTCCAGTCTTTTATTAACATAAGAAAACCCATAGTAGAATCCTGCACTTATGCCATTGTGTCTGAACAAATTCTGAAGATATGATGTCTAGATTATTCTTTATAGTATTTATTGTAATATTTTGAATATAGTTTTGTCATAACGTGTTATTTTTAAAGCTAGAATATGTCTCCCTATCAAGTCTTGTTATTAGCAATTAAATCTATTTAATCAAAACTTAAATTATTTCTGAATTTCCTTTAACCTGAAAGTATAGCAACAAAGGGCAAGGCACAATGTAATACAAGCCTCAGGTTAAAATGTGAAACAGCCATCGTGGATTTCTGTTTATCTGAAATGCTAGAAAACAACTAATAAATCTTCTCTTTCACGATTACAATACATTGCGTGAAACAGCTCATTTTTGATGCCTACTAAACCCCCAATATAATGGGTGTTACAGCAATACAATAGTTTCCAAGACTCTAGACAATAATGTGCAAAAAATGAAGGACTAAGTTTTATACTCAAATTAAAAATAAAATGCATATTGATTCTTGCAACGGCAAGGAGTTTGCATTGCAGAAACAGTGTATATTTCAATTTCTTTTGGTCCAACAGAAGTACTCTCCTGTTGTTTGGTGTCTTCAACCATTTGAATGTTGTTGTAGTTAACAGGAAACTGTCCACTCCCACCTGATACAACAGCAAACTCTCTATCAACGTGCATATTGTCAGCATCGTCCTCAGCGCCTCCATTCATCATTGGTATTAAGCCATCAAAGCTGTAAGCTGACAAAAAAGGAGTCATGTTTAGTCACTCGTGCCCACTTGAAAACTCAGCCAACAAACAGAGTAGTACTTTGATTACTAAAGCAAAAACTTAACGAAGAAATGTAAATTTTACACATCTGAGAGCTTGTGATGTTTGAGATTCAAAATGCAGAGTAAGTAACTGTCAAGTACTTGCTCATTCATTTTAATTCCTCAAAATGGAGAACTATCAGGGTACCTGTGAGACTTTGCACCTACACATCAAACTTACTAGTTTGATGAGCTAAACAATTGAATAGAGAGCAATTTAAGTTACTTATGTTTAGGCTTTACAGCTAATGTCCTCAACAGATAAAAAGTAGTCTCTACCTCACAGTTGTCTACTGTCAGTCTGGACTATTCCCTCTTTCACTCCCAAGGGCCAGGTCCCCGTAATTCACCCATTTGTGTAACAGACTGCTTCATGGATCCCTTCAAGAGCTGAGCACGCAGTTCTGTATTCTGAGACAAGCAAGTGGTGAGGCTGCTGTGGGGAATGCTTTAATTAAGTGTTCACTACTTTCTCTTTGACTTCACTACTACCTCTTTATCTACTGCCCAGAGTGCTGCTCCAGTTCTATCTCAGCAGGCTCTGCACTGCTCTCACACTGACATTAACACATTCTATTTACACTGCACACACTCATGTTATAGAGGGCTGCTTAGGTAGACTGCAAGTCACCTTTCGTTATCTTGGGTACAATCAAAATTTTCATAAACTGCTCAGTTTTAAAGAATCTTAAGGAATAGCTAAAGTGTTCCAGGGCCAAGGAGATCACAGAGGGGTTAAATGATGCCAGGGCCCTTGGATCAATAGGCTTCAAACTCCCCTAAACCAGGGGAGGTATATGAAAGGTATTTTCTCCTAGTTAGCTAGAGGAATGTTTCAGATGCTGTTTCATGCTGGTCAAGTCAAGGGTGCACCTGGCAATGCTCTCCATCCCCACCTCACATCAACACCCAAAGTAGCCATGATACTGATAGTCAGTCCCTGGCTGTGTGCAGCAAGTCAGTACTTTGTGTGACACACAGTGCAAAGTCAACCCATTAAGGGCTGACCAGGGTGGCCAGGATCAGGATGGCCATGAACAGTTGTGGGACCAGATGGCCTGGTGTGTATCGTCGTCATATCATCATCTCTGACTCTGCCGACCTGCCCAGGCAGAACAGTGAAATTCCTCGAACTGATTTTAGAAAAACAGACATAAAATCCAGCTCATGTTTTTAAGTCAAAATGAAAACTACCTAGTGTATATTCTGAAAGTGGTCACCAACTTACTTCAAGTTCAGCTTCAGCCTTCAGAACTCATTTCTGCATTACTTTTGAGAGAGCTATTAATTTGAATCATGGCATATAGTGTATCAGTGTCACTTAATTTTGAGGTTAAAGGTTCAATACTATGCACCTCACAGCAGATCCATGTGTATGCATATAATCAGAATTACAAGTAATCCCCACCCAAAGCCCAGTTTAGCTATTCCGGAGCAAAGTATAGCTTAAGCATTTATCTTCTTCCAACTCTACTGTTTAGAAGTTCTTGTAAGGGACATATGTTGTCACAAAAAGCAGTTTTTTTCAAAGCAGTGGTTATTCTGAATTGGGGCACGACCATCAACACCGGACTCTTCCCTGCAAATACAGGTTGCTTGCACTCTTTGAACATCTGGGGTCTCCTGTGCAAATAGTCTTTAAAGCACAACAGATCAGTGTGGTTTTAGTAAGGGCAAAATGAACACAAAATTGGACTTGTCTCGTAAAAAGGCCAGCTAAGCACAAAGATGTACTGATGACTCCTCATTACTCAGCTCTGTTGTTTACAAAAATGCCTCAGGAACAGTGACTCATTCTCACTGCAACAGACTTTTTACATTGATACGATAGCTATTACTGATGCTGATGTCTTTGAGGGCAGACACGTCAGATTAAAAACTGCAGCTTTTATAGCTGAGATACATCTCTTACTTACTCCAAAAACCTTCAAGCAAATGCGGTAAGGTCTTTGCATTTGTCTGCAAAGGTCTTAAAAAATCATACTGGTAACGATTTCAAAAAATTATCTACTCAATTGCTTTTCCAACATCTTTGTAATTACTTGGGAGGTCCTGTTCACTGCATTGTCTTTTTTTTTTTCTTGCTCTAACTTATGCACTGAACCAACTGTTTAGAGTGAAAGGTGATGCAGATAGTGCTATTTCATAGAAACACAGAGAATACACACAGCTAGCCCAGTGCCACCCCCACAGACTTTGGGGAAATGCTACCTACAGCCCAGCTTGGAGACACATCCTGAAGCTGAAAGGGATGGTTGGTTTGGAACACTCAGGAGTGGCTATTCAAAACGAAAGATAAATTTTACTTCAAGCAGTGCCTCCCTGTAGCAGAACATCAATGCACTGAAGACATCTTTCTGTAACTGTTACGGGCACCTGAATACTGGGCAAGTTTTCTTACTCCATATAGCTACTTAGGGACATTATTCCCAAAGTCTTGCATTTTATTGCACAGGGACTCATCTCCAGCACGGAATTTATCATTTAATCCAGCTACATGAAGCAACATATCCTGTTCACAACTGGCTCTGGAGTACCCAATTAAGGCCTCTGATCCTGCTATAGTTGGAAGTCATGGCCAGATAGCAAGTACTGAACAAATACTACAGTTTCAATATTGATGTAATTTATGTTGGCCATGTCATATTTAGAAACATGGTTTAGGTCTCAATTTCCCTCTTATTATCTGGAATTAAGCACTATTTAAATTCATTCTATTTGGCTCAAGTCACATGTTAGAATAGCATCAATTTTAACTGAAGAAAGAGCCTTCAACAAAAACCTTTGAAGTCCCTTTCCTGATGCTAACCACAGGAAAAAAGAGGTTGGAGTGCAGAAAAGCTTTGTTTTTAGTAAGAATTTAATGGGATAGGCAAAAGAAAGAAAGATATTCTCTATCATGTTACTCAAGGTGTCTATAAGATGTAAAAAACTTCTTCACAGAGCTACCAAAAAATATCTTTGGGTTGTACTATTGTGTCATTGCTGGCAGAGAAAGCAGCAGTATCCTCAATGCACAAGGCTGACCAGGAGTCCTTAAGATTTATTCTAATCTTACACCCTCCACTAAGACAGCAGTTCTCCTTGGAGCACGATCCTGGAAACTTCAGGTATGGTAGCTTACAGACATAATCCCTCGATTTGAGAAACCTTTTTGCATTAAATTTCTTTCATTTCTTTCTTTTCATTTCTTTCATTCATCTTACCTAGCACAGAGTTTCTGAATTGTGAATTAATCCCCAAGTGGAAAATTACCATCAGGACATCCGGGCATCTATGTGAATCAACGCAATGTTATTTGGCTCTCCTGAAGGAGAAGAAACTGAGGAAGGAGTAGAAACTAATTTTAGCTCCTACTCCTCTGCATAATTATTCTTGGCATCATGCAGCTATAGCACTCTCCGGAAATAGAAATTTCTGAACACGCCAAGATGATGACAGGGAGAACCGGGATCTTGCAGCATGGAATTGTATTCATCTGCTTCTTATATTAATATGTAATTTAGACATGTGAGTGAGTTTGCCAATAATACTCAACATCCACTCCAAAAGGCTTTAAAACGTTTATTTTCCTTTCTCAGCAACAGTATCAACCCATCCCTTTTACCTCTGGGGTCTCACCTTCTGTTCTAGCCTTCTTTGCTCCAGCAGACTCCGTATCTTCAAAGGATCTCTTTCGACTTGTCCCACCACTGAACGGATTGGGACCTGCATTCTGATGAACCCCATTTAAGGTGCCATTGCTATAGAAACGATTCAGGTGACTGTTCTGGAGGTTCAAGAGAAACTGGGCACATTCTTGGAAGCCCTGGGTATGTGCAAGGTCTGCTGCTGTCAGGCCACTGGCATTTCTCAAGCTGCACAATACAAAGACACTGAATTACACTCATTCATCACGCTAGCTTGCTGCTGCTGCTGCCCTTACTGACTATCTATCTGCAGGTGATGAGAGAAAACATACACTTAGCAAATTTCCATTAAGAAATTAGTTATTAATCTTAGTTTTATAACTAACTTTTTGCACATATATCTGGCTTCTAAGCAAAATTTGGAAGACAATACACTGTTAAATAAAATCAACAGACTATGTGCCTTAAACCATCTTCCTATTTAAACGTCTCAAAATGCTTTATTCTAAAACAGTCTGAAGTATCTGATCTTTACATAAACTTCAGACTAATTAAGTGTTGAATTTTACCATCTTCTGCATTTTATTCTGCAATCTATTGCTTTAACTTGAGCAAAAGATCAAATACTCAAACAAACTTAACATGACTTGGCAATTGTCCATGGCATTCTGGTTTCTAAGGTAACAACATCATCACTATTCTTCCTAACAACAAAATATATACATTATATAGAAAGAGACAGATAAAGATGCTATACTTAGTTATGCTTTGCTTATACTTTTGTTTCTGGTTTGTTTCTCATTTCAAAGTGTGTGACATCATAAGTACGGGGACTTGCTTTGTTAATTTGAATCAAGACTTTTCTGTGCATGAGAGAATGGCACTGATTTTGAATATTCTAATGCATCAAAAAAGGAGGTTATAAATGAAATCATGGAAGACGTGTAGAGAGGTAGAGGTTTAATTTGAAGAAGTGCTGTATATCACATGCATTTACACAAACATAGAGTAATCCTGTGCTTACAAACTTGGGCTAACTTGATAAGGAAGACAAAGTGGAGACAAGGGACAGAAATGACAAAACTAGATGCAAAACTGAAGATGCCAATTAATCTTTCCTAATATTTTTATGCCTTTCCAGACAGATGTAACTAGTCAGAAAAACTGATTTTTTGTTTATTGGCTTTAATAGTTCAGACAAGTCCATTACTTAAAAATTCAGAAACAGATCAGCCAAGAGAATAAGAACTGAAGAGATTTACAGAATGATTCTGTTGAAACTCATATGAAATACAAAAGAACTCAATCCACCTCATATGAAGACATCAAAAACAGAACTCCTATCTGCTTCCTAGATCATTGTAACTTACTTGCTATAAAAATGAGACTTTAGAAGCTGCCTATTACAGCAAGACTATATCCATAAATGGATAAATCAAAATACTTACAAAATCCCCAAACCTATTAGGTTAGACCAGGGTAATTTAATTCCATACTACACTATTATAAGTCACCACTAACTTGGACTACTAATGAGAATTCAGAGAACAGCAGTCAAGAGTGATTAAGAAAGTAAGACTTTGAAAGACTAAAAAATCTAGTTATGCAAAAGAAATGAAACTTCAAGGATGAGTTATTACTTTTGAATACCCAAAAGATAGCTGCAAAAGAGAATATTCTGTCCATCCAGTGTAGGAGCTTAAGAATGAGATTAACCAAACAAAGGATAACTAAAGAGAGGCATCAGGAGAAAGTTTCAGAGTATAAATGTTGCTGGATCTTGAGAGGGGTCTCTTCCCCTCCTCATTTTAAGAGCAGTCTATGATTTCAGAAATTCTGCAAAATACAGTCAATCGTTTCCCATGCTGAACCAGGTTGCTTATTGCGGTCCCAGCTAACATTTAAAGCTTTTAGTAGTTCTGACTTACTTGTGCAACATACAGATGAATACAATGAAACTACAGCTTCAGAAACAGAAATTTCAACAGATTTGTTTTGGTCAAAAAGAATAGCTCAGTTCTCTGAAATCTGTTTTAAATTTGCAAGTCCCCAAAGAACAATAAAGGACATCTCAGCAAGAGCAAATTGAAGTTACACAAGGATAAAAATGACAAAGAACAGTATGGTATTGAATGACCACCTAATTTCATAAACTTCAAAGAGTCAATAATTCTATTACTTACCAAATGTTATTGAAAAATAACTCTGCTTTGAAAAGCTGACTGTAAGACATACCACAGTTCAGTCACCATTCCTCAAAGGAATGTCAATATGAGATGCCAGAGGCATCTGGAGAAGTACGAAGATCTAAGTGTGTAAGGCTACATGACCAAACTCCAGGAAAGAATAATTAGGTTTCCCAGACACAAAATAAATGAACTTAAAAGATTCTGTCATATTTTAAGATGTAATGACCTTTGATATTTTAAGATCTGTCCCATCTTGAAGAGATGACTTAACAGGTAGGCAAAGATGTACTTGTTCTACAGAAGTATCTTGAAAGCACTGCATAGGTTTTAGGGGATTCAAGCCCACTGGATATAACATTCTTGCTTCTAAGAGTTTAGAAACCTTTCTTTAAAGTGCCAGCCTGAATTTAGCCTATCAATTTCAAGAGAAAATCCTGTGTTCAGAAGCTAGTAGTGGAAAAAAAAAGAAAGAAGTTCAATCAAACAAAAGGGGATAACACAGTCTAGATGACTCTAGAACCCTTTAGGTCAAATGCTAAGAAAGAGAACACAGTTGTCAAATTCCCTTTGCTCCCTCACAGTGGGAACACTAACTTGAGTATCTTCTCTATGTATCCACTTGTCAATGTTTATTATTTTAATCAAAGGTTGATTATTCTGGGACTTACTTTCAAATTTCAGCTAAACCGGCTTGCATTCCAATTATAATGGGAAGGAGAAGATGAGAAGCTGACAAATTCTGAAGAAACTTTCTGTCACTTTCTCAAAACCAGGCTAGAAAGATAAAAAAAACCCCCTATTTCCTTAGCTGACTTTTCTAGGAGGAGAAAAATCTGCCAGTGGGAACACAAAAGGCAGCAAGGGTTAGCCATGCTACGTTATACATGTTATATATATCATAACAAAATGCAAGTAATCCAAGGAAAAAACCTAACTCAACTAGGAACAAAGTAGGAAAGAAAACACTCCTAAGAGATATCACAGAATTTTACTAGATGGGAAAAGATTTATGTATTTCTAAAATAATTTAGAAATACTGCCATCGCTGTAAGGATTCTGAGTGTGATACAGAAAAATAGAATGTAATACAATCCTCCCAGAAACCCTGGGGTACTTGAATGAACTAAAAAGTTAGGACATCTATTAGACTATTCTTTAAAAGTGCCAACCTGGACTTGGAGCAGAACCACCCAGTTCCAGCAGGAGTTACAAAGAAGCGAGAACATATCTGTTACTAAATGTGCAGTGCATGGTCTGTCTCAAATGTTGCCAATGGCTGAAAATGAAGTGGCTACCTGAACTTAGCCCAAGAGCTAAGAACGTAAATGTCATTACTGCACACAGACTAGATTATAGGGACGAAAATAGAAACGGCTAAGAGGAGTTCAAACTCTTATGTGCAATTCCTATGTCAGCCCTCGGTTATGAACCGCAATTATACGTAAACTGACTGCAAAGTGAAAAGGAAGAATAATAACTGAAGATTTATTTGGCTACTAAAGTAGACACTATGTGACACAGTCTGTGTGGTTAAAAAATAAATAAATTAAAAAACCAACAAGCAGAAAACTCAAAGAGATAATCACTATATTCAAGTAAATTTTCAACTACTTCAGTTATTAGGTGTCCCTTGCTTGAAAGGTACTTCATTTCTCATAGATGCTGACATAAAGAAAAAGAATAGGTAAAAGATATCGTAACTGAAAGCAACTTCAAGAACTGGGCTGTGAAAGAAAACAGTAGGAAAAAAAATGTAAACCACTGGACAACATGGACAGAACTACCTCAAATGTCATGTCTCTTGAAAAAAAATTCTTTTCCATCCAACCATCTTCCATTTTTTTGTAAGTTAAGAATCCCTTCAGTACTAGCTTTCATCCTTCACCCTAAAAACCTTGAAATAATGGAAACTCCAAAGAAGCTTGGAACACGTTTGATATAAACCTTCAGGTAAGCTGTCCTTTTGTTACTGCTAATCATACAGCAAATACGACAGCTCTAATTCTGTAACCGCGTTATTCAGAATTCAAAAACGAGTGCAGAAACTTCTTGGGTTTTGGTTTTCTTCTTTTTAGTTTGTTGTTGTTGACTTTTTTTAACATTTTTCCCCTGACAAATATGCCAAACTTGAAGACAAACTTCTGTTGCTTCTGGAGGTTTTTCTCTAAGCTAGGCTATCTAGCTGAAACAAGACAAATAGCAAGCTACATACACTGCATTTTTCAAAGATGATCTTATGAAGGAAGAAGCTACCAACAGGAAGGTACAGAAGGATGGAACAAAGTCATAAATAATAAAATAAGAATAAGCCTTGTAAAGTTACATGTGTTTTGTTATTAGTCAACCTTTATTAAACAGTATTCATTGACTTAGCGCAGTATATTCATTGACTAGGCTGGCCTAATTACTGTCAAATAGGACAGCTGTGCTCCAAAAACTTAATTCCCTTTCTCTTCAGTAAAAAAGAAAAAGGTCAAAGACTGAAGACAACTCTGAAGGTAAGTCCAGTTCCAGAAAGAGGTGGAAAAACTAAAGAAAGAAGACTAAAGCTCTGAAAATATCATTCCCTTTTTGGAACCTACTCCAGACAGGAACACACATGAAGGCTTGAACTGACAAACAGGAGAAAAATTCCTTACTTAACGCTGTCCAGGGCTAAACGCAGTTTTGGTAAGTGGTCAGAAAGCCAATTCACTCCATGTTTAGAAAACACATACCTTGCGTCCTTTCCAAGGCAATTCAAGCATTTGAAAAATGACTGAGTCCTGTTAAGGTTATTTCACATGGTAACACTTTTTTGCTTTACAGTTTATTCACTGTTTCCATGTAATTCTTATTAATAGAAACAAATTAGGATCATGAGGTATGATATTATTTACCCTCAGCCTTCTTGTAGGCTAAAATCCAGGAGCTGGAAATAAAGACGTTGTTTTCTTCAGAGTACAGAGGTATAAGATGCTAACTCCAAAGCAAAAGAAGAAAGACAAATGTAACTGGAAGGATACACTTTCATATCATAAAGTTATTCTAAATAGAAAAAAATCCATGAGAAAAGTTGACGGAAATCTGAATATTGTAGGTGATCTTGAAGTTCCTTGACAGAAGACACTTGCATAGTTGTGTAATGACAGGTATTTTATAAACAAATTCCACACATGCAGTGATACACTGAATTAAAGCTCTGACTTTTGCATATACATTTATTCGCACACCTAACAGTGCTTAAAACAACACTCTTACAACAAGTTTTTCTTCTTCCATCAAGTGATGTCCACAGGCAGTCTTCAAAAACTGACTAATCTTGTTATGAAGAAGATTTTTTTTTTAATACCCATTTTTCTTCCTTAGGTTGACATCATCTGAACTCCCATTCTAAAGGCTGAGTTCATCTGAGAGTCCTGATAATCAAATTAAAGCAGCTATAAAGGGGACGCTGATGAAGCATATGTTTAGGTGTTTCCTTCTTCTGAAATGCTTTTTCAAAAACGTTGGTGGGAGTGCAATTCAATTGTTGTCCAAAACCAAAAGATACAAATGTATTACCTGACCAAACAGGACTGGTGTACAGAAACATGAACTTAACTTTCAGTTTAGATTTATTTAGGAGGATGCTTCTATTATTTCAATCTAACAACAATTTGTAGTTTTCAGAAGTTCACTAAAGGAAGGAAAAAAATCTGATGCAAGCTCTCAAAACATAATCAAGACACTTCCACTACGGTTAAGTCAGGAAACGTTAAGAAAAAACAACAACAACAAAAAAACCCACCAGCAACTAAAAACTTAGATTTATTTAAATCTCTATATGCAAGAAAGATTTACTTCAGGATAACTTACAAATTTACTCTTCAAAAGATCTACACAAAGAAAACAAAGACTTGTGCTTCTTGCATTGGACTCTAAATTATGTTGAATTTACTTTTAAAAAAATTGCTTCTAAGTTGCTTCAGTTGTTCCTTTTTCATACTCATTGGTGGAAAAAAAGCTGTGTTTTTAACATAGAAATACATTTGAAATACATTATCTTCCACTTATAATGTCACATACCTTGAAAAACAAAACAAACATTTGCTGCAAAAAGTCAACAATAAATCTTTTTGAAAAAACAGTCATATATGTAAAAAAAACCCTCCTAAATGTTTAATTTGAAATAGTGATTACAGTGCCTACAGCTTACTGTGTTTTTGTTAATGCCATGCGACAATCTAAGAAAATAAACCACAGTTTTCGTATATCAATGTAATATCTGTTAAAAATTACTGATCTCAACTTATCTATTGTTAGTTTACAAATAAAAATGTAGATAATTGTAAATTAGGGTAAGCAAAGCATGCAAATCTATAGATTCTATATCTGAATTCCTAGATTAGCATTAAAACCAATCACCGCAACAAATACCTCAACAGTATGCCTTGTGTGCAGAAAGGAAGCGATACTGAACATTCAATGCCACAACTGTAAGGTTTTCGGAGAAGCACCTGTGGCAGTTTCAGCAGTTTCTATATGGAATGCTCCCCCTTTCTAGGATTACTTGAAAAAATCAAGTCAATTCGAATTACGTAGCTGTAAAACATTGACATGTGTAGTTTTTACAGTTTCAGAATCTTCTGTTTGATTTAAACGGGCAATGGTGCATAAACAGGAAACTTATATCATAAGGGATCACATATTTGCAGGCAACATTAAGATTAAAAGTACATTAACATACATAAAGTGCTGTAGCACATTATTCAATATGTAAGCCATTATCATGTGACCACCTTAACAACAAGATACTAAGCCTTTTATGCCTTTTAAAGCATTATTACTTTCATCCTGAAACCAATTTGTCAGTTCTTCACTGAAATTTATATAGAATGGATTAAAATTACCGGTCAACTCATGGCTTCAATTACTTTAAATTTAGTAGGCTGTATCTCAAAAGAATTAGTAGCTATTCCTATACAAAAATTAGCAGATACAAGGATTAAAACAAAACAAAAGAAGAAAGAGAAAAAAAAAAAAGATCAGAATACTAAAACGCCCACAATGAGAAAAAAACGTTTCCTATATAAACAGCAGTATACTAGTCTAAAATTTCTAAAGCAAAATGATTTTAAAATACTAAACTTTCAGTGTTTTAACCCTTTGGTGTCCAAATACATAAGTTATAAAATAGTTTCAAACTTTTTTTTTTCTTCCCAGATACCAAGAGAATAATACTCTTAACTAAACAGACCTGTGTCACTGCTGGGGACAGCTATAGAACTTCATGCTAGAATTACACACTGGGCATCTACAAAAGCACAAGTTGGTGCCAAGTTTTTATTTCACAACAAAGCATTTGGCAGTTGAAATTGTTTTAGATTTTTAAAAACAGCGGTAGAGTTTCTGTGAACATCCTTCAAAATTTTAACAACGTGAATATACTGGACAGAAGCACTCTTCTCTGTGAAGCCACTTTTTCTGAACAAATGTTGGCAGAACAAAAAATTCATTAACCATGGTAGGCAACGTTAGAATTACTACAAGCATCACCATCAGGTGGTGATTTATGCTCTATCTGTATTCCCGTTTGTATGCTTTAATAAAGACTTCAATCTACAGTAATTTTTATAAAACATATTCACATTTCCAAGTAGACTTCTGCCTGAATGATATAGGCCTATCTGACTTGGCCTGGTACCATCAAGCAAAAATATTTTTAAATCCATATTTATATTTAAATCCATATGCAATTATGTACTAAGTGATTCCTAAATACAACTGACAAAGAGAAAGTATGAAAGACTATGGTAGTTCTTAAAACAACAATCTGATTGCAGTACAACATAGAAGACCTTTCCTTTTAAAATGAAAATATTTCCTAGATGACTGGCAAAAATGAATTCCAAATAAGCATCTTTAGAGTACTGCAGCCACTTTAAAGAGAATGTAAGAGTTATCCAGCCAACTTCATGACAATGAGAATTATCATTGCTGCTGCTTTCACTTTTCTAGAAACAGAGCAGGAGTTGCAGATAAAGTTGCTTACAATGAATAAAGTGTTATGGAAAAGTATGAAGGAAAGGTTCATTGCAAACTCTGACTTGAAAAGATAAACAATGTTGCAACACAGATTTTGCCAAGATGCCCCTAGCAGCAAATAAAATGATGTTATTTCTCCTCAACATAGCAACCAAAAACCAATGATAGCTTAGAACAAGAAAAATGAAGAATGCAAGCTTCTCTCAAATGTGCTAAACTTGGAATAAAGTTCAAGTTATTCAGTACAAAAAGCATAAAGCATGGACAGTGAAAGTTTGTGAATAAAACTAAAGAAGAGGTAAATTAATTTTAAGGTGTTTTTGTGCCAAAAAGGGAAAAAAACCCAAGAATGAAAGGATGTTATTAGATGGATTAATTATTTTCCCATAATAGGGGGAGACTATTGCACTACATGATTTTTTTTTTTGTGACAAAAATAACTTGATCCTCTCATTCAAGCAGACAAAAGACCTTTCGGATTAAGAAACTGCTGAAGTACAAAAAACCACTTTAAACAAGCTTCACAAGAACATTTTTCAAACTTAGATTTTCCTCTATTTAAAAGAAAATTTATCTATCATCAAGAAAAGAGAATGAAGCTGAAACTGCAGAGTAACATTTTCCCTAAGTTACAGCTGCTAAAGCTCTTCCAGGGTTTGTTACGCCTCCATGCAATGAGATACATCTTGTAACCAGTAGCACATTAAAAAACTTTTCTGATCAACTTGAACATGTTCTGGGCCATGCCACAACTAACTGCTGTTTTTTTGTCCAAGTACAGGGGTACTAATTGATCTATGAACAACTTTACTAAAAAGACAAACTAGATCAGCAAACAAAACCCAAATCAACACAGGAGGTTAAAGCCAACACATTGCAATCAACAATTCTCTCATCACATACCTGGTCAAAAACAATGGGCAGATCAAGCACAGCACCTGTACAGATCACCACTCCCGACATCCAGACTAACCATCAGAACTAATCAGACTATTTTATTTGGGAATATACTGCACCTTTGTTTCTTTCACTATATTTAACTCTGGTCAAGTTCCATTTCATAACACTTTGGATTCTCCACCTGACTTAACTGCACTCAGGTTTCTGTTGCCAGAATAGCAACAGAATAGCTTCTCTTACAGGAAAAAAAAAAATCTTGAAGGGAAACTGAACAGTGAACATTAGCAGAGTATCTTAAGTGAAGGCAGACCACTGCCAACAAAAAACCCCAAACATTCCTGTCAGAAATCTGAGACATCCTTATAAAAAAGTCTTGGTAACACTTCAGTGTTCTTTATCCAGCTCCTCTGGACTGAAGAAAAGCCAAGAAACCAGTGCTAGGAGGCTTTTCACTGAAGAATAAGCTACTCCATCAAGCTCACACATACCTTGTGACCTTCCTCTGCATGTTCCAGAGAGGCCATAAAGTAATGATGGATCTTACTTTATTCCTAAGAAGCACAACCTCTCATATTCTGCACTATTTCGGAGCCGATGTCAGTAACCACTGTTGTTATTCCACACCCATGAAGAATAATCCGTATTCAAACTGAACGTGAATTCAGTGGTAAGAGTTTGCCTCAGCTTCCTGCGATTATTTGAAAAAGCTGAAAAACTGAAAACTACCCTTTTCGACACTGGTTTACTCTAAGACTGAGTCTCTCTCATTTTATCAGTTACCCATTAACGTACATTCTGCTTCAGTATTTCCAAATCTTTTCTTGAGACTAACCCCAAATTACTACCTTACCTCATGGTCACAAGCTCCTGCAGGACACCTTAAGTTCTTCTACAATCGCAGCAATCAAACAAGAAACCAAACACATAAGAAACTATCAAGCTTTCCTTGCAATTTTTTTTGCAGAATTAGTATTTCACCATTGGAATGTACATGCCACTTTGAATTTGCCTTTCTGCAAAAATTTTTATAAAATAAGAAAGGCAGAACAAATTCTAACACATGTATACCCCTGTACTGCAGAATGGTCACTACAAGAATACCACAGGGATGGCCCTTAAAATGCTTGTTATGCACAATTAAAGAAGAACTGCCACGTTTCCTCAACTATACAGCACTGACTAATAATGCAACAATAGTAATTAATCCAGCAATTTAACTGCTATCTGGACAGCAGGCAATCAGGTTTACAAAAAGAATTGTGTATGAAGTGGTCCAAGTTTGAAAAGTACAAAACCAATTATATAAGCATTAATACACTAATTAAGAGACAAGAACCCCTCTGCTGAAAAAGCACCTATATCCTATTCTCAGAGAAATGACCAGTAAGAACCTGAAGCTCTATTCTTGAGATGAGAATAAGAGAGCAGGATGTTGGCTCTTTTACACTGAACCCATGCAGCAGTGCAGCTTCTGAAGCAAAAAGATGACACAGTCATGGTACTTCACAAATACGCTGGCACTAGAAAGAGACTGCATTTCAATATTAGAAGTTTGGTAGATAAGTTAGCCAGCCAAGAAAAACAAGCCCTCATCAAAAACCTGCAAGTAGCTGCCAAGATTTTGTGAAATCAAGTAGAAATCTGGAAACTAATGCAGGAGATCTCTGAACCATGTGGCCCTTCAAGAGAACAGGCCATGTAAGCTTCCCCTCCAGATTGAAAAGGAACTGAGGTTTTACCTCACAAAGGAATGGTCGATTTCTGTGTTGTCATCATGACATCTACACATCACTACTCATCTATCTCTTCACTAGAGATGACCGGTTTTCAGAAAGTTAAGAAATCTCTAAGGTACAAATGAGGAGAACAAAAGCTGAGATACCAGAAGAGTGGTCACAATTAAACGGTGAAACAGACTTCAAACGGAAACAAGAATTTCACAAAGGGCTAATCCACCATAAAACTCACAATAGACAGATTTCTGTTATGAAGGATAGAGAGATTTTGTGAAGAAGAAAAAAGAAATTGATGATGCCTTTTTAAACAACACCATGCAGTTTGTGACACAAGAATTTGCAATGAAGAAATAAAATTAAGCCACTGTCAAAGAACGAGAATAAAGGTTTTGCTGAAAAACTTAATACCAGTGACAGGATGCTTCGGGCATTATAGGAAGAGTGAATTTACACACTCAAATGAATGCCAGACAGTTTTAATGCTTTTAGGTTGAAGTGTCTGCCTAAACCAGATTAACACCACAATATGAATCTGTCATCTGCTAGAAACAGATGTACTGGTATATTTATCCCAGCATGTCTCCTCAAACCTGGAGACCAGAATATAAGAAACTATAAAAGAACCTATTTCTTTGGGGCCTTGTAACATCCCATCTGGGTACACAAACCAATTTTTCTCTGAAACCTTAATATTTCTGGCAGACAAATAAGCAGCTTTCCTATGATACTATTCAAGCATGTTGATCAACAAACTCTGAAGCAGGTAAATACTTGTGTGCAATTGGATGGCTGCATACCAACACACATCCTGTTCCACAAGTTACGCCTCTCTATCCCAGGATAATACAGTGTTTGAAACTTCCCTCATAGCTCTAAAACAAGACACTAAGGAATACACAACTGCTTAACTGACAATTGTAGAAGAATTTTTATTCAGAAATAAGTGGACAAAATGCTCAAGTGTACTGAATGCAAATGGACATGAAATGAAGGAAGTTCAAGTCAGGATAATTAACACCTGCATCTGCTTATTCTTTTTTTGATTCAACACTGTCCTGCATTTACAGCTGCATTTTATATTTTTATATATGCTGTGATGCAATCTATATAACTACATTAATACACAGCATTTAAAAAATAGTATAACAGAGCAAAACAAAACATGGCACCAAGAAGGCTTTTCCTCCATAAAAAGCTGTGGACGCTTGTCTGTCACCATGATAATAAATAATACACAATTAACCACACATAAATATGCTTTTTAGTGAAAATCCAGCAGTTATGGATACTTTAAAAGGTACTATCCACATTAAAAAGTCAGTTACACAGCAAACCTTTTCACTCATATGAGGACATTGTGACCACCTGCTTCCCCCTCTTCAAGGGTCCATGAATACCATAGTTAGTGGAGCAACCATTTTTATGGCTGTAGGACATACTGTGCACAGAATATGCTTCAGCTAAAATGAAAAGGTAAATACCACAAAAAAAATCAAAATATTTTCACTAGGGTACAATTATTATTTTTTAATATTATTAAAAATTTACACAGGAATAGAGACCCAAATTCTCTCTCATCAATTAGGAAAACAATGCAACAGCGTAATGAAATTTAGAGGCTGCAACATACTGTCTTTCTCTGTAAAAGCAATACACTAACAAGCCTGACAAAGCAAACCAGAACAATTCCAGTAAGGCCATTTCATTAAAACTAAATTTCTTACTTTTATCCTTAACTGGACTATTGTCAATACTCTTTGGCTTCCAATATAACCAAAGGAGTGAATGAAATAGAAATTGGTAACAAGATTACCCTAGTTCAAGTTACTTCATTTTAGCAGCAGTATTTCAATAATCACTCATTAATGAAAATACATTTCTTGCAATGTTACACAACTTATTACTAGTGTTTGTGTAATAGCATCCTGTTCTACTGGCTAAAAAACTAGGAAGGGTAAATTCTGGATGTATAAATATCATGTAAAAATAGCATATCTGACTATTTGCAGACACAAGGGACATTTCTCTGCATCTTCACAAAACTGGATTTCAATAAGACAACTATATGAAGAAAAAAATGGATTAAAAGATGTAATCCCAGTAAAAATAAAAAGGTCTTATTCATTCATCACTACAGATCAGCAATAGTGCTTAGTTCTGTATTGAATAAAAGTCTTGACTTAGCCTTATATAGTTAATTATCATTTCAGTCAAAATATACACATTAGAACTCAATTTTAGGGTTCAAATTCCTCTCCTTTTCTTCCAACTGAAGCCATAAAACAAAGGAGTCAAAACTTTCAGAGCATCTACATATTTAAGTTTTTACAAAAATCAGAAAATCAACATAACCATTAATATGGGGTCAGTTTTCAAATCCAGATGACCCAAAATAAATCAATGTCAAAAGCATATACATTGATTTGGCGTAATTTAACATACTGAACCTGGAAACTGGATTCTATGGAAAAAGAATCCTCATCCCTATCAGTCAATAGCTACTTCTCTCAGGTGACAAGGCCAAGTCCTTATCCTCTAAATGACTAAACATGGGTTGCTCCACAAGCCTACTGCATTTGCATCACTGATTTTACCATTTCCTGGATAGGATCTGATGTTTAATAACCTATAAAACTTGCGACCAGTCTAGTCTACTGAAATACAGATAGAATTCAAAGTTAAAAAACTGAGAATTCAAATTATTTCCTGTTCACTAAAACTGCTATAAACCTACACTACTACTTCTGCAAATGGCTTTGGTCAAAGGCAGATATCACTCACTTCACACGGTTTATAAAGTTCCACAACTTCTCTTTTGGTTGGTTACTTTGTAAAAACCACAAGGTTATATACTAATTGATGATGATAATTAAGGTTTGCTCAATTCCACAGTAAAATTTAAATCCAAGTTTATCTTTAAAATATCTGAAAGTGAGAACAAAATGGGAATTTTTAAATTTAAGACTGATTTCATGATCTTGTCAATACGTGAAACAGCATAATTCATTTTTCTGTGAAGCAATCCCTTCGTATAAAGCAATTTGTTCACTACTATTAACTTAAAAGGTAGTTGTATTTCCTGAATATACTATGACACCACTGAAAAGAATTATATTTTATGGTATATTTATCAGGGCAGCATTATAAAAACAGTAAGATGGAAACCAAAGGGTAAAACAGGAAATTAACTAAATGAGTCTTATTTCACTCACAACTTCAGTTTCATATTGCAGGTTAAAATACAGTAACCAGTTACCATTTCAGATAATAAAGCTAGTTCTAATTAAAACAAATTGCTAAGTATTGACATTATTATAAGCCATAGAGCTTATACTCAACATTTCTAGGTGAAAACTGCATCCATTTTGTCCATGCTGTAAGTTGCAAAAGTTTGTGAGCTTTCTGAATGTTTTTGCAGTACATAAACCTTTAAAGAAAAAAGTTAACAGGGCAAATACACAATACACTAACAAACAGTATGAAACTAACTGCAAAGAGTGTGTGAATTGCTGTTTTGAACATAATTTTGCTTTTGCATTGTTTTCTGTACTTATTCACCAGTGCAAAGTGTAGATTTGTTCCAAAAATAACTACATGCTGAATAAAGTGTACAGTTTGGAGTCATCTGACAGAAGAGTGATAAATATTAAAACGTATCAGATATAAATAAAGTAATAATTTATCACACTGCTATAATTTAAATAAAATAATCTTTACTACTAGACATGCAAAACATTTTAGGCTTCATTACAGTTGAACATGTCTAGCTGTCTTTTAATCAGGTGTCTGCTGTTTTGACTTTTCTTTCTGAAATTAGTATCTACATTTACTGGTCTAAGTTAGTTAGCTACACACACAACAATCAACAACAACAAAAAAACCAAACCTCACTTACTCTATTTGCGCACCATGAGCCACAAGGGCACTTATGGAATCCATACTACCAGACCGAGCTGCTTTATGAATAGGAGTTTCACCAACATAATCCTGTAAAGACAAACTACATTTTGTCAAGCATAATCTTTCAAAAAATTAAAATCTTATTGTTACATTACTCACTTTAATTAAGAAAGTAGATATATAAAAACAACATTTATAAACTAGCAAATACATCAGGTACTTTATCATTACTTTAATGTTTGCAGTAGGCTGCTATGTACATTAGATATTTAGCAAGAAATAACACTAAGGGCATTTAACTCACAAGATAAGCCTAACTAGGCAATCAGCAGTCATATTCAGCAAAACTTGTAAACCCCCCCAACATATAGCACTGCAACAAGCTATTCTAACACTTTTATCTCCTAGCACTTTTGTTTCCCAACACTATTGAACTAAACAAGCCATCCTGAACTCAGAGACAGCAAGGCTGAGCTTGTGGGACTGTACTGCTTTCAGATCTGGAGGACACACTTGCACAGGCCTGTGTTGCTCCATCAGTACGCAGGAGGAGAGGAGTATGTACGCAGAACTCTACTGTAACAGAAGGATGCCCAGCATTCACAGGACAGGCCAGATCTCTCCCAAGATATAAATATGAACCCACATCCTATATACTTGTCTTTTCTGAATTTCTTTGTGCATTTACATTCCATTAGTATTAACCAGCACATCCAATCATTTAGTCTTTTTGCATTATGAGTAAACATACTGGGAGGCTTTTCAGGCAAATTCTTCCTACCAATTGTCTTCACAACAGGGAGAATCTACAGCAATTTTACAAATCCAAGCAAGCAGCAAGTAAATTCCATGCACTGTGATCTACAGGCTGCAGAGGAAATGCAGTACTTGCAATTAACCACCAGTATTAAAAACAACAGAGAAGAATCTGTAATGAAACATTGCCTTGAAGTAGCAAGTAAATGTTGTTACTGGTTTGTTAACATGATTTAATCATCACAATCCTTAACACTTCCAGTGGATAGCAAAGATTTTTTTGTTTTCTTCCCCATCCTCTTTCTTTCTCTCCAAACTTCTGATGGACTTCACTGGTCTATTTGACTAATATTAAACATGTTCTAACTGTATGTGCCTCGGTTCTGCTTCCCTGTTCCTTTTATTAAAATATCAACACTAGCTATATTAAATTCACACAGCACCTTACTGACTCACCAGTCTTTACACACAACAGTGTTCATGCCTAACTCTACAGTACTGGTTACACTTAAGCCCTATTTGAAACGTCATTATATTCAAAATATGATTATACTACCACCTTGATAGACAGAAGGTACCAACGTTTTCAACTCTCTGCTAAGCTTTTGAGAAGTTTAATCACATCTTTTAGACCATGTAAATATAACTTGAAAATGAATTTTGGATTATGTGTTATATACTCTCAATTTCCAATTTGCCAATTTTATTTCATGGTAAATTATTTTTATAATGAGTTACAAATTCACTGAGTAAAGCCAGTTTACCAGTGCTTAAGGTAGATATTCAGCCAAACAGTGAACTACCTATCACACCCAGCAGGGAACAATAATGGTACCAAACAAAGTTTACTCTCTTATAAACTAAGGAAACTTGCTGAGGCTGACAAAGCTTGGAGACAGAAAAGAGCAGAAAATTCCTTAGAGATTATAAAAGAGCCATACAGCCCTCCTTCCAAAATGGCTGTCTGTGGCTGATGGATAGAAGACTGCTTTCCAATGAAGTTTATGTAATTTCTCCTAAGTTTTTCTGAAGTAACAGGAAGACAGAGAAGTTTAATAGAGGATACAATTACATTAATTATCATAAAGGTAAATTCATTTGACACTAGTTTATCTTGAAAAATTTTCTTCCTAGTGTAAAAAGTTCTCTGATCATGGAAGCTGTCTTTCATCCATCATTCTGTTATTATTTTTTTTCCCCAACCTGCCCCTTCCCTCCCTTTTTGTTGAAGAGGTAAAAGTGCAGAAAAGAAGCAATTAGCCTCTTGTGCTCAGCATTAGTATTTACAAAACCAACCCTAAGATAAAAGAGGTTCAGTTTAGGGAAAGTCAGATCAACTACTAGCCATGCATGTGATAAAGATGACAAAAATCTCTACTAGCCCCATAAAACCAGCATACTGTCCACAGTAAGACCTAGAGAACTGCATTATGAAGTCTTGCTGTGAGGAAACACAAAAAGGATGAGCAAGGACCTTTGCAAAAGGACTCTTCACCACTGTAATAGCAGGAGCTAAGCTTGTAGCAGCTATAAGATTCCATCACCAAGCAGAAAAACATTACTATCACAGAAGAGAATACATGTCTTGAGAAGGACTTCTTTCAATCACTGGCCCAGAAAACCATGTGTGTCTAAAGCTAAGGAATTGAGAAAGTACTTAGAAAATGACAGATTTAGATTTTCATAGCATTCCTTTTAATTACAGCACCTAAATTTCAGCCATCACTACTATTATCTTCTTTTGACATTCTCCTAAGGGGCATTGAAACAGTTTCTGAACTAGCCTCCTAGCTCTGCTAAAAAATTTTCTCTGGATTACAAGAAAAAAGTTATACGCCACTGAAAAACGGTATTTAAATTTACTTATTTTTCAATGCATCCAAAAAGAAAATTACTCTGTATGAGCATCAAAAGAATTCTGTTTTGATTCAACAACTGGAATCAATGTGACCAAATAAAAACAAGAGAAACAGTTTTTCCCAAGAAGCTTCTGAGAGCAGTTCAGGGTCTAGCTTGCCGGCACATTTTCATATTTTTTTGGCTATGTGGAGCAAAAGAAGTTATTTTGAAGGGCTCTACAAATTCTTAATTATCCTTCTCAATACCTAATAATCCTTTAAATTGTTCACACTTCCCCTATGTGCTTCAATCTGATATAATCCCTTTTGTAGTAATATTGCAGGAAGGGGAGCATCAATATTGGCCTTTCATACAAAGAGCAGAACTTGTCAAGGTCCCATTTACCCTTCTCTTCTAACACTGCACCAACTACACAAACCACAAACTTGTCTCACAATCTAGAAGTTGTGTTATAAATAAATAAGCAGAAATGTCAATTAAGTTTCATTAATTTAGCATTCAAGATAACACGTTTACTTCTGTGGAAATTAAGTATTTTTTGTACAGTACTCCTGAAGAAATGACAAAAAGTCACGAAGAATTAGACACACATTTTTTGCAAGTCCCTGATGAACACCTCCCTCTCCCCTGGAGAAGCATGGCTATCCTTTCACAAAGACAAGGGCAGTCTTCTCTACCTCAGGGTCATGACTAGATTACCTTTGACTTCTATTTCATTTCACTGAATAGGTATCTGGCTTCCTTCTTTACTATATTTTTATTTATGTGGCTGAAGAGTCTTCTGCTTTTTTTGCTTTAATCAGTACATCTATCTCAGCTTGACTAATCAGTTTGCAATTCCTCACTATGCTGCTTAACCTCAGAAGACATTTCCTCTACTGATTAAATACTTTTCATAAGCTCACTGCTTATTCCCAGGCCTCTTTTAGATGTGGGTATTTTTTCAGTTCATTCCAAAGCCATTTTTTACTCTACTTTCCCTCTCTTTCCCTTTTTCCCTTTCTGGGTCCCTTTGGGACCCAAAGTTCCCTTGGTTTGGATATGATTCAGTTAATTTCACTCACTGGTACTTTTACACACCTTCCATTTATAAAAAAACAAACAAAAAACAACAAACAAAACCCAAACCAAACCAAAAAAACCCCAAACAACCAAAAAACCCACCAAAAACCAAACCCAAACAAAAAAAACCCCTAACCAAAACCAACTTCACTGCAGATATTTATTTTTAAAATAAAAAGCTCCCACACACATTTCCACTGAAAACTTTCAAATATTTGTACCGTTTTAGCTGGCATAGAGTTAATTTTCTTCAGAAGAGCTAGTAAGGTGTTTTGGTGTGCTAAAAACACAGCTCTGGCCACAAATATAAAGTTTTAGCTAGGAGTGGGCTGGGACATGGCACAGCTGGGACCACTGACCCAAACTGACCAGAGGGTTATCCTGTACCATATGACATCATGCTCAGCAAGAGAAGTTGGGGCAGGTGGCGGGGAGAAGTTCACCAGGGCTGCCATTGCTTGGGCACTGGCTGGGCATCAGCCAGCTAGTGGTGAGCAACTAAGCTTTTTTGGTTGTGGTGTGAGATTTTTAAAAATGTTTTATCATCACTTGATTTTCTTGGATTTGTTTTTCTTTTCTTCCTTTTTTTTTTACCTGTTAAATTGTCTTTATCTCAACCCATGAGTTTTCTCACACTTCCCTTCTGATTCTCCCCCTCAACTCTCTGAATGGAGGAACAAGGAGGTGGTTGTGTGGTGCTCAGCTGTCTACTGAGGCTAAACCTCAACAATGTGCAAGCACTTCTAAAACACTTCCAATGATATCTCACTGAGACACAGAAGCACTATTTTACCTGATAAGAAACAAACCAACTCCATTCCTTAACTCAACTGACTGAATTTTAAGTTCTATCAGATGATCATATTCCCAGAAGCTACTCTGATGTTTTAGACCCAGCACCCTACCCTTCCTGAAGATAGGAAGTAGAAAATAAAGAACAGAGTAACTTTTCCTCATTCTTTACTACAAACGCTTTGAATTTGTAATTGTTTCTCCTTCTGAATTTTGAGTGCAAATGAGAACTGGTGGAATATTCCTATCTGGATTTAGTCCAAGTTGTTGTTCAAAATACAAAACTATAACACACTAAAAGAATGAGTGGGGTTTTTTTCCCTCCCCACCAAGGATATCAGCACGTTTACAGTTCTCGCTAGTATAGGGAATCT
This sequence comes from Myiozetetes cayanensis, assembly GCF_022539395.1. Lineage (NCBI taxonomy): Eukaryota > Metazoa > Chordata > Aves > Passeriformes > Tyrannidae > Myiozetetes > Myiozetetes cayanensis. Next base: position 92,285,307 of record NW_026087742.1, on the reverse strand, counting down.
AAGCCTCCTAAATCTGCCACGTGATAACTGACTACATGAAAATTAAGCTGCATCACCTGTAAGGATGCAGTATTTCTTTCCCTTCTCTTTATGACAGGCCACACAAAACTTTTTGGCCAATCAACACAGGCAACATACAATAGACATGTTTAATAGGCTGAGGCTAGAGGGGAAAAAAGTATTTAAATGAAGTTAATAGTCTTCTAAATCAAACAGTAGTCATGATTATCTGGTGTTAATATGTCCAACAGCCCAGAATCAATCTGCATTGTGACAAGGATAAAACAGAAAAAAATACTCAAAAAAAAGTAGCAACATAATTAATTGCTTTGTACTATGACAGTAACCTAGAGCGGGCAGGCAGCCAAATGCAGATCTTGAGTCACATTACTAGGAACTATTAGCAGGCACTGCCCACTGAAATAAAAAAAAAACAAACCCAAACAGTAGGACATTCTTTTGGGTTCACTGCTGGGTAAAAACAGTCAGATCATTGCTTGGCACTTCAGCTTTCCTCCTGTGCATTTTTTATGGTGATCCTGGGGGAGGGAAGAACTGCCCACTGATCACAGAGATGGTTCTAGCCAACACATACAGTTATATAAGAGGGCTAGGCATCACAGGATATACTCAAAGAACTTATCCAGGGAGCAAAGGACAACTGGGACAAGCACTTTTCAGCATTTGTCCTTCACTGCTGCTGCCTCAGAAGTGTCCTGGGCAGCTGTCACCAGCAAGGAGATAAGACATTTTTAAGTTTTCCTAAAGTTTAGGACAGGCAGCATGGGCTACAATACAATACCTCAGGGCAGATATGAGAAAGCAAGCATGCAAATTCTACTGAGTACCGGAGGTTTACGTTAAAACTGAGAGACTCGAGTGGATTCCTTGTCAGAAGCTATCCTTTTCTTTTTCCAGAAGTGATGGGTTAGTCTGTAGCCAATGACCGGGAGTCAGTTTGGAAGGAAAGTTTACTAGTTTAAATATCAAGTATTCCCAGATCTTTCTCAGCATGTGTTTTGTATCCAGTGTCCATGGAACACTTGTCCTCACACAAGCATTAGCCAGTGACTATGTCTGTTTGGAGTACAGCATCAGTCAGCGAGCTGGAAGGAATAAACAAAATACACATCAGGAAATAGTGCTCCAAAAGCTCAAAAGTGTGCGTGGAAGCCCTAGATGATCACCTGAAGGTGCTTGTAAGTTAAATAAGGAACCAAGATCATTTAAGGAACTGAAATCAAACAAGAGTAGTAGAATTTGACTGCAATTTAATAAATAGCTGAAGGCACTTGGGAGAGCAAAGCATGCATTGTGCTTTACATAGCCACATATCCAACTATCTGTGGGATGTTTTCTGCCTTAGCTATCACCAAGGCACACTGCCTAGCTTTCAGTGCTCATGCATGTGAAACCAGTGTGATTGACCAGTTTGCATCCTAACAAACAACTTGAGAGACATTCTTTTTTCTACTACCATTTTAAATTAACTAGAGGTACCTTACTTTATCAAACTGAGTCTGAAATGCCTCTTACTGTATGTTCAATCAGTATTTTGTGGGGGCAAAAAAAAGCTACTACATTCAAGTGTAACTTGATCCTGCCATTAACAACACACAAGATGCCCACAGCATAAACTCTCAGTACCCATCTCTGTTGTGCCCTTGGCCTGTCAGTACCTAAGTCTGTCCTTAGAAGCCTATAAGATAATACCATCACTATCTGAACTCGAGAACCAAAGTACTCTTCCTCCTGTGGAGGACCATTTGCTCTGGTGACAAATGGTCACTAATATATAGACTCCTAAGCCACTGGCTTGCCTTGGTGACTTCTTTAAGCTGGGATGAGTTTCCTGCCAATTTTAACTGCATATTAGACTGCCTTCTGCTTTCTTTTACAGTCAGTATGTTGCCCTCAGCCCATGGAGAGATCTCTCCACTCTCTTCTCTTCTTCTGGGGGCTAGCTGCTACTTTCTTCTTTGCTACAGCCTCACTCACTACATGTGACTTTTTTTCCCCCCATCATGTTCCGGGACAGCAAGCTTGTTCTTCAACTCCATTTCAACCTCACTGGTCAGTTCTTCTCTTTATCCTCATAGCTGGAAACTTTCATTCTTCTCATTCATTCATTTTCATTCATTCTTCTCTTCTCATTTAGCAGTTATTTGTACATCTTTATTCTGTGCATGCCATGTTTCCTCTCTAATCACCGTTTCTTTACATTCTTACCTGGTCTCCAGATGCATTTATAGTTCTTGTATTTTCTCTTCTGAAGATTCTACCACTATGCAGCAATAACTTATTGCATAAGTTACTTTTGTCAGGTATCAAGGAGAAGATGCGATCTATAGCCTCTGCATCCAGTCACCTTCATTGTTTCTACAATTCTCCTGGTGTCTCACAGCTGTTCTCAATGCACCAGCCTTCTTTTCTGAAAACTCAACACAAACTTCCCCATTTCTTATTTTTGCATAGCTTTAAAAAAAAAAAGAACCAAACTCTAGAAATGCAAGTGTTTAAGTTCTACAGCAGACTTAGCTTAACTCTACTGCATGTAAAACAAAGTCTGGCCATTAAATACTTTAAGAAAAGTATGATATAACATTTAACAGGCCAGATGTTTTACAGATGCTGTGCTATACCACAGCTTTCAATAACAGCACATGCTGTAGTATTAATTACTCTCATAGAATATTATTAAAAACACTTTTTATTACTATTAAAAAGATATATGTTATGTATGCCCAGCATACATAATAGAATCACTCAGTACTTCAAACATTTTCTTTAAAAATATAATCGATTTTAAGCACCCAATTCTGTTACTGTACCAGAGTACAGCAGTCCTTTACAGGTATTTTGTTATATTTTATGCACTCTCTGCTACCAAATAAATAACATACTCCCAGTAAAAGTAACAAAAAATTATAGTAAAAAAAAATTTAAGTCATCCATTCATTCTTTGTTAGTAAAGTACATGTTTCTGAACTATTTTCAAGAAGTTACTAGAAAAGCTTTGGAAATAATCGAAGAAGAAAAAAACCCAAACCCATGTGCACCTTAAAATAAACCACAGTAGACCTTACTAGTTAAATGTATGACTAAATCATGAAGCACCACAAGGGTCTCATGGTTGTGTAGGTAATGGTGAATTTTCCAATTCTTAGCATATTTAGTATGCATTATGTTCCTCACTAGTCTCCTGTCTTGCCCCTAAAGCAGCACTACAATATCAGAATATTTGCTAATGCTGCCAATACCAAAGCAGCATTACCATTTTGTTCAAGAAGCAGAAAGATATCAATTCCTAAAACAAATGTCCTCCAAACCCCTAGAGGTTTAAAGGACATTTATTAGTCCTATCTCTACTGTAATATAAAAGGTCTATAGCTGACAATTAAGTCATTTGACTTCAGCTGATGTTAAAAATAAAGTATCTGTATGTTAATGTAAGGATCACATATGTCATAGAAAGGGATCAAGACACTTCTTCCAAAACTATATGCATAGGTGAAATACATGTGAATCCATACCTGTTTGTTTATGTTGGCCCCCACTTGGATCAACCAATTCAGGCACTGTGGATGTCCTCCAAAAGCAGCAATGTGGGCTGGTGTTTGAGCAAAACGGGTTGTACTGGCATTTACAGAAGCTCCAGCTCTTACTAACTGCATTAGGCACTCCAGCTTTAAAGACATGAGGGAATGAAACAAAAAATGTTACACAGATGTGCTATGACCATTAGCATTTGCTAAATAAATACATAAACCCAATAAAAGCTAAACTTCCTAGTTAGACTACATGGGTGCAAAACAAGAGAGAATACGAAATTTAGGATATCCCCCTCCTCCTTGACTCTTCCCTTCTTTGGCTATAGACTATATCTCAAAAGTACTTCCCACTCCCAAAACTGAATTCCACACTTCTTTTCAGGAAAAGGGAAAAGAGGACATAAATACTTCAGACCTAACTACAAGAGCTATTTGGCTCACTTTTGTTAAGAAGGCAAAAAAAAAATTACACTAAGCAGACATTATTAGGTAACATTTGCCAAAACAAGAACATTGTTAGGAGATACACAGATGTACTCTCAGAAGAGTTTAGAGAAAGGTAAATCAGAAAAACACAAGATTTTGCATTTCTTTAATGTTTTCCTGGAGTGACAGACGATTAGTAACGAAAACTTAATTCTTAAAAATATCTAGTACGCTAAGTCTATAAAAGGAATACATTTCTCCCACCATTTCCTGTTATTACAGATGAGGAGCTGTTAAAAACAAAACAGGTTGCATGTTTGTGGTAATAAAAAAGAAAATCTCTTTTTTAAAAAAATATTGCAGTATTTTGTCCCATTACATTCTTTTATTTTCCCAACATACTAACCAGAAGCGTCAGATAACCAGATACTATTTTTAAATGTTCATAACATCTCATTTGTAGAAACTAGGCAAACCACAGCCACAGTGACCTCAACTAGCAAAAGCAGTCAAAACAACGCTCCTTTCCTGTCACACAGCAACATTGTCTTCTTGTTGAAAGGAAAAGGAATGCACTATGCTGAAATAAACAGTTTAGTCTAGGCATCCATTAATTGCGGTTAGAAAACAAACACCACTGCACACACACATAATAATCCCACACTGGCTCAAGGCATTAGTTCATATAAACCAAAAATCTGTGGGTCTCTCAGCCTCTCACATTTAAAGGAAACATCAGCCATATCACAGTTGTGGAGTAGTTGGTCCATAAAGCAACAATTAAAAAGCACCCAAATGTGGGTTTGCAGTCTGGTTCAGATAGAAACATCAACAGCAGGATTACATTTGTCTGTTTCTGTATGTCAGCCTTTCTTTCTCCCTCTTTTAACCTGTAAATTCCTGATCTTGCTGAATTACATATATAAGGTAACAGTACCAACCACTGTAATTAATAATACTAGTTTTGCAAATATATTGTGAACTTCAATTGTTTCTTTCCCTTATATAGTTCAAACAAACACATATGAACCCTATCCTTCAGGATATACAAAAGTACTTTTTTTGGACTGTAATGAAGTTCAGGCTGGACATGGAGGTACCATTAACTCACTAACTGCATGAAGTAAGGGTAAGGGTAACTGGAATATTGCAGTATTAATGACTAAACCTCAATATTAACAAAGTACCTTTGCAAAAGAAAACAAGTACTTTTCCTGGAAAAAAAAATTACATCAAAGAACTGGTGTAAGCAAACGCATAATTCTAATACTAGACTACTCAAATACATTTTGTGTATGCCAATCTTAGACTTTCCTTGATGTTCACATGTTAGCACCCCTAATATTGCTGTTAACCCTTAGTAATCATTACTTAAATTGTAACACTAGTTATTGTCATGTGATGGGAAAAAACCCCAGCTACACCAAGAACTTCACCTACTGCAACTGCAAATAAAAACAAATTTCAGCCAGTTTTTAAAACAATAGACTTTGAATGGAGTTAATTTGAAAACACTTTCAGACAAGTATTACAACTTCAAGAAAGAATAATATTTCCTGCACAGGCACCGGGCTGAAAGAATTCCATAATGAGACAGATGTTACAGCCCATCAACTGAAAAGAGAAAACCAGAAACTCATTCACTAGCCCTATCTTTCACTGTTTAAATCTGTTCTATAAGATGGCTACACATCATGATTAGTTGTACAAATTCATCTTTAAATGCTGGGTTTTCTTGCTTGTCTTTTTTTTTTTACATTCTCTGACAGTGCTTCGACAATGAACATTTCAACCCATTAAAAGCTAAAGCGTGGGTCTCCTATAACATGGCTCTAACAAAAACCTGCTTCTTCCAACATTATGGAAGAGTGAGGTATGAATCTAATTACATCCATGGGCAGGAAAAGTCAACATGACAAAAAACAATACCTCACTTGATTATTTATGCTTGATATCAGGACACACAATTCCACCTTCATTAAATAACCTAAAATTTAATAGAGCAGATATTTTCCACTGTATAACTTAAAGCAGAGGTTAAATTGATTTGGTCAAGAATAAAGACAGGTCCCTGCACAGGCCACAACACTGGTCAAGGAAAAGATGAGCATTTTTATCTGTAGTACTTTTGTTCCAAAAGAAACAGAACATATTTAACAATATTGTGCTTCCTATAATGTAAACAGTCAAATGGGAAAAAAACACAAACAAACAAATAAAAAACCCCAGAAGAGCACAAGCAAATAGATGCGGTCAGAGAAAATAAAAATTCACATGTAAGTGATTAAAAAGAAAAATTAAATTAAGGTTAGTCCAAAACAAAGTGAATTAACAGTTAAGTTTGATTTTTATTCAAACTTTTCATTTTCTACCTCTCTGGTAGCTTTTTTAGACTGTTAACAATTCTACATTCTGACCCATCATCTCAGAAACCTACAGAATGCCAGGGTAATTTAGGGCACTATATAATTAACTCTAATTAGAATAGAGCAACTCTAATGGGAATTAATTCAAGCACTTCTCTGCAGTCAGGGAACGTCCTGAAAAATGCAAACTCCACCACAGGTACTCCACACAGCAAATAAATTTGCACTTGCTACTAACTCTAAAAGGAGGTCCATGCTGTCATTAAAACCCCAGATATTACAACCAGAAACACTGCTTCTAATAGCTATCATGTCCAATTGAATTTGCTGGTATTTTATTTATTACTTGCAAGCTGAAAAAGTAAATTTCAGAGTAAGTTATTCCAGATTACTGTGTTTTCATTTCTAGTTTTAAGAGACTCCATTTTTACTGGTCCCAGTGTTACATCAGTATCCCCCGCTACCTTTCCTCTTTTGCATATTCATTTATAACCAACTTGACTGTTGCTGCTGCTTCCTTACTGAAGCACATCTACACCTCTGTGCAATAATGCAGTTGTACACAACTTAACTGTACAATTATTTTGTACTGTCTTTTGATACAGCCAGGGCCATCTTCCATGTTCAACCTGTGCACAGGTAAAAGCATAGAAACATCTTTATTCTAGTAAAGTTCACCAAACCCGGACTCCTGCTATTTGTTCATGTACACATGTTTATATGTCACTGCTTATGAGCTGTTCCACAAGGACTTCTTCCAGAAAGGAACTACATCAGTTTTCTCATGCTACAAAGCTCCAGTTAGAACCAACACGTTTGGTGGACCAGGTTGCTAAATGGCCCTATATCAGAAAGGCAGACATTAAGTTCTCTCACCATTTAATTTCTTTCAGAAAAAAGAAAAAAAACAAACAAGTGAAAATTCCATGAATTCTAGAGAAACAAAGAAGTGAAGAGGAAGATTCCTATTCAATAACTATTAACAAACACTTCAGAAATTAATATTTGAAATCTATGGTACTTTGAGAAACAGAAGAACTCTCCACTTGGCTTTGATGAAAATGAATTCGGAAAAAAAAAACCCCTACACATAAATAAGAACATAAGACATGCACCTGACAGTCCACTAAAAGCAGCAATTGTGTCACTGCTAGCAACAATCTATTAACTGGTGAAAGGTAAAATGTGTAACTATGCCACAGAAACACAAAGCCTGATTTGGTATTCAATTACACTACTGTAACTTTTTCAATATTTTGTACAATCTTTGGCTCTGTGAAAGGAACACTACTTAACAAGACTATAAAAGATACAGATAACTTCCATAAATTCAACTTGCCTAGATCTGAAGGATTTTAGGAAAGGACATATTTACAAAATTGTATAAAAGCCATTTATAACCTATGTCATCTTTCCATGTCTCATTTCATTTGTCATATTTTTTCCTCTGATATGTAATAGCACCACCAATCAAATTTTGCCCATACCTAAGACTGAATATGACAAATAAAGGCACAACATGTTGCAGAATGACCTGTTCCCTTTGTTTGCTGTTTCTCCAAGTCTCTTCAACAGAAATTGGAATGCACACAAAAACTCACTCATACAGCTGAGTATGGTTGGCAAAGACCTGAAGATAATTAAAGAAAAAAAAAACCAATACAACATGTACGCTGTCAAGGTAAAAGCAAGGCTGCCACAAGCAGTACCAAAAAGAAATTCTTATGAGATGTAAAAAGGAAACAGAAGACCGTAACATGGATTACTATCTTCACATTTTCAATGAGTGTACTTCCCAATAAAATTTAAGGTACTCCAGTTTTTCCAGAGGGTGGATTATTAGCTTCTTTTTGAACACGTAAAAAACTGCTTTACATTTTGGATTTTGTGGGTTAAGGGGTTTTGCTTTGCTTTATTTTAGGACTGAAGGACTACTTAGCTGTGCTTCTAAAACGTTTCTCTAAGAAGCACTGCACATAAGATAATGTAATATATATAAACCATCTCTTAATGTACTTTTATAAACCATGACAACTGCCTAAGTACATCAATCTTCTTCCTCTGGCACACAACCAATAAACAAATAGAAGTATACTGGAAATGGGAGGGAGAACAAGAACAAAAGCCCCTCGAATTCCAAATCTAGACAAATCAACGAGGAAAAAGCACCAAATCCCAACCCTCTGGGCTGGAGTCTTGCATAGGTTGGGACACTCACTGCATCACAAACAGGAAAGGCCTATATAAAAAGCAAGAAATTAAGATTTAATTCATTTTAAGACGTGAAGTTAGTTAGCAGAGCTACTTCCCATGTTTCACTCTTTTCTGCACTGCAAGGATGCGAACACAAAAAACTCCGTATGTATAAACCACAATCTATTTTTCATCCTGAAGGCAAGGGAGGAGCGCCTCACAGGCACAAGCGCCTTCTCCCCACACTCCTAACGAGCCGGTCGTCATAACACGGGCACCACAACAAAGCAGTCTCCAGGTGCGGAGCCCGAAGACGACACAGATCATGACCAGAGCCTGCAGACAAAGCACGAAGCGAGCCGGGAAGAGGGGTCAACTGGGGACGGTCAAGGAGGGGACGGGGGATTATCCGAGGGGGTGTGGAAGGGGTCGCGCCCCGGCGGTGCCTCCCGCCCGGATGGCTGGCGCCCGCTGGGGATATCCGGAGGGGACCAGCGTGGGAGGAGCCCCCTGCCCCGCTCCTCGCCATTGGCTCCCGGTGCCGGTGCCCGTGCCCGGGGGACCGTCTGGAAGCCCGGCTGCGAGGCCGCCACTGTCACCCGGGAAGGGAGGGGGGCGGCTGCCGCCGGCAGCGGGGAAGGGATGAGTGATGCGGTGACGGCAGGTGCCGCCAGCCCCGTGACCTGCCCACCCCCGCCTCGCTGACCGCGGAGGCAGGAACGGAGCCAAGCGCCGCGGCTGTCCGCTGCCGTCCCGCCCGATTCCCTGAGGAGCGGCAGGAGGCGGTGAGGGAAGGGAGGGGGGGGCGGCGGCGCCTGCAAGGGGCAAAGATGGCGCCGCGTTGCGCGCGAGCGGGAATCGTGCCCTCCTTCCCCTTCTCCTTCCCGTTCCCGCACCCACCCCCGCTCCCGCCACCGGCCGAGCCCAGCCGGGCCCCACCTTGCCGAAGTGCGCGGCCCAGTGGATGGGCGTCCAGCCGTAGAAGGAATCCTCGGCCGCCAGGTCGGAGCGGGGCGAGCTCTGGAGCAGCGCGCACAGAGCGGGCAGATCCCCATCGCGGCAGGCACGGTGCAGGGGGAAGCGCAGGGTTAGCAGCTCCTCGCTGGAGAAGCCCGCCTCGGGGCCGGCTCCCAGCGACATGGCGAGCGGCAGAGCGGCGAGGAGGAATGGGAAGGAGGGGGGGCAGGGGAGAAGGAGCGGGCGGGCGGGCGGGCGCGCGCTGCCCGGGCGGGAAGCGGCGGCGACTGCGGCTCGCGCGCGGCCCCGGCACAAAGGGAGCGGGGCGGGGCCGCGCGCGACGCTCCGCCCACCGCGGGCGGAGCCGCGCGGGCTCGGGGCGCCCGGGCGGGGGCGGGGGGCGGCGCGAGGCCTACGCCTCATTCCGTCTCCGTCTCTCCCATCCCTCCCTCTACTTTCACTCCCTCTCCTTCTCTCTGCCCGCCTTTATTCTCCTCCACTCTCTCCCCTCCCTCCCTCTCTGTCCCCCCTTCTTCCCTCTGGGCCCCCCTCCTTCTCTCCTTTCTCCTCGCCCCCCATCCCTCTCTCCCTCTCCCTTTTCTTTTCTCCCTCTCCCCCTCGCTCCTTCCTTCCCTCCCTCCCTCTTCCCCTCCTTCTTTCTCCCGTCCCTCTCTCCCCGTCCCCCCTCTCTCCCCGTGCCCGGCAGCTCCCGGATTTCCCGTTCCCGAGGCGGCAGAGCCGCTCCCGCCCGTGTGGCCGCCGCCGGCGGGCAGGGACGGCGCCCCCGGGCCGGGAGGGGAAGGCTTTGTGCTCTCCCGGCGCCGCGGGTGAGGAGGACGGTCCGCGTTTCCGCAGGGAAAATCTGCCGCCGAGAGGGCTGTGCTGTGCTGTGGGGCACCGGCGGTCGCGGTGTTCCCGCTCACTATGCAAGTGCTTCCAGGCACTCGCAGATCGCTCTGGGTTTGTGCTGCACCAGGGACTGCAAACCAAAGGATAACTTCCCTGCCAGTGTCTGATTCAAATGGCAATGCCGGATTTTGCATTGCAACCAGAAACAGGTCCTTGAGTAATGGCCCCACAGAAATTTTAGGACACTTCTGTTGGTTACTCCTAATTGTTGTCTGCCCAACGTATTTTTGAACTGCTTTTTCTGACATAGTAGAACTTAATTGATAGTAATTCACAGTAACAAATTTAGTTGTTTAATTGTAAGAAAATTCATCTGCCCCTGCAAATTGTAGAATCACAGAATCATCGAATGGTTTGGGTTGGAAAGGACATTAAAAATCATTTAATTCCAACGGCCCTGCCATGGGCAGGGACACCTTCCACTAGACCACTTTACTCAGAGCTCCATCCAGCCTGGCCTTGAACAACTTCAGGGATGGGGCATCAAGGTATATTCCTTTTTCAGTATACACTATTAAGCAGTGCAAGCTAGGAATTATGTTCTGTGGCAAAGAAGGTACTAAGTAATTTCTGTTAAAGGTACTCAGAGACCCAGACACTTAAAAAGCCTTTCCTTAACATCAGTTTGAATTGATCTTTAAGGTATTGTGAAATATCTTTTTCTTAAAATAGGAGTTCTGGCTTCTCAGAGATTGTGGTTCCATAGACATTCCTCCCATTTATTTGGCTTCTTTGGATTTTGACATAGATAAGGCTGTGTATGCACAATATCCAGTGCTCTGAGATAAGATTCTAACACAAAGGAAAACTCCTGCAAGCAGAAAGAACTGCAGCCTGGCTTACAGCCCAACATGAAACACCCCTCTGACATACACTTCCCATAGCAAATACTCTTTTTGGCACATATGTAAAATCTTGTAAAAAGAATTGGATGTTTAGCATATGGGGTAATTTTTCAGTCTTCAAGAAGGTGATTAAGGAGTTCATTCACTGTGGAAGGGCACTGATACAGGGTGGGTGCTTGGTTGAATTGTACTGCTCTCATGTAGAGAAGGTGCTTTCCAGAATGCTGTTGCAACAGCAAACTGGAGGTTTGGCTAAAGGTTTTCTTTAAAATATCACAATCAGATGATTGTGATATTTTAAAGACTAAGCCAGAAACAGTGGATTTAGACTGTAAAAATCATAGCAAAATGAAACACCTCACTTGTGTTCTCAAAGTTTTGTTTTGATCTGCACAGTCAAGTAATAACATATGGCTCTCTGTACTTACGACAAGCAGCACAAGTCTGGTATCAAGATATTTAGCTATAAAATCGTAAGAATTATTAACTTGAAATGTGGTTATATTTTTACAGCAGTATCAAGACAGAATATGAAGATGGAAAGCTTGCTTTGAGAAACTTTTGTTTTAAGCTTAGCTGTCTTCTTATTGAAACTGTTTGGGCTTATTTCATTATTTTTTTATCTGTGAAATGGGAACAATAAAATCGTGTCCTGAGTGGTGGTAAGAAGCTCAATTAATCAAAGTGCTTTGAGCTAAAAAGGTAACACTGTGATATGAATATACAGATGAGGCATTTCAGTATTAGGCATTACTGCAGCTAATATTTGTATCCCCTATATATTATTATATCTTCACCAAAATAAAATATTACTTTGGTTTCCAGAGTGCTGCGAAGTTGTAGATCTCAAAGTCACGTGCAAAGAAGGATGAATTACATATAGACAGTGGCGCAGAAGCACGGGTAAGCTAAATGCTTTGGCCAGGGGAGGGAGTACTTTCAGTTACAGCAACTCTCAGTTCAGTACCTTATCCTTTGCCTTACAAAAACGTTCCTTTTATGTTGGATCTGGCCTTTGTTTTCACAAGGTCTCAGAGTTCATCATCCTATATGCACTTCAGTTCCTGGGTTATGTGGATTTTTTCCCCCACATACAGCTAGGCAGATGCTGACACTTTGTATCAGTGTGCCTGATTTGGGGATTAAATAATGCAGATCCCATGTGACAGAACAGTTGAAAGAAAAAAAGAGGAAAAAAGCCCAACCCAAACGAACAAAAAACCCCAAACCCCAACTTACGTTGTAAAAATGGTCACTGCCAGAATGTCTGCTATTAAAGAACACAGTTTCTTAGGTTGAAAAATGGCAAACTGTTTCTCACAGTGCTGTGTATAAGCATTGACATAGTTGTTCATATATTGCTTATAACTACTGTAAAAAGGAATAAGTATCAAAAACGTGGCTTATAGTGAAGATGAACAAGAATTAAGGATTCTTGAACTTGAGAAGATAATTATTCAAGATTTGCAGGTGTTTTTACAGAAACCACCACACCAAATAAAGGCAGTGGTCTGACCAGTTTGCTTATGGACACTGACTTCATTTACTTTCTAGTAATCCCTACAAGGTAGGCAACTACCATTGCATTCCCTTTGCCAAAGGGGAAGCAGAATGCAGAGAAGGGAAGAGGCTTTAATAATGCTGTGCAGGAATTCTGCATGTGGAACTGAACTCTGGTGTATCTTGTTTCGTGACTAGATTCCTCATTATGAGGTCGACCTGTTTTATTTCCATACTAGTGATCTACACCAAAAGTTCCAAAATAGAACAGCACAGTGCTCTCTATATGAGACTGACTCCTTAATCAGCCTGTAGCTGGCATATGACTTGTGAAGTCACATTTGTCTCTCTATTTTTTGAATTGTGATTCATTATCCAAATAAATGTGAAAATATGTAATTTTTTATGTTCTTCATTTCCGTTGACTTCCTTAAAATATTTTGGCAATAGGCTTTGTTAGTTAATTAAATTGAATAGAAATAAAATCTATACTGTCATATCTTGTGAAACTGAGGACATGGAAATTGCGGTTTTATCTTTTAACATTTTATTTCAATTATATTATAATTCATTCTTTTGTACTTTCCTATCATTATTGGGATTAGATTCTGTACAAAACAATACAAATCTCGAAAATATTTTCAACAATCTTGCTGTGCAACAGATCAGATACATAAAATATAAATCTGTTTTGCGATTCTAACTTCCTTCTAGAGGACAGATTTGGTTTCCCTGACCTGCTATTATGGTCGGTTTGCACATAGCTTAATTCAAGAAATTGACAGTCATGGTTAAACTGTGATTTACAAACTTTCATGAAAAAAGCAGCACAGTTATACATAACATTTCAGGTTCTTTGCATTTTCTGTTTTATAAAAAGACATTTTTAGCATTTAATATGTTTTATAAACAGAACTCTTTAATGGAATTCAATAAATAGTATGCTTACAGTATTATTTATAAAAAAATACATTCTCAATTTTTTTATGATTCAGAGAGTTCGCCTACTAAACTTACTAGAACACATTCTCGTATATTTGAGAAAAATAGTTATTTTTAGGCCTATTTGCATTAATTTCATCCTCAGTTCTATTCCTGGTCTTTTAAGGGAAGTGAGAAGCTTTCTTTCTGTTTCTATCAGTTTAAGGAGGTAGACTTCATTCTCTGTGGGGCGTTTAATTTTAACAGAACTAAATTTCTTCTAAGAGAGAAACAGAAAAAGGCACAGAAGAGCTAATAGGCTAAACTAAGTGGAAGAAGAGATTGGTTTTATTTTAGCTAAGTTTGCTTTTATGTTCTCTTTTGGTTAAAGGCTGAGAAAGAAAATGGTCTATAAATGAGGACTTCTTGAATATTCAGTAGTCTAACTAAGTATAAATTTAAAAAGTAAATACATTATTTTTAACACATGTTTTGGGAAAAAGGGTTACGTAACTGTAACATACTCATCTGTTCTGTGCCATCCTGATACAAATAAATTATATTTGCCCATTTTTCCTTACAGACAGGTTGAAAATGGAGCATTTTTGTAATAAGTTGTGCAGAACAGAGTCATGTGCATTGGTTTTTTTTGTAAAAAGTACTGTACAATTTAATCAAATAATCAATTCATTCAAATCCTTCCATTCTTGCTGTAGCAACCTTGCATTGGTTACTACTTAGGGCTTTATTTAGTTGCCCATACATACATTTCTAGTGCCATTTGAGATGCCCAAGAGTATTCCTCTCTGTTGTCAGCTGCTGCTGCGGAACAGGATCAGTTTACACAGGTCGTCTGCCGTGCCTGCGCAGAGCCAGCGGATATCTCGGGAGTCTGAGGGATTCTTAGGCTGACACGTGAATCCTCCATAAATGTCACTTGCATTGACGTGCCCAGTCACATAAGGCATTCCCCACATTTTGTCTGGTCCTGAATCCCGTGAAACTTCTTTTCTTTGAAGGAGATTGTCGCAGAGTCACTGGCTGCTTCCTACATTATGCTTGAATCTAGTTCTGGGTCTGTGGGTCACTATAATAGCTACCTGTGTTCCTAATTTTGAGGCCAATTTTCTGAAAGGACAAAATTATTCAAACGTTATTCATCCTCTTTTTTCTCTCTTCTTTTTTCTTTTTTTTTTTTTTTCTCTGAAACTCTCGGTGAACTGTGATGAAAATATAACATTTCTTTAGGTGCCATGGTTTTTTTTTAGCAATGGTGGGAACTTCTGATCATTTTCCTAGTGTAAATAGAGGCTGACTCATAATTTTCAGGGACTAGTTCAAAGTTTAAGTTTACTTCCTATTTTTGGTTAAATTAAACCATAGCTGAGTGGTGTGCCTCTTGAAGTATCTTGTTCTTATCTGGATTTTTTGCTGTCTTCACTTTTCTTCAGCAAAGTGTTCTGCTGAAATCAGTCCTAAAACAGAATAGGGAATAAACACTTTTTTTTCAGATGGAAGTTATTGGGGAAAACAGCTGAAACATTTTGTAAAAATTAATTTCATAAACTTAGAAGCATTAGTTTTCAAGTACTAAAACTGAGTTTGCATGGTATGTGAGGCCTCTGGAGGCACAAAAGTCAGAAAATTAATAGCAGCAGTAGCTGCTAACATGGAAAAAAAAAGCCATGAGTGGAAAAACAGTAAACTGAAAGTCCTTTATCCTCCTTTCCAATCCTCAGTTCTCAGAGTTTTGTCTGGCAAGGGAAGCAAGGAATCTGTCTGACTTTCAAATAATTACTGATGTATTACTCCACTGGAAGCAAGTAGCAAAGAGCAGCTGTGCCCTGTAGACAGAGCTAACTTCTCTCTTTCCCATCCCCCATTTCTGACTGCCTTCCCTGGAGAAAGCAATCTCACTGTTAAATAAACTAGGGTTGGGTTGCAAGACAAACCAAGAGTTCATAGGAAAAATATTTACTCATGCGTAAAGAAGCCCTTTTTAAAAACTTTGCTGCTTAGGAAACGATGTGATTTCGTGGGTAATAAATAAAACCAGATTTGTTGCACTACAGTTGTAAAGCTGCCATCTTTTATGAGCCTGGGAAGAGTGACCTTTTTCATCATAAGGCTTTGTCAATTCTGCCTCCGTGTAACTATTTTCCTCTTCATACATGTGAATCATCTGGACCATGCTCAGCTGAGAGGTCTAGTCCCTGAAAGATATGGGTGTTAATTATAGTTGCTGGCTTTTTGACAAACTACCCTTCTTTTTCCCACATTCCTTACTAGTTTTAACCGAAAATTAACATTTCCTGAGAGGCAAAATACCAGCTTTGTGGTAAAAACCAGTTCTGTAAGGAATCAGTACCAAACCATCTCTGTTTTCTATTTGTATTGAGTCTGGACCACAGTAACGAAAAGGTCCTTTGATGTCTTTATCTTCAAATTGTGTCCTGATTGTAAAAATAAAAAAAAAAAAAGTGATAAGAAAAAAAAATAGACATTTAAGGTGAATATAAATCTGACTTGCTGAGTACTTGCATTCAGTAACTGCTATCTGAAAAAGCACATGCACGTGTAGAGGAGTTTTGCTCAAGTTCTTGTTTAGATAATTCAGATGGTGAGTCCTTGAATTCCTCCCGATATTTCATTAGAGATCCTGTAGCACCCCACTGTCATGCTGTGAGGAGTTGCCGTGCTGTAGCCTGCTGTTCCATGACAGGGGAAGTGACACATTCACATCATGTGTGTTGTGCTCTGAGGTGTTCTGAGATGTGAGGAACCCAAAGGATACCATGGCAACATCCACACTCTCACACCCTGAGGAGGGCCACCATGGGGCTCTGCACATTGGGACTCCGGGAATTCATGGCTGCTGATATGACATCGATGTAATGGATCATAACAAGCCTTTCACACCAAACCAGACTTCCTGATGTTAAGAACCATATTACCCATAATTACCAGTGTGTACTGTTTTCTTTTGCACTTGGATGGATGCTTGAAACAGTACATTTATGTAATATTAATTCAAATGTTAAATGAGACAACCACCAAGACTGTAGCTTGATTGCATCTACATAGATGTGGAATTAATGAATCGTGTAATAATTTTACAGTTCAATAATCTAGGAATCTTCACATGGAAAAATATTTAATTAAGGGGGAAATGCCATATCCACTTACACAGAGAACAAACAAAAATCTAGAGGAAGGTGAAAATTGTGAAATATCTGTGTCTGAGCCTAGAAAGTGTTCTTGAAACCTGCACCCTGTTCAGTGAGATTAGATGCTTGTATTTGAGCGTTATAGTCCTTACTCATTCAAGAAGAGGCATGCTCCTCCTTAAACTGGGATTTAATAAAGCAATTGTAGCACCATCTTTTTGTCAGAGGATGGTGCCTGGTGTTTCAGTTGTTTGTGAAGGGGATTGAAAAAGACTAAACAGCCTATGTTATCAGAACAGGTTTCTATTTTAGCTAGCATCATATGAAAGGAGCCATCTTGTGGTTGTCTCTTCTGCAAATAAAATGTTGCTGTAAGATTGCCTTGAAAAGCTGAAGACATGTCTATACCTTATATAATCTATATAAATCTAATATAAATCTATATGATTTTTCTTTTGGTTGTTTAGAAATGTTACCTTCTGAGTAACACTTGACCTTACACATGTTTTTACTCAGAGGAATTATTTCATTCTATCAGATTCCAATTCTGCCAAATCTTCAGAATTAAAATAGCACATCTATCTATTTATTAATAAAGGATTAAACTTCATGTGTTAAGTCTGTGTCCACACCAATATTTGCTAGTCCTCTGAACTCTTGCTCAGAGTCTAATCCTCATTCTAAATTTTGCTTTAAGCTGTGATCAACAGCATATCTTCTAAAATATGTCTCTTAATAGAACTGCTTGTGGTGTTAAGTGATTTTTTTAATATCATCTTCATTAAAATATGTTCTGTGGGAACTCCATGCATTCCAGGCACATGGTATCGCCATCCTTTGCTCCTGGACTTCAAACTTGACTTGGGGAGACAACATTTAGACACATCAGTCTGATTTCTTCACCTCTTTGCTGATACACAGTGGCACTTACCAGTTTTAGAGTTTGATAAATCCACACAATCCTGAGTAGATGGCAGCAAATTTATTTTATGTAGATTAGCTCGCTGATGCTTGTATCAATTTAATTAAGTATATTAAAAATACCCTCCCCAAATAACCCTAATTAAACCATATAAACACAAGCTTCAGTCATAATGTTTAAAGCTCAGTTTTCCTAATAATATGGAGTAAGGCTGTTTGCGATACAACTTGGGTAGCTGTCTGCCTGCTGCAGTTGTTAGTAACTAAATGTAACATCCAGGTAAAGGATCACCATCATTTGCTGGCAGTATAGAAAAATGTTACAAATTTGATTTGATTTCTGTTTGTCTGGAATATTGATTTGAAGGCAAAACCACATGGAATCTGTAGTTTCTGGCATATTCGTACACATATGACAACTGAGAGATAAGCAAAATCTTACTTTAGAGTGTGCCATTTGATGTTTGTTGTATTCCCCAGAGTTGAAGAAAAGACTGTTCTAGGAAAATGCAGATCTAGAATTGGAGTTTGAAGTGAGACTAAAACTTATTCCTGCTGGAATGAGAGGTAGACTTTGAGAAAAGGAGAGAAAGGATTAGCAATAGTTTTTACTACAGCTGGTTTGGGAAGACATCGTAAAAAGCATATTTTGTGAAAGTACTTGAGACATTAGACTAAAATTAGACCTGATAAAATTTTCAATCAGAGTACCAGTTATTTTTTGACTGAAAATGTGTGTGGGCTCCTTCAGAATATAGTTTCTTTGCTTTAAAACTGGAAGTATAATATTTTTTGATGAAAATCCGACTTTTTTAAAATTAATAAAATAGTTCAAAACTTTAGATTAAACCCAAAATATTTTAAATTTTTAAATAAGATGCTTAAGTTGCTTTTAATTTTTTTAATATTTTACTGATGTTGTTACTTTTTCTCCTCAATTAAACAGAAGATGTAAAAAAATTTTGTTTGTCATGTGATGGAAAAATGTTTCCAATGTCACTCTAAATAAGATCAAAAAGTCAGATGACATCTCACTATTTGAGAAAATTACTTCATTGAACAAAGCACCATGGTTGTAGAGAAGATAAGTAGGGAAATCAAAGGTATCATGCCATGTAAGATTTTGACATAATCTTTCAGTAAGATAATGTTTGATCTGATGTAAGCAACAATAATTTTCAGGCATAATCATTGATCTTTACTTTCTTTTTTAATTACTGTTCTCTATCTTGCATCTAGTAAAGCAGACACAGTCTCTGTAATGAATTAAGTAGGAGAGGATTCTTGCCTGGGAAATACCTTAAAAGCAAATGAATTAAAATGTCTTCCCTCCAAAAGTGTTGCTGGTATGACAGTGATGATTATTTTGAGTGCTGGAGTAAGAGAAACAACATATATATTAGATTATTTTTCACACAAATAATCTGCAGCCTTTTTTCTGTACCTCTTAGGATGCAAAAAGTCTCCTTTAAAAAAGTGAGTCTCTGTGCATCTTCAAAGACAACCACCCCAGTTATCCAGACCCACAGCCTAACCTCTGTGTTATCAATTTGAGTGGCACTTGAAGTAAAGGCTTATTTTTTATATGTTTCCACAAAGACATGGATTTACTTTGGTGAAACTAAAATCCTAGGTCCCAGACAGATGTAATTGTGCAACTTTTTTTATGTAAAGACATATGACAGTCCAGAATTTTGGCAATTGTAACATATTTGGAGGAGAATAAACACACATTTTAAAAAATGTGGAATGTAATGAAGTTAAAAGAGAATCAAATGTGAGAGTAGACTGCTTGGAAGAGAGAACATTTTTAAAGTATTACATTCCCTGTAATGGCTGAACTCTACAAAAGCTGCTGAAAAGTATCAGCATATCCTCACTTTATGGAACGGAACAGAGTTGATTAGAATTACCAGGATTCAGTTTCCAGAAATTTCTTGTTGCTAAGTGAATTTGTAGTCATAGATACCTTTTTTTACCTAGGTCAGCACTTCCATATTAATAAACAAGAAGTAGAGTAAGAGTCCTTAGGAATAAATCACTGCCATCCACTGTTTATGGAAGCTTGTAGCAGATCAGTCTTAAAGGTACCTTTGTCCATATTTTTTTCAATTAACTAGGATTATGCTGAGATGGCAATCAGAAATTGTGTTATTCAAAACAGTAAGGAAAGCATTTTTAAACTGTATTGTGAAATAATTAAATGACAGAATCTGGAAGAGAATGTTGTAATGCCATGATCTGGAAATTCATCCAAAAAAGAAACTATTTGTCTCTCTGCTTCTTTTTCCTTTGGCATATTGAATGAAGTCTAATTTACTTGACTGAAACCTTTTGCTTTCATAGTAAACTTCTGATTTTCTAAAAATAGAATACTTTTGGTACAAAGAGACATTTCATACATCTATGGCAGAAAATGAGCTCCATTTGTGATCTGAAAAGTTTTCAGATGTTGTATACATGGTACTGAATACACAGTGTGAGAGTTTGATGGAAGATAATCAGTGATATTTCCTGTGAATTCACCTCCAGATGAATGTTGTCTCCTTTTGTAATTTACTTTGGTATTATAACAAGTAAATATTTGTTCCTTTTTATAAGACCTTGAATTTAATCCTGAGAAGCACAGCATATGTTTTACCATGTCCAGCTAAATGCTGCTAAAAGTCTATTGAACACCCTTGGTTCTTGCAGACACCAGCCTGTTCTTCCCCAGTGCCATCTCTTCTGCAATATCAAAATCCAGGTTGGAATAAGGTTAATTTTCACTGACCTTACCAAAATAACAGAACAGCTTTAAACTAAAATATTAACTTTGTTAATTACATTGGACATTTTACTATATAAATCTGTACCAGTGATAACTTTTTGGCTGGACTGAAGAAATGGCTACAGCCTAAGTGCAGCTATGTTGAAAGTTACTGTGAAGACCTTACCTTACATGCAACTTCAGTACATTTTCCCCTGTCTGCTAGGCATATCAGAATACTGTCTGAAATAACAGTTCTGAGCAGGAAGTACCAAGAGTAGATGCTGCCCTGAAAGCAAAAGCTTTACGCTGTGCAAGTCAGCATGTTAACCTGGAAGCCTTTCCATGTAGTTTGTTTTTTTTTTCTAGCAGATAGCTCTCTCTCCTGCTGTAGTAGCTACATTCTTGTATCAAAATCTAATATCCTAACAATCAGATATTCTTTTTTATTGAACAGACTCTCTCTGACAGATACAGGCATTTTAGGGAGAAAAGATGTGTTTTGTTTAGTCATGGTGTTGCCATCCTGAAGAAGTTTCTGAAATTAGACCTAGCAAGTTTTATGGAGCATCTTACAAGGAAGCTTAAACCACAACCATTATTTATATCAACATAAAGTAATGGTGTAGTCTGAAAGGAATGGAAATGTGTTATTTTAAGAAACAGACAGGACATGAGAGACTGTGATACTACATGTTAGCATAATGTTGAAGATCTTTAGCCATGCCAGGTTTTGAAATGATGGATAGTACTGTGTCTAAAATGTCTTTTTTGAAACACACATAATTTTCTCCCTGCTTGGGGAATAATTGTCTGCTAATCACAGTAATGAAATGGATGACCAAATTTGCAAATCCACCTAAGACTTTCAAGCATTTAAGAAGCTGAGAAGTATCCAACTAGTTAGGATACCATTAAGGTATTATGATAGAACAGGTTTGATTCATGCCCTATTAGAGATTTCTTATAAGATATGTCCCAGATAAGACATACTGGTCCAGATCCACAAAAACTTCTTGCTCCCATCAGTAGCAGCTGAAAGCCACTTCAAACAGCAGTTACCTTCTGTGGTTCTGTGGGTCCTGTTCATTAGGAAAATAAAGTCTGAGAGGACTGCTAGGACTCCATCATTCCCCAAGGTTTGTGAGGCTAAGTATAATTTATGTGAAGTGCTGAGCTACTACAAAAGACAGGGAAATAGAAATACATCAACAAAAGCTTTCAAGTTTCTCTAATACATCAATCATGAAAAAATTTTTGATACTAAAACTTTAATGTATTCATATCATAAGGCATATTACTACTGGAAAAAAAAAAAAAAAAAGCCAAACAAACCTCCAAAAGTACAAGCTATAAAACCATTGTGTGCTTGGGAAATACTTTGCTTTTTTTTCTCAATGAAAGGGTAGGGAAATGAAGGCCTGTATGTGAATTAGAGCCATTTGGCTCAATGAACTCCAAAATTTGGTGCTATTATCAAATTAATATTGAAAGAATTCCAGGCAGTTGTGATACACAGTTAGACAAAAACAATAGTTCTTTGCTTTCCATTTGTGTATCATCACGTGAAATTTACAAATTTCACACATTTATTAATGGGATTTCTTAGCTTAATAATATGGATGGTTTGTATTCAAGTTACATAAATCACAACCTAAACAATTCCTTGTTCACCTGTATGTCAAAATCAAGCAGGAGTATTTTTCAATTTTAAAAATCACATTTCTGATTTTTTTTAAATTATGACCTTGAACTTGTGGATTCCTGCTCAGTCACCAGGTGATACCTATTTTCCAAAGGAGAGGCAGCACTGATGTGCTCCTCTCCTCTTCTCAAAGGAAGGGAACAATGTAGGTGGCTAACTACTACCACTCACCTGAGTGGAGCTGAGGGTAAGGCCCATCAGTTTGAGAGGAATGTATAGGATTAGATGTACGTGATACTCTTTTCCCCAGTATCACCTCTGGCTAGTGCAGGCAGTCCAAATTCAGCATACTGGATCCACATCCACTCTTGGGGAAGGCAAGGAAAAAATCTGCTATTTTGAACTGCTCACTCTGACTTGGGTTTGCCCTCCATTCCAAACTGCACTATGTAGGAGCCAAGGCACCTATTTGGGTATAAAAACATCCAAGGTTAGATGCTGTAGTTCTCCATCTGAATCAGTTTGTAAAACAGGTGTATAGGTTTTTTCATGGTACTAGACTGAGGATCCGACTTCATCCCTTGTATAACAACAAAAATGGCAAAGGCAGCAGCAGGACCACAGGGCTGAGAATCATGCCCTGCCAGTCTGTTTCAGCCTTGACCAAAGGCCAAAATCTTTATGTTTCATTCTCAATGTCTGTTTCACCTTCAGTTTTCACCGAAAGTGCCAGGAAAAAAAGAGGACACATACCACTGTTCATGTTTCTAAATATTCTAGACTAAATGTGTTGAGTTGTGTGACCTCAGAAGTTATGCATGTGCCGTGTGTGTTTTGAACCTTATCTGGGAAACTGTGTGCTTTCCAAAATGTATAGGGCTTGGAATGAAAAGAGAATATATTTAAACTTACCAGTTTTGGGAAAAAGCCTGACTAAAACAGGAATATGGGTCCATAAATTCACCAGGGAATTGTAAGGATAGTCAGGAATCCGGACTAATTTAGGAATAGAGCCTCTGAAGTGAGCTTGGGAATGGGCACAGTGATGGAGCCTCAAACATATAGGACGTCTCCTGAAAAATGAGAATCAGGAAGGAAAATGCTGATGATTGTTTCAGCCTAACTTTGTGTTTCTCACCTCTAGCCACCTATTTGGACTGTTCTGACCAAATGCTAAAGAGCTCTGCCAGGACAGATCTTGCATAACAAGTTATGTTATTCGAGTTTAATTCAGCAGTCTAGATTTGGGACATACTTAGCTATTTCCTAGAAGTATTAGCTCAGTTTTATTCAGGTTTTCCATGGTTTTACTGCCAGGCAATTTAACTGAAAGTAACTCAGTTTTCCCCTGTGTCTTATATTATGGGAAAGAATCCATAACTGTCAGGAGTTCATATGATGCTTTATGATTTTTTTTTCAATGCTGATGTAATTCTTGCACAATATATGTGTTATAGTATTACCCAGACTCTACAGTTACTACTATACAGATGACATACTGCTGGAAATGTAAGCGGGAAACCCTATCGCTCAGAACTAAAAGCAGCATGTCAAGAATAGGAGCAGTGAGGTGCTGACTCACAAGTGGTGAGGCTCACCTAGTGATGGCTGTGACACTTCCTGCTCCCAGCTGTCCTTTCCATCCCATGACATGCAGTTTTCCACCCTCACTGCAAAGATGGTTCAGCTGCTCATGTAGCAGCTGCTGAATTTCTATAATTTGCAGCCAAGCCTATTAAGGTAACCCCAAACAATTTTTGTCTTACCTTAAAATTAAGCTAACTAACTTAAACAGTTCTGCCAACTAGTACTTCAGCAGTGCTTCTCCAACTGAGACACAGTTGCAACAGAACAAAAATCTCAGGGGAACTGAGGACAGAGACTTTTATCAATGGCCTTAAGGGACTGAAGGTGTTGGATGGGGAAAAAGGTCATATTGTATTCTGTCCTTAAAAGCTCAGGAGCATTTCCAGGCTCTTTGGTGTGAGCACATGCCTCAGCTTTTACCCAGTTACAGATTTGCATGAAACATACATCTAGGACTGCTGATCTTGAATCAAAACTCTTGGACTGGGAATCAGCTCCAGATTCAGAGCTAAGTTTAGATGTCTGCAATGTAGATTTCTACATGTGAGGTGTGTGCTTAATGCACAAGATATTCAGCAAATGCAGTCAATGGTGCTCTGAGACCAGTGTTGTATCTTGTTGGATTATATTCTCTCCTTTCATTGACCATTCCTGGAATAACAGTCAATGAATCATCTCTCTATAAGTACTAATGACTCTTCAGTGATCTCTCCCTCTTTGCTTCCTTTGTCATTGTTCTTCTTTTCCATTTGTTGGTAATACTTCTCAAGTCTGTTTGGGATGTAACTGTCAGAAACATTGTGTTCTCTTGCAGAAACCTCATGAATGTTAGTAGATAAGAATAGTATTTGCTCTATGTTATGAACTCAGCTTCTTAAGGTGCCTATAAGACTATAAGCAGAAGACAGGCAACCTGTATTGGTGTCCCTCCTCACACACACAAACTGTCAAGTGTCTCACTGAATGCGTAAGATTTGGTTAAGAGTACGTAATGACCTGCTCTTTTTTTTGTCTTCCATACACATGAAAAGGCATTATCTTATTAAACATTTAGCTGTGCCTTTCCCTCCACTGTTCTCTTTAAGAGCACAGCTGTTGTCTTGGGCTAAGTTACACCAAGTCCTTTGTGGTTAATTTTATCCCTTGGTGTCTTCATCTGCCATGAGATTGTCCATGCAGACAGAGCATCTACAATTTTCTTCCAATATTCCCATCATTTTAATACTACAAGAATTTTTCATAGTCTGTGAAATGTACCCTTATGCTGACCATCATTATGTTTCCCTTCCCTTCCAATACTTTCCAGGGTTTTCATTACTTTGTCTTTTTAACACTGTTCTTAATAAGTGTGCCTGAGGTTAAAGAGAAACATTGTTCAGGGAGAAAAGGGCTTCTGGTGAAACAGATGTCACTTGCAAGACTATATATCTCCTTCTTTTGGCAACTGGCACAGATTCTGACCAACTTATCAGTGGGCATCCTGCTCTCCAACAGATGGTCAGAAGTGTGGAGAGCCAAAAGCCCATCTATGGACACAGAATATGTTGAAGAGTGTTCGTCTAGACACAAATGTTGAATGAGCTTTTTAGTCTGAACTTCTGTGCCTGCAGTCAATCTAGAAGGAAGGACAGCTTTTTAATAAAGAAACGTTCTGCATCAACATATGGCTGCATCAGTGTTTAGGGTGGCTGATTGTTACGGGAGGGCTGGGGAGAGAGAGATCATGAAGTCATCAGCGTATTAGAAGAGTCACTCCATTTTCGATTTCTTTCTATAGGAAATACCTAGTAAGAGACCAAACACAGTGCTTCTGGTTCAGCTAAGTTTCACAGAATTAGTTCAGGAAGTTGGAAAAATCTGCAGTACAGTTGCTCAAGTAAACTTCTGTAGCCTTAGAACAGAATTTCACGGGTGTTTTAATAGAAAATCTAACTTGTTTTCTTATGGCTTTGTCATATTTGCCAACAACTCTGAGAATCAGGGATGTTTCTATGGTCACAAAATCATCTCACAAAATATAGAAGTTATTAGATGGATCAGTGAGAAGTTTGTGTGGCTTCTTATAGGCATGTTTAGGAACCTGACTGGTTCTTAGTTTTTTAGGGGAAAGGCAGTGACATATGCTACTGTAGCTGAGCCAGGAAAAGTGTATTGCAACAAGTATAAATATATATAATTAGGTCAAGACTTTTGCCCTACATTTTCCTGCAGCTAGAAACTCTCACTAATATACAGGGTGTACTTTACACATCATCTGTCTTTACTTGTATGTGTAGAACTGTTAACCCATTTGAACCCAAAAATCAAGCAGGTTTAAATCAGTTGCCTGGAGTGTTAGATGAAGGCATAGCAAACTGTGATAAACACTAACAAGAAATTTACTGGATAGTATCGAGAAAGTTGTAGAGATTTACTCAAGGGAACTCAGCTACAGAATTTGTTTCTTGCACGAGTGTAAGGGGGAGTTGACTGTAGCTTTGAAGGAAAACTGAGGCAGGTATTAAAGAACTGAGTGGGGGACAGATGAGAGAATGAAGGAGCTGGCTCCTTATTTGCTGTGCCCTGAGAAGAATGTTACAGGAGCTTGCATGCCCTGGAGCATGAAGCCAGTACAAAACAGAGGCAAGTCAGTCTTCACTCCTCACCATCAGTGCTTCCAGGTACATTCCAAAGGTCACCTTTGTTGTGGCAAAAGGGAAAGTTCAGCTTTAGGAATGTCATGCAGAAATGAGACCAAATACAACAAGAATTTGGTAGCGTGTGTACCTTCCCGTGGAGGCTTCGCTAGAGACTATTGGGATGGTTCACTTAAAAGTCATAATAAACAGCTACCAGGTTATAATTATTTTCACTTACTATCAAGACCGTTCTGGGTGACTAAAGGATAGGAAGTAATCTACTGCAGCCATTCACCTACACTTTTTTGGATTCAATGCATCCTGCTTTTGCATTGATTCCCCCTTGCACTTTTTTGCTATAATTCCTGATGTTTTAAATTCTGTCATTTTTAGAGTGGCCAAAATCGTATGCCTTGTTTTTTCTTTTAAAACTTGATTCTCTATGGATGAGTTATTTGACTTCATACACGTGTTCCTATAGTTGATGATTATAAGGTCAATCACCAAGTGAGCTCACTAGCAATGTGCATTCAGTAGCAGTCCTCATTAGTTGGTTCATAAAAGCATGGTTTTCTTTTCAGTTCTTTGTACATTGTACCGGTATGAAGTGCCCCATGAACTCAGTACGAGCTTTCTGGTATTTACCAGCCTGTTTTCTATTCTTTTAGCTCAGCTGAAGATTACTTTGACTAAATACTAGCTGATGCACAATCTCATGAGCAACATGAGATGTGCTTAGTAACAGCGTTTTATTTAAATAATGAAATCCACAATGGTGTTGAATTATGGTGCTTGCTTCAGAAATGTTTTCAAGTTCCTCGCCTTTTTATATTTAAAGCACATACTGCGGGTGTAAGAAAGGGGAGGACACAGCCTAACTCTCTGGGTAGAAAAGTATGTCTTTGTGTTAGCACTGTGAAAAAGGCCCAATCAAGGACCTAATCAAGAGACTGCAAAAGCTCTGCAGGCTCTCTGCGATCAACAGGCCTGGTATGGGGCTATTGTGTACTGTTTTATAGCTGAGGCATTGTGTTTGCTATTCTGATGGAGCCTTGCACAGGGTATGAATAGGAAAATGGAAACCAATGCCAGTTCCTGTTATTTTTTTTTCCCTGTACAAGAGTCTGCTAGTGCTTTGCCACGCACCCTGAAGTCTTACTGTCACGTGGGCTTGTTTCCTGACCGCATCTCTGCCAAGTTATTTTCACCATCCTTTGTTCATTATTCTCTCCCAGCCTGTCTGCTGCACCTGTGTGCTTCTGAACTCCTTTACGCATCTGGAACTGTTTGTCAGACTCTGGACAGTAGTTTTTCTCCCTTGGCAAATCTGTCTCTCCATACTGTTTGAAGAGATCTGGCTGTGTTCCAGCCTGCTTGAAAGCGTGGCTTTGCACAGTAAAGTGTGTACACATGAATACCCGAGTGAGCGCTTAAGTAAATCTTCAGAACAAATCTATGTGAGTGTTACCTGGGTGAGGGCTGAGTGACTTAAATCAGATGACTGGGGAGTCATATTTCACAATTCAACAATTAGCTACTACCAGATCTGAATCTAAACAGTTTTTAAGGGGTGTTAAATTTTTATTCTTTCATTTATGCCAGAAAGGAAGAGCTTTTCATCCTCATTTACTGATCTAATATAAATGCTACCACCATTAACAGAGAAATTCATAGGTTTAAGTTACAGAAAAATTAATCTAATAGCTATTCATACTATTGTCAGGTCAGTAAAAAAAATCTCACTGTATTGATTTTTATAGTTACAGCACACGCATCACAATCTGCAGATGCAGGTGCACACTGACAAGTCTGATGCCCACCTACTGCCCATAGGAGTGCTTTAGCTACTGGGCTGTAGGACAAGTTGAAGGCAAAAGCAGTCATCAATCTTGTTGAAGCTTGGCCATTGTGTGACATGAAAAGCTTGAGGAGAATCTGAAGTGCTATACCTTCATCTTGGGGACAGTAGGAAAAATGGCCCTATTTAAAATGTGTAGCTTCAGATTTACATAAATTCTGCATAGAAAATAAACTGGCCATCTGAGTCTGAATATGTAAGAGCAGCACTCACAGGAGCCTGCCTGTTTTCCCCACTTAGAAGCTTCTAGCTTATCAAATTATAATGCAGACATTCAGTGAGCAAATGTGTCGTGTCAGTGAACAAATATTAATTGAATGTACTTATGCCTGTTACCATGGTTAATTCTACATACTTATCAAAGAACTGTTAGAAAAATGAGGAGATTGTTGGCATGGTTGATTTGTATTCCACATCTAATGCGTAATACACAATTTTACTTTCTTATTCGTGAGCAGAATAGTTGGGACTCCAGGTGGACTTGAGAGAGCCAACAGGCACTGCCATCTCATGTCAGTTTGGTCTCAAGTAAATGCTTCAGTTAGAAGATGCAGGGTTGCTAATCTTCATGGTTCTATTGCAATATGTGACATTTTTCTTAAAACTCCTTCTGGACTTCAACAAAGCATTCAATATGGTTTCCTTCAGCCTTCTCCTGCACAAAGTGGCCAGTGAGTGGATGGGTGTTCTGAGACATAGGCAGGAAATTGGCTAACAGTCACAAGTAGGAATCCCCAGGGATCATTACTGGCACTATGCTGTTGAACATCTTTGTAAATGATCTGAATGATGAGATTGAAAGCATCCTCACCAAGTTTGCCGATGCCACCAAACTGGGTGGTTGAGGTGGGCACATCAGAAGGGAGAGCCACCTCACAGAGGTGCCTGGCCAGACTGGAAGAGTGGGCAAGCAAGAACAATAAGAAGTTTACAATGTGTGGCTGGGGAGCAGCCTTGCTGGAAGGGACCTGGGTCTGCTGGTGGACAACAAGCTGAGCAGAAGTCAGCAGTGTGCCACTGCGACAGACACAGCAAATTGGATCCCAGGCTGCATCCACAGGGCTGTGACTGGCAGAGAGAGAGATGTGATCATCACACTCTGCTCAGCACTTGTCCAGCCACACCTGGAGTACTGTGTCCCATTGTGGTACCCACAATTCAAGGCAGACTGGAGAGAGTCCAAAGGAGGACCGTGAAGGTGATCCAAGGGCTGGAGAAACTGCCCAGTGAGGAAAGACTGAAGGAATCAGGTCTCTTCCCCCTGGAGAAGAGTCAGGGGGCACCTCATTGCAGTATTGCAGCTGCTACTTAAAGGGTAGCTACAAAGAGGACAGAGGCTCTCTCTTCACAAGGAGCCACGTGAAGAGGACAAGGGGCAATGGGTAAAAGTTGCACCAGGAGAGGTTTCATCTCCATATAAGAAAGAAAATTTTTACAGTGAGAACAATCATTCATCAAAACAACTTTCCCAGTGTCAGAACCCCCGTCACTAGAGGTTTTCAAGAAGCAATTGGATCACTAAGGTGTTGATAATCTCATCTAGACTCCCTGTCCACACAAAAGGGGCCAAGGAATATTTTAAGGTAATTTCTAATGTGGATTGTTTTGTAATTCTGTTACTGTTTAAAAATCTATTTGCGTTTAAGTAAAAGTAAACTTTTTAGATCTAGATGTTGTAGTGTCTTGAAATGTTAAAAATAATGTGAGAAGAGCCTTGGAGGGCAAATAAAAGGAGCTGAGAATGAATTATGGGATGAGAATGAATTATTGGAAAGCAAATCTTAAACTTTTTGCTAGCCAAACCTCTTTATGTTTGAGGAATCAGTTCAGAACTTGTAAAGGCATAGAGTGTTCAGTATTGTAAAAAGTCTCTCTTCGCTGCAGCTGGTTGTTATTAATGCTTATTGAGAGGCTAAAGGAACTGGTACCCCAACTGACTTGCTAAATTACCCCGTAAATTCTGTAGTTTATGTTCCTTGGAACCAGAAGAAATTTTTCTTCATTTTTTTCAGAAATGCTTATGAGTTTCCAGACCTTCTGCTGTAAGTTTGATTATTTCCTCCTCATTTTATTTCTAATATTCCACTGTATTGCTAATCATGTAATCTTAGGATTTTTAAAATATTTTAAAAATTTTTAGATTTTAAAAAAATCATGTTTCTCTGTTCTGACTTACTACCTTTATGAATGCATCTCAGCTTTCATTGGAAATAAAGTATCTACACATTGCAGTTTCTAAGGAAATGCTTGAAAATATGACTGGAGCACACTCTAGAGGCTCAAAATTTCAATGGCAGATAAATTACCCCAAATTTATTCATATATCAAATCTTGTGAGTTTAAAGCCAATCTCATGATTTTTTTAAAGCTTTTTTGTTTTTCCACTGAAGATTCGAAGCAAGGTTTATGAATACTATAGTGTAATCTGGCATTCCTCTGGAGAACTATCTTGTCTTACTCTTGATCTGCTGACAGGGAGCTGGGTTTTGTATACTCTGCTAAGTCTTATATCTGGGTCAAAGACAGATGACATTCTGCCAGTTCATAAAGGTGCTGATATTATTTCTCTAGTGTTCTACAAACTAGGAAAATTTATCTTGGTAGGTTTTGTAAAAGAATTGTGTCCTGAAAAGGACAAATGCTGCACTTCACAGATTTGTTTGAAAGACTGAGACACAAGTAAACATAAATTAAAAAATTCTAAACAGGTCTGTGGATGTAATAGAGTTGTATAGAATGTATTATGCCACTTAAAAAGGGTCACTACCCTACACAAAGACTATGTTTTCTGCTATTTTACATCATGTTACGTGACTAGGAAGCTTGCATGAAGAAGACTGACAAAAAACCTTCAAATAATTAGAGTTTGAACTTGTGTCTATCCACTTGCAGATATTTTTGGTCTGCATAATATTTCCAATCAAATGTGAAGCTTTTGAAACTTAGAGCATAGTGCTAATAGCATCAAAATTGTGATTTGATCCCTGTATGCACTATTTACTTAAGAGTTGGACCCAAGGATCGTTGTGGGTGCCTTCCAACTCAGAATATTCTGTGATTCTGTGATCCTGTGAAGTGTAGCAAAAGGATTAGTGCATTTTTTGGACTGTTGACACTTTAGGGTCATGTTTAGTAGTGGGTTCATATTACTCTCTAGAGTAAAAAAATGGGCTAAATGTCCGTTTGAGTGACCTAGACAGCTGAACGCTGTCACTGTATCTGAGCAGCAACTTGTGGAATCATTCACAATGCTTCTAAGCTGCCAAATAGGCAACTATCAACACTGTCAAATTTTTGTTATTATTTTCAGCTATTTGTTAAACATACATGTTGCCTGCTCGGATTCTGTTGATCATGTATTATTTTACGCTGACACTTCAGAGCCTCGAAGATGAATCAAACTCAGGCATCCCTATCTGGGTGTGGAGCCCACATTCAGTAATCACAAGATGTTTCTTTTTTTAAACTGCAGTTGCTGTCTCTGTTCCCACTTCTCTGGCTGGTCCTTTGCTCATTACACAAGAAATGTGCCCTCCAGTCATCTGTCCTACATTGCCTATGCTGCTTATTTGAAGAATTTGGGGCAGAATCAGGCATAGCCAGGAGCAGCCCTCCTGGTTACAGGTTCTAGGGATGTGCAGTCTGTCTGCAGAGCAGTTGGCCTGGCATGGAGCCGCTTGGCACACTCTTGTTATCAAGACCCTGCAAGTACTCAAGACCTGATGATGTGGCCAAGGCAACTGAGGGGTGTGCTGATCCAGCATGTCCATGCTGGAGCATGGATTTCCAAACTGTAAGCTATGTGCTAACATTTACATTTGGAACAGGTGGCTGGTTGGTTTTTTTTCTTTAGTTGGTAGAGAGCCTTTGCATTTTGGAAATTGTCTGAATGTCTGTTCAGGTCCATGAACTGCTGTGACTGTAGTTACCAATCCCTGGCAGAAATCCCACAGCTGGAAGTCAAAGATAAAAGAACAGGGGTAAAATGGACAATGCATCTGAGCAGATCTTTTTCCTGAAAGGTATGGATCACTATTAAAAAGTAAAATTTTTTATTCAAAATTGTCCCTAGATTCTGGCTTATAAGTGGAGAAAGACAAAGTATTTTCATTTAGAAAGTCAAGGAAAATTTTAAAAACTTTTAATATTTTTTGTTAAAAAGGAGATAGATTTCAAGGCAAATTTGTACTTTGTCAATGTCACACTTTCCCATCAGAAAATAGCTTTACCAGTCTTACTGGACAGTTTTCAAAAGCAGACCAAATACCAAGTTTTTCTGCCAACCAAAATATCTAAATTATTTTTTAAAGGAATTTTTAATTCTTTTTAAAAAGTGGCCAAACTATCCATTGGCATTTAATCCTTTTTGGCATTCTGTATCCCTTGAAATCTGGAGTTTGTCTGAACTCTGGTTACAGAAAGGGTTTTGTCAGTATTAACTACTGATTTCTATGTTCATGTAGTGAAATCCCTCTGGGCAGGAAACCTTATGCTTCAATAGTAACTACCAGTAATGACAAAGAAAAAGAGGAGAAGACCCACAAAGGAAAAGTAAAGTAAATATGAAGAGGGAGGGAACATAAAGAAAGAGAGTAGGAAAGGAAATGTGCCAGAAATGTGCCATGTGACTGGAATCAGAGGGGGAAAGATCATTCTTGGGATTTGATCCTGAACCTTCTCTTCATTTACCTATTTTGGTGTCTAGTACTGATGCTGGGTAAGACATCACAGATAGTTTATATATACCATGTCACTTTCCAATTAAATAAAAGTAATTAATAGCTATGCATAAGACAGGATATTCTTAGGAAAGGCGTCATCCATACACATTCTTTCAGAGTTTGCTACAACTCCGTGGCTTTTATATTTTCAAAAATTGTTCCTGATTGTGTAAATGCAAATAAAGGCACAGAGGGATTTCTGCTTGCACTATAGCCTTTATGTATGCAAACACCACTGCCACAGATATAGCTAAAAATAGAGCTAAAGGCTAGGGAAAATTAAACGTGGAGTGGGCTTGTTTATTATCTGGAATTTGAAAACAATATTTATTCATACACCACTGGCTATAAGTCTTGAGAAAGATTCTTCTTTTATTTAACCTTATTTTAACAATTACAAAATTAAAATGTTGTCACATTAATTAATTAATGTTAATTAACAGTTAATTGTTAGTCACGCTTGGATATTTTTAAGACCTTTATATAAACAAGTTTTGATTTCTTACTATTTAATTACTACAGGTTAGCCTTCAAATACACTTATTTTAACTGCTTGTACAGATACCTTTGTCCACTGCTAAAATTCAGGGGGAGAATTACACTACAATAGAACTAAGAGAATTATAAAGTGGCTACGTTGTTTTGTGCTACTGTTACATGCATGTATGTGTAAAATCAGTCTGTGTGCACTGACAAAAGTCATACTGCCTGAACAAAATTTGTATATACTCAGTGGTCTGAACTCTGCAGTTGGGGAGAGCCTTTCATCGCCGGAACGTGACAGGAAGGAGAAGCCACTTCTGGCAAAGACACATGATGAAATTAATTCCCATTCATTGAGCTCATCTTACTGGTAAGGGGAAGCACTGTAAAAGTAACTATTAAGAGACAGAGCTAAGAACATCAGTGAGCTCAGCATACTATGCTTTTCAGCTTTTGTGATTTTATTAGATATCTGGATGAGATCATCTCTTGAAATAGCTGAGAGGAAGAGAAAGGAGAAAAGATGCTGGCTTCCTGCTAAGAAATCACATAACCTCTTGCTAACACCAAGAGGTTAATTTTGAGTTGTTGTTTTCTTTATATTGAAGGATATGCTAACAGTTAGGGATTTTTTTTTGTTTTCATTCCCTGAATATTCTTGAAGAGTAAATCAAAGCCGTTCTCATGAATGCAACTTCTTGTCCTGGCAAATCATACACAATTGCCATAATTGTTTCAGTCTTTCTGGTCTTCGGTGACGAAAGAGAAATCCTTTTTTATGCTTGCATTTTAAGACCAGAAGTGTGAATGATTATTATTTAGCCTGACATTCTCCATAACACAGGTCACATCTGAAGTCATAGTCACAGAGGTTCCATTAGATAAGTGTCTGCTGTCTCATCTGCTTATTCAATACTGAGTAATAAAATGCCTTGAGCTTATTCCTATATGTTGGGGGTTTTTATATCAAGGTGATTACTACGAATTTCCATTAGCAAGTACTACCACAAGGAAAGACTGGCTATTTTTGTCTAAAATTCATCGATTACTGATATTTTATTTATAGCTGTAATTCTAGTTCAGATGGTATTTTAGATTGTAATTTAGACTTAGAGTTTCTTTGTGGTTTTTTTTATTTATTCATTTATTTATTTATTTTTATTGTTAGATATATAGAAGCTTCTGCATGAAATCACTGGGCTTGAAAGGACGTCAAAGTTCATCTAGTGCATCTTTCTGTTGCCAGGCAGGAACATGTGTAGATATATCCCTTCTGACAGATACTTGCCTACTGTTTTCTTAAAGGTTGCTAACAATGCTAAGGTTACAGCACCTCCCTAGAAAAGCTGTGAAAACATTTCCCCATGTCCAATCTGAATTCACCTTACTGCAGTTTAAACCTGTTCTTTTCCATTGCATGCACCACAGATATGAAAACCACATTATTTCCATATGGTTTGCAATAGCCATTCTATGTATTTGAAGATACTCTCCATCTTTTTGCATAGGTCATATGTTTTGTGTACTGTGCTGTTGTTCCTGCCTTGCATTCTCACCTTCCCCTTGCTATTATCAGTAACTTCATTAGCACATGTATCTATTGTTATTCTTATTGTTCTTTCATTTTTGCCTCAGGAACTTTGAGTTAGAATCTTCAAAGTGAGTACTTTCTTGATAGTAAAACATCAAACCTTGCTTTCATATTTTATCTAAATTATTTTAGCCATATTGGTAAAGACAAAAGATTTCTAAAGTCAGTACAACAAGAATTTTTGCCAAGTCATTGGAATTCAGATGTTCTATTTTGGTATTTTTTTAATACTGATTTCCATTTTCAGCTCTGCAGAATGAAAAGCAGGGTAGTTTTCAGGATGTCAAATTGGATGATTTTGTGCAGGTGATGTTCCTTCCAGGGAAACAGCTTTGGGAAGCAAGGCTATATATCTTGCCCCTCAGAAAGATTTAACTTTTAATTAGCTTCGCTGTGCTACCCGCTGGGGAAGAGTTTGAGTAGTCTGCCCCTAGAAGGTAACTCCTCTTGTTGTGCAGTGGGACTTACCTTCCATGCCCAGCTTCCAATGGTGAAACCTCTGTGCTCCCTTCAAGATGAACCTGGATCATTTCGCCTCACACAATGCCAGAGCAGTATCATGGAATAACTTGGGTCAGAAGGAACCCCTGGAGATGTCTAGTTCAGCCTCTGGCTCAAAGCAAGAGGTACTTTGTATAGTTGGGTTTTGAGTAAATACTAGCATTTGCTCTGGTCTCCTCTACGTAAGATAACATGGAGCCAGCTGTTTCCCAGGAGGAGCAAGCCCAGCTTTCTCAGCCTCTTCTTTTAGGTGGTGTGCTTCAGCCCCTGGACCGTTTCTGTGGCCCTACTCTGGCCTGCCTCCAGATAGCTGGCGAGTCTCCAGTGCTGGGGTGCCCAGAACAGGATGCACCCCTTCAGATGTAGTCCCTCAAATGGCCTCACATGAGAGGAAAAAAACACTTCTCTTGGCTGACTGGCCACACTCTGAATGCTCGAGGCACCAGGGGGTTGATGCAGCTGAGATAAAATTTCTGTATGGATTTAAGTTTTACTATTTCAAATGCCTCTCTCAGTCTTTTTCACTTCTTCATGCTAACAGTGCCATGCACTTCCAGTGTCTTTAAACAGATAATGGTAACTAATGACCATGTGGGACACGGATCCATTTGCAGGCGTGCACCATCTAAAGCCTTTAAAGGAAAAGTTGTCTGCAGACCTCATTTTCTTCTAGAATATGTTTCAATATTATTAACTGACTATTCAGATTATTTGCAGCATTCCTGCTGTCAGTGTATTTGTATCTCCCTGCCTGAGTAGAAGCTGAGGCTTAACTGCACTGTGATCAGCAAACTCAACTGTATTTTGGGAGCCCAACTGGCTGTTACAGAGGGGCAGTTTCCATTTCATCTGAGCACATCCTGTGCTAGTGAAATAACTTGATCATGAACATATGTTACAGGAAATACAGTTGTAGCACATAGGGGGTTTTTAATTTATTCTTGGACTTATGACTAAAGGGCAGCGTCAAAGTTTGTGGTCTAAAAATGAGCATTTCTTGACAGTCATCTTATTTTTAGGTCCTTTAACTTAAAACAGGATTTCTCTTGGCTTGAAATGGTGATCAAAATATACACATCTGTAATTTGCAGTAAACAATTAAATGTTTTTGTTGATGCTAAATTTGCTTCTGTGAGATTCTAGTGTTTACAAACCTAGTAAAAGAACAATATTTGACTACAAAAAGTGGAAACCTTTCAAAGTTTGTTTGCTTGGGTTTTATTTTCCTTTTGGAAGAGGAAGCTAAATTATATCCAGTTTTGTAGCCCTGCAGGCACGATGTGCCATTGTTTCTCATTTCATTAGGTTGTTTGGCTGTAAATTATATATATGTATATTTCAGATAAACCTATGCTGTTTAATAAACACACCCTAAAATGTACTTTAAAATAAAGCAAATAATCTATCTTGTGATTTGTACATTAGAAGGTACAAAGTGAGTCTTAAGTAAAAGTGTCTTGGGCTCAGATTTTGATCTCCTTATTGTACGGAATAGCAGATGCTCCTCAAACAGTGCTGGTGTGTCTCTTCAAGGAGTAAAGCCCATTTCCATGTGAATAAGACTGTATCAAATTGTCACAGAATATTTAATTACAAAAGAACTGCCCTTATAATTGTCTTATAGTTGCTTAGGCAAAAATCTCAGCGTGTTTATTAGCGACTGAATAAAAATTGTGGGGTCACTGGAGCTGCTATTGTTTAATTCAAATGCATTACAGTCTGTTTTTGTGTAAAGCTTAAATAAGTACATATGGTGTCAAACTACCAGATTCATAATTCTCACCAGTTGGAGTCTTCAAAGACTTTTGAAGACCTTTCCTTTGAAGAAACTTGGATACTAACTGGAAGAGCATAGAAGAACACCTCATCTCAAGTAACTGCAGAGTTCATTACTTCATTATTTTCACTTTTTATTTTTTACATATGCAAAATTTGTAGCTATGGTCCAAACATAATATTGCATTTCTTAAACTAAAAATTTGTTGCAACTTCTGTATAAAGATCAACCTTTGTTTACATCAATATTCAAAATCCAGAGAAGTTCAAAACAATTTTCCCCGGCCATGAAGAATTTCTTCACAAATTAAAACCAATAGGAGAGAACGAGGAAAGAAAATCCCTATAAAGATCCCATCAGACTTCTCTCCTTGCCTTTTAATTTGGCAAAAATTAAACTTGGTATTCAATATAATGAGCTACGAAGCCCGGAAAACATACAGTCTTCCTGTATCAGTGTTTCTCTCATTATTGTGCACTTCCTCTACATGGCAGGATAGTGCAATGCTGTATGGTGATATATGATCAGTCTTCTGTAGCAACAGAGAAGTATCCTTCCTGGGAAGATGTTAAGTGCAGATTCAGAGGGGTGTTTCCTTACCGGAGCTGATAAACAATCCAGTTCCTCTTTTAAGGCAGTAGCAGCAGTGGACAGTGCCTCTAACTTCTCATTTGCCATTTCAGAACATTATGAATTACAGGAAACAGCAATGTTTGCCTTTTCCTTTGAAATATTTGATAAATGTATGAAAGTTGAGTTCAAAAGACTATTTTTATGTTCGTTTGAGCAAAAGTAGTACAGTTTTACAGGCATGACAGTGGCCAATGGCATTTTTCTCCCAGCTGATTTAGAAAACAACCCGGGCTTGAAGTTAACTTCTGAACATCTCTCATGGCAAGAACAAGATGTTGAAACTGGCACAGGGGAGCCCATTTTTGGAAGACCTGGTGGTTTCTGGTGGCTCAGCTTCATCTATGCCATATTGGTTGAGTTGTCTGAGCTTGAAATCAAAGGTGGAGCGTAACTGGTGAAAGCTTGTCTTCAGTGTACCTGCTTATTCCTTACAGGTTTCTATGATCAACTCCTCAGCCTGGGAAACTGCACCCAAGAAAATAAGATCTTACTTTTTAAGTGTTATTCATCTGCAAGTTTGATAGAACAGTGTATTCTTATCCTCAGAAGATGCAGGTATAAATTGCCACAGATAAAATTTGTCTGCTGAAGTGATGTCTTTTGAATAAATAATAAAATGGGCTTTTATACTTTGTCTTTATAACAGTACTATTCCTTTGTTTTGTGTTGGAATTTAGGATACAAAAAAAAAGCAGAAGTGGGCTATTTTTGTCACTCCTTTCTCATATAAAACTTCTAGTTACTTTGTGCAAATTTGCTTTGAGAGTGAACTTGGGTGTTTTGACTTCTGTGTTGTCTATCTCACATTGGCCTTTTTAGCCATCAGCACACTTGTAGCAAGCGTGGGTAGAGCCCTTCTCAAATCTTCATTCGCGAAGCCTAGCCATGATGATGATGAGTGGTTTCAAATTAATGATTACTGATCCAGACAGTCCTGAGTTTGGGTGGAACAAATGATGAGAAAATAATGTGGGTTTGAATCTCAAGGACTACACTCTGTTTCAGGCTTGTGTTTGTGGTTTTTTTGTTTGTTTGTTTGGGGGTTTTTTGTGGGTTTTTTCTTTGGTTTTTTTTTTTTTTTTTTTTTTTTGTGCATTTCAGCATCTCTTTATACATCAGTTATGCCAGAAATCAAAGCTCATATTTAGGTCTGACCCCACCCATATTATTAAATTTTAAGATGATGTCAATACTGTTGTGAGTTACACATCAAATATAAATTGGTTACAAAACATTTCTGAATGCTAAACTACCTAAGATTGCCTCAATTGGTGCAATTAGAGAGTGTATGTAATTTACATGTTGAGCAGTGGAAAAATTCTTCTTGTACTAACAAGGATACATTAAACAAAGTCTCCAGCAAATTTCCTTCCCTTAACATCCTTTTCTTCTTAAGTTATTGTTTAATACACTTTCTAATCCTAAATTAGTGCAGGTAATACAGATTTAGTACTATTTGGCATTTATGCAGTGATTGCACATTTTCTTTTGACCAGCATACATGATAAGAAGCTTTTCATTTCTGAACTGAACAATTATAGACTTGTTTTGTTGTTGAACTGAATATACAAATAATTATGAGGAAAATAGGCAATGCTCCCAGGAAAGCCTCTGGTTTCCAAGCCCAGTCCAATTAGTAAAGAAGGAAGCTTTCTTATACAGCTTTTATCATGGTCTGTTTCACTGATCAGATAGAGATTCTTAATAGAGATGGGATTGAATGCTCTCCATATTGAAAGATAACTAGGTATAGAGTCAATCCATTATATTGATTACTGATTAATCTAATACAGGCTTATAAATATCATCACATCAATCATCACATGTAATGTGCTAATAATATAGTGATTTGCAGTGCTTTGAAGGTGCCCTATAAAATCCAAGGTAAACACTGAAAAACTTACTTTGCTTAATAAAAAAAAGTTTTTGTCTCACCTGTGCAATGTTGCTCCTTTCTGTAGCTATATCTGAAAAGAAGATGGAATATGCCTTCTGGAAACTGGCTGGAAGGTGGGGCGACAATGGCTGTAGAGCTATCTTCAAAATATATTATCCATGAATACAGAAACCCTCTATTGGGAGCATATTTGCCCATAGAAAACATGGGCAAAGAAAAAGGAGACAAAAATTTCAGACAACCTTCAGATTCTTTCAATGGTTTATAGTCCAGTTCCTGTGTTTAAAAGCAGGAATATCCCATTACTTTGTTGCAAACATGAAGTTTAACGCAAGGCCACCGAGTAATGAAAGCCTGACACTCTCCTTATAAGGGGCATTTTTATATGGGGTAATAACTTTAGTGGGATTACACCTAGAATCCTAGAATCATGGAATCATTAAGGTTGGAAAAGACCTTCCAAATCATCAAGTCCAGCCTTGGGTTGAATACCACCATGGCCACTAAACCATGTCACGAAGTGCAATGTCTACTTCTTTTTTGAACAATTCTGGGGATGGTGACTTCATCACTTCCCTGGGGAGCCAGTTCCAATTCAAATATGAAAGATTGCCAGGAGAATATGGCATGGGAGAATATGGCCTATGAAGGCAGACCTTATAGAGAGTTCGTTTGCTAAATGGTTATGTCATCTGAGCTTGAGAACTCCAGGAAATCCAGCATGTCAGTGATGCTTATTCCTCCTTTGTAATCAACTCTGGTGTGATTCTGTATATGCACCTTGGCTTTTATAATGTTGTACATCTTTAGGATTCAAGGCCTCTGGAAGATTTTGTTTGGTAAGCTCTTTGTCAAGTGATACTGATTTATCAGAGCATACTTACTAGTTTTATTTGGCTAAAATTAAGAGCACTGAAGGTTATAATCACTGCCAAAAGGACTATAAAAGCCAAGGAAAATTACACAAGATTAGTGCCCTAAACACTGGGAGCTTAAAGAGAAAAAACCTGAGGGCTGAGCCAGTTAACCATCACCATAATCCATCTCTGTTGGGTGGCTGCAGTTTTAATCAGCAAAAAAAGAAAGCAGCCAGAGATGCCCAGAGATTCTGGGGTGAAGCATCAGATTTTAGCTGTTGCCATCTCTGTGTGTTCTGTCTGAGAGGACAGGGAGCATCTTCCACAACTGGCTCTCCACCTTCATCTTGGTACCTGGTGACAGCACCCCTGCAAACCCTATAGAGTAGTGAGGTGAGGATCCAATAAGCTAGGAAAGCCTTCAGCAAGGCTTGTGCTAGACGAGTTTATTTAGTATTTGGTTTCTTTCAAAAGGAGCACTAGGAGAACATCTTACTGCTGATTGAGAGTGTCAGAAATAAATTTGAAGTGAACCATGATGACACAAAGGTCTATAACCTAAATTAATATAATAGAACAGAAATAGGGGCTGGAAGGGTGCAGGTGCTTACTGTAAGGCCGATGGTGACATTTATTGACTGTAACATTTATTGACGGTAACATTTATTGATGGATCATTAGAAGGCTTCTAGTGCCTTGGCAGTTTAGTACCTGCTGCATAGGAAACAGCCACAGTCAACAAATTATACGGTAGGACTAAAAATAAAAGCTCCATCATCAGCTCACGTGGTCTGCTGCAAAAATAGTCTGGAGAGCACTTAAAGCCTGATGGAGCAGATAGATGTTACACTGAGCCTTGCTGTGTGCCAGGCTGGGGCTCTGGCCGGGTGCCAAGGGGAACAGTTTCCCAAAACCCTTCCCTGAGCATGCCAGTGCCAGTGAGTGCAACCTCTGCACCCAAAAAATAGTGAGGGTGACCCAGCAGATGGTGACGCTGTGCTACAGGGAGACAGCAATTTTCGCAATGAATGGGGACTAATCCAGTTTTACAGTTTTATTAAACATACTCAGAATGACAATAATTCATAAAACTGTGAATAATAATCATCTTGCAAACCTCACCAACTAACCAATCCCATCAAATTCAATCATCTTCCTCTTTACCTGAGCAAAGTGTGGAAATTTTATAATAAATACACTGATGGGAGAGCTGTACATTTTGCTGCTCCTGCTCAATGCATTGATCAAGAGCTTCAGAAATGTCTTGAAAACTGTCTG
The DNA here is from genome assembly GCF_022539395.1 of Myiozetetes cayanensis. Lineage (NCBI taxonomy): Eukaryota > Metazoa > Chordata > Aves > Passeriformes > Tyrannidae > Myiozetetes > Myiozetetes cayanensis. The sequence continues at coordinate 92,243,356 of NW_026087742.1, read as the reverse complement.
TCTACTGCCAAGCACTTTGGAATAAGTGGCCTATTGACATCACTAGGAGGACACTACTTTGCTCTGGTAATCCCTGTTAAAAAACAAAAGAGGCATAGATCTATAGCAAACTTTTATGGGATTGAAAAAATTGAATAGAAAAGTATTCTACAAAATATACCCAAGGTTCACCATGTACAGCTTCCAACCCTATGAGCCTATATCTGAGAGAAGAGGATTTTCTTCAATTAACCTAGTTTACTAAGTGTATTTTCCAAGCGGCAGTGGACGAGTGTCATTAGCATTCACTCGGAGTGAGAGAATGGCTTTGACTGTGGTTCTGCTTATTTGACTTCTCTCTCTAAACCTTATCCATCATGATGAATGCTTGGCCCACTTCGATTCTGGTAGGCATAACACACAGTCTGCTGATGAACGGAGCCTGGGCGGTGTCCAGTCCCTGCTACTGCAGTCAAGTCATAGAATCACTTTAACCCATTCATTATACTCCCCTCTAAAAACAGTTGGGTTATTTGCCCCACTATATCTTATGAGCAGTGAAGAATTTTATGGCTAGAAGAATCAAATATCTTTTTCTGATTTCCAGTGTAAATTTATTCAGGACCTGTTTGCTCTTGTGCTAGCATTGTCCTGAAGCTTAAGTAGCTGCATGCCAATCTGTGATATTTACCCACTGATGTATTTATAGACAGACTGTAGCCTTTCTCAGGCTTTGTTTCACCAGGGCAAACAAGCTGAGCTCCCATAAGATCACTGTCAGTCTTCTAACAACTCCGTTTCACTGTGGTTTAGTTTTTCCTGAACATGAGTGTCCAAGTTTCTGTGCTATATTCCAAATGAATTTTTACTACTGTCTCTGTAACACTTTTTCTTACCTTCACTTTGCCCAGAATTCTTCATCAGATACATCTTACAATCCAATTTACCTTTTCTATGGATGGTCATGTCAGTTCTCTGTGGTCAAAGCTCTTTGCAGATTTTAGAGCTTGCTGTTAAAAAATGTCATATATTCATCAACTTTAAGGGAGCTGTGACAGCTTCCACCAGCTGGGAATCTGCATCTGATAATTCAGCTTGCAGGACACAGCTTTCTCTGCGTCTGGCCCGAAATGGTGGAGCTCACTGCCAACTCCCCTCCCCCAAAACCTTCCCCAGGGGAACCACTGATTTGCTTCTGCCCAGCCTGCAATGTTAAAAAAGCACTTACTCCATCTCATGCTAAGAAAATATAGGGCAAAATTTGGCAAATACTGTTCATCCAGTATGCATGTGTTTAAAAAAATGTGAAAATCTTAGCTCCTTTTTTTTTGTTTGTTTAAATTCAAAACATTTTAATCCATTTTATCCATTTTAATTTCTTGCCATTAAATTCCTGTCCTTCATTTCCTTCTCATTCCTCGTTAAGTGTGAATAAAACTTTTGAAATGGCAATTAAAATAGACTTCTTTCCGTTAAGAGAGCCTACGTGTGACTGCACTGCTGCCTATTGTCCTGCTTCATTTCTTCCTTTCTCAGGTCTATCCTTCATCCTCTATCATCTGTGATTTAGACTAAGCCCTTTGTGGCAAGGACTTTTGTATTATATTCATCTCTGCCTAAAGCAGAGGCACTTATTATTGGTTTGTGAAAGTATAAAGAATGTAGCAGATCAATGCCATTATCCTGAACTGCACTTAGAAGACAAAGGCAGCATAGCTCTTGAATTGATGCTCTTGGGAGCACAGAAGCAGAGCTACATTTTGGGCTACTGCAGATTTGCCAGAGGACTCTCTGTGTATTTCCATCTAAAGATCATAGCCTGGGCAAAAAGCAAAAGCACTGGTGACTGCAATAAAGCTTGTAAGATAGAACTGTCTTAGTTGCCTTATCAAATCAAGCAGATGTTAACAAAAATTTTGACTGCTAGGACTCAGCTAAGGATTCAGGATTCTGAGCTCAATCAGAGTGTGGTGTCAATAGGCTGTATTGATTTAAAATAGACATGGTGACGGTATTTCTGCTTTTGAATAGACCCTAAAGGCACTTGCAAAGGAGTGCCTTTAGTAGAGCAAGTGGACTAGAGGTTTGAGAGATTTGAGATCTGTGATAAGGGGAAATAGAACAGGGAGTTGAGCACTGGGACATCTCTTCCCCAGCTAAGAGCTCTAATGATGCTCAGCACCCTGTTTTCCCTTAAATCCCACAACAGGTGCAAGCAGCCTCCATGAAATAAGGAGGTTTAGAAGCACCTTTTCCTTTACTGTTTTTTTTTTTGGGGGGGGGGGATGGCTTGGACATTGGTGCATTCAGCACACTGAATAATCTGATCCCTGTTTGAGAGGTCAAGCCTGCTTGGTCACCCATCACACTGCCCTGGAGTCAAGCACTGTAGCCCTGAGCATCACACTGCTGACACCCTTGACTGAACACCTGCTCTGAGAGTCCCATATTTGTCCTTCTGTGTCAGCTCTTTAGTTGCACTCTGTATGGTATTCATTTATTTTTGCTTGATTGATAGGCTTCTTAGGACCAGAAACTTCTCATCAGCCTATTAAAATACTTTTCAGCTTGGAAGATAATGAAAGAGTTTGTTCTCTGTTGTGTTTTTTCTCTCCATTAACACCTGTGCCAGTACCATTGATCTGCCTTACTGAGTTCACCAACACAATCTTTGGTATGCAGGTTTTAACTTCAGCTGATGGGTAGTCAATCAACAGCAAGGAGAGCTGGTGATACTGAATTTGTGATAGCTGGTTTCAGGAACTGCAAAAGACCAGCTCCCCTATAAGTCAATTAACTAGACATGGAAATACATCTCTGAGTTTAGCACAGAAGTGTGCTTTGTTGGGATGAGATTTTTACTACAGAGAGATGTAAATCTCCCTAGGCTAAAACTACAGAGATAATTACCTATAGCATGGGAACCCCATCACAGCAATTGATCCAGTATGACCCTTATATAGCTAATTACAGACTGTCAAGGCAATTTCTGTTCAAGCCGGACTGATAGTTAATTGGTTGCTACCCACTGAAATCCTGACCTTGGTTTGGCACAGGGATAACAGAGAGTTGTGCATCTGGCCAAAACATCTCATTGCTGCCCTGGGGGCAGGCAGACAAGGTATTAACAGCTGAAAATGAAAAATGGCAAATGAAAGTCCGAAAGAAGCAGCAGCTTTCTCTACCTGTTCTTTTCTTCCTCTCCTGCTCTCCTTTCTTCAAAACCTGTTGCTCAGGCTACAAGACTAAGTAATACACACAGGAGTATAATTGTCTTTTGAAGACTTTCAGTTAATTTGCAGTGCAGGATAGAGGATGTGTCTCTACTGGTAACTTTTTGGTCAAATTGAAAACTGGCAATTTATTCCTGCTGCTTTGTCTTTTGCTGCTTTGTCTTTCAAACACACACTAATCCACGGTAGAAATTTATCTTCTACCTTGTGCCTACCTGGTTTCCTTAGTAACTTCTCATAAGAATATGACAAGCGCTTGCAAAAGCCCAAATAAATTGTCAACTGCCTAATCTTTATTTACAGAAAATGATGTGCTGTTAAATCTGCTAGATCTCTGCCAAAGCTGGCTGATGCATTTCACAGAATATTTATTTCTCTCTTGTTCAAAAAAGGATCCAGATATTATTAAAACAAAATACTCCACCCCAAAATGTAAAAATCTCATTGCTTGTGTAAAGAGATTTAAGACCTGGAAGTTACCTGAACCTTCATGCATGCTCCATATCCATCCTTTGTTTATGAGTGTCATTACCAAAATTACTTTTTCAGCTTTGTTTTTATTTAAAATGTTTTGCCAAAAAAAGAAGGTTTAAATCCTCCCTCTTGATGCCTTCAAAAAGAGTTTAGATTATTTAGACAGTGTCAAAATGGATGCTTGAATAAAGATGTCACCAGTTTGTGATTTTGAAGCAAAAGTGGGACCAAGGTCGGGACAGAAGAGAATCGGAATGAAGAAGGAGTGCAGATTGGAAATAATTATATATTTCATTGTTTATGCTACTTCAGAACTTCCACTGTGGGTTCCACTTAAATGGATGGTGCAGATGCAAAATATCTGTCTGTCCTACAAGCTTGCAGTAGGGGTACAGTTGAGGAAAGGATAAAACAAGGAAGCTATGCAGAGAGTTCTGGTAGTTTGCAGTAAATACCTTGTAGGGGAAAGTCTGACAAGGAAGAACACCAGGAAGGGAGTGGCATGCTCCTAAATCTTTTGTGCATTTCCATTTTTTTCCTTTAAATATTTGGAAATTGTTTCCCTACCTGTAGTAAGCTTCTTTCAAAGGTCTTCAGGCAGGCCATCCACACAGCTTTCTGAGGGCAAAGAATTGCCATGTTTGTGTTCTTCATAGCTAGCCAACTATTGTATAGGAAGCTGTTGCTCAAAATATATATCTGGAAGGGTGTATGTTTAAGTGCAGAAGAATGGTGAGAAGATAAGTGATGAAGATCAATTCAGCAATAACTCAGATATTGCTTATAATGAAATCCTTTATGCTGTGTTAAGATCACTATTCTGCATTGTAATATATTGTTACTTACATTGCCTCCTTTGGCTGGATTTTCCCAAAATGTGTTGTGTATCATGCTCTCTACTGTAATTAGCTGTGTGCTTTTCAAATTATTCATGTGATGACTACATCACACTTAGTGCTTATGTGCTCTCTCACATAAAAGCTTCATAAACTCATGTCCATTTTTCTGTGCCATGGGTCATGGTGCCAGTGGTGGCACAGTGGTGCCAGGGATCTCCCCACTTGCTGCTTACCTCACTCAGTAAACTACTGGAGAACCCCTACAGGGATGCTGAAGTAATAAATGATTTCTGACCATTGCTGTGTGTGCTAAGCTTGTGGTATCCAACCCTGCTTGAGTTTGAGTGGGCATCAACACTGCCAGAGGCCATTCTGATGCTGTCACCTGAACTAAACAAGGGACAAAAGAAGAGACAAATTTTGGAAGAGGTATCACACCTCAGGCATCAGAGTTTAAGAAAATCTGCATGTATTATGGATTAGAAGGAGACAATGTTGGAGTTAGATTATCTCATCTCCGGTCCAAATGCACTTCTGTTTTTCTGGGCTGGTCTGTGGTTTGGGAGGAGACTCCAGGTCAGAAAAACTTAGCAGAGGTGCTGCTCAGGGGCTGTGATGGTAGCATATGTAGCAAGCAAGGATGGAAACAGAACCACAGAGACAAGTTTGGGGTTGGCAATATTCCTTCTAACACTCCCCTCCCTAACCCTAACACTGCCTTGAAGGCGGTTTTGTCCCTTGATGGGGTCAGGTGGATTGTGAGGGGAAAGGCGTAGAGCATGGGTTGTGGTGACATCGCCTCTCCAGGCTGATGGCAATAGAGGGGCCACGCCAGGTCTTAACAGAAAAATAGTGATTGCTCGTAGAGTCCTGTCCAAGCAAAGCCTTGAGGATTGAGTTTTGCCAGAATAAAAAGCACGGGAATGCTTTCACCGCCTAGTTTCAGGTTAGCCTTCACCGTACTTCTGGGTGTTTAGGTTGGCTTCCCAACCGGTGCCGCAGACGCCGGGCGGACGCTGGCGGGAGGCGCACTGGGGATGGAGCATCCCAGGAGGCGCACGGCAGGGACGGCGCTCACCGGGGCGAGCCCGGCGACTCGGCCACTGGGCCAGGCTCCCTAACGGGTTTCCTTGCGCAGGGCAACGACGGGCAAAGGTAAAAATCGACTTAATACGACCACTCGGGCCGGGACTCTCTGCTGGTGCTCCCAGAGGTAGATGGTTCGAAATCAGTGGCCCCGAGCCTGGAGCTAAAGGCTTGCGGGGGGTTGTTGTTCCCAGCGCGACGGCGCTGACCGAGGAGGAAACGAGGGGCCGGGGGATCCCGCAACTTTTCCCCACCGCTCCCGGTACCCGCCGGCTCCCGCCTCCCGCCGCGCCCGCTGCGCGCCCGCGGAGGCGCCGCGAGCCCGCCAGGGGGCGGCCGTGCCCGCGGCCGGGGCGCGGTGCGGGGCGGGCGCGGAGCGGGCGCGGAGCGGGGCGCGGGTCCCCGCGGGCGCTGCCCCCGCCCGCCGCCGCTGCCAGTGATGTCATGGGGCGGCGGCGGCGGCGGCGGCGGCGGCGGCGGGGGGGCGGGGAGGAGGCGGCACTGCAGCTGCATGTGTCTGTGGCGGCGGGGCCGGGGCGTCGTCATCTGCATTCACATGGGGGCGGCGCCGGCCTCCGCCTGAAGCCCCCGCCCGGGGAGACACAAAACCCACGCGAGGCGCGGGGCGCCGCGACCCCCGCCCCGCCGCCGCCATCGCCATGAATTCGGCGGAGCAGACCGTTACGTGGCTGATCGCCCTGGGCGTGCTGGAGTCGCCCAAAAAGACCATCTCCGACCCCGAGGGCTTCCTCCAGTCCTCCCTGAAGGACGGCGTGGTGCTCTGCCGCCTGCTCGACCGCCTGCTCCCGGGCACCATAGACAAAGTAAGTGCCCGGTGCCCCCCGCCCCGCCGCCCTTTGTGCGCCCGGGCCCGCCGCCCCCGGCCCGGCCTCGGCCCCGGCCGCCGCCCCCCCCGGGAGGCAGGACCCCCCGTTCCGGGGAGGGGGGCGAGGTGCGCGGTGGGGCGGAGCGGGGGTCGGTCACTGTCGGGAGGGCCGGGGGGAGCGCGGGGAGCGGCAGCGGGCAGCTTGGCTGGAGGGGCTTTCCCCTTGAGGGCCACGGTTCTGCAAGTGTTTTACAGAAAAAACCGCTCTGCTCTCCAAATCGAAGTCCTGGGTGTGCACGGGAGATGCATTTATTTTGGGGAGTGGGTTGTGAATCCTTTCTGGCGCGCCACGAGCCGGCTGTAAACTTGTCTACGCAACTGCTGGAATAGCCGGTGCCTCACCTCGCTTGGGAGGTGATTCAGCTCATCCCTTCCAGCCTCTGAAGGACATTTTAATGTTTGATGCTTAGTTTTCTTGAAGGCTGTTTTAGCGTGATTTGGGTCTTTTACTGTTTGGTAGCCCGTGGAAAAAAAATCTCATCATTTTTTTTTCGGGTTGAAAAAACGCGTTACAGCTCTATTCTGCGTTGTGTTTGAAGAAAATGTACTCTGTCAGGTAACTTTTATGTGTTCTGTGTGCGTACGTAATTCCCGTCATAGCTCGGCTAGAGGGGAGGGTTTTGATTTGTGCCTCAAGACTTGGGACAGTGCCATTGTCTCACCTGATGTTCAATAACGTAGTGCACACAGAGACCCACATATTGACAAAACTTTCCTTGTGAGCCAATCTGAGCTGGTGAAGAGAAGATTGATGAAGGTCATCTACTGTGTTGATGGGATAACTCCTTGCTTGAAAATAACACCGTATTTTTCACCTTTTGCAGTTGGCAAAGTATTCCACACTTTGGAGCCTGCTGACAATGGGCTTTTATTACCTTTTGTGGCTCTATTTTGTATAATCCACAGACCCACAAAGTTGAAACCAGTGCCTTGAGCTCAGTAGGGCACTGGATTGTGCTGTCTCCCTTTGATTCTTCAGTTTGCCACCGACTGGAACTGTTACTATTTTGTGTTGGACTACAGTGTGGAGGTCCTGGCTCTGGATTGGATGTGGTTCTACAGAACGTAGTAGCTCATTTCTGCCCCTCTAAAATTGCAAGCAAATCAGGCATGTGAATACAGAAACCTTACGGGAGCTGGCAGTGTTCTTGGTGGGTGATGGAGGTGATGAGAATGGAGGCAGTGTGTCGGTGGCAGTGTGAGCCACCACGGTGACCAGAAGAGCTAGCTGGGACAGCTGCCCTTGCTGCCAACTTTCCCTGTCCTCACTTCCCCCAAAGTGGCTGTGTGGGCAGTAGAGCTGAAGAGGATGTGCCTGCTTCCAAAGCCCCATGGCTTTGCAGAGGTGGTACATGAAGTGCAAACTGCTGTCCAGTACACTGGGCTGCAAACTGTGGCTCCAGAGTGGATAAACGTTCTGCTCTGCCATCTGCAGTGACACATGTGACATGGGACTGAGGGCAGGGACCCCCTCAGTGTGGGGATCCTCCGTCTGGCTATCCATCAGCTTTGGCAGGCTCTATCCGTGCCTCCTTACCCCCAGGTTCTTTTGCCTGCAAACCTAAGGAGGATTTTGGCAGCCTGTCCCACTGTGCTGCTCCAGGCACGTTCTCTGAGTACTTCTTGGACTTCGGGCTCTGAACTTTGGGGCAGAAAAGCTGTTTCCCCTTCTGTAGATGTCAAACCTAGTAAAATGGGGTCCTGAACTCAGTTTGGGAAACAGGCTCCACTGAAAAACAAAATAAACAAAAAAGCACAACAGAAATAAGTGTTAGAACAGTGTTTCCCACTTAACATGCTTTTCTGTGTACAGTGTAATTAGGGACAACTCAGTTACTGAATAAAAGGCTGTCTTTTCATCTCAGAGAAGTGAACACCTCTCATGTTCGGGCAGGGGTCCCTTCAGTCAAAGGAGGGTTTGCAGAGGGGCACAGCTCCCCACAGCCAACCCTGACACCAGCCTGGCATGCAAGGAGCTGTCAGTGGGACTTACCATGGACCTCGTGGTGCGGCAGCACGGGGTTTGCAGCGGGTGGTGTGCAGGCTGGGATGGCAGCCAGAGCAGGAGGAACGCTGGCGCCTTGCAGCCTCCCACCTCCCCGAGCTCGTCCCGTGTCGAGCAGGGTGCTGGAACAGGCAGCTGCCCTGGAGGTCCTTGCTGACCTTGTCTCCTCTAGCTTTGACTTAGTTGTAAGTCTGGGAGAAATAATCCTTCTTAAAAATTTTTTTAAGGGGATCTTTGTTTTTGCGAGGGAAGCTGTACTTGTTTTTTTGGACCATTCACATTGCACTTTCTAATTCATAGATGCCTCTGAGAGACTCACAGACTTACTTTTCTTAATAACTTTGTGAATATTCTTTTTCCGTAGCCTCATAGTATATACCAGTATAGGTATATATACTATGTATGTAGTATATATACTGGTGTGTATATATATATATATATATATATATATAGCGTATATATATATATATACATACACACTATATATACATATTATATGCCAGTATATATCTTTCATGCTCTCACCTACAAGTCTGAGTTATTTCCATGATACTTTATTCTTTTTTTGTTTACTAATAAAAGCATATAAAAGTTACATCTTTTCCTGTATCATGCTATTTTTTCCAAGTCTTTTTTGCTACTACTGTTCATTAGGTTACTTTATTTGTACTGAGTGCATTTAAAATATAAGCCCTTTTATTCCTTATTTGCCCTGAAAGTCTTCCGTTCAAACTGGACATTTTTGAAGTCTAAAAGATTCAAAGTTTGTCTTGATAATAGACTGATTCAGTTCTTAGAATCATTCGAGATCATAACTTTCTATAAATATCTGACATTAGCAGACACTTTGAAGACTCACAGAGCTCATTTTTCTGTAAATACAAAACAGTAACTAAAACCAAAGAGAATATAAAAAATACAAATTATAAATATGAAGGAATGTTTGTAAGTTAGTTTTTTTTAAAAGATGTTTTCTAGAAGTCGCTATAAATGCATTTATTTCTTTCAAAAACAGTTTAGATGATTCAATACATGCAGGAATGCAGTAATACATTTTTTGACGTTTTGTGCTTTTTAAAACCTCTGGGTACCCTGAGAATAATTAGTAGAAGATTTTTAATAAAATATTGTGTGACCATAAAAGGAATCAAGTATTTGAAGGTCAAAGAACAGAATTTTTTGGGGTCGATAAAAACAAATTAGTGGGTTTCAAGCCTGGTTAGTATGTTCTTTCTTTAGATTGCTGTGTATTTGTGTACCGTCTGTGCACAGAACAGTGTACAGAGCTTCTTGCCAGAAAGTTTTGGCTGAATTTGTTTACATTACAGTCATCTCCTATCTTGAACAACAGCAAAGGACAGATATTAAATTCACCAGATATCAAGACGTCCAAATGAAAATACCATGAAAAGTAGTTTTATTATGGACTGTCTCATATTTTTGAGCTTCCCATTTAGCGTCATAATCATTTCGTTGCATTTTGAGAGAGACCATGACAGAGTAAAACAAAATAGTTGGGTTAGGCAGTGTGACCGTACTGCTCAATAACCTTATCCTGAACACAGAAAACAAACAAAATGAGAGCAATTATGAGAAAAACCCAAAAATCGCAAAATCAACACAAACCACAACAACTTTCCCCCATCCTGTCCAAACCCAGACATGTCTTAGCTTTTTAAAGCACAGTCTGTACTGAAACACCCCGGTTTAGTTGATCTGCTTTAAAAGATAGGGAATTGCTGAATTCAAGGAATTTTAATAAAAATATATAATTTCAAGTTACAGGATTTAAACCCTGTGTGGTAAAATTGAGTTACTTTGATGGCAGGGGAATGGATCCCCCTGGAAGCATTGCAGTGCAGTTGTCTGCCACTTAGATGCTTTTCCTCACAGAGATCATTTTCCAAACAGATTCCTCCATCACAGACCAGTTTGACCCACTTTCAACGTTGTAAACAGAGATCAGAATTGGAGCAGGAATTTTCCTTGTCATATGAGGCTTCGCGCTCCATTAAGTTTTGTTTGTACTTTTATTTTTGGTCAGCTGCTCGACAGAAAGCATCGTTTAGAGGACAGCTTTGTTTTGTTTGGGGAAATAGGGAGATGCATCAGGGGATGCGATGCAGCAGCCATTTGACACCCCATTACCCCCCCTCCCCTCCTGTTAGGGGCTTCTGGAGGGCACAAGAGCAGCTGGTTTGGTGCTTTGAACCCAGGGGATGGGGAAGCGTGCTGGATGCGCGACTGGGTCTCTCAGCGCCCTGGCCCCCCTCTGTCGAATGGACCATCCCCGGCCATTGCACTGAGCGTAGGATTGAACAACCCAGGAGCTGCTCTGCTGTGCGTGGGAGGCTGATCCAAAACACAGCCGCTTCCTCTTGCTGCTCCCGCATTGCTGAGGTGGGAGACGGGCAGCGTGGGGCTGGCCTCGGGGAAACAGATACAGTTCCCTCTCTTGCTGGATGAGACCTGGTGCGTGGCTGGAAGGAAACATCATTCCTTCTCCCTGCGGAGGATTGGGTACTGGTGTTGACATTAATTCAGTTATTAATTGGGATAGTATCAGGACTGATGCCAGCAAAAATTAAGATCCTTTTAAAGTACCTTGTATATCCATATGATTCTCTTTTTAATTATAAAGGTCTTTGGCTAAATGAGGTGTTCTGCATTGTAATTTAGGAATAAATTAACTCCTTGCAATTCACAAGGCAAACGAATTGCTGTGTATGAGCACAAGCACTGAGAGTCAGTCTCCAAGACGGAGGGTTTGGGCTGCCATGTGCAGCAGCCATCTCGCCAACCTTGTCCTTGTGATGAGGGTGTGTGCCTATGGCTCAGGCAAAGGGAAATTTACATTCACTTGTCTCTGATTTCACACAGATGTGTTGGGGCTAAGTACTTCTCTCCTGTTGTGTCAAGGTGTGACCTGAATGTGGTATTTCAAGTGTTGCAAAGGAAGAAGAGAGGGAAGGTGTTTTGGAGCCAGAATTAATAATAAGTGATGATTTTTATAGCCCAGTACCCTTGCAGAGCGTGCAACAGTGGCTGTGAGCTGCGGAGCCCAAGCAGAGCTTGGAATTCGTGGTGAACATCCCACTAGTGATGCAAATGGTACTCCTGAGATAGAAATTTCCAGGTGCTAGTTGGCCCTGCATAACCTACATTTTGGAAGTTCTTCTGGCAGGATGGTTTTGACCCTGAAACCAAAGGTGAGGCTATTGGGGTCTGCCTGGCTGAACCCAAAGGGTGTCCTGCCTTTACTCATTGAAATCTGTTGGGAAGGTGTTGTGGAAGCTTGCATTGCAGCAGCAGCAGCAGGTCATCACACAACTAGACCTGGGAGGCAGGAAGCAAAATCCGCATTTTAATGTGCATATGCTCTCTCCCCTTGGCAGTGGTCCTCCCAAGGAGATTATTGAGCTTCTGGCAAGAATAATCTGCTCCAGACAGCTGTGCCTGCCATGGCTGCATGCTTGGGGAATGCCGGTGGGCCTGCAAAGGCTATTACTCCAGAGTGGAAGCATTGCAAGGGCTAGCCAAGCTCCAGGGGAAAGTTATCCTAAGAAAGGTTGTTAGAATGCCTTTTTCCTGAACACATGCTGTTTTCCTAAGTGTTGCTGGGAGCTTCTTAAGATTGTTTGGTCCTGTTACAGAGTTGCCATTTACCATGTTACTCTTATTGCCTTGTGAGAGCAAGGATGCACAAATGTTCTGAAGGATAATGCTTGTGCTTTTCCTGTCTATGCACTGGCTCTGTAGTTCTGGTGACTGGGATATTGTCCAGAGAAATATTGTATGCCTGTGCGCATTGAGGAAGCAGAGGACTTGTATCTGTGTTTGCTTTCTTTTTCCTTGAAAATCAGATCCTGTCAATGCGTAAAGGTCTAGACTGTGTTAAATAAGGGTATGCCAGACCCTGAAAAGAGGGAACAGTTAAGGAAACTGTTGGTGATTCAATTGTTTTGTGAGATAATACAGAAAAATAATGTAGTTTTGCTGGTCTTACTCTCATTAATGTCCTTTCAACAGTTTCTAGATATGTTCTTTCTATGTCCGTGCATAATATGGACTGCAGAAAAGGTGATTCTTTGGCCCTCGAGTGGCCTGCTCACTCTATCCAGACCATTATCCAAATGCTGTGTCTGTGTGGAGAAAAGGAAGAACAGTGGGGATGCCACCAACACACTTCACTCTGTTTACTACTGCGTGCTAGTGGCTGAGGGCACCACATCGTTCAGCTGAAATAAGACTGTAATTCAAGCCTTAATCAAACTAGAAGTCTGCCTTCAAAACTGAAGTTTGCAAATTGTATATGTATATAAGTGTATTTGTATATATATACACACATAATACGTATTTATATACGTAATGTATACATATATATTCTTAAAATTTGGTTTTGAACAACTGAGGGTCATTCGATATAAATCATCCTTAAGTAACAGTTGTAATTAGTTATTACACAGTGTCTGTGATTTGAAGAGTTGGAACCTTAAAACATTTCAAGCATGGCAGGGCTTGCAACAATACTGTGAGCTGGCAGCATGGAGGCAGTGTCAGTCTTGCACCTTGGCTGGCTGAGCTTTGCTTCCTGATCCTCAGCCAGTGTGACACTTCTGTGCTCTCCCTCACTTCGCTGCATAGAGCAAAGCCATTTTCTCTCCACATCTCTCAGTATTATGCGGTTGCTGCCATCACCCACCACCAGAGTCAGAGAGTGATAGAACCGTTTGTGTCGGAAGGGTCCTTAAAGATTATCGAGCTCCAACATCCCTGTGGTGGGCAGGGACACCTTCCACTAGATCAGGTTGCTCAAAAGTCCTGTCCAACATGGTCTTGAATGCTTCCAGGGATGGGGCATCCATAACCTCTCTGGGCAACCAGTTCCAGTGCCTCACCACTCTCATTGTGGTGAGGAGTTGAGGAGGGGTGACCAGCTTCATCTGCAAGAAGTTTCTGTCATGCTGCTTCTTTTCATGGATCTTTGGCACCCAGTGGGCAGAGTCCCCTGTCCCCTCCTGGCCTGCGAAACACTGCTCACATCTACAAGCGTTTCATTCAGATCTCCATTTTCCTGCTCTGCAGTGAGTGCTGTTGGATGATGTTGGCAGCTTGCCCAGGAGAGGATCCTCACTGTAGGGCTTTGGTAGTCCTATGGAATATTTTCACGGAGAGAGGCAGCGGGATAAGCAGTAAAAATCATATACCCCCTCCACTGGTGCAGCTGTGCTGACAGAAGTGCTTTTGTTGGCTTTGTTAATGTTACTGGGGGAAGTGGTACTGTTAGACTGGCAGAGGAATTCCCTCTCTGGCATATGTTACATCCACACTGAGGAGCGATGCCAGCATATCTAGCAGCAGAGCTCTCCCAGTGTAAACAAACCCTGAGTGATTGGACTCCTGAAGCCTGAGCTTGCGCTGCACCAAAACAGCAGTGCTCCACAAGAAATGCTGCAGGGTTTATGTGAGAAGGGGTGAAAAATCCCTCCCCACCAGCCTCCCTTCACAGGAGAATCTCTTCAGTTCAGTTCTTGCCAAGCCCACACTTGGAGCAGCACTTCACTGGGCTTTTTCGACTCACTGACTTCAGGGAAATACGTCTTCCTGTGGACACCTAATGCTGGCACCCTGGAGCTCTGCAGCCTGATGATGCTGCGTGGTGTTGATGACTAGTTGCATGCTAACTGATTTCTTCTTTTTCTTTAAAATAGTAAAACAATAAGTAAACCCACAGGAATTAGGAATATTAGTTCTCAGTATTTAGGAAACATGGGAAAGCAGGTTACTCCTGCAGCTGGAACTAGACTCTCTTATGTGTATATATCCTTCAGGCACAGTCCTGTGCATGTATTCCAGTAGGACTCTTGCCTAGTTCAGGTCACAGTGTGGACCTGCAAGTGGACCCTGATTGCATTTGCAGGGGCAGCTGCCAGTCTTGTAAGCTTTATGTGTGTGGCATTCTCAGTTTCTTAAAAGCCGTTAACATAGTTTTTTTGTGTGAAATATAAAAATATAATAGAAACTTGAGAAAACAAAAGTTCTGTACAGATTGTCCTGGTGCCCTTAACTTACTTGTGTGTATCTTAGAGCTTGGTTGAGTACCTGCCTCCTACGAGTCAGTTTATAGACTTTCACAGAATCACAGAATCAGTTACTTTGGAGAAGACCTCTGAGATCATCAAGTCCAAGCTTTGAGCAGACACCACCATGTCAACTAGACCATGTCACTAAGTGCCACATCCAGTCTTTTCTTAAACACCTTCAGGGACAATGATGCCACCACCTCCCTGGGCAATCCATTCCAATGTTTAATCACCCTTTCTGTGAAGAAATTCCTCCTGATGTCCACCTGAACCTTTCCTGCTGCTGGTTGAAGACTATGGATTTGATGGGGATTTAAGCAGGGTCCAAGAGAAATGACAAAAGTACTGTACTTCCACGGCAAAGAACCTGCTATTTTCCTGAACATTGTTTAATACAGATGCATATCAGAAAGGATGAGCTCAAACAGCTGTATCAGTTTTACAGTATAATTTTCACGGGGCAGATGAAAGGGAAAAAGTTGCTCTAGTTGTTGTGTAAGACTCCAAGGTCCAGTTTATAAAGGCTGCCACAACCAAACTCTACATTTCCTTTGCAAACTTATCTGAACTTAGGTTTTGAGGGCTATTTCCAATAAAGGACTGAAGCAGCTAAAGCAGAACATGTGTGTGTTTGAATGTAGGTCACTGTTAATGAAGGCTGGTCAGGCAGACAAGCATTTCTGCATGTGTGTAGGGGAAGAAATCAGAAGAGCTGGAGGAGTCTTTGGTCAACTAGAACTGCTCCTTGTTTCAGATACCATAGCAAGGTGGAAGTTGAGGGAGCACTGAGCTGTGGCTTATGAGTTGGTGTGGTCCACTCGGGCAGTAAAGAAAAGGTGGTGGGGTAAGCCTGTGTGGTAGAAGAGTAGGGCTAAAATGTGGGATTGGAAGATGGTGGAGGGTGATCTGAAGTGGGACAGATGGAAGGACAGAGTACAGGGACTGGTGTGGGGATGTAGGATGTGCAGCAGAGGAGTGTCAGATGTTGAGTTAGCTGTGCTGATGGCTTTGCAGCAAGGCAGTGGGATCTAAGAGCTGCTGCTGTGGCTGCCACCAGTAGTGGTGTCCAAGCAAGAGGTTTGGGAACCTCTATGCTGTATTATTTCATCAAAAATGGGCATGTGTCACTTCTCAGAGAGGATGCACTCTTGAGTTCTTCAAAAGACACTTAAAGGACTCTTGGAGTCCAGGAGATGACTGGAGTTTGGGATACTAAGAAGAAGTCTTATTTTGTTAAAGTGCTGGATGGGGTCAAGAACATACGTGCACTCTTGCTTTTGCCATCTGCTCTGTCTTGGTTAGCTTTGTGGTCCTGTATCCTTCTCAGCATATAAGAATTTTAGGGCATATTTTAAGGCACCAGCCTTCCCCTTTGTACTGTGTGCAGAGCCTAGGTGAATCCTGGGAATGTAAAATTTGGGCACCTTAGTACATGGCTTATAGGAGCTTCAGTCGTCTACTGGATCTAGCTCTTACTATCTACCTGGATGCCCGCTGCTGTGCTTTCAGAGCATGCCTTCCCTCAAGCCAAAATACTGCTGTCTATACCATGGTGACTGCTGTGGGGATTATTATTGAAAAGTTTGTAGGCAGCAGGTTTTATAGGTTGGGAAGAGTCAGTACTAAAGAGCTATAGTACCACAGAGACAGCATCATAGTAAGATCTGTTGCTCTATCAAGACATCTCATTTTAAAACAAAACTGTGGCTTTCTGAGAATCCTGATCTGTGTTTTTAGTTTAATTATAGTATCCTGCTCATGTGCCATCAGTACAAAGTGCAATTCTTGAAGTGTTTGGGCAACTGCAGAGAGCTTTGCGATCCTTTAAAGTGCAGCTGTGCTTCCTATTGTGCTGAGAGGAGCGTGGGGCTCCATCTGCAAGTCCTCTGAGCTCAACTCTATTTACTGACTGTGGAGGGAGTGCTTCCCCTCTGGTTGGTCCCTAGCAATAGATGCTTCCTCGAGAAGCAGGGGATGTCCTCATGTGTAACTATGTAGCCACTCTTTCCATCCCTGCTGGGTGTGATTTGTGAAAGCAGGTGTTCTGGGACAGAGCAGGATACCTAAATGCTGCAAGGGATGGACCGTGCTAGGCACGGGTGCAGGTGCAAGCAGAAGGTAACACAGCTGGGAGCGGTGGGGAGGGAAAGAACCTGCAGGAACTAATGGACAGTTGCAGCTTCACCACCCAGGCTAGTATGAAAATGGCCTGGCTTCCTCGTCATAATGTTTTTAATCTCGTTTTTTCCCCTGAACGCGAATCCTGGCAACAAACCCTAGCCTGCAGCACTTGTGCAGGACGTGTTTGTCTCTTCATCACTGTGCTGTGTTGGAAGATCAGTTGCCCTTGACCAATCAAAGAGGCTGGAAGCAAAGCACAGCTGCTGTGGGACTGAATGTGATCAATAGGACCCTTTTGTTATCTTTGCTGTGTTGTTCATTTACAGTATTTTTACTGGTTAGATTGTGGTAATGCTTTATGTGTCCAAGGTGTTTTGAAACCTGGAGATAAAACTGTTTCATGCTGAGAGGGGGATCTGGTGTAAAAGGCTCCAGGCAGGACGAATAGGATGAGGGAAGAATGGTCCATCATGTGGTGGCAAAGGACAATATCCTCATCAATCAGTCCCTACAACTCTTCCCTTTGGGATTGCATTCTTCTGCAATACTCTTTACAGTGCAGGATTTCCCCTGGTATCCGTACTTGAGGGCTGAGTCTTTGAACTTCAGACTTGAGCAGCCATACTGCTGAACAGGACATTTTTAAGTGTCTGCTGGACATTCCTACTAGTTTGTAGCTAGCTGTTGTGTTCCCCATTAGTTTTTGCTTTCTAGTAACTGAGACAGTCTTCTAACTCACATAGTAAACCATGTACATATTATATGTTGTGCTAGATAAATGATTGATTTAATTTGTATGTAATAACCCTGCTGTCATTCAGTCTCTTCCTATTGTCCTCTTGGTAGATTCCAGTTTATATTTAAGACCTCATACACCTCTCTTCCTTTGACCCATTTTGTCAACTTGTTCTGCAGATAAATGCAAGTAAACAGCTAATTTCTCATACATATACATTTATTAATTTCTCATGTTTACTCATTACAGTCAAAGAATTTTTTTCTTTTTAAACTCATTATTCTACACATTCCTTGCATATTTTCCTAATATAATTTCCC
Organism: Myiozetetes cayanensis; assembly: GCF_022539395.1. NCBI lineage: Eukaryota > Metazoa > Chordata > Aves > Passeriformes > Tyrannidae > Myiozetetes > Myiozetetes cayanensis. The sequence goes on along the minus strand of NW_026087742.1, from coordinate 92,225,594 downwards.
TGTCCAAATGAACTAATGGTAGCCTTTTTCATTTTTTTAAGACCATCCCTGTCACACCTTTTCATTACGCTACCTGTCTCTGCATTGCTCTTTTTTATTATTTTGTTGTTGTTAATTAAAACCATAGATTTAAACTGATTAAAAAGGATGTAACATTTAGCTAGGTACCATCAATTTGCATTGCATATTGTTCTCCACCTTTTCTGGATGGTGGAAAATGTACTCTGTTCCTTGATATCTGCAGTGCATCACATAAGTGTCCTCATTGAACTAGCTGAGATTTCCAGAACTCCTCCCTGAGAGATTAAATCTTAATCAGAACCTGTCCCTGAACAACAAAGAAGTGGTTTAAACTGTGGCTTCTCTGTGTATTACCTTCCACTTGTCTCCTTGGATTCCACCGTGGCACCCTGGTCCCTAATTAAGAATCCGTCGTGCCCCTCTGGAATCCTTGTCTTTTCTAATTACCATTAACCTTTTTTATTTGTATTACTAGAGCACATAGAGGTTCCAGTTGGACACTGAGGTCTCTTTGTACTAGGAGCTGTATACACATATAAGAAGAAGACAACCCCCATTAATGAACTAACATTGTTGATCTGTGAAAGCAAGAGGATGAAGCAAATGCTGGAGAGGAAAATATGTAACCATTTCATTTGCTTTATGTATATGCAATCTAATTTTTAATAAGCTAAGTAATTTTGGAGTATGACCCTACTTTTATTTTGTTTATTTTTTCTTCATTGAGTGTATTTGGTGTCTTTCACGCAGTCTAGGACTTACCTGCCTGTGGCCCACTTGCATGATGTCTGTTACATTTTGAATACCCTGTGAGGCTATAAATGTGATCTGTGAGAGAGAGGTTGTGCTCCTGAGCTTCCTGTAACTGTATGTAAAGGATATTCCATGTGTGATTTTAACACAGGCTTGGCCCACATAACTGCACTTGAACATTCTGTGGGATGCTGAGTTTGTTTTTCAGGTCCCTTACTGTGTTTCTCAGCTGTCTGTAGGAAAAGGTTGCCAGACTCACATTAAGATTTCCCAGGTAAATAATGGGTTTGCTTCTTTTTATGGCATCATTAACACTTAAAAGTTCTAGCAGGATGCAAATGCTAAGATATTTTTAAATTCCTTATCCATATGCTTCTGTCTTCTGTTGGATAAAAATGCCACTGCAGCCACAGAGCTGAGAAGACATAGCCTTCTTCTTTTATTGCCCCAAAGTCTTTTCCCTTGTTTTGTGAGGGAAGAAATAGCATTTCTAAAGATTTACTGTAACTTATTTGTTTTGAGGGAAGATGATTTTTAACTGGAAACATGCATTAGAGAGCTGGTAGGGTTAAGGTCTTAGATGTGTATTTGGCATGTATTTTGAATTTCCAGACCTGACATAGAGCAATTTGAAGGGTTTGGGTTTTCTTTGTTGTTTCTTTAATCTTTAATAGGAAATGCTTTCCTTACTCTAATCATGTCTCCCCTTACATTCCCCCCTTTTTATTTTTTTGGCCTCTTTCCAGGTATTGTGCAGTCTCTTATGAACTATATGCAGCCTCTTATGAGTTGGTAGTCCATATATCTGGGTTTCTTAGAGTTATGGAGCTTAACATGTTGGAGTCTTTGCCACATACATTTTGTTTTAATGTGGATTATGTTATGAGACAAGACATTTGTTTCTTTTAAGAGAAATGTAGGTTTACTGTGATTTCTTACCAGGGGTTATTCGTGTTTGGAGAGCAGAAGTAATGCTAGGGTTTCTCAGAATGAAAAGAGGCCTTGATAAACAAAGTAGAAAAAAAAGAAAATGGGGTACAAAAAAAGAGATGAGGAAGTAATAGCTATAAAGGTAGATAAACCCCAGTTATTAGGCAAATAGTTTAAGAAAAAACAGTTTTAAATTGCAACTATATAATTCTTATGTAAATATTAAGAGTATGTAGGAAAGAGCATACTAGAAGCATCAACGTAGAAAAACTGAAAGAATTCTCAGGATTCTATTTTAACAAGGGATGTTGGCATGAGAGACTGAGCTTGAGATTTCTTAGTAGAATTAAGAAGTAAATGAATAGAGTAATCAAAAAGTATATCAAGCAAGACTGATGAAACTCATGATGTTTTCAGGAGGGTTCTCTCACTTCTTGTATCCATCAAATTTCCTGAATTTGTCTTTCAAGGCTGTTGTACTTGCATAGGACTTCTTTGGCATTCCATTTGCATTATAGTATGGTAAAAGGCTTATTCTTAACCCATGGTGGTTTGTTATAGTACCAGATAATTTGAGGAGTTTGGAGGGTGTGTGTATGTGTGCTCTTGCTTAAGGAAAGAAAAATTCTTCAACTTGTATTGTTATCAAATTCCTTGTATTACAAAATAGCGGCTTTGATTTAAAACTCACCTGAATTTTGCATTTAGAAAATTATAGTGACTTGTGTTTTAAATTTCTTTATACCAGGTTGACCCTGTCATGCTGTTGCATCTGTTAATTTTTGTGGTATTGTGGGGTCAGAGGTATCTTTGATATCATATAAACGTATGGGAAAGCACTGCGTTGGATTCAGCTTGATATATGTTTGGAGTCGACTTTGTGTGAAGTTTCCACTGCTATGCAGGTGGATTATATTGTGAGATTTTGTAGCCTTGACATACATGTGCATTTAACAAAACTTCCTCTGACTGTAATAATCAAAGGTCATGATGCTGCGTGTTGCAACACCTTGGCTTCCAGCGACTTTTCCAGGGCACTTGGAAAGGCTTTCGCCTTCCAACAGAATAAGGTGTCCAGGGCTGCAGCTTCACTGCACATCAGTTTCAGCAATGATTTATTTGCTGAACTATTTCATAGAAATCAGTGAATTTATTGTGAAACGATGCTTATGTGCACAAAGAATTGGAGTGAAGCTATGGGAGGTGAAGCCATGCCCCTGAAGCATTTGGGGCTGGCTGCTCTTCGTGCTACCCTTGACTGTCAGGGTAGAGGTTGAGCTGAAGCTGCAGAGAGCACGTCTGCGTTGCCAAAAACTCTCTTAGGTTCAGTGAAGGTTTTCGTCTTTGTGAAATTGCTTTTCTTCTGGGGTAGGAAGGGGCTGTGTAATAAACTACAGATAAACGAAGCTCGTTAACATCAGACCCTGGAATTGGTAATTATTAACTCCAGGTGCTAATATTTTTCCACAGAGGTCTTCGGGGCATTTTTCATGTATTTCCTAGTTAGAAAACCGATACCTAATGGTGGACCGGCACCAGAACAAGGAGGGCACCGGCAGCCTCACGGACGACACGGGCCACCCGCAGCGTGCGCCTTGTCCCCTGTGCGCGACCACTTCTCGTCCCGAGGAAGGGCTGTCCCCGGGATATCCCCGTGCAGCCGCCTTGCCCTGCAGCCAAACCCGTCACGGCACCGGGCTCTGTGTATCACCATTTAGCAAATTAAGAAACGCAGGGCGATGAGGCCCGGGGGCGCTCCCACGGCGGGTCCCCGCCCGCAGCCGGGGCGGGGCCGGGCAGGGCTGAGCATCTCCCTCCCTCCCTCCGCCCGCCCCACCGGGGCAGAGCCGCCAGCGACCGCGTCTGGCCGGGGCACCCCTGCTCCTGCCCGCCGCCCCCCGCCCTCGCACGCCATTTCCTGTGCTCCGTGTTTACTTCCCGGTTCAACCCCTCCAGTGGGAGCGATCAGCGCTGCCGCCTACGGAAGGAGCGGGAGGTGAGGGGAGCGGCGGGGCGGGGGACGCTGGTGCGGTGCCGTCCCCTCCTATCCCCGCGCTGAGCCGCCCGCCTCTTCTCTTGCAGGTGTACCCGGAGCCGCGGACGGAGGGCGAGTGCCTGAGCAACATCCGCGAGTTCCTGCGGGGCTGCGGTGCCTCCCTGCGCCTGGAGGTGAGTCGGGGCGGGGGGCGCCCGGCTCGGTGCCGGGGGCGGGGGGTTTCTCGCTCTGCCTTTGTGCCCGGGCTGACAAGATGGTGGCGGCCGCCCCTCCCCTGGCTGCGGGCGCAGGGGGCGGCGGGGAAGCCGCTGCTGCACGCCCGGGGCTGCCTGGGCGGCCTCGTCGCTGTCCGCTGCGGTGGCGGCTGCGGCCGGCCGAGCCTCGCCCCATCGCCGCGGGATGGCTCGGCTTGCGGGCAGCGGGAGCGCGCTGGTACCGCGTGCGAGGGCCGCGCTCTGCTCGGCGAGCGCCGGGCGGGCTGGGCGCGCCCCGACCCGCTGTCACCGCAGAGAGCCGGGGAAGGGGCTTCGCCCAGCCCCGGGGCGGCTGAAACCACTGCTGTTCTGTCCGAGGGAATTCTTGGTACCTGTCAGTTGCGACTGATAAGTTCGTGAGATTGCTTCGGAAGCGCCGCGGTTGTCTTACAGAAAATTAAGTTGGTAATAGCCGAACGGAATGCTAATTGAAGAAAATGGCAGGTGCTGTTTCTTCTATTTCAATTTGCGTTACATAAAAGCCTAGCAAACTGCCATCTTTTCCGAACGTGTGTTCGCAGGGTTTCAAATTAGGTACTTGTATATTGCCAGTATATTTAGCTATAGCAAGTACATAGCGTTGTCGAGTTTACTTGATGTTTGTGTGTGGGAAGGAACTGATGCGATTAAAAACAGGTTTCAGTGTCTCTGCGTTGGGAAGTGAGAGGTACTGTATTTTCAGTTCTCAAAGACATTTTTTTGGGTGGAAAAAATAGTTTCTGGTGCTTCTGAATTTCAATTAGTGAAGTGTTGCCTTAATTAATTCTCAAGGTCTTGTGGTATCTCTGGTCCTGCCTGTGATTTTGCCAGGTAGTAACCAAATGTCATTAAAAAGACTTTGATTGCTTTCCTGAGGTCTCTAAGTATCATTAGTGAAATTAATGATACTTAACAGGACTTGCATTTAATCTTAGGTTTCTTCATGGGTTAGGATGGAAATTAAGACAGCTTTTAGCACTGTTCTTATAGAATATGTCCTTACATTTTTACCTGCCTTCTCTTCTGCCCTCCAAATACATAGAGAATCTCATAGAATTTGTTGGGAGAAAAAGCAGATTAAGTTCTAAAATACTCACAAATGATGTCCTGGGGTGAACTGTCCCTTATGTCAAGGTGTTTTTGGTGGGGTGGGGTGGTGTTCTTTTTTTTTTTTTTTTTTGCTTTGGAGCATCTGTCCCTCCATTTGTCTTTTCTGGGGCTGCACTGAGTTTTTCACACTTTGAATTTCATATGTGAGAGCTGATCCAAATTTCAAGTATTAGATATGCATGAACTAGAGAGAACTGGGGAGGAAGGCACTTCAAATCTCAATGCAGAAATAAATTGAGTATTGCAAATATTACAGGGGGAAAATAGCACCTATATCTTCCCTTCCCCTTTACTAATTTCCTTCATCATGTCTTTCACAAAGCTTGGAAGTTATTGCAATTGTGACAAGCTGGGGATAGTTACAGCATTGCAGTTTGGTATCTCTTTTGTAGTTGCAGAAAGCTTTTGTCAGCTCTTTTCCTTGGGTGACAAGAAAATGAAGAAAAATTATTTAAGATAATTTTTGTCTTGCTCTCAGAGCCTGAATATTTTGGGGCATAGTCAAATTGTTAACCTGGCGTCAGGGTCTTCGCAGCAAGACTGCCGGAAACACCTTTCTTATGTGGAGCTAGCTGGCAGCAGTAGCTTCCAGCTCAGCGTGTTGGAACAGGAATTACTCCCAAGCTACCAGAGATGTTCAGAGGCTTGCAGGAAGGGGCACAAATGCTTGGGCTTATGGAGCCTCTTATGTATGTATTTATGGCTTGTATGTTGGCCATTCCCTGTTGTTTTTTCATTAGTCTTTCCAACCCCCTAGCTGTGGCCAAAGATGAGAGGAATGGTAACTGAGATTCAACCAGTGAGTAGCTGGCAGGGGCCTCTTGGCCATCGGCTGCTCCTGGGCTCTTCCTCTTCCCTCCTTTAACAAGGTGTGAGTCAGCCCTCATGGATCTCTGCCTTTTTCACTGTGGGAACTGGGAAGATGCCATAGCTCCCCTGTGCAGCATCCATGTAATGCTTCCTTAGTCGTGATCAGGTTTAGAGATTGCATTGAGCGAAGAGTGTGAGGAGCATCTCTGGAAACTGTGAAGGGGACATTTTCAGAGAGAGCAGATTAGCTACCAAGGAGTTAGTGGTGAGTATAAATATTTGACACAGGGGTGGATGTGTATGTGCTAGCTTAAATAATAGAAACATTTGGACATTATGGGTGTCAGAGGAAGCTTTGGAATGGTTTGAAGAGATGTGACCTTGTTCTGTGCACTCATGTGATGCCTTTCTTAACAAGTATTCCACAATGCAGAGTTTTGCATGACCTCTAAGGGTTGTACTTGAGCCTTACATTGAATCTGAGTTATATGTAGCTGGATCAGGTGATTTTTCAGTGTGTAATTTTGTGAGTATGGTAGAAGCACGGAAGTGCTTTGATTTAGCCTAAGTTCAGCATTGCACAAGCACTTTTTGCTCCCAGATCTGAACTCCTCTTGGAAATAATGATATTGTGTTTTTACAGAACCATGTCAGAGCTCCTTGCCTTGCTGCAGCTCTGTACGGCTACAGTTTTGGAGACTTTGTCACAACATGCTTGAGAACTCCATAAACTACTGCGGTTAATGGAAAGTTGCACAGCAGTAGATGGCTTCTTAGAGATATTTTTTCTGTGGCATCCTCTTATTAGAGGATGATGACTGTTGTTTTCCTACCTGAAAAATAAGGGGCAGAGATGAGAAATTTTGTTGGTTTGGAAGCGTTCTGGTGTCTGAAAGTTGTTCTTATTTTCTTCTTCTTACTTCCCAGTAAGTTTTGGCTGTTAGAAGGATAATAAGATATTCAGAATGGATATTTCAAATTCTAATGAGAGGGATTGCTATTCCTCAGAGGAAACCAGTGGATCCCTTCCCACATGCCCTAGAAATTTTTGATATTTAAATGTTCCAGAGAAAAGAGAGTACTTTATCTGGAGCTTCCAGCAGTCTTCTGTAAGATGAAATCTGTGTTGGTAAAGCAGAGTATGTTCCAAGAAATAACCAGGAGAATGTTCTGCAAGTGTTGGTTTTTTAAAAATTATTCTTTAGCATGGTTCTTTTTTGTTTGTGGATACAAGGAGCTGAGACATTAATGAAAAAATGTTCCTAAGACCTCAACCAGGGACTGAATTTGCAACTTCATGTTGTTTTTCCTGTCTGAAAACTGTGTTTGCTTAGAATAATTATAGTGTTGAGTAGTTTATTCTATTTCACTGCCAATGGTGAATACCTGTATAGATGGAAGGGAGTGTAGAATAGCTGCTTATGTTGTCATATCACAACTTATTGTGCAACTTTTCCTTAGGCATAGGATATTTGCTGTGTGATGTTCTTGCCATTTTTGCTTTAAAGGCAGTTTTCCCCTACAGTTTTTGTTTTGGGTGAGAAGACATTTAACTGTACTCTCTTCTGAGGAGCATGACCTGCTTTTCAAAACAGGGTCCTAGATACTTGTTGTACCTGATGGATTCTGTTCTGGAAGAATGTGGGTCTGTATATATGGTTAAGATGGAACTGACTGCAGATATATCTTCCACAGAAGTCTGGCAAAAGAGACAAAAATGAGAAAGTGATGGTCACAGAGCATTTGTTTCTACCTGAGCCCTAAGAAGTTTTGCCATCATGATCATCTTGTACCTGTATCATGTTACTCTGGTTTTGTTCTCTTTCAAAGGAGTTTCAGCTTCCTGAATAAAATACAATCTTGTCTTAGGCTTTGACCAGAGCTGTTTGACAGCTTGCAGGGCCAAAAAGAGGTCCTGGAGAAATGGCTGTGTAGTTCAACAGCAGTGAAACTGTTTGGGGAGCAGTTAGATGTAGAATAATAAACAAAAATAGGTTAATGGAAAGCCATGTTAGTGTCTGCTGTTTAAAGGGCAGGTTGCTTGATATAACCTGTGAATGATAGCAAGCTCTACATGGTTAAATTTCATAAGTAGTGTCTTGGAGCATTTTTTTGCTGGCTTTCATCAAATAAAAGATTAATGGTTACTTATCTGCAAGTATCTAATGTTAACAGATTTCTTGAGCTCAAATATTTTTTGGTTTTGACTTTTATACTGATGGGCTAGATGGCTAATGGAAATGTAAGAAAAGCCATGGATCTGAGAACCTTTTCTCTACCTGCCAAGAAACCTACTTGCCTCTAGGGTTCAGGATGGTCATTTTAATACATTGGCAGCAATGCCAAACCCAGCATTTTATTTCTACAGTAAACTAACCAAAGAAGAAATAAAGTAAACCTGGTAGCCTTATGCTCTCTAAGGAGATCCTGTGTTTGCTTATTATAAAATCCCTTGTACAAGAGGGATTTGCCCTTAAGGTTCAGAACACTCCATGCAAATTTGGGAAATATAATTCATGGCTCTCAAGATTTAATCAAGATATACAAATACCTATAAATGCCTGTAATAGAGCTCCAGCCTTGGGGAAAAGTTTGTAAGGGATGCCATTGTCATTCTGTTAGACCAGCTAATCTTTTGGGAGCAAGTGTGCTTGTCTGTCTTCTTCCCTCACACCCACCCCTACCACAGCAGTTCATCTGTTAGGTAATGCTTCTTTCCTCTGAGCCTTACATACTTCTTTGGATCATTATGGCTACAATCCTACTACCACTGTGGATTTGGAAAGGTATTCTGCCAGATGGCTTTCAAAGATGTATTTGGATAAGGAAGATATAGGCTCTACTGCTGGTGTGGATGGACTTGGCTGACATTTGTTAGTGAATTAGGAATAAATAGATTTCTAGTACTGAAGAACTTTCTACCAGTCTTATTATGATACAGAAATTAAATCATCCACCTATTCTTTCAACTCTTGTTCAAACTGTCATCTTTATTTTGTCAAGTACAATATTCTTTGAATTTGCTCTTGACTTTATTCCAACAGAATGTCTTTCTAACCCAGAAGGTGTACTGCCAAACACCTTCAGGATTCTTTGTCATAAACTTTTGCCAGGATGTTGGTGTTTTAAAGTTACCATTCTCTGCTTACAGACCACACATTGGAAAGTTTTATTTGGAAGCTGAGATCTCACTGGTGTATTTTTCAAAAGGGAGAAGTTACACCAGAAATTTGTAGCTTTTAATTGAGATATGTCTACTGCATTCCTTCCCCCCACTCTCACCCCAGTTTCTCCTTGTTCACAAAGCTTCTCTGAATATATAGTAGGTAATACTTACAGTTAAGTGCAGTATATCATTGCAACTTGTCTTGTACGTACTGACCTCCAAGACACGACTTCTCGCCACTGGTTTCTATCCTTTTTCTCATGTGTAAATATGATGATTCTGAAAATCCGAAATCAGTGTTTCATGCAGTTTGTTTTCAGGTCTTTTATTTTTTTTGAGGGGGTGGGTGGTGAGGGGCTGTCTGTTTTGTGCAGCATGTACAATAGAGAAGCACAGCCTGAGCTGCGTGATTGGAAGTCCATGTTAGCATGTCTTGGAACCTAAGATAGAAAGATGCTGTTACTTCACTGTTTACATTACTTTAATAAGAATGGCTTTTTGTGATATGAAGGATTCTTATAATTCACAATCCTTTGTATTCCCACTGAAGAGAAGCCTTCGAATACTACTTTAGGGGGGCCTTAAAAATAAAATGACCGAAAAATAGTCTTTTTTTGTGAGGCCAACCCACTTCCTCATCTGTATACCATTCATGCATGGTGTCGTGGTAGGTGAGGATGTGATGCAGAGAGGCAGGAACACACAGCACTGAACAGGGAGGAATGGCAGTACCAGAAGCTGTTACATTTTTATTCAGTAAAGTATAGTCTAAAACACATGGTACATGGTAGCTTTCAAGATCGTCACATGGTTCCCTGTTCACTTAAACTTTAAATCTTCTTTCTCTCTCCATGAGAATTTATTTCTTGTGATTCTGCCGAGCTTGTTGCATAACCAGTAGTGGGGTATTCTGCTATCACCATTTGACTAAAGTGGCTTTGACTAAAGTGACTGCAGTGGCTTTCATTAAATAGGAAGAATGTATCTCCTTATTTGGGTTCATGTTCAAAAGCACCTGGTGTGAAATAGTTTTAAAAAGCCTTAAAAGATAAGAAAAAGGTAGCAAGTAACAAAAGCGGATTACAAGTGTGTGTCTTTGTAACGAGTACTGTAACAACTAGCTGGGGAGCGTGCTAGTGTTTTTTTGGCTATTTGAGGTTTATATTCACTACTTTTCAAATAAAAAATAATTTTGAAATTTTGAATTGGACCATGAATATTTTAATTCCTGCCAGTTCTTTTGAATTGCATGCTGGTGTGATGCTTTGAACACAGAAATACAGAAGAGTGTGCATGTAGACTCTGACACAATGGCTCTATGATGGGTGCAGATCCCTTTCTTTGCTGCATGGACCATACATGACGATGAGTCCAATGTGTCAGAATACATCCAAATTGTTTCAGTTGAGTCTTGGTGATCAGCATGTACAAGACAATTACAGTGACATTGTAAGCATTAACTAGTTCTTCTGGCTTTGGCTGAGATAAAGTTGATTTTCTTCTTAGAAGCTAGAATAGTGCTGCATTTTGTATTCAGGATGAGAAAAACATTGATAACACGATGCCTTAGTTGTTTCTGGGCAGTGTCTACACTAAGTCAAGGATTTTCTAGTTTTTTGTGCTGCCCTGCAAAGGAGAAGATGGTGGGGACAGGAAGTTGGACACCCTGGACAGCTGACACCAGCGGGATGAAGTTCAACAAGGCCAAGTGCCGGGTCCTGCACTTTGGCCACAACAACCCCCTGCAGCGCTACAGGCTGGGGACAGAGTGGCTGGAGAGCAGCCAGGTGGAAAGGGACCTGGGGGTTCTGATTGACAGGAAGCTGAACATGAGCCAGCAGTGTGCCCAGGTGGCCAAGAAGGCCAATGGCATCCTGGCCTGCATCAAGAACAGTGTGGCCAGCAGGAGCAGGGAAGTGATCCTTCCCCTGTACTCTGCGTTGGTGAGGCCGCACCTTGAGTATTGTGTTCAGCTCTGGGCCCCTCAGTTCAGGAAGGATATTGAGGTGCTGGAGCGGGTCCAGAGAAGAGCAACCAGGCTGGTGAAGGGACTTGAGTACAAGAACTATGAGGAGAGGCTGAGGGAGCTGGGGTTGTTTAGTCTAGAGAAGAGAAGGCTTAGAGGTGACCTCATCACTCTCTTCAACTACCTGAAGGGAAGTTATAGCCAGGTGGGGGTTGGTCTCTTCTCCCAGGCAACCAACAACAGGACAAGGGGACATGGGCTCAAGCTCTGCCAGGGGAAGTTTAGGTTAGATGTTAGGAAGAAATTCTTTACAGAGAGGGTGATCAGGCATTGGAACGGCCTGCCCAGAGAGGTGGTGGATTCACCATCCCTGGAGGTTTTTAAAAAGAGATTGGACATGGCCCTTAGTGCCATGATATAGTAATTGGAGTTGGATCAGGGGTTGGACTTGATGATCTTGGAGGTCTTTTCCAACCCAATCTATTCTATGATTCTATGATTCTATGACCAAAGGGATATCCCACACCATGTGACATCATGCTCAGCAATAAAACTGGGGGGGAGTTGGCTGGGGGCTGTCTGCCTACTGCTCGGGGACTGACTGGGCATTGGTAAACCTCGAGTTTAACTTTCCCTATCCCACTCTAGGGAGGAGGGAGCGAATGCCTGTGTGGTGTTCAGCTGCCTGCCGGGTTAAACCACAACACAGGTACGGATCTGTTCAGAGCAGTTTTGTGAATGAGTTGCTCTGTGGTTTGGGAGGGGCTTCTGCATAACAGCCTTACCTGTGGTGTTCGTTTGGATCTTGAGAATGAAATGAACCTTCATCAAACAATAAAAATGTATTGCACTATTAATTGAGAATGCACAGAGGATTTCAGCATTGTACTCATGCTCAAATACATCAGACTGTTTTCACAAGAGTGTTTCAGTGCTTCTTTGATAGAAGAGTAGTTAATCATGTGAGGGAAAGTGTGGAAACTAGGAAAACTGGGTATAGAGGGCTGGAGGGTTTTGAGCGGAGCTTCAGAGTCCTTGAAGTGTAAAAAATGAGAAGGGGCTGCTTGCTGACTTACACTGTTCTCCTGATTTGTCAGAGGAGTTTTTACTCTTTGATTTCTTTAGTACTGTCCTGCCCTCCATCTCTTTATTGTGAAGTACAGTGAGGAAGGGCTCATCTGCTGGTTTTCTGAAGGCTGAGGGCTGTGGCAAGGGGGGCGCTTCCGATTAGCCCTGAGCAAGGAGTAAGCTGTGCAGGGTGGTGGGGATGCCAGGTGTGAAGACAACTCTTGGGAGGAGAACCATGAGCTGCTCCATCCTCCTCAGCAAGAGAGCAACAGCAGGTACAGTAGAGAGAGGAATGGAAATGGCATTGGGACAGTGTTGCACTTGCTGGGAGGCAAGTGCTGAGTAGCGAAGTGTATTTCAGAAGTCAGGTCTGTGTACATGACAGGACCTGCCTGCCATTCTCCTTCCCAGAGGATGGCTATGGTCTTGTTAGTTGCTGTTGTGGTTTTTAGGAATGCCTTGTGAAGTTGGATTTCAGAGGTCTCAGACTCCCTCCTACACACACACTTCTCTTTAATAGTTTTGAAGACTTGTAAGAGATTTTTTTTAGCTGGTAAACACTGAAAATAGGAATGCAGTTAAAGCTTGCACTCTACAGCTGCACTAGTGTATGCTGAACACTGTTACCTTGTTATTAGCTCTCAGCTGAATTTCCCAAGTCTGAGTGTGTGACAGGGAGAACAAAAGATTACCTCTATACCAAATGGTTTATAGGTGGTGGTATATTGTGTGAAGAAAACTTGACTACCTGGAGACCTAATGATGTAGCATTGTGGTGTTTTAACATATGCATTTGGACTAAGAAGGTCCTTGGAGCTGAAGCACATCCTGCACTAGGGGAGATGGCAGTGCTCAGTCTCTGCAGAAACTTGGAAAACTTTCTCCTTTCATGACAATGACTATGTTGCATCGTTTTGACAAAGGATGAGTTCTGGCAGAACGTTTGCTTTGAAGATTACCTCAGGACTACACAGAAGAGAGTCCAGCCTCGCAAAACAGGCTGCTGTTTTTATTTACTGTCATCCTGCCAGAATGTTTTGATTTTACTTTGAACTTAAGAGTTGTCATAAATCACTCCAGTTATCTGTAAATGATGCAATATCAAATCTAGGTCTTTTGTGACTTGCTCTGATTTCTTAAGTGCTTCCGGGTTTGCAACTGTTCCCAACTTCTGCTTGCATGTAAATATCTTGGCGTGTGTGGGAAAGGTGATATGCATTCTGCTGTCGAGAGTAGGTTTCACAGGCTTGATTTTGCAAGATGGTGTTGATGAGAGGAGAAAAGCGCCTTGCTCTAACTGAAAGGAAAAGGAATATTAGAATATGGTGATTTTTCCTTTTCCTTAAGGCGAGCTATCTTAGTGTGCTCAGCTGAATACACAAGCAGCTCTAGTACTTGCATGTTTCAGCTTGAGCCCTCTATTTCACTGTAGTTAACTGTGTTTAGATGTTTCATCAGATGCTGGGCTGGTCCTGTCAGTATTACTGAGAGCTGGAGTTTGCCTGTATGGGAAGCAGCATGGTTTTTTGACACTGGTAGCTTTTTCCAAGTCTTTATGTTTTTCAGGAAATACTGAAAAATTTTGGGTAGTGGAGAAAATTGTTAATGATGAAAAACACAGACTCTTGTTACTGAAAATTAGCTGCCTTGAGCTGTCTGATGAAGCCAGCAGGATTAGCTGTTTGGGTAAGTTGGGGGCAGGTGAGGAGGGAAACTCAGCTGTGTGGGAAGATGATGTGATGTTTCAGTTTCAGTAGGTGGCAGTCCTTCTCTGAATCAGTCCAGGGCCAGTGATGACCCTGGTGTTAGAGGGAGACAGGGAGAGAGGAAAAAAGAGGGAGCCAAGTCTTTCTGTCAGTGCCATCTTGTGGGCCAAGTGCAAATTCATGAGCCTTAGCATGTTTGGGTGTTTGGGAAAGAAGAGGGATATTCCTTCTGTTGCGGGGCCATCTGCTTGTGTGGTGTACTGAGGTGGCTCCGCTGGCAACCTTTGCTGAGGGAGTGGGAAGAGGCCGTCTGGGCAGCCCAGCAGCAGCTGCCCTCTTTGCCTTTGGGGCCAGCAGGGAGAGGATGAGGCATTCTCTGGGTACCCTTCCTTCACTTTCTGAAGGACTGGGGCTAGAGGCTTATATTTAGCAGATGAAATCGTGATTGATTCTTCTCCCCCCAGACTTCAGCAAAAGTCTAAACAGACTTCTTCCAGTTTTTTGACTGTTGAGTGTTTTGCACCATGGTGGAGTGTTATCTGCTTGGCCGTGCTTCTTTGAATGAGGTAGAGTATTTAGAAACTGTTAAGTAGCAGTTGCTTTTGAATCAAATTTAGAAAAAACCAAATGTTAAACACTGAGCAAAGTCCTTACTCTGATAAAAAATCCTCATGCAGCTGCTGTAGATGATGAAATAATAAAGGAAAAAATAAAGGTGCCATATACTTCCTGGTCATGAAGGGCATCTTCACAGATCCTCTCCTGCTAGTGCTGAGTGATTTTTAATATATAGTTTTTTTTTTAATCTATTCCCATGCTCTCCATTGTCTTGTTTCCTACCCCCTGCCTGTGGCTTGTTTTCCTTTAGCAGGAAAACCATAAGAGTGGTTATCAGAGAGAGGACTAGTGGTGGTTGGTGAGAAGACGGTGATGACATGCTGAATAGTTTTTTGCAGACATATGCTTGTTAAATATCTTGCAAAATTCCTACCTGATCAAGTCTTTTCCATGGGATGTCCGCTCCTGCTTCACAAGAATCCCTAGGCTGTTTTGCATGATGATTTTAGGAGAGTGTTAGCTGGAAGTACCAGCAAAAGCAGTCCTCCTAGGCTAGTACTGCTGAAAAACAAACCATTGCCATTGCTTTATGTTAAATTATCCCTCCCTTTTTTCCTCTCGTCTCTCATCTCTCCAAGAAGGGACCTTAATGGGTTTGATTCTTTCATGCAGCTCACTCAGCAGGTGAATGGAAGGAGTGTGTGAGAGGGGCATTTTTCTTGTAAGGGCATTTTCACTATTGGAACAAATGAAGTAGTCCTTAGTTTTTAGAGTGATTTAAGTGCGCTGAGATTTGTCTGAATAGGACTTTGGTCTCTGTGCTGAAAGCACTAATGTGCCTTTTTTTTTTTTTTTTTTTTTTTTAAATTTTATGGGGATATACTCTTGAGTATTCCACGCCAAGGATTTGAGTGCTGGTTAAAATGTTTTCCCATTGCCCACCTGCCTGGCAGTGACTGAACATGGTGGAGCAGGGCTTCTGTACACTAGACAGCTTGCTCTGAAGCCAGGAAAATGAAGTTCAAGTGAAATAGTAAAGAGATAATTGATGGTGGGATTATTGGTGGTTCAGTGTAGCATTAACTGGCGGTGAATTTGTGTAGTGAGGGCTGCCAATATAACTGGGTGCCGATGCCAAAGGAGGAGGTCTGCTCCCACCTTTGCTTTGCCCTCCCTTCCATAGCCATTCCATTTTGTGCTGATTCTCATGCATGCCAGATGGCTGAGTAAATCTGTACAACTCCAGCCTCTTCCCTCACAGCCCTCCCAAAAGAAGGAAAAGGGAAGGGAAAAAACCCACTCCACTATGGCAACAGAAAATTGTGCTTCCGCTAGCCCACTGCTGATGGGATGGTGAGCCATGTTGCCTCAGGGCAGGGTCTCAGTGCCAGGGTTGATGCTAGGAAGGAGTTAGGTTAGCTCCTGAAATACAAATTCCTGCTCTTCTCTGGACGGAATTGGAATCCTGCTTCAGTGTTTCAAGCAAAAATTATTTTTGAGAGTCCCATTGATGGACAATTGCTCAAGCATCTGTCTGTGTAAAGGAGGGAGGGGTTGGTGTGGTTGGTGGGGAAGTGGGAGGGGATGTTAGGCTGTGGCAGCACACTGGTTTAGATTAGTGCTATCTGCAGTGGAAACACCCATAGTCAGGCATCTACTGATTCTGTGTGTGGCTCTCCTTACAACTCTGGCACCAAACGTGTACTGCCTATTTTTATGTCATCTGTGTGAGTTTACACTGTGTTTCATGATTATTTCTGAAAAATACAAGCAGGAACACCTCTTCCTTTATTTTTAGATGATCTGCCAGACTCCCAGTTAACTGCTGATTACTTCCCTGACGTTCTCTGGGTTAGATTTTGTTCCAGTGTAACTACCCCCCCTAGAACTGAATCAGGGTGGATCAGCTGAGTAATTGTGGCACACAGGACACAGTGGAGAAGGGAGCAGTCCGGGACCTCCTCTTTTGACAGCAGCAACCCAACCTAAGTTAAATAAACCTTTACTTACTTTTTAACTGGATCAGTCTATTCTTCAAATGTTTTGAGTTCATTCAGTCAATACAAAGCAAAGAGGGGGAAAAGAGTGGGTGGAATTTATCACCCTCCCCACCACACACACTTTTTCACTTAATTAATGAATAAAAATGAGGTAAGAAAAAGACAGTTTCTGATTCTAAAGTCTGTTACCAGAAGTTGCCTGGAAGCACTTGGTTTTAAATCAGCAAAGCAGGCACAAAGATTTCTTTCTACTTGTTAAACTAACAGGTTTTCCATTCAAAACCTCTTGAAATGCTTTTTTTCCCCCGCATGTTCTGTGTTTATTAGCTTCACAGAGCGCCTTCAAAACCTACACTTTGATGACCATCTTCTGTCTAAAAGCAACCCTCTACAGAAATCATGACAGTCCATCATATTTTGTCATTTGATCAAATTCTTTGTTCTCATGTATGTTAAGGCATTTAACTATGTGGAGATAGGGTAATTACTTTTTTTCCTAAAGATTGATACCAAATGTTTAGGACAGTGTTTGAACTACAAGCATGGAACAGGATGTTAATCTGTACTAATCTAATCATTATTTGAATAGGCCATTTAAATCCATCTACCCTGTGGGCTTGTGAGCAGCGTAAAGTAAATTACAAGAAAATCCATTTTCACACCCTTTGCTTTAGGCTAGTTCTTCACCCTGGTGTCACATGAACATTTTGCAAAAGATGAATTTAGTGGATAAATGCAGCTAAAGTATTTTCTGTACTTGGCAATAAAACTGAAAGAGCAATTCTTCATTGTTAAAAAACAAAGTTGTTGTAATTACCTGACTTTGATATTGTAAACTGCTGATAGTTAAATTGACCACATCTGGGTATTATTTATGGCTTAAGTTAATTAGTTGGCTTGAAGGGCTCAGCAGTTTTGAAGATGCCAGTCAACTTGTTGGTTTCTTTCCTGCCTGTACGTGCTTACTAAGATGGCTTATCTTTAATTTTTTTAATATTTCTTGCTAGAGGTATCTCATTTTCAAATGTCAATATAGCATTCAAAATTAAGCGAATGAGTGTAATTTTATTTATAGCTGTTGTTAGGAAATGCAGAAGAAAATGTAATGTGCCTTTGGAGCACTCCAAAAATCTGAGGTCTTGCAAAAGTACTCTTTGAGATAGAAATGGGAGACTGTTGGAACTATTTTTCTTAGTTGACACATTCAAGAGCAGGTAAGTTGGGGTTGTTTGGCACACCTGTAAATAAATCAGGTTTTGTATTAGTTTAGCTTAAAAGTAGGTAAGTGGGATACTTATCTTCGTATTGTAAAAACATTTCAAGACCAAAACAGCCACAGACTACTGTTTGCACACCATGTTTTCCTCAAATCCATTTTTTCTTGTGCATGCTGCTAAGGCTTTGACCAAGGTAATTGCTATACCAAAACCAGAAAGCATTATTGGACCATTCTGTGTGTGCATTGTGGTAATAGATAATTGCTAATTTTTTTGGTAAGAACCTTGCTTAATACTGGCTGGAAAGCTGTACAGTGCTCTTCCATTGTTCATTGGATGGTCTCAGGCTTTTCTTGGATACGGTTTAAGTCATAGTTTGGAGGCAGAATTAATAGCTGCTCTATGGATGTTTTGTGGTGCTTTCCACAGTACTTTTTTGGTTTGGTTTATGAAGAAGTGTTACCCCTGTTTCACAGTGCTTGAGCTGCAGGCTCAGGTGTCCGTGGTTTGACACAGCTCCCGTGGGCCTCAGTTGGAGCTGTGAGTGCAAAACGATGCAGAGCAGAGTGAAGCCAGGCTGTGGTCCTGGTGTAGTTTAAACCCATTGCGGCAGCACAGCGGCACAGGCATCACTTGCATATTTTTTTGCCCATCCCTCTTCTGGCATAGATGCATGGCAGACTCCAAGGTGAGATGGTACAGGAAGGGGCTGGTAGAAGTCACCCTACTAACCTGCTTTCTTTCCTACCAAATCGGCTTGCTGTGGGGGTCAGGAGGGAGCTGGGACTGACACAAAGTGGGTGGAATATGTGAGTGAATATGCAGATCATCTTGAGGTGATCCTAGACTTAAAAAAAAGTGGGTGGAAAAAAAAGCGCCCTGTATCAGCTTGATGGTGTGTGGGAAGAGATTTGCCTCTCTCCAACTCAGCCTCTGCACCTGAACTGTCATTTTATCTGCCAGTGGTGGTAAGCTCATGTTTCTTTGTGCTGAGCTGGGAAGAGATGGGTGTGTTCTCAACTGCTGTGTTTTCTAAGTGTTGATAGCAGAGGGATAACATTACTTGGCTTCTACACCAAGCTCTTGACAACTGTTTGTTTCTCCTCTCCCATTCTGCCTTTCTTGCTGGCTCCATTTTCCCACTTGGATTTAGAGTTCTGATCTTGCTTTATGCATGTTTTCCCAGGTGCTTTGCCTCTCTGTTTCCTCTCTCCTGTCATTCCTAGCCTAGCATCAGCTGATTTCTGAGGTCTTGGGAGGTCAGTGCTGTCTCTAGTCTAAGAGACAAGTGTTTTTCAGTGTGTTGCAGCTGCTCTGGTGCTGCTCAGGCCCTGAAACAGAGAACTACCCCAGGAAAAAGCTGGATTGTCTTAGTCTTCAACCAGTTCATTTGTTATAGGGCTCAAAAACTGGAGGAAAAGGGAGAGTGCAACTTTGTAGCTGACAGTATAGTTAAAGCAACTGGGTTTTTCAAGTGTCTGGTCTGCAGGTCCCTGTAACAGTAAACTTCTTTTCCCTTGCTTTTAGCACTGTCTCGTGAATCTCAGCTAAAGTTAATTATGGAGGCTTCATTTTATAGTCAACAATAGAAGTCTCTGCATAGGATGACCTGTGGTGGTTGGGATGGATATCTCTCTAGGTATACAAAAGGAGACAGCATGGACCCAGACATGTGAAAAACAGTTTCCTAAATTTAGGTGAAGCTTAGTACTGGCAGTGTAATTCTTCCTGCCAGCTCTCTACTTCCCCCTGAGTTCTGTGTCAAGACCTCCAGGAAATGTTCTGCTCTGTGCTTTGCAAGTGGACTTTTCTGTGAATCCCTGACATGCTCAACCTGTCCTAAGCACGTGTATAAACTTAGTTTAACGAAGAAATAAAACAAAGCTGAATGGTTTCAAGATGGTCAAAATTGTTTGGGTTTCTTTTTTCTTGTGAACAATTTCTGGTACAATTTGGAAAGAAATTTTGATAGAGTATAAAGCCTTTAAAAATTCTGCAAAGAGAGTTAAATTGCATTGAGGTTTTCTTGGTGTCGTTTCTGGTAATGACAGGATGGGGAAGTTGTGGTTATGATAAAGTGAGGCACGAGACACATGCACTACATGAAAAGTACTAGTCCAAATGTTTGAAGTTTAGGAAAGCTTAAGAGAAAATAAAAAAAAAATCTGATAATGGAAAGTGTTAACACTGACAGAGCTACCTGGTTCTGCAGATTGCTGATCTGCAGTAAAGCTTGTCAGACATCTACTAGTGCCTCTTAAGAGACTTGAAGTGTTGGGGTGATGTTGTACTGCAGTGCTCAGCTGGTCAAGTAGGGTCTTAATGGTTTTACTTCGCTACTGAAAGTCCTGACACTGGATTGAATTCTACCTAATTGCTGCCTGTAATTTCTCTCAAGTTTGAGTCTGTTCTTGGTAGTAGTTAGGGCAGATCTCATCAAGGAGTTTCCTAACTACCTACTGAATACTAATGATTTCACTAGATATACTACCCAAGGGAAATAATTATATCTTCATGGAAGTGTCTACCCTCAGTTAACTGTGGTGATGCTTGAAGGGAGATACACTGAGGTTTGTTTGAAATAATCATGATTTTAATGTCAAAGCAAGTTTTTCATCTTTGTGCACTTCTTTTGCTTCTGTAGAATAAGGAGGCTTTGTAGTCCAAAAGAGGAAGCCTTGGATGCCCTTCCTACAAGTTAATGAAGGACATGAAATCCCATCATGAAACTCTCTCCTCCTTTGTTTTCCTGCCTGTTAAAAAAGTCTCTCTGAGGGAATTTATGCAAGCAGGTGCAGCCTGCTCACAGGCAGTGAGCTGTGGCTTGTCTGACCATCAGAGAACAGAGGGCACAGCTGCTCACCTGCTCTCTTGGCTTGAAAGAGATTTGGACAGAATACCTTGGCCATTAGTTGGGGTGGCAGGTGGCATTGGGAAGGAGACTGTTTTATGTGGGAAGTCACAATGGTTTTTAGGATTGTGGAAGTGAAATTGTTCAGAAAGCACTAAGATCATGGAGTTTTTGCGTGGTGAGTTGCGATGAAGGAGAACTTGAATTGCTTTGGTATGATCCAGACATTGAATTATGGCTTAACTCCATTTTAAAAGATGTCATGAAGTTGGAGATTATGGTGTGAATGTTTGTCTGGAAGGAACTGCTTCTGTAGCTGGTAGTAGATATTATGGAAATGACTGCTGCAGGCTTTAAGCACAGTCTTCATGGCTGGATTTATTATCTGGGTACCCTAAAACTAATTATGTAGCAGGGCACAAATATGAGGACTATGTACCATACATGTACAGTATACACGTATTGCTCTATCAGGTGTGTTGTTTAGGGTAACGTGCCAAACTGCAAGATAAAGCAGGCTCCTCTAGAAGCATTGCAGAGGCTTGGGTAAAACAAATTTTGCTTGACAGACTGATGGTACAAAACTAGCATTTTCAGTCTGTAAGTATTTTCAGTTTGTCCTTAAAAACAAAGGAGAAGTGCTTTTTAGGAGTTACTCTATGTGTCAAATTTGTTTAAAACCTGTATGCTTTCAGAGCTACTGTAGTTACTCCTTAGGTTAAAAAGTCTGTTCACTTGGGATTGTTCTCCAAGAGTTGTGATCTGTTGGAAAACTTCAGTATTGTCCTAACTTCTGCTTTTTTTAGGTTTGCATTGTTTCTTGCAATGTATCTGAAAAGGTTTCTCACCCGTAGAACAACATAATTTTTTCTTCTTTTTTTAAATGTAAGTCACCTTTTCAGTGATGTCTTCCATAAAGATAACATGCTGGCAGTACCAACTTTTTGAGAGAACACTCCTGGACATTTTTAAGCAATTCCACTTTGTTGGAACCATGTTTTTGTATTTCTAAATGCTTCTAGAGCATCCTATTGAAAATATTTGCTTAACTTTTTAACCTGCTTCTAGAATGGTACATTTTACTCTGTTATCCATACAGGATGTGATGCCTGCATTTGCCGTGTGCAGAGCCACTTTGGTGGTGTTTTCGTGTGTACTGAACTCCTCTGAGGCCGGATCTTTGTGATCATTGCCCTAGTCACTGCTTTTAATACACAACCTCTTACTTTTCTGTTTTGCTGTGCTGGCATTTTCTGTGTTAATAAATCAATATGTTTTACTGGCTGCATGTCTTGTAGAAGTTAGGATTCCAGTGCAGCCAGTGTTACAGCCATTTATGCCTTTAGAGGGATGTCTATGGTGATTTGTCTTTCTGAGGATGCTGTAACTCCATGGGATCTGGTTGGTATCCTTTCATCTTAAAGTGTTATATAAAGATAGTTTCAGTTTTAAATGCTTTCATGTAGGTATTTCAGTTGTACTTGAAGCCTCATCCTTAACTCAGCAAACTTGACTTTGTGGGAGGCTTATGATTTTCTAATACCCAGAGTACCCATTAATATCAACTGCTTCAGCTCCATAGTATCAACTGTGAAGATAGATTAGTATAATAATGCATAACTTGATCTTCTAGACTGAGGCTGACTTTTTTGTGGTATTTAATTAGCAAAGATTAAGTGGGGAGAAAACTCCCACGTGTTAATATACCACATGAAATTTTAAAAGCAAAATGTTACTTCACTTCTGTGCTGTAACTTTAACATATTGGTATAATGATATTTGGAGCTGTTTCTTCTTGCTAGTCTTCTAGCTATCATAATTGCTAGCTAATTTTGAAGTAATGCAAAGTTATGTTGGTGTTTTGATGGTGCATTTAATGATATTAACATTACAGTCTTGGCATCTCTTATGGTGAATAAGGTTTGTTGCAAATCTGCTGCTGTAGCTGTTAGTTGCCTTTGTCAGGAAATCTTGATAATCCACAGTCTTAGACACAGTCCTGCCACTTCCCTAGATTGATTCCTTGGTTTCCCTGTGACCACATTGCACACTGGAGAGGTCTCATGGGTACACCTGTAGGAGGTGTTGAGTCAGCATTGCACATCGGAGTAACAGGGTGTAGTTTAACTGAACTAGGTAAAAATTTCTCTCCATCTTCTCACAGGTAACTTCTGTCATTGTAATATTTTTGTCTTCCAGTGTAACTTCAGTTGCTTAGCTCAGCTTTTAAATCCTGTAATAGTTGTGAAGCAAAGTTTGATGCGTGGATTTGAGACTTTTGGTAATAAGTTCTAATAATTGTTACTCACGCAGTGTTTTACAGAGTGGTTTTTTTGGTAGTGGCTAAGTTAGCATATTAATTTTTTTTTCTCCTAACTTGGTTTTGGTGATGAAAAATGTAGAAATAGTTCTACTGTCTTCAGTGACGTAAGGATAGCTATGTAAGTTCAGATCAAAGGTCCTGTTAACCTTGTTATCTTGTGAGATGTGTGTCTGCAATAGTTGCCTGGAAGAAAAGGTAAAAAACCCAAACTGGTGAAAATACAGTGTGATACCTTTTGTTAAGTCTTCTCAGCTTCTGACAGTCCATAGCTGAGGAGCTTCTTGAGGAGTCATGTATGTACAACTGTATATTTAACAGCTCAGTGGACTTCCTTCTGTGACTTTTTTTAATAGCTTTCTAAAGATACTTTGAACTCTCTTTACCTTCACATCCTAGGGCAGTAAGTTCCATGTGTAAATTATACATTTTATAAAAACTTACTTTTGTTTGTTCGGCTGCTGCAGTTGATGGTGTGGGTGACTTTGTTTGTGTTAGGGATTTTCTCCATGCTACACATGACTTCGTATGGCACAAGTGTGTTATATCCCATCTCTTTCCATGATGAACATTTTTAGTTTATTTGCTCTTTCCTCATATGAAAATCATTGGATTAATTTAGTTGGTTTAAACAGCTTACATTTTTGTACCCTTTCTTGTTTTATAGTATTATGGTGGACCACAGCTGGTCCAAAATACACAGTGAAATAATAAAAAACATGTGGGTTTTGCCTCTGTCTCGTCTAATTTTCCAACATTGTTTTTTTTGGACTTCATGACTTGGCTGATCCTTGATCTGAAGTTGTTAGCTGCCTGTTGTCTTTTACTTGTCAGGGTGAATAGCTAATTTAAAACTCATTTTTGTGCAAGTATAATCATGAAGTTTTGGTGTTTTTTTTTTTTTGTCTTAGGGTAGGTTTTGCATTTGTTGGCACTGGATTTCCCCTGCCACTTTAATGTTTGGTCATCCACAACATCGTATAGTAGCTGTTTTCTGTGACTTCAAGTTTTGACTACTTTGAATATTTTTGTATCCTCAACAAATTTTTCTCTCTATGTCCCTTGTGAAATTGCATATACGTTGAATGTATGTGTTGAGTAGTGTGGATCCTAAGTCGGGTATGTGTAACTTTTAATACTCCCTTCATAGTGAAAACCAACTCAAATTACCTTTGTTTAAACAAAACCAACCCTTGTTGTGTTGTCTTTTCAAAGGATATTCAGTTCTGATGTATTAACTGGACTACCCTATGTTTAGCTAATTGGTTCAAGGAGCATGGAATCATTTTTGAAAAGTTACTTCCTTCTACCAAAACAATTCTTTGTTAATTCTTTCTTATTTCCCAATTTATGCAGACCCTACCAATTTTGTTCTTTGGTGCAGCTTTTATCAATTTACTAGGCTTTGGCATTGGCTTTACTGGTTCATAGGTCTCTGGATCGCTTCCTTCATCTTTAAAGGCTTAGTTTATGTTTGATACCTTCCATTCCTCTGCTACCAGTGCTGTGCCAAGTACTATGTTGCATGCTGTAGTTAAAATTTCAATTTAGTATCTGAGTTTTTGCTGACAGGTGTCATGGAGTCCTGGCAAATCACGAAGATGCTGTGCTTGGTCACTCTGACTATTCTGCAAATTGTAACATCGAGATTAATTGTATTTATAGCAATGGTCAGGAGAAGTGCTGTATTTAAAGACAAAGGAGTAGTCTGCCATTTCAAGACTTAACAGAAGTTGTTACAAGAAAAGGAAGGAATGGAGTCCATGTGAGCTGCAGGTAAATGTATTGATTCTTCTGTCAGCAGAAGAGATGAGTATCTGAGGTTGACAGGGTCTTGATAAAGGTCAGCATGGAGAAGGTGGGAAGGTTGTTTTCTGTATCTCCTTTACAGGAGTTAAGGGTTGCTCAGAATAAAACAAGCAATTGGCAAGGTTATAACAAATGAAAGCAGGTGATTCTTCACCCTGTAACTGAGCTGTGCAAATAATTTCTGCGGGTTTTTCTAAAAGTTGAAATTGTATAATTTGCAGAATTGACTAGAGAAGTCTGAAAAATCCATTTGAGGTCTTCAGATGAAGACAGTTCCTGAGACAAATTGTTGGAAGAACATCTTGGTTAAGTGTTTCTGTGGAATATTTGCCTTTTATATCCTTCCTTATTGGCAACTCTGAGATGCAGGTTTTGGGGCTGGATGGGCTGTCATTGATTTTTCTTAAGATGCCACAGATGGCATCCCTAGATGCTGCTTGGAGGAGTGTATGGCCCTCTGCTAGAAATTCTTGTTGAGGAGCAGCAGTTACATTAGCAAAAGAACTCACACTGAAACAATCTTTGCCAGTCACTGAACTGTTTATAACTTGTAAAAGGATGAGGTAGCATACCTGTGTCTTCAGAAGGTCCCAAGCTGCGCTGCCTGTGGACAGACATTCCTGACTGTATAGGGCATCAGTTACCACAGGCCTGGACTTCTCAGCATTGGCTGGCTGCCATCAGGTGACAGGACTAGGCTGTGTCTGTATGGTTACCATTGATCAGATGGTTTCCAAGGCTTACTCTATTCATGTCTGCTGTGGAAACTCAGGATCCGCCTTCTGGATCAGGATGGCAGATCAGGGCCCAGACAGCACTGGTGAGGCAGTGTGTGTTGCCAGTGAGAGGCTGGGTTTGGGACTCTGTTCTGTGGAGGATGGAGTGTGAGTGGTTGTGTTTTGAGAGAGCATTGAAATGAGGACATTGCAGTGGGGAGGGTGATGGCATGAGGCTGGAAGAACCTTGGACAATGGAGATGAGATGGTTTAGGAGGAATTAAGATAAACTGTTGGGCCTGACTGCTCATAGTCTAGCGCCCTTGTCAGCTTGGCTGCCCAAGCCTATCATATCAGCTGATCAACCAGACCTATGAAATTCTTGCAATAGCTGGTTTCATGAAGGATTTATCTTCGTTTCCTTCAGATTGAATCCCAAGTCATTATCATGAATAAGCAGAATTGGTGTGGATTGAATTTTTGTTGTTGATTGTAACCTGCTAGAGGCCATCTCTTACTAATATTTGGAATGTGGAAATTCTTGTAGATATTCCCATACACCTTAAGTTTGTATTTCTTACAGAAATTTATTATTGCACATGAACATGATGCTAGATGACTGACTGGGGGTGGATTGTAACTAAGCTGGGGAAGAGGGGAGTGTTGGGTTTTTTACCCTGGTTGGAAAATACTTGAACTACTGTGAAATGCCAATGCAATTCCCAGTACCTCAAGTGATTTTTTTTTTTTCTTTGACAGATAGCATGTTTTTCTCCCATGGATTGGTTCAGGTTCTGGTCTTGTTTGATACTGAACTGGGTTATCTCATGATATTTGCAGCAAAATTTCCACTTCTTGCTGGATTGGTTCTTCTGCAAGTTCAGCTTCTAGAACTGGGTTGCTGGGGGAGGAGTTTAATGACTCTCTGAGTGAAAAGAGTGTAAGGGAGCGTGGGAGATTTCTCCTCCTGAAAACTTGCAGACTTGTCTGCTGGCCTGGCAGGTGCTGGATGCCCTCAACTTACAGGCTGTTGCATTAAATTTACTTTGGTTTCCTATCTTCCTTGACCAAAGATGCTGGGCCCTCTGGCTGCCTCATGGCTGCCCAGGCAGATTCAGCAGCTCTACCACAGGAGGAGTGGTTGGTCACCACAGCAGGCTGTGGTGAGGCTTTTCCCTGCTTCCTGGATAAAGTCCTGTGCCTGCTTTTTCAAAATGAGCATTATAAATGGTGGGGAATGCTGGATCACATTATTGCAGGTACTTGTGAGAGAGATCCAGGCTCTTTTTTTAACAGTATTTATACTGGCTGAAATCAAAATGGTAAACTCTGGATCAAAAAGGGTTTGCTTGGAAGGAGTTGTAGCTCAGGGACGTGCATGCAGTTTTGTGCTCTTCAATGGATTTTTAAAAGGGAAGTACTGAAATGAATTTAATTGAAACCTGAAATGTTGGTTTTGGGCGCTTGCTCACTTCTGCTAACTACTTGGGAATTTTTTTTTCCAATTGGTGATTCTAAAGTAAGTGAAAGTTTCAATAGGCTGCATGAAAATTCAGTAAGCCTTTATTTTTAATTTTTGGCACTTGCCACAGCATATTAAGAAAGCAGTTGAGATTTCTGATTAAATCCCTTCTTACCAGAAGGGTGTAGCATTTCTTTTTTTTTTTTCTTTCATTCTTGCATTTCTGTTATCTTTTTCCCCTTTCCCATTTTTTCCCACATCTTAGCACACTTAGTCAGTTTCTGACTGTTGCCAGAATATCAGTTCCCCTTCGGTCTTTCTCCTCCAGCTGCTAATATATATTAAATGCTCCAGTTGGTTTCCTTCTTCTGTTAATATGTCTATTTGAAAAAGTGTGTGTGCACAGAGCAAAACAAGACTCCCAAGCTGATGAGCAGTGGGGGGAAATAGCGCATTTGAGGTCAGTGGGACTGTGCTTCTGGCTCGTGCTCTGGCTGGAGTTTGTTCTCCATTGATGCTGAATCTGTGCATCATCTGATCACTTGGATGCACACATTTGTTCCAGATGAAATGTGAGCATGTGATAGCATTTAAGTTGTGGCTAGAGCACGTGGTAGTGTAGTAAAACAGCCAGCGGGCTATTTTAGGAGGGCAGATGATAACCTCATGTAGTACAAAATCTTTCGCAGTAAGATGCCTCCTTTTGCCTTTCCTGCCCCCAGCTCTTGGTCTCTTACATGCTCTGGGCTTGCCATTGTCTGTGAACACTCCTGTTCTGAAACAAGTCTTTCTCATCAATCTTACCATGTGTCTGTGGTACTTGGATTTGATGGTAATGACTTAAACTGGTAACTGGCTGCTCTTTTCCCTGTTTTGCAAGTGGAGGTTTGGATTGCAGGTAACACTATACCTATTTTGGACCCAGAGAAACAGGTTTTCCTAGTTTAGGTTCTTTTTTAATTCCAGACTTTTTGTAATATAAATTAAGCTTTTTGCTTCATTATAGAGGCCTCTTCTCCTTTCTCCATACAGCATGGCTTTTGAAACTAAGCTGATACTTCAGAAATCAGTTGAGAAATGTTGGCAGAACATGTATCTAGACAGAAGGCATCTGAAATCAGTTGTGGCAAACCATCCTTCCTGTGTGTTTAGGTAAGAGTATGGAGATGCTCACAGTTTAGCTGATGTGTCCTTTTTTTATTTTAGAAAATAAATCTAGATTTCAAGTATTCCAAAAGGAGACATCTCTTCCTAATGTTTGAAACCTAGCTGAAAGTTTCCTGAATGTATCAATTTTCTCTTCATTAGGAACTGGTTTAATCTGAGCCTTAAAATATTTAATGTGCCACAACTGAGTTCAGCCATTGGGAAAGAGCAGTTTGTAAAACCTTGCACAGGGGTGATTTCGTTCAGAATGTTTATGTTCAGTAAGTGTTTTCAGACCCTGACCAGGCCAATTGAGCAGCCTGTTTTGGTAGTCTTAACTACTGTCACTGTTGCTGTCTTTTCATTTTGATTTCTGCTGTCAGTTTTCATTTTCAGTGCTTGAATACTTTTAGTTAGCATGAAATGTTGGTCTGGTGCTTGCGTGGAACCATTTTTTCTGATTGTTCTTTCATAAAGGCTTTTCCATAACTTGTTTCTTTTTAACTTATTGAGAAAGAAAATTCAGAAATAAATTATTGGTTTAGCCATAGTGTATATTTCTACTTCAAGATGGGAAACAGTTTGTAGATTCTGTTACAGTAACTCCTGATGTGATAAAAAAAAAGTGCAGCCCCTGGACTGACCAGTTACTCCCATGATGCAGGAGTTCTCATCTAGCAGGGGTTGTAGTCTTGAGCAGGTGACCCATTGATGGTGTTACAGACATCATGTGAGTTCGGAAGACCAAAAATCTGCCCTTTTTCCTTTTTTTGCTTAGTAATTGCAAGTTATTGACAAACTGATTAAAATAATTATCAGCATCTGTCTCATAGACAGACCTAAAAACTGATTTCACAGGCTATTCATGAGGGAAGACAGTAGCTTCATGAAAAGTAAGTGTCTACTCTCAGAGTCAGGATCACAATCCCAGAGGATACATTAACTTTGTTCTTGTGGGGGGTGAGGGGTGACAGGAGGGCAGTGAGACTTAGAAGCTACTTTCCTTCTCTGCAGCCTGTTTTATTTGGGAAAATCTTTCACCTTGTTCTTGCTGTTTTCTCCTAGAAAATGACTATTTAACCATGTTCTTGTTTCTAAGATGCACTGGCAGTCTCTGTCTTCTGCAGAAAATTAATTTTTGCCATATTTATCACTGAGTGCTTACTCTGTTTTATAGCAAGGCTGACTGTATTCATTCCCAAGTGTATATTTTGTGGGTTTTTTTCTTGGTGCAGTGTGTCTTCTTACTTACACGCAGTATTCCCTTTGCATATTGACCTGGATTTCCACAGCTGTTTCCTGATTTATTTTAGGAGAGTAGCTTACACATCTCTTGTCTGTGTGTATCAGGAAGAGAAGTGGGTTTTACTGGGCTGAATCTTTCTCAGGGTATGTGTCTGGCCAAGTTTGCCTGTTGAGGGTGCCTCTATTCGCTGGCACTTGAAGGTGCTTATGCAGTTGCTGTGTTTCAGCCAAGGAAGTAGGTGTAACCTGTTGCATTGGCAAACTCTGAGACATTTCAACTTCAGCATCCCGATAAAATTTTATCTTTTGGTAATCTAATTCCAACAACTTTTATTTTTGCCTATAGTTCCAGGAGTGTGAGCTTCCTTAAGCCTTAGTCATGTATTAATTCTGTATGCCACTGAATGTCTGTCTCTCAGTGGCTGCTGAGTTTATCACTTTTTGGCGTCATCTGTAAGACTCAAAACCTACAAAGTAATTTGAAAATGATTTAAGATGAAAGTGGGATAGATGTAGCTTTTGTTTTGCCGTGCAGGTAGAAATTTGGAACAGACTTATGTTTTCTTACTGAAGCAAGTGTAGGCAGTGCTAACCTTTCTATTTCTGTTTTTTAAATTACATCTTTGTTTGCTGCTACTAGGAGTTTTTGCTCAGAAATACCAAATTCTCTGACTTTCTTACAAAGATTTCATTTGAGGATTCTAACTTGCTGTGTCGCATTCTCAAAACAGATTTGGAAAGTATTTCTTTTGTATTTCTTTTTTTTAATGTTATTTTTGCTGAGGTAGGTGAAAAATAAGTTGTAAATGTTTTGGCAATGTCTAGATGTTTACTTTGAAGCAGTGGCTTAGGTAAAATGTTTAGTATTTTAAATGAATATTCTATAGGGTCCTTAGTGCTTTGCTGTGACTGGTTTGGGCAAAAATTCTTGGAGCTGGAAATCTTTAGGACTCTAAACCTTTGTCCTCTTTGGATTTGTGTCATAAATGTGTATTTGGATGCACGTACACACAGATGTGCAACAGCCACTGCAAATGTCCATGTGCATTTTTTATGACTGCTTGTGCTTGCTTTTGTGGAAAACATGTTACACCTTAAAAGTATTACTAGTTGCAGGAATTAAATAAAGCTTTCTAGGTCATGTTCTGGT
This sequence comes from Myiozetetes cayanensis, assembly GCF_022539395.1. Taxonomy (NCBI): domain Eukaryota; kingdom Metazoa; phylum Chordata; class Aves; order Passeriformes; family Tyrannidae; genus Myiozetetes; species Myiozetetes cayanensis. Next base: position 92,195,361 of record NW_026087742.1, on the reverse strand, counting down.
TTTAGTACAGTTAGGGTTTTACTTTTGAGGAACAGGCTTATATGAGCAGCAAAATTATTCTAGATTTCCTCTTATGTTGTGTTTATTCTTTACCACTGACTTTTCTCTTGTGAACTGTTACAGAATCGTGCAGAAATCTTGCACTGCACGTATGTTCGCCCAATTATTTTTCACATTTTTCCTTTTGTCTTACTCTTAATTTTTGAAACAGAACCTAATTTTTTTCTTTTAGCTCTCCCTTGTGCTGTACATTACTACATTTGGGCAACAATATGCTTCATAGAGACTTCCAGAACATTTGTAATCGTCTCTTTTCCCCCCTCCCCTTCTTTCCCTCTTTCAGTTGTCATAGTTCCCTGCTTTTCTTATCTCTCCTTTTACTGCCGCAGCTTTCAGATGATAATGCCCAGCTCAAGGAACAGCTGCTGCTCAATAGCTGAAGGAGACTCAGCACCACTTAGAGCTGACCTAACCTGAGAATAAAGGAGGAAATCTATGATTTGCACATAGGCTTAGCTACAGCATCTTTTTTCCTGCTTGGACGTATTAGGTGTCATCACAGGAGGGTGAACCTCTGTGGTTTCCCCTTGTCAACTGCCACAGGGGTTGTGCCACACTGGGGCCGGTGGCACAACAAAGCAAGATGTTGGGATTCTTAGTGTTTTTCAAGAAGATCATCTGTTTCTAACCACGAATTGCTTTTTTTCCTACCACTTCTTTGTTTGCGCTCCCATGGCCAAAAATACTGCAGTGTGTGCACTAGGAACAGGTGGAGTGACACGTTGTCCGTGTCATGCTGTGCTTTGCCAAGCCATCCTGCTCATTTCCTTTCATTTCCTCCGGGTGAGTGAGCCAACGTTCTCCTAATCTTTTGCACTTGGGGCCCAAGGCCTCGAAACTGAGCTGGAAAGTGTCCTGCTGGTTTAGTACACCCAGCCTGGGGGTTACAGCTTATTTTGGGGCTGGCTGGTGAGGTTAATGGCAGCAGCAGCCCTATCTCTACTGCACAGATGCCTGAGCTGCTCTGAAGTCAGCTCCTCAGCTGCTGCAGTTCATGGTGCAGTAAAAGAGAGCTGTCATCTATTTTTGTCAGATGCTTAAAGTGTTAATACCCACTGAGAATACTGTACCTGGGTATATTCAAGGCAGTAGTCGAGCAAAGAAATACTCATTAGGAAAAACCTTTCTATTTTGCTCCTAATCAGTGTGTTAACTTTTCTTACTATGGCTGTTAGATACAGCCTCACTGATACTCTGATCATTTAAGGATACAAGCAAGTTAAGATAGGTAGAAGACATATTGAAGAAAAAGTATGTGTCTGGAAGCTTGACTGAACTACCCATGTTGCACCACCCCCCGTCTCCATTTGTAGACCTTACCTTATCAGGTGAAGTACTTTATTTTAAAAATACTTCCTTCATAACTGGCTTCTGACTTTAAGGTCTAGAAGGGGAAATAAAATAGTGTAAAGGTTACATGAGGGTTTAAAACTGACTGATTTGAAGAAAAGAATCCTGATGCAGGCTTGCTCTATGCTGTAGTCTGCTCTCAGCAGGTATATTTTCAACTTTTTCTCATTTCCTTTTTCTTTCGTGAATTTCTCAGTTAATGTTTCTACCTTTCAGTAGGTATTGGTTGTTGCAGGGATATGAGGGATGAGCATTGTTATGTTAGTTTTATTTCCTTACTCGTATTAGGTCATAAACATTGTTTGAACAGAAGTCTCCATCTGCTGAGGGTTAGTGATTTAGATGACTTTAAAGTTACCTGAATGTATTATCATGACCGTTTTGAATGTGATGGAGTTTAAGCAGACCCATGCATTAGTCTTGTTTAAAATGGGAGGGTGGGTTTGGTGTTTGAACAGCCAGTCTCTGGGTCAAATGAATCTTGAAGACATTTTATTTGGTATTTAAGAGTTGTTAATGATGAAAAAATGAATATGACTGTCATTGAGTGAATTTAAACACTGACTTATTAATAGACATCAAAATAATTGCAAATGTGGATTGACCATCCAATGTATACTTTGCCATAGGGGTTTTGCTGCTGTTGATACTTGACTATGTTATGTAACATTTCATGACTGACCTGGAAAAGGTCATGAAATTGTTATCCGTTGAGTTTATAGGCAGTTGAAATCCTAGGGGCAAAAATGTATGCATAATTGTAGAAAGCCAGGCCTGTGTATTTGGAATTAGTGTGGGGTGTGGAAAAGGAAGCCTGAATCTGTGGGTCAGGGCAGGCAGTTGGCAGGTTTTGGCAGTGAGTGTACTGGGACCAAAAGGGGCAGAATACTCTTGAGTGTATGCAGAGTTTATAGGTCACGTAAGACCTCTTGCTATTAGACTCTTCTTTGTGGTCTGGTAGAATACAGTAACTGTCTGAGACATTGTTGTGGTTTAACCCCATGTGGCAGCTCAGCCCCACACCGCCACTCACTCTTCCCTGGTGGGATGGGGGAGAGAATCAGCAGGGTAAAAGTGAGAAAGCTCGCAGGTTGAGATAAAGGCAATTTAATGGGTACAGCAAAACCTGTGCACACCAGCAAAGCAGAACAAGGAATTAATCCATCACTTCCATAAGCAGGCAGAGGTCCAGCCATCTCCAGGAAGGCTGGGCTGCGTCACTCCTGGTGGTGACTTGGAAAGGCCAACACCATCACTCTGAACGCCATCATCCCCTTTCTCCTTCTCTCATCTTTATTCTTATAGAAGGAATATCTATGTGTGGTCTTTTCTACGGTATTTAAAAACAAAGGTATGTTAGTTAAATAGTTTGGTCAAAAGACTTGGCTTGGCTGGATCCTCGTCTGATGTGATTTCTGACAGTTTTATTCTTGTATTCTCTCTAATGTTTTATCTGACTGTCTTGGTTGAAGATGAAGATTGCATAAATAAGAGGGTGAACTTCATCATGGGTAGAGTCTCTGCGGAGTTATAAATGTTGTTTGCCTGGAAGGGCATATGGGAAGTATTTTTTTCCAATAAAGCCTTGTTGAATGTCTAAATAAGCCTGTTGCATAATGTTTAAAAAACAAATCTCAATATTTCTAAGGTAATATCTTTCTAAGTGTTTGCATTTTTAGGTTTAAAGAGCGGTAAGCATGTGCAAGTTTGAATTCATGTGTGTGTGACTTCATTAGAAAACTGGGTTATGTTAGTATTATAGAAAATAATTTAGCATGCAGACCTTATTATTTGGTAATAGATTGCAATATAAAAATAACTTTGCTTGATGTTTGGATCTCAAAATTCAGCTTTGATTTTTGCAATTGCAGAATTGGGAGTGCTGTGTGGAGGGGATGTTTGTCATCCAGTGTCTCTGAATAGGGAAGTTATTCTTCTTCACATCAAGATAAAATTTAAGAGTCAGTTCTACAACTGACTTGTCCATAAATACCAGAATAAAGATCACAGGCCACATCCAAGTGAGACTTCTCTTGAAAACCTGGAGTAGACTGTTTTCTGTGACAATCCCATGGAAGCTCCTTGATGCTCTTACTTGTATCAGAGTTTTCAAATACATTGTGAAATGAGCAAACCTTCCCTATTTTGTTTGTTTGGTTTGTGGTTTTTGTTTGTTTGTTTGTTTTTGTTTTGCAGGGGGGTTTGAGATAAGGTTTTTATAATCAAGAAGTTGTGTTCATAATAAATTAGCCTCAAAATGTTAGAGCACCTAAGTTTTTTCCTCACTTTTTATCTCTCTAGGTTAGTTTATTCGTAAACATTTGCTATATTAGGAGAAAAATTTCTCTAGAGGGTGTCATGGCTCCCTCCCCCTTTATCATTTGCTGCTGCTGGACATACTGGCCATGAGCTGCTGAGTGTGGCTTCCTGTCAGAGTTGCTTCATGTAAAATCACAAGGAAGCAAATGCTTCTCGTATCCTCCCATTGTGTTGTTTCCTGTGAAGTAGCAGACTGGATGCATGTCCTGGATACAGGCTTTTTTATGGCACTATATGTCTTGGGATGGTCCAATCAAATTGTGTTGGTATCCCCTATAGTCTCCGCATAGCAGGAAACGAGGCTTCCTCGCATCCTGTTGTTCTCAAGTTAGCGTGACTTTGGAGAGCTCTTGGCTCTATCAGAATCCAGAATGAAGGTGAGCTTGAAGTGGATTTAGGTTTGGGTTGTTTTTAAGTTTTTTGTAAGTTTAAGCTGTAGTTTGTAACCTTTTCCTTAAACATTCCTTTTCTTAATCATTCCCTCTCTCCCTTGTTGTCCCTTTCTGATTCCGTTGTGGTGTCTGCATGAGCACCTATCTGCGTGTATTTCCTTGTTTAGTATCAGGGCCAGTCTTTCATGATTCTCTTCATCCTTCAAGTTTCCTTGTTTAAAAACTACCACTATAAGCAATGAAAATTTCACACTCATGAGACTTTTTTGTTCCATAACAGCTTAATTTTTTCCGCTAATTTGAGCAGTTGCTGATCTCAAGTCTGGTTTTGCATTTATGAATTATGCTATTAATAAAACCTATCATGTCTATTGGTGAAGTCAGATTATTTCTTATTTCTTTAACCATATTCATATCTAGGCAATTCCCTGGTCCCTCTCTTTACTCCTTATGGCTTCAACTAAGAGGAGTCACTTAAATTATCTGTAGCCCAGTAAAGTCTATTGAAATAATTATTTGATTTATTTTATGTGGATGATAACTGCTTGGAGTAAACTAGTGTGCCCCTCTGCTTTATTAATTCTGTGTCTGTTCTGTGGCATTGTTCTTCGGAGCTGTGCACACACTACTCAAGAGATGTTGGTACCAGAACAGCCCAGGTAGGACTGCTGCTTTTGGGACCAGAGATGATCCTCAGTCTGAGAGGGAGAAAAATGTGCATGGTAACATATTTGAGTACCTCAGATACTGTGGATGCGCTGGGAGGAGTTTTTACTTACTAAGTAATACTGTCATTAAATATTTCCTAAATCTCTTCTACCTTTCTTGGGATATTACATAACCAGTCATAACTGGTCTGGCAGCCCCTTCTGTGACTATTTAGGTAGATTCTGTTAAAATTTTCCCTTCTCTTAGGTTCATATAGCTTTCCTTTGTTTCTTTCTTCCTTCTCCCTTGGGAATAAGGGTTTTTCCTCTCCTGTCTTGGAAGACTGTTTTCTGGGGTATGGACTTTCTGATAGTGCCTGGGCAATGGTTCTGTTATCAGGAAAATGAGCATGTTTTTGTTGACTTTTTAGATAAAAACCACTATGCTGCATAAAACTAAATCTCTTTCTGTTTCTTAAATCAGTTGGAAGAACTGTAGTAGCTATCTTTTATTGTCAGCTTTCTAGTCTTGCACAAAGAAGTACTATGACTCCTTCCAATCCTTGCAGAATCTCTTGTAAGAACTATATTCATGAGACTTCGGATGAGTGTTTCCATTACCTCAGGCAAATATTATGGGCCTCTTTTTTTTTTTTTAAATCTTCTCTTTTCCCCCCAAAATCCAGATGTTTAATGTCATCACCCAGTGCTTGAAAGCTTTCATCCCTCTGCTTCCCAAACCTCATTCTCCATCTAAACTATCCAGCAACTTCATTTGTTTTAAAATTCATTAATGTTCAGAAATGCTGTTTTCCTCTTTCTTGTACAGTGAAGAGATAGCATGTACATTGTAGTACTTCTTAAAGTATTTGTAGTAGTTTTAAAATTATTTTGTGAATAATCGGGTACAATATCTGTGCACTGCTTCAGAAGAAGAGTATACCAGGAGTACTGGTACCCAGTAACTTTTTTGGTCAAAATGTCTGAGGAAAGCTTCTCTCTTCTGATAATTATGCCTTATTCAACTTTCTTGTAGCTTAAATGAATCTTGATATTTTTACTTCATATGTTCTTAACTTTTTTCAAGTTTAGCTGTTGCTATATTATCCTTCTATTTAAAAATTACTTGGTTTGTTGTTATTGGGGGATTTTTTGTGTGGGTTTTTTTAATGGGAAAAAACTCCTCCACAGTTTTGCTGGTCCATAACAGTCACTAGAAGACTGGTACCTTGATCAGGAAATAGCTTCTGCATTCATGGTCTGCATGACAGTATAGAAATGCTTAGTTTAAAGTTTTGTTTCTATGACTTATTGCTTTTTTATTTTTTTTTCAGACTTTTGATGCAAATGACCTGTATCAGGGACAGAATTTCAGCAAAGTTCTCAGCTCTCTTGTGGCTTTAAATAAGGTGACTGCAGGTAAGTAGACTGCTCTGTCTTGGTGTTGGCTTACAATTAATTTCAACTTTCAATCAGTGTGTATTTATACATGTTGCTGTACCCATGACGAAATGAACATGTGCAGCATTTTTGTTGGAGTTGATGTTTTTAACACTTTGGCAGTGGTCTCTTTGGGTTTTTCAGTGGTGTCTTCTGCAGAAGGAAGCTTTTTAGTAGAGCTGAGACTAAGCTTTTAAGCTGGCAAACAATCTTAGAAAAAGGACCTGGTTTTTTGATTGTTCTTCCTTTTTTTCATCCCAGTTTGAAATACTAAAGGTAACTTTTGCTCCATTTTGTCATTCTCATGTTTGAACAGTTTTGTCAGAGTTTTTGCCCTCCTCACACTCTATTCCCTAGCATTACCCTTTCTTGCCAGTAACAAAAGAATAAGCTGGTGTCTTTGATCCCTTAAGCCACATGTTTCATTTAGGTAGCAGCTAGAAGTCATGAACCATTCACCTCAAGTTCTTTGGTGGGAGGGGAGAGAGCTGTAGAAATAACACACGGGTGAGAGGTGTCCATCCATCCTTGTAGGGTGAGGCTGTGCTAAATGATGCCAACTGGACCTGAGGACAATCAAGAAATGTTAATGTTGGTGACCCTTTCGGCTTCTAGTGTACTTTAGGGCTGCCCAGAAGCCAGAACACGCTGCCATAACCCAACCTGATTTTGTTTTTTGAAGTGAAGTGTGTCAAGGTATAATGCTGGATTTGTCTGTTCTTCTACTTGACTACAGTCAGGAAACATAGCCAACTGGACATGGAGAGGTTTCAGGTTAGTTTTAATCCTTAGATTCTATTAGATAGTGGTGGTTACGGCACATTTGAAGTTTCTGGGAGCATTAGAACTGTCCATATAGTTATGATTTACAAATTAAGCCCATGATCTAGTCCCATTTCTCTCCTGGTTGTCTGTGAAAACAAAGATGTATGTCCTTTCCATAACGAACTGCAATCATCAGTGTTTATCTTAATACTGTGGCCTTAAATGCTTTTAGGAAAGCAGGTTCACAAAATGTGATGTCTTTTGTTACTTCAGTGTGTAAGGATACTATTCATACAAATAAGGAACTTAATATGTATAGTTCTAATATTGTACTATTTCACTAGAGTGTATATTTATAGGGTTTTTTTTGAAGGATAGTAATTTATGAATGGTAACAATGACTCATTTAAAAAAATGCACCCGAGAAGGTGTTTTCTGCTCAGTCACTGCAGACTTGGAACATCCTTTGTCAACACTACTATGTTTGTTGTCATTCTCACACCCTTTCCCTCCTCCTGCATCTCAGCTGCTGTTGGATGCTGTACTGAAGTTTGAAAGCTTTCCAGTTAAGATGAATCAAGTTGTTGCTTCAGGTTTGATTTGGAACAGCAGATATACCTTATTCACAGGTCTTAGAGATCTGAGCCTTTATGTGTTGTTTCCCTTAGACAAAAAATTACCTGGATTTGCATAATCATGGTTTACTTTAGTCTTAAAGTAACTATTAGAAGACTATAGTTGTGTGTGTACCTTGGATACTGAGGTCAAGTGTTAGAAGAAGAGTAAACTACTAGGAAAGAGTAACAGAGGCATAAAAACCAGGAAAGCATTTGGGAGGCTTGTGTAGTCGAGTGAAAACATCCAGGTTTGGAACTGAAATGCTTTCAGGGCTTCTTGAAGCTCAGATGCTCACTGAATTATTTACTTGTATGTGGGAAAATGTGAGGAAAAGGAATGACTTGCCATACTTGTGCAGAGAAGCAATGTTTGTCTGCTGTCCCGTGCAAGTAGCCTGGGAGCATCTGCCTCCTGGGAGTTCGGCTTTGAGAACTGGGGACACTGGTGCAGCCAGGAGCAACCCCTGTCCCACCAAAATGTGGGGAGAGGCTCCCAGCAGGGCTGTGGGAGGCCACAGCCAGCACTGACACTGACCCTGGCCCTTATGAGCTGCTTTTGGTGCAGCTCCTGTCTGGCTGTGGCTTGGTAATCCACGTGAGGACTCCTCACCTGTGGGTGGGCAACATCCCCATCCCAGGGAGGTGCCACCCCAGTGTCCCGATGCCTCCCACTCCTGGCTGGGACGGTGGGATGAGCCCTGCCCTGGTGCTCCCTTGATGCCTCACAGCCCACAAGGGAGCCCAGGAGCCCCTTGATGGCACTTCCCTTCAGAGGAACATACCACGTGGGTGTGCTTCTCAGAGCAGAGACAAATGAAAGAGGGCAGAGGTTTCAGGAGGGTGTTGTTTATTTGAGCAAGCAGTTTTTCTCCTTTCTATTCCTATTCCTCCCTCCAAAGAAGAAAAAATAGCTTAGTTGGCAAAAAGAGAGATGAGACAAAGAAACTTAGGGAAAAAGACAGTGTAAGGAATGTTTTAATTGAGATGGAGATGGTGAAGGCGGGGTGTGGTGCTGCGGGAAGAGCTAAGAAACAGATGTGGCTGGCTTCACTTCAAGCAAGTTTTATGCAAAGTTCTTGGCCACCAGCTAAAATGATGCTGTTTAATTACCTTTAAATAGACTGGTAGTGAGTAGGAATAGAGAAATAGAACACTAACCCTCCTCTTTCTAAACAGCCCAAATTGTTTTTCTGTCTGTGTGGGGAAGAAATTGACAATGTCTCAGGATTTTAGATTATTTATTACTATAATTTTTTGAATAGTGAATTACTGAGCAACTGCAGATGTATCGAATCTGGTTTAAGCACGTGAATTTTACAGAGGTAAGCAGAAGTTATATGCAGATTTTTCAAATTCTAATATTTACCTTTTTTCCCACCCTTCTACAGACATAGGCCTGGGCAGTGACTCTGTATGTGCACGTCCCTCATCTCATCGGATAAAATCTTTTGATTCTCTGGGATCCCAGTCTTTACACAGTAGAACTTCAAAACTCTTTCAGGGACAGTATCGGAGTTTGGTAAGTTCTGGAAAAATGAAACATGCTGCAGTGTGATTTTTTTTATTATTTTTTTTTCCTTTTGCCAAGTTTTATAAGTAACTGATAGTGTAGCAGAGTAACTGTTTCCTCTCTTTCAGCACTTTATTTCTAGCCTGTGACATCATGTTTTTGCAGCTTTTCTTATGGTGTTCCAAAATATATGCAGCTTTCTGTGAACTTCTGATGATTTTTTTTCTTTATTTAGCACTCCCTGTTGTTTGCATACACAGTGTCTTACTGGATTTGTGTCATTTTTTTCCAAAGGCAAGGATCTCATTTTCTCTCTCTCTGAGTTCAGGAGTGTTACTGAAGGGTATTCAAACCTCAGCAAAGGTGGTGCTTTTAATGTTGGCAGCAGTGGTTGTTATTCCTGTTTTCTGTTACATTTTGAGGTTAATCCTTTGAGTGGCCTTCAGGTAACTGGTGTGGGCAGTTGTTTTATAGTACAACTGAAATCAGTACCTCATAGAAACTAACTGTGATAAAAGGTGCTTTTAGTGACTGAAGGTTTGCAAGGAGGGTTCAGATCCCTACCAAAAGCTGCTTTTTCTGTGCTTAAAAGAGGATGTCTTGACTGGCGTGATGATTACTCTGTGAAACTTGAAACACTGTGCTCTGCTTAAGCTTTATTAGATGCAATTTGTTTTCTCTGTGCAAGTTTTTGCCCTAGGCCATCAATTTCAGCTCCTGTTCACAACCCACTTAGTTTTGCTGATGCAGCTGTTTATGGGACTAGCTGTTAGCTGGATCACTGAAGTGATCAGAGTTTTAAGTGTTTCTATCACTTTGGTGATCTGAGTTGCTCTGCACAAAGTTAGAAAGAGCTGAGAAGTGTAAGAAGGAGGGAAAGAGAATTTCCTAGCCAAACCCAGGAAATTCCTAGTTTGGTTTTGTTGCTGTAGGTCATCAGTTTGGAACTGTTCTCACCAATTTTGTACTCAGTTTCTTTTACTGGAAAATCATTCTGACAGAGCAAAGGGACTGTAGGTGATCTCACTGTGCAGTTACTGCTTGTTTTGTGGCTTTTTACCATTTACTAAGCCAAAACATTTTCTCTTGTTGAGCAGTCAGAGTGGATGAAAGCACATGATGTACCAGCAGAGCACTAAGGCAGAGGTACCTGTTCGACTGTGCCAATTTGATTGTCAAACACTGTGACTTACAGTATCTTGGGGCTTTCTGCATATTTTTGAAGTTGTTTGCCCTCATTTTTCTATAGTTTCTCAGCTCCTAAGTCTGATTCTTAAATTGAGTTGTGATACAGTAACAAGATTGCTGTGGATATGAATTAAACTGACATGGTACAAGATCGAAGTGACAACATGCAGTTCATCTTTTGATAATCTCAACTATGTAGACAGCATGTAGGTGAAAATCCTCTATCTGGTTAGCTGACTAGGATTGCTTACACAGTCGTTTTCTCACTAAGTTACTTTTTTAGTTACACAGGTAGTCCTTAGTTATAGACAGAAAAGATTTGTTGACCTCTTCTCTTAGTTCCAGTGCACTGTATTTAAAGCTGTCCAAGTATTTAGCTTTTCTAGTATTAAGGTTTTCCCTGACTCTCTCAAAATGCTTGAATGGTGCAGATATTCAAAATTGACATCCATGGACAAAATGCTGAATTTGAATATCGTTAATTTGAAAGACTTCTTAGAAGTATCTATTAACATTTAGTTGTTATGACAGAGCAGTAATCTGTCTTCACATCTGTGAAAGAGGATGAGTATGCATACATATCATTATATGGACAGCTGCAAGTCTGACGTGCTGCAGACTTCCAGCTTTACTAATCTTGAGAGAAATGATTTGTGAGTACTTATTTGAGGTAAGTTGCATAATTGTTTTGTAGGTTTTTATGAAAGAACACTGTCCTTCTGCATTTGTTGGAGGCCATGGAGACTTTTACGTTGTCAGGCCATGGAGACTTGTACATTGAGCTGTGGAACCTTCCAACCTGATCTGTTACAGGAGGAAAAAAAAGAAGATTTTAAGCTGAAAACTCTATTTATATCCTGAACTAAATTAAACCCAACTCATTTCCTCTCCCCAGCCCAGTTTTTTAGAAAAAGACTCTTCCATGTAGAACTCTTGGTTCTTTGTAGATGCCAAAGGCAATTTATGCTATTTATAAAAAGTATATGTGTTTTCTTTATTGTTCTTATTACTCTCATTTTAACTCTGTTAACCCTTTCTGATTTGAAAGGGCTGTAATAAGACAATATTGGGCTGGGCTGGGCTGATAAGAATTCACAGACTAAAAATTAGAGAAATACTAGAAATCCAAATCAGTCCTTATAAAGGGTTTTCAGTAAAAATATATGGTGAATATTGTGTGTGGAGCAGAGGCTATTTCCATTCTGTGTTTTCTTCATGGAATAAATGTTTAAATCTCTAACGTGATCACTTTGTTCTTTGTGTTCTCACTTACTAGGACATGACAGATAACGGCAACCATCAGTTGGTGGTGAGAGCAAAATTTAATTTTCAACAGACAAATGAAGATGAACTTTCTTTTTCAAAAGGAGATATTATTCATGTTACAAGAGTGGAAGAAGGAGGCTGGTGGGAAGGAACTTTAAATGGAAAAACAGGGTGGTTTCCAAGTAACTATGTACGAGAAATAAAATCAAATGGTGAGTTTTGAAGGGGAGAGCATATTTGCAGAAATTCTTGCTTTGGATAGAGATTGATAGTTGGTTGATTCATTAAAAATGATAATGCTTTTTGTTTGTGCTTGACTGTATTTACTGTACTTCATTCACAGTGATCATTAATCCTCAGGAACTTCTGCTTCCACACCTCAGTTCCCTACACAGAGTACTCTGAGGCTTCTGAGTTAGCAGTAAGCATGCAGAAAACTCCCCATTTTGTTTGCCTGTCTGTCTGTGTCACAGTTGGGCTGCTCTGAGTTCCTTGGTCTGAACTCCTAGAATATGGGATTTTGACTCAGATGCTGACATATTTTGAATTGGTGCTTTGTGTTTAAATAGTGAGAGATTCCCTACAAATCTCTTTAAAAACAACAAAACAAAAAAGCATACCAGGAAAAAAACCCAAACCAACCAAAAAAACTACAGCAAAAAAATTGGTCAACATATCCCATTACTTAAAAGCAAACAATTGCAGGAAGGAAACCGAGTTCTACCAAAATCCACTTTTGAAAGATAATGTATTTGTGATTTTTCTTTTACTTTTTTGTTCATGCTTCTTCAGCTTTTCTTCATAGAGACTTCACCCTTCCACTGAAGTTTTATTTTGAATTTTATACAGTGAAAGTGCCTTCTGTAAATGTCATCTGAATATTGAAACTAACATTACTTTTTAATCTATTAGGACACTGCTGTGGGTGACATAATTTCTCTGTCTCCCTTCTTTATTTATTTTTTTTTAATGTCATTCCTGTCTCAGCTTACTTTCAGAGATTAGGGATAAACCTGGTAGGATAAAACTACCCACGGACTCTGGGAGGATTTATCACTCCTTCCCATGTCACAGCTCCGGTGAAAACACACATCTTTTGAGGCCATGCTAAAGTCATTGGCATGGCTTTTTTCTTTAGGCAGCCATACAGATGCCTGATGGCAAAGTGAGGTTGTGAGGGTGAAACTCTGTTTTTAAACTTACTCTTTCTCCTCCGGTTGCTTCCTCTTATTTTCTTCCTTGATTTGCTGTCTGCAGTCCATTGTTGCAAAATGCTGGTCTTAGATCTGCAACCTCATTGTCCTTTTCAACTAGATTCTTAGACAATTCTCCTAGTCACAATGTAAGACTTGGCTTTAATGTTCTTCATAGATTAATCAGATGCAGCTTATGTTGATAAACAATTCATGAAGCTTGTTTTTTGTCTGTAGTGTTGTAGCATCAGTCATGGTGACCCTCTTGTCCCATTGTTACTCAACTAAATCATTGTGGCAGAGGTCTTGTTTGGATTTCATCAGTTTTGATCTCCAGCGCTTGAAACTGGAACCTGGGTGGGCAGTTAGGCTCCAGAATAGAAATAGCTTTTAACAGTGAACATGTAAGAACCAAAAGTTTCCAGTAACAGAAATTAAGGTGGTTCGTATTTTATTAAGAATATTGCACTTAGGTGAAGTACGTCTTGAAGTCAGAAGAGACAAGAAACTGCAGTGCCAAGGTTACTACCAAGTGCAGTTTGATTCTTGCAAGTCCTTGCAACCCTGTCTGATCCCTGGGGCTGAGATGAACTGTCTCTAGTCTTTACCTTCTAACATTCACTTCTTACCCTCAGAAAATTTTTTTCTCAAGTCCTTTTCCCTCCTGTGTATAGGTGTGTTAGACCAGTGGGTGTTCATGAGAAGTTTCATCTAGGTTATATGTGTGGGTTTACAGTCTCTGTTGCCCTCCTGTGTCCCTGTTCTCTTTAGCTTGTCTTCATTAGGAGGTTTGGCCTTTCTTGAGCTGATAGTCTTACATGGTCCATTTTTCTCAACTTCTTGCGATTATAAAATCCTTACCTCAGAATTTTCCTAATTCAGAAATATTTTAAGTGCTTTCATGGCTTAAGCATGAGGTTTATGTATAAAAGTACCTTTTTTCCTTATGTATTTCAAAACTAATGAGGAGAATTTGATGTTTTGTTAGCTCAAATTCAAAATGTGTTTTCTGTCAGTGTTACAAGTTAATTTTAAAAAAGAACAGAATAGGATTGTTAAAATACTTACTCTTGATTAAGGTCCTGAATATATAATCTGTTTTCAAAATTCTTATAAAGTGTTCTGGCATTGACAGTATGACTCTACCCTTCTTTCTTCTCTTCAGGTGTGGCTTAAAATACTGCAGCTAGTTAGAAATTCTGTACAGATTACACTGCTTTCATTTTTGATGAAGCATTATTTGGAATGCTCCTGGGAAGTTGTGAGTTTGACTAAATAGATTCCCTCATTCTGCTCTAACCTGCAAACTAGGTAACAGAAGAAATGAAAGAAGTTCTTTACTCATGTGTGTTTTCATTTTAATTCTCACAAACTTCATAGGCATTGGATGCTTAGATAAATGGATTTTTGTTCTCCGTTAAAATTCTCTAATCGGAAAACTGTATATTTGTAATCTTAGCTTGTAGGGTGTCTTTGAAGTTAGATATTCAAGGAAAGGAAGAAACAGCTGCTTAGTAATGGGAACTTTACCCACATTGATTTCTTAAAACTTTTAGAAGAAAAGTAAACTGCATTACATATATTACACAAGCAGAACATGTTACATGGTATCTCAGAATAGCTAAAACCTTGCAAAATTATGCCCACCGTGTACCTTACTTGTTTAACCATGCCAGAATGATCAGTATTAGCACAGAATGCTAATAAGTGAATGAGATGAGCTGTGAATGGTTGTAGGACAGATTATGGAGCAAAGCACAGCATTTAGTTTCCTTAAGCTGTGAATAGTCAGTGACTATTTTGGGGAAAATGTATTTGGTTGAAATGGAAAACTTGCTTTATTTTGCTTGAGAGTGTGTGTTTATTCTCTCCCCTTCCTGACCCAAGGGGAAAAGGAAAATTTGTCTCAAATTGTGATAGCTATGATCAAACATATAAACAGAAAAAAAAATTTCTATTCAGGTATTTGCCTTTCAAAAAAATGGTCCATTTCTCTCTGTCTCCCCCTTCGTGCACGTTTTCATTTCCATTTTCAAACCTGTAACATCTTACCTTTTTTAATGTTCTTTGATCACTAGTCAGTAAGTACTTTGAAATGAGAGGACTTTGTTTTCATCCTGCTGTGCTGTTACACATGACAGAGGGTAAAAGGTAAATACCGTGTAAACTTGTTGGGTATTTGACAGTGTAGCCTTACTAAGGTTTTTTTCCTTAAAGTGAAGCAGGAATGGGTGGCATTGTAGGTGGACCCTCGTCTCTTACATTGCTGTTTCTGTCTTGCACAGTAGAGAGATTTGGAGACCTAGTTTTGAGTGTTCCCTTGCAATGCAAAGAGTAGTGGTTAGCCAGAATGGGATGCACTTGCTTTACTACTGTCAGATGTTAATCAGATTTTTAAAAAATCACATGGTCACTTGCTGAATTTTATCCAAGCATAATCCCTTTAAATGGCATGAGATTATACAGAAGGGAATATAGCTTGTAAAAATGACATTTGATATATGACAAACTTTATCCTAATTCTTCACAGAAATTAATGTGTCATTACTATCTTAATCTCTCTTCTGTTACGCTTTCTTGACAGTTAGTATCAGTGCTGGTGCAAACTACAGTGTCAGTGGTTCTTTTGGTTGGATGTTAAAAAAAGTAAAAAAATCAGTGTCAGGAAAAGGTCAGAATATAGTGGAAGTGTAGAATATCAGCTGTTTCCATCCTGTGGTACCTAAGGGAAGGACAGATTCACTTTAAACTTTAAGGAGAAGGAAAAAAAAAAAAGAAAAAAATACCCCCCCTTGCCCCCCAAGACAATTAGTTTTTCTTTCCCCTGCCATGTACACTTGGAGGAGTATTTTGTTCTCTTGTCAAGTGTTATTCTACATACATAAATGGAATAGAGGTTGGGACCAGTGAATGCTATTGGGGAAGAAGTAGTGTCTGTATTGTAGAGTGGACCACCTTGCAGCGATGCTTTAGAACTGGGAACAAGTTGAGGTCTGCCCTCCTGGTGTTGGACGTTGAACCAATTAGTCTAGAAAGACAGGGTTTGCTTGTAGCACTTCACTAATAGAGACCACATAGCTTTTGGTGTCACAGTTGGCACATCTTTCCTCCCCTAATGTCGGATGAAATAACCCAAATCAGATCTTTTTATCTACATTACGCACCAGAACCTAAGTGATCGCAGAAACGTGGTGCTGTTCTTGCAGTAGTAGCATTGAAATGCTTCAGTAAAGTATGTTCTGAAGGCAGTGAATACTTTGTGGAGTAGCACAAAGTAGAGTGTTGCATGAAAATGAATATGACATAAGCTGAAGATGTGACAGAAGGGAGAGAATGTGAGAATGTCAAGTAATTTGAAGGCAAGTGAAAGAAATACTTGCACGTAAATTAAAATAGAATGAAACAAAACATTGGGAAGGGATTGGGTAAATTGTCTCTTTGCAGTCAATTAGTAGATGTTTGTAAAGGATAAGAACTTCATTTTAGAGAGTACATTACATCTTATGTACTACTTAGGGAAAGGGTATAAAAGCATTTGAGATGTTATAAAAGCTGCTTCAAGTTGTTTTGGTTCTACTGAAGATAATGAATTGCTGGAAGAATAATGTTAAAAAGCCTGTGCCTGTGCCACCCTCATTCTCCAGTCAAAGATGATCTGTTAAGTGAATTCTATCTGGTTTATCACTAGCCACTAGACACTTCAAAGCATTATCAAGTGTAGCTGAGGGCAGATGAATGTAATGCTTTGATCACAAAAGAAAGTGATAGTGGTAACCTACCTCCTGGTTTCAGTCACCAACTGGATATGGTCTCTTCCAGTAATTGAGGAAATGCTTGTTTGCCTTGTATCTGATCATACACTGTGCCTGTTCTCATTACACTTCCACTGTTAATGTAATGGATTCAAATTGTGACTAGGGGAAAAGTGAGGAGAAGGGAAAAATCTTCTGTATGGGAAAACTTGGTGTCTGGCTCAGGTCACTCTCTTCCAGTGCTTTGAGAAATGGAATCTCTGTGTTGGAGAGAGCAAGGTGCCAGGGTTTTGCTAATGTTTCAGAAACCTATGGACTTTATAGACATATGGACCTATAAGATCTGTATATATTCCCAGTATGCTGAATGGGGGTGACACCTCCTTGAAATGTTTAATGAAATATGCTTTGTTTGCAAAAGTACTTTTAATGTTCTATTACAAGAATAATAAATAACACTTAAATTAGCATAAACAAATAAAGTGATTTCTTATGTGCAAGATCAGGATTTTCTTCTGTGTAATTCATTGTGCAATAAACTAATTGCAACAAGACTGTGTTTTATTCCTCCTTATGAAGCAAGGCAGTGCTTGAAGGCAGAATACCAGACATGATAGACAGCTGGACTAATTTGCAGCATCTAATTCTGTGTTTCTACAATAGAAATGGCTTTTACATTGTAAAAGCTAAATGTTGCTTATGACTGTTCAGGCAAAATGATTTGAATATGTGATTATTTTTTTTTTCTGTCCTGTTTTTAAATCTGAATTTGGACGTGTATGTGTTTCTGCTGGATAATTGAATCAGCTGAACAGCTGGTAATATAAATGACTGTATATTTCAACAAAAAAATCTCCCACTTTCTTCAGCAGCTTAAGGGGAGAGATGTATTTTTATACCCTTTAAAATAACAAAGAGCCAAAATTCTATGACCAGCCAGCTTTCTCCAGATGAACAATGGCCAGACATCTGTATAATGATAAACTCAGTGACAAGTATTTACCTTTATCCTTAAATAACTCTTGTTTCTCCTTTCCAGACATCTGTATTATTATAAATTCAGTGACAAGTATTTACTTTTATGCTTAAATAACTCTGGTTTCTCCTTTCATACTTTTTGACACATGATTAATAAAGCTTTAGGTATTTAGTGAACCTGAAAGTCACTGTAAATTGGAGGATAAGTCAAGAGCTTCCACAAAGCATGAAAGTAAAAAACCAAGTTCGTGTGAATGACATACTTTTCATCATTCAGTACAAATAAATCAATTATAATTGTACCATAAAGAGTAGCATTATAAATGAATATATAAATGAGTAGCCATACATGCAACATGATTTTAGGTTCTTCTTTCACACTGAGTATTTGATGGCAAATCTGCTTGAGTTTATGGTTTTGTTCTAAGGGGATGGGAGGAGTCCTTGGAATTACTTGTCACTTGGAATTACTTGGTTTTGTAGCAGAGCATGTATGTGCTGCAGGGCTGGTGGCTGAGAGCATCAGTGTTCCCAGCTGGATAACTGCTTGGTCTAATAGTTTTTGTGCTGTCTGTTGGCTTAGATCTGACTTGGGGTGGGTAAGTGGGGGATATTAACCAAAAGGATTTTATTGTCATCTCTGAATATGGTAAGGAAAAAATATTTTTTGCCCTTGTGTGGCAGTTTTAAGGCAGTGTTTTATTTTTAGATTAGGTGTCTTGAGGAGAATTCCAGTGCAATACAGAGAAAAGCCCTTTAAAGATATTAGTACCTGTGTGCTCATGGGGTGTGAGCTGTGCCTTATGGACCATTAGCTAAAGCCTCAGGTCCTGCTGGCCTGCCAGGCGCTCCTGGCATTGGAGTTGAAAGGATGGCCTTCATCTGCAGTCAGCTCACCTGAGATGGCTTTATCCATGGGGTTGCAGCTGGGCAGCCTGAAGAAGCACTAAATTTTCTCAGGAGAGGCTGGTGCCATATGGACTTTTCTGCTTATGATGGCAGTTCCCTGATCAGCTTTACTGTCCATGGGAATTTTCCATGGGCAGCCCTTAGAATGTCTGACTGGGCTTCTGGAAAGGCAGGTCTCTATTTGAGACTTGCATAATTTATTCTTAGCCTGAGGTATTAGGTAAACTAGAGTTAAATTATTTATATATCTTTATTGAAATGTGTTTGAAACAGGAGCTTGCTTTTAAAATAAAGGTAAAACATCCAGTCGATATGTGTTGATGATGGTTTTTTGGTCTGGTGTGGGGGGTGGAGGAGGGGTTGGCTGACAACTTGCCATTTTATAGTTTGGATACAAGTTACTCAAATGCATATTTCAAATGGCATATTAGAGAAGCCTGATAATTAAAAAAAACCCAAAAAAAACCACAAAAAACCCCACCAAAATACCAAAGCAAACAAACCAAAGCACCATAATGTTCTGATAAATATGGTCTCACAAGTTGGTTGAGTGCAGAGTCAAATGTTAGAGATCAAAAAGAGATGCTGTAAATCTTACTGGTTGTTTCTCCAGCATGCAGCATCATGCTTTTGATTTTTCTCTCAACCTCATCTTTGCTCCTTTGTTGATTGTCTTAGAGGAATAGTAATGGTTGGAGGGGAGGCTTTAGGGGTGTGTTTTCTGTGCCTCTCTGTTCTGGGAGTCAGCACTTGGGTAACTCTCAGGACTGTTGTTTTGATCTTGTAAACCAGTGTTGTCCTTCTGGGAAGAGTATGCATTAGTGAAGGATAGATTCCCTCTGGGATTATAGGAAGGATTTATGTTATGAAGATGTTATGAACTCTTTGATGTTAGGAAGAGCTCTGTTCTCAAGTGCATAAGCATTTTTATTTTTTACTTCATTGATAGCAAAAGGCAATTTGTTTTAAAAGATGTTTTTCTGTGATAGGCATCAGGTAAGTCACTTCACTACTGCAGTGTTTTAAATCTCTTGTTTCAACCAGACTGAATGTAATGTCTCACCTCTGGTATGTTCAGCCTTTGATTGGTCACTTGCTTTCACCGAGTTCATTAGAATGATATTAAAATTTAATACTACTTTTGTTTGAAAATGCATAGAGTTTGGAAATGCCTGTTGTTTCTTTTTTAATTGCAATCTGTGACATTTTGTTTTTAAAAATAATTTTTGGAAAGCTTAATTGACTTGCTGGTTCCAGGAAAAAGAATGGGAGTTTTTCTATTTGCCTTCATTGAGGCTAAAGTTTCATTCATTGTAAACTTATGACCCATTTTGATTCTTTACCAGTAATTTGAAGTGCAATTATGTATGTTTGTCAACGAAGCACTATTTTCACTGTCTTGTATGATTAATGTTTTAAAGCAGTTTGTTTGACCTCTAGTGTTGAGCTATGAAATTGCACCTCATTGACCTCAAAATATTTTACATTTCAGAAAAACCGGTTTCCCCCAAATCAGGTACATTGAAGAGTCCACCTAAAGGCTTTGATACTTCTGCAATTAACAAAAGCTATTACAATGTGGTGAGTGATCATTTTTCCTCCATGGAAGGTATTATATACAGTAGAATGTCATTTAACTAAATGCTTTTATCTGCACAGAAAAAAGGCAGCCTTGTCAGGAAGTGCCAAAACTAGATAGGGGTGTTAGCGGGTTCTCATATAAACAAGGTCATCATTAGTTTAATAGAATATCACACGCACAGATTCTTAAGCATGATGCAAAATTACAGTCTAAAGCAAGTGAATAATAGGCATTTATGAAATATTATGCTAATATTACTTACTTTGCTAGTTGTTAATTTCCCTGTTCTCCCCATCTCCCAAATATGCAGTGTTTCCCCAATCTCTATGAATTACTAAAATTCTGCTGTGTTAAAATGATTAAGAATACTTATGCCCTTTTTATTGAATAAGAGATTGAACATTTTGAAACAGTTTGCTTCTTTGTATTCATGCTTATAAATCAACTCTATTATTAACTTTAGGAACCTCTCCCTTACACTGGTGGATAGATTTCACAGCAAAGCGGTACAGCCAGAGTCAGCCTTTAACACATCCCCAGGAATTCATAACCTGGTACTCAGACCTCTTTAGTAGATGCATGTAAGGAACATTCCCAACTCTGTCTTTTAAGTGTGTTGTAATCATTTTGAGAATAATTTTTTTATTAAAAGCAGATACAATGGAAAGCAAAAAAAACATCTTACTGGTTTTGTTAAGCACTGCTCCCTGCTGGTGTAAAACCAAACCACAACATTTCTTTCCCTTTTCTTTGAAGCAGCTGCCATTGTTTTTTATTTTGTCAGTTTTTAGCAACAATCAAAAGAATTGTTTTATGCTTTCATCTTGTGTGGTCGTGGCATGAATGACACCAACCACCTGGAAGAACAGGGGTGTTTTCTTTTCTGCGTTGAAAGTGGTGGAGCAGCCTCCTGCTCCTCCCTCTGGCTTGCCTCCTGCCTCTGTTGGTAGCTGCAACTCCATGGAAAAGGGTGGGCTACAATTATTTGGCTGTTGAATCCCACACCTGCTAGTCAGGATGGAAAGTACCTGTGCAGGCACACCCTTTCTTCTGCAGGAAGTAAAGACCTTACTGTGGTATATTTAGCGACAAAGTATTGGTTTGTTTTCCTTTTTCCTTTGTTTTCACTATCTCTCTTTATAGTCTTGATTGTTTTTTCCAAAGTTGTTGCAGTGTGTAGTAGAAAATGTGTTTGTCTTCTCTGTTTGATGTTGAAACCTATAATTTTCAGTGCAAGGAAAATGAAGTGACTGCAAGGACAGGAGATTTAGTTCCTTCGCTAGGTAGAAGACTGCTCTTACTTATGTTTAATCTGCTTTTATGTTGAGTGTTTAATCAAAACAAATTGGGACATGCCTTGAACATCAGACCTTTAGATTGGGGGGTTTGGTTTAATTTATTTGTTTATTTAAAGTAATTGGTTAATACATGCCTCATTTACAATTTTGTATTTTTTTTTCTGATAAAACTCAGTATGATCAAAAGTAAGAGTTGTAGCTGTTCAATTTAGACTTAACTAAAACTTCAGTTTGACTGTGTCCAAAATAAATTGAATCTTGTGGTTGCATATTTTACTTTGTAAGAGCAGTGCAAACCATTTTGGGGGATGATAGTGTACTTCAGTGAAAATAATAAAAAGTATATGTCTGAATTTGTTCAGGAACCCAAGTTATAATACACCATGCAATTTCAAAATATCACCTTTGGCGCCTTTTTTTAAAATAATTGTTCCCTGGATAACTTACTGTCATCATGGAGGCTGAAGCTATTCTATACTTTTAGAAGTAGTGCTATAGCTGGCTTTTAAAATAATTTAATAAAAAAAAAAAAAAAAAAGAAACTAGTGACAATCAGACACCTAGTCCTGGACTTAGGTTATTTTTCATGTTTTTCAGGTGCAACTCTCTTGGTGTACTTAACTTGATGTAAGAAGATTCAAGCTGTTTTGACTGATAGCTATTTACTAACTGTTGACACATTGTGGGGGGCAGAAATGACCAGTTCATAATTATGTATACATATATATATACATACATACATATATATATATGTTGTAAATTAGAACACTGACCCTAGAGTACTGTTCTCAAATATGAGAACAACTGTGAACTGAGTAATTGCCTGTTTTCACATTTTTTCACACTGTGACAAATACTCTCACCTTTTTTTTTTAAACTTGCCATTTTATTCTTTTTGTTCTGAAAATGAGAGGCTGTGCTATAGCAAGCACTTTGTTTCAGAGAAAGCAAGACTCCACTGTTGTGTCTAAATCTAAATGTAAACATGTCTAATTTAAGTTTTTCTTGAAAATTATTAAGTGCTTCTGATGGGGTAGTAGGTTGACCCTGTGTGGATGCCAGGTACCCACTGAAGCCACTCTCTCTGTCCCCTCTGCAACAGGACAGAAGAGAGAAAAAAACCCAACAAAGGATTCATGAGTTAAGAGCGGGGAGAGGTCACTTACTGATCACCATCATGGGCAAAACAGACACTCAGAGTGGGGTTATTACATAAATTCATTACAAACAGGATCAGAGCAAAAAAGAGAGAGAAATAAAATAATCTCACCTGCCCCTCCTTCCTTCCATGTTTTCTCTCCTCCCCCCCAGTGGTGCAGGGTGATAGGGAATGGGGATTACGGTCAGTTGTTGTTTCTGCCTGGACTGCTGAGGGACAGCAGTCCTTCCCTGCTTCCCTCCTACAGGAGACAGTCCTTTGCAAACCACTGCAGCATGAGTCCGTCCCACAGGCAACAATTCTTTGTGAAACTACTATCTCATGGGTCACTCCTCTGTGGGGTGCAGTCCTTCGGGAATGAACTGTATCAGAGTGGGTCCCACACAGGGCCACAAGTCCTACCAGGAAAACCTTCTCCAGCAGGGACTCCTTTCTCTGCAGGTTGCAGGTCCCTGGCAGGACCCTGCTCTATCATGGGCCTCCCATGGGGTCACAGCCTCCTTCAGATATCCACCTGCTCCATCATGTGCTTCTCCATGGGCTGCAGGGGGGTCTCTGCACCCTGATGGTCCTCCTTGGGCTGCAGGGCCTCAGCTCCAGCTCCTGGAGCACCTCCTGCTCCTCCTTCTACACTGACCTTGGTGTCTACATTGTTGTTCACATTTCTCATTCTGCTCTTCACTGACTGGAATTTCTCAACTGTGCAATAACTTTCCGTTCTTATGTATATATTGTCATGGAGGTTTTACTATCATTCCTAATTGGCTCAACCTTGACCATCAGCAGGAAACCCATCCTGGAGCTGGCTGGCATTGGCTCCACCAGACAGGGAAGCTTCTAGCAGTTGCTAACAGAAGCTCCCCCACCCTTCACTACTGAAACCTAGCCACAGAAACCCAATACAGATGCCAGTATACCTATAAAATAATAATTTTTCATAATTACTAAATATGTATGATTTTTAAATGTAGTGAAGACAAACAACAGACTCATTGTCTGAAGTGAAAGCAGTTTAACCTGTGAGTTGAGCTTTTGTTCTGTCTTAATATGTAGGCTGCAGACATGGGACTTCTCTGTGCTAGAATTCTTATCAGTCTGTACTGATAACTAAGTTAAGGTAAAAACAGAACAGCTCCAAATAAACCTTTGGCTACTGGTAGCTGAAAGGATGTAGCTCGAGTTAAAGACTAAGTGTTAAAATCTGTGTTAAAGGCTCTCTTGCCAACCAAGCATGTATTGAGGCTGGTACTCTTGGACTGCTTGCTATTTTTGAGTTGTGGCCATCTCCCACCAAATGGGGATGTGCTGAGACCCTGTAAACCCTCTTGATTGATTGTTGCTGTTTTTCTTGGGGAAGGTTTTGTGCAGGCAGCACCTATGGATACATTTGCTGGACTGAGGACAAAATCAAAGGGCAGTTCAGAGGAAGTCCAGAAGGCGGTAGGAGAGGCTCCCTTTCTGGGAGGAAGACTCGGATAGGCTAAGGAAAAGGTGCTTAATGTCAAGAGAGGAACTGCTTTCACCACTTTCCTTTGTTCTTCTCATACTTGTAAATATGTTCTTTATGGATTCACAGAGCTCTGTCTGAAGTTTGTAATACAAACCGCATACCTTCTAATCTTAGTGTGCTTAATTGGTTGCACCTTGCAGTAAGTGTTGCTGACAAGACAGATATTTGTTATACATGTACATTTTGCCTGGCTGAGGAATGCAGGTTAGTAGAGAATGCCAAGGTCTTGTCCTCCATAGAATGGTGCAAGTCTACAGCAGTGCTCAATATGAACCAGACTTGTGATTAAACATCGAGCATTCTTCATATAGAAGTAATTTAGCAACAACTCAGTGGGCATTTTCTTGCACGTTGAAGACAGAGCAGGCGTTACACTTGAGTTTTATTTTTACTTGAGACTCCTTGAGAATTTATAACTTAGTGTCCAGAATAAAATCAGATTATCTCCGCTCACTGTTGCCTTGAGATTAAGTAGGTCAAGAAAGGGGCAAATTTCTCCGTGGTTACGAGTATTTGGATGACCTCATTTTTCATTTAACTGTTTGAAAAGTAATGGAAAATAAACACTTCTTTTGAGGCTATTCTATTGAAGCTGGATCAAGAGTTTGTGTCTACTGAATTTCGTAAGAGTTTTTGACGACCCTTGAGATATAGTACACTTATGCAGTGCTTTACACTGCCCCTCTCGAGGGCCTGTTTTAAAGGATTCATCTCGCAAATTCTGACTCAGGAAAATCAGATACAGATCACAATTTTGCTGAAGCACAAGATATTTTGGTTGAGTGCCATACTGCTATGAAAAAGTGGGAATGTGCTAACAGATTATGCCCAAGCGTGTCTGTATTCTGCATTTTTTTCCCTCTGAGGTGGAAGGCGATCGGCTTTATGTAGGTCATTTTAAATCAATTTTTGGGTGGTAGTTATTGCCTTAGGGAGATGGCTGAGGTTTTGTGTGACAGAATTGTTAACCATACTTGAATTTTCCATGCTGTGTGATTGAGAGAGCTGGTGCTGTATGAGCTCAGTTGTCTGTGTCTGCCATTCATCAGTGTTACGGACTGCAAAAGCTGCCACTTCAATGCTGCTCTTTTGGTACTCGGTCTTATCTGTGCAAATGTTGTGGTGGAGTTGTGGAAACAAGGTCTTCAAGGTCTCATGGGGTCTTGCAGCAGCCAGAACGCACAGAAAGCAGGAAAGGGAAGAAAGGTGATTATTAGATCATGCGGGTGAGATGTGGATATGAGGAATTGTAAGGGTTCTCTGGTGCCAAAATACTGAATTGCAATGCTGACTACTTGTCACTTCAAAGCACAGTCCAAGCGTTTAATCCTCATAGCTTCTCAGTGAGGTAGGTAAGTCAAGCTGGGAGAATGTGAGATTTCACAGAAATAATGTTTTAGAACTGTATAAGCAAAGTTATTCTTTAAAAAATATATTCAAAGTAAAAAATGTATGCAGTGGAAATTGTACTTGTTAAAAAAAGGGAAATAGATTTAATGTGTCCTAGGAAGTGTTTAAAGCCATGTATATCTGAAGTAGTGTGTTGTAATAGTGTGAACTATAGGTTTTGTAGCAGTTTTATTTACAGTTGGATTTATTTTCCTTTTTCCACTAATTATCAGAATGCTAATTCTAGTTTCTAAGCTTTCTTGTTATTGCCTCCCCACCCTGTTTAAGTCTTTTTCCTCCAATTCCATGTTCTCTGTATTGCAAAGAAAATCATAAAAAATCCAAACTAACTCAGGAAAATAATGAGTGTGTCCAACGTAAAACTGGTTTTATTTCAAGCTTTTCAGACAGCTGTTTATAGCAAAGAATGAAAATACTCTTAGAGAAAATGGACCAGTGGTGCAACCTTTCAAGATCTCTAGAAAATTGGTTGATTTTTAGTTTTGAATGTCTTTTACTACTGTTCAGTGCTTCATCAGGGCACTGTGTCTTTGGTTTTTCAGTTCTCCTTTTACCTACTAACGGCTGTATAAGAACTTTGGGCTGGGAGATTTTTGTAGAAAAAACCATATTGAAAAAGATTGGTCTTGCATTTAGTTTTGAACCTCACGGATGCTAAGTACTTCTATATTACCATTTTAACAATTTACTTTCTTTGTTTTATATGTGTGTAAGAGAATATAGGGTTTAGTTAGTACTATGATCAGTGGAAATATTTCTGTGGTCTAAATGGTCAAAAAAACCCTTAACTTTTTTAAAATTTGTGTCTCCATATTGTACTGTATGCTGTAATTTTTTAGTTAGTAACCATAACTTTGACATTCGTCTGCCACAGTGTTTAGAAGAGAATGGAGACATTTTAATCTTCAGTTCGGGATTCAGTTTTGCAACAAAAGAATGAACTCAAAAATGGTCTCTCTTTCTCTCCCTCCAAATGAATAGAAGCATTCAAGGAATAAGCAGAGTCAATGACACCAATGAAAGGAACAGTGAATTCTTCATTGACATACTGATCTATTTAAAGTTATTTCATCAGGTTTGCATTTAGGAATGAATGGCTTTTTTTATTTCCTAAGAAAGAGTATTGACTACAACAGTGAATAATGCACTCAATTACAGTCATTCTTATAAATGCTGAAATGAGATATTACTGTAGGCTTGACAAATATGGCATGTAGCAAAATGAGAAGGTTTGTGGTGTGGCTTATGACCAGTGAATACCAATAAGTTTTCAAAGTTCAGCTCTGTTCAGTGAACTGTATTTAATGCTGTTGATTGTCTTGCTAAACCATTAACTTTCTGGAGGCAGAAAGTAATTTGCTATCTAGAAGCAGAGTAGAACCTGATGTGACTATATTGGAGGATATCCTAAAGCAGACTTCCTGGAGATGGCCCAGTAAAATGTTTTGTTTTACATATTTGGGGAGTATACCAGTTGTTGGTTTATATTCAGCCAAAAACCAAGTGTGTAGTGTATTTTATAAATTCTTGGCTTTGCATCAGAATCTGTTGTAGTTTTCTCATGGTAGTGTATTCCAAGTGGAAGTTTAGGCAGCCCCGTTTAAAAATAATGTAATAATGCCAAACATTTTGCTAAATAAAGTTGGCAATTACTTGTTATTTGTAAATCTGTTAATATTCAGATGTTCTAGGTAGAACAGCGCATTGGAATAAGTAAGCGCTTTGCTACCAAGATTAATTGTAGTGTGTTGTAATTGAGACTGAGAAAACAACTTTATTTGTTAATTTCTCTCACAACTTCTATTGTACTTTACCAGCCTCTGATGATCTGTGACTGTTCTGAAGAGCATAGGAAGAATAATTACACCTGGGTTTGGAAGAGCGCTCTGTGTAACATTCAGATTTTGCAATAAAGTTTTTAAGTAGTGAAATTCCTGTTAGCTTACCACTGTTTTTGCATATGGCTAAAGGATGGCTCATTGTGTGTATAGTGGATTTTTTCCCTATGAATTTCATAGATGTATACTATTCAATGCTTTCTTGCTGGTATTTGCATTTTTAAGTAGGAACACTCTATTAAGTTTTTCTTATGCTAAGTAAATTTTAGTATACTTTAAAACTGGTCTTTAAAAATACCAATTAGCAATTGTCATTTATTGTAGGTGCTACAAAATATATTAGAAACAGAAAATGAATATGCTAAGGAGCTACAAACAATGCTTTCAAACTACCTGCGACCATTACAAGCCAGTGAAAAGTATGTGAGTTTGTTCTGTGTTTTAAATTAAGTTTGGTATCTCTCATGTATGGGGGAGGGTTAAAATTTAAGTATCAGTGTGCATTTTCCTCTGTGGACTGTGAGATTCTTGAGGCAGTCCTTGCTTTTATTCAGTTTGCTTGCTGACTGAAACCGTCAGGTCCTTGATCTAAGAACCAGTAAGCACTTTCTTTTGATGCTGTAGATTGTATTAATGCACAGTTAGTCAATAACTGCAACCTAAACACGTTTTATTTACTTTTGCTCCAGGTTAACCTTGGCAAATACTTCATACTTAATGGGAAACCTGGAAGAAATAAGTTCTTTCCAGCAAATGCTTGTACAGTCTTTAGAAGAATGCACCAAGTAAGTACTATGCATGCCAGATAAAGTAAAATTCTACCACACAAATGTTTTTTTATTACTTTACCTGTTGCTTATGTTGTTGGGCATAATTTTTTGCTCCGCTTACTGTAAGAATTGTTGCCACAGCAGTACAGTAATAGGTGTTTGGAGAATGTATTGATTGCTTGTACAGGTAGATATTGGCCCTAGCGTGCAATTGCAGAGGTAGAAATTTTGATTTAGTTTAACAGCAATTTACAAATTTCCATGATGCAATTGCATCATGGAAATGGTGGGTTTTGTTCTGGGGGCATGAATTTTAAGTACTTTCTTAAAAGTAGGAGAAAGAATGAACAGACCTTATGTAATGGTGGAAGTGGAGAAGGAGGTAAGTGGCTTGGATGAAGCTCACTCTGAGAATGCTTGTGCTTAGTATTCTTCTGACCTGAGCAGTGGTGGTTGTCAAAAGGTACTGGGAGAATCTGTCCGAGATAGGCAGAAAGAACAACCTGAATTAAATAAAACCCGTTAATTCTTGTGCTGCTATAGGAAGCATGAAGCACAGAAGGAAGGGGATGAAGACACTTGTCCTCCTTCCATAGTTGAGGCTGAATTGGTAACTCAATATTTTTCATCTTTGTTACCTCAGCACTTGGGGGTGCTAGAGAGAAGGTGACCATATCACATTTGCATTGTCCTAACAACTTTATGGTGTTCAAACTCCACTGAAAGTAAAACTTCTGTTCCTAACCTCAGTTCTGTCATTTCCCTTGCCTGTCTTCTGATTTTGTCTGACCATATGGTCACATTCCTAATTCAAATTTTCTTAGTTTCTACCAAGTTAGTAATTTGAATTGCTTGAATTTGAGGGCTTAGACAAGTTTCAGTCTGCTGTGAGAATGAATGAATGAATGTCTTGGATGCAGGAGAAAATACCTCTTTTGGCAACAGTGATCTTTAGGTCACCTCAGTGTGTCTTGTTTTGACCTCTCCCTCCTCTCTTCTGAGCTGCTCTGTGTGAAGAAACAGCTTTGTCATGACAAAGTATAAGCTGCATCTCCACCAGGCAGTAACATATACCTGGGACTGTTGCTGGCTTCCCTCCTACCCCCTGGCTTCTGCCCTTTTCTACTGCCTCTATACAAGTTATACCAGAGAGAAGGGAAGGGAGGACGGTGTAGTTCAGATGACTGTTCAGCAGAGTAATGGAAACATTCTTGAAATGGTCTTTCTTTCGTGCTGTGTGTGAGAAAGAAGGATATTCATTCCAGTAAGTTAGACTTGATCAGTAAAGTGTCTAAATCTCTGAAAGTGACCATTTGTCAACAAACAATATGCTTTGTTTTCTCATTCTTTTGTTACTGTGATTTTGTTCCTGTGAATCAGACCTTAGGGAAATAAAGTACCTTGCATGGAACAAACGGTCATCTTTTGAAACATTTTGTTAAGGTGGTCTTAAAATCAGGAGTAGGAGATCATATGCCTTAAATATTAATGCATAATGTCCTTTATTTGTTCTTTCTGCTTAGTGAAATGTTGCTGTGTAATAAACGAGGTACATGCTGGATGCTAGTAGGTAGGCAGAGGAAGTGATGCCCTAGAGTTACTGAAGGGTTACTGCAAATATTCTATGTTATTGTCATTCCATGAATATGCTGGTCATGCCAAGTTGTTTTCAGTTTAATTTTCGTCAGTGTCCTGGTGTTTGGAATCTAGTCCATCATGATTCCCATCATGTAGAAGAAAGCTTGCTCTACTGCCTTTTTTTTCTTTGTCATTTTGCCATGTTTTTTTGGCTGGTGAACCTGTTCTGTAAACTCAGACTAGCTCCTGGGCTGAAAATAGATTTATAATTCTATTTTATTTTTGGCAGAGAACTTACAGTGACATTATTGAAGCACTTCATATTGCAACATCTGGTGTGGTGTTTTTTCTAACTTGACATGTCAGAATGAACAAATGCCAATGTCCTGCCTGTTGTAGAGCTGCCAGCCTACTTTGCTCAACAAATTTGTGTTCTTGGGCATGAGGTGAATTTTGAATTCCACACCTACCTTGAAAGAGTTTTTCATTTGAATTTTCTTTTTAACAAATCCTGGCATGTACCTCAGCAGCAGAAACTTTCCTGTACTGTACTTCTTGCCTGCATCACTTTGGCTTATTTAATTCTTGTGTTGTTAAACATTGGGTTGTGGGGTTTTTTGGTATATAATATGCTGTAGTGGGTACTTTGTGTGTTTTAGGGGAAACAGTTGTTTGAATTTTGGGTTGATTTTAGTTGTGTGCCACCCTCCCACTCTGCCCACAACCTTGTCCTCCTTGAATGTGTCCAGGCTGTGGGGTTATTTCTACCTTTGTAATCTCTGGCCTGAGTGATCACAGTGAAAGTATTGCTCTATGGGTATTTTTGTAGCTGGAGATTGAACCTGATTTGAAGCTCTGCTCCAAAAAATATTCTTCCATTTACGTGGGAACAGAAGCTGTCAATCTATGGTTGTACCTGTCAGTAAGGACAGGCATGTGACACACAGGCATGACTGTTGTGACACCAGCCTGCATGAACTGCTGAGGTATAATCTTCTCTGTAGGAAATGGAAGTCTTTTAGGTAGTATCACAGACTTATCCCCTTGCCCTGTAGCAACCATAGCTTGATTTTGTCCCCTCTCCCTCCTGTCCCTTCTCTTGCAGTCACGGTAACTGTATCATCTTGTTCTGTGTTTAAGTGCGAGCAGATACTTCTATTCCTGAAGTGGAATGGAATTAAAAAAAAAAAAAAGAGATACCAGGGTGTGAGAGGGAGGCTATTTAAATGCAATCCAAAACTAATTAGTGTTTCAGGTTTAGTTTTGGAGTGCAGATACAAATTAAGTCTGTTAAAGGGTTTATCAGAGTATCATCCTTTACTTTTGGTTATTGTGGGTATCAACAGAAGCAAGACTATCAATATTAAGTAAATTTGAACACAGTGAGTTTAGATAACCTGAAACAAACATGTATACTAACTGATGTCTGATAGGTAAGGCAAATAGACAATAGGGAAAGGTGTGGTTTTGAAGAGAGCATTGAAAATTAGACTGAAGGGTTGTAAATGAGTTGAATAGTGCCTCATTTTGTGCAAACAGTAGTTTAGAAAGTTGAGAAGTGGCCCCTTAAGTTTCAGTAACCTTATTAACTGTGAAGCCTCCGGAGATGACATCCAATCTTATGTTTCTTCACAAACTGCACCCCTTGGAGTCATTAATCACAATTATCCTGTAATAATTTTTACAGACCTTCACTTCTCATGGGTTTTCTCTGCTATCAGCTTTTAAGTTCAAGGCATTTCTCTTTGTTGACCTCCTGTGCAAGCATGGCAAACTTAACACTGGTGCTCCAGCTCCTTCAAGAGGCTGAGAGAGTGGCAGGAAATTCTGCTGTTTATCTTTGTGGGAGGAGGTGGAGAAGATTAGATATTCTGTAGTATTGTCACCTTTTTTTCTATCAGCTGTCAGTCTAGCTTTAGTTCAGTTCTCATTGCTGATTTTGATCTGTCTTAAAACTAACCTTATTGTTCAATCACACTTACTTTTTATTTCTTTCCTTAAATTACCAGGCAGTGGGAGCCCATTTTAAGTCTGGAGAAACAGAACTGATAGCCATTGGATATAACTCCAACAAGCAGATAATGTCAGGTAGTTTAGATATAGTCATATGATAATTCCTCTAGCATGTGTACAACAGCAGAGCCTCTGTTGTGGTTCTCTTACATCTGTAAATAGAATTAAAAGATGCCTTTGGCTTTTTATAACTGAAGTTGTTACAATTTATATATATGTATAAATATTTATATGTGATTGCTTTTTAATTAAAGTACCAAATATGAGAAGAATATTGGGATGACAACTTCAGAATGAATTGTGAAATAACTATGCTCTTTATTGAACACATTAGTTACCAAAAGATTTATATGATGTGGTGATACACATTAGATTGTTGGTTTTTCGGCAGTTAAAGGAGGTATAGATAATTTACCTACTGAAAATAGTAGAACACTTGCAACTAGTGCACAGATTAGAGAAGTCAAAGGGGATAAGTTGCCACCCACTTATGAAGTCTTTTAATTAGCTTAATTCAACAAAGAATGTGCAGTATAAAGTGGCAATGCATGTGCAACACATGAAAGAGAATAATGTCAGTCTTTGATTCTGCTAAAAGAAAGCAGATGGAGAAGACACAGATGTCTGCTTGGTGCAAACAGCCATAATTCACCCTCCACCCCCATCACTACAGTATGAAACGAGAATTTAACCATTTTTAGCAACTGTTTATTGGAGCCTCCTGCTCTTTAATACTGAGTTATATGCCTTGAGTACGTCTACAGAGTTTGAGACTTTGGCTGCATCTCTTACTCGAACAATGTATTATTAGCTCATGCTTAGATTTATTTAAAGGGGACCAGCTGCTAGGCAGGAAATGCTGCTAGGCAGGCTGTAAGAATAGCATTCCCTCAGTATGCTGGGGAATGCCCCTCATTTTCCTCTAGAAACCTGCAAAAGCAGAGACTCAATCAGTGCTACTCAGCAGCAGCATTGATTTCAGAATTTCAGCTTTTTTTTTTCCAAGAGAAATAAAGATACAGACAGTAAAATATGAGCCCTAGCCTTTAATATAGGGAGTGCTGATAATGTGATCAGAGTGTATCTGGCGTGATGTGTGTGCTAGGGGTTCACTCAGCTGTCGTTTTCTGGGAGTCTGTAATAAACATCACTTTCAAATCAGAAAGTGTGTTTCCCCTGCCTTGCATTTTGAACATCTCTACAGTCAATTTTTACTTCTTCTGGGGTAAGTCTTCCCACGCTGTGCAGAGGGACTGAACAGCTTAGTAGGAGACAGACTTAGTGTTTTGAAATTTGGGGGAGTGTTTCTTGGCATGAACTCTGAATTTTGATTACTATGAGCAAGCCTAAGGAGTGGGACAAGATGACTGAGCAGGATGGGAACATCCCCTGCCTGGAGGAGTGGTTGCCCTGGAAAGCTAAATGGTTTCTCTTCTACTGAGGTTCACTGGAGCATCTCTCACTTTTTTCCAGAGGGAATATACTAAATATTGATGTCTAGGAACTTTATGTACATGTTCAGGACAACTATAGAAAATCTTGACTTCTAGAATTACTTTTTTTTTTCCCCAGAAAAACAATATTCTTCAAGAGAGAATTGTTGAAACTAATTTTAGCATGAAGCCCTTTGACTGTACTGAGTCTGTTGAGTACTTACTGAGGACTCATTTAGCTTTATAGCAGAGTGAAATACTGGCCTTAAGAGTAGTAAAGTAGATAACAACAACAACCACAAAATCCACTGTCTCATCTTGCAAAGGAGCAAGGACTGCATACTTTTGTTAGGAGATGCAGTCTTTATGCATGGAGAATAAGTGCATGGAGAAATTGAAACATTTCGTCTTGCACATGTTGTACAGTGGGTTTAGGCAAGATACCAGGAACAAGTTTGTAGTCTAGGACTGGTGAAAGTTTAGTGTCTCATCTTCTGGTTAGCTTCAGTGTGGGTTGTACAATTGGCTATTGGCCATACCCTACAACCTGCAGCTGAAGAGGCTTAGTCCTTCAAGTGGGAGTTGCTCTGTCAAAGAGTTTCATCCCTTCTGACACCCTTACAATATTGCTCTTTTTTTTGTCCAGTTTATTTGTTCTCACATAGGAAGCATCCCAGTGTAGGTGAGTGGTTCTGAGAATGGGGGCACAGTAGCAGGTAGGATGCGTGGCTAGTTAGAATATATGCTTTTTTTCTATCAGTTGGTGTATAACTTGAAAATTATTTTAGATTTAAAAAAAGTGTTTGAGTGTGCTTTTTTTGCATCTGACCTATAAAGCTTAAGGAGTTAATAAGACTGGAAGAACTGCACTTTTTCTTTCATCCCCACCCTACTTATACTGATGCAAAAATCACAAGTCAGACTTATACTCTCTGTTTGTACCAGACTGTACCAGTTCTAAGCTGGAGTCATGCAGCCAGTTTCAGATATTTATACTCCAGATATTTTCTTGCTGCAATTTGTAATAACAATTTCTGCTAAAAACTTTCGAAAATTACATTGTGTCTATTCATACTGTCTTCCTTCATATACTCTCCTTCTTTACTTAAATGACTATGTGTATATTTCTCTGGCAAACCTGATCAAAACTGATTAGGTTTTCCAAGAGTGTGTGAAAGTAAGCTTTTCTTCTAAGTATTCTTTTGCTGAGTCATCTTTTTTTGAAGTCACTGAGGCTGTTATTATTTAAGCACCATTTTATACTAGACAAAATAAGCTCTTCTGAACAAAATTGTGAAATTTTCCTTTACTACTTAGCAAATGTGGTGTATTTGACCATAAAAGATGTAGAAAGTATGAGATACAGAAGGTATTTCTGCACTGATGGTGGTAAAGCAGCACTCTTGCCCTGGTTACAACCCAACATAAAAGTGCTTTATGGTCCTTAAAAAGGAAGATGAGTGACAGTTGTGTAAAAACAGCCTCTTACTGCACTGTCACTGGCTTCTATTTGTGTTACCAGAGCTTAAGGGGGTACTTGGATCTTTTAATGAATATTTAAAGCCTATCATCTCTGCTGGTGTAAGGTAGAAGGAGAGAATCCTGTTACTACTCTGTCCAGTTTTTGTCTTAATTGCTGAAATACTGCTTTTAAGATTTGTCATGGCATATATAAATGCATCATAAACTGTTCTAACAGATGGGTATATTCACTGAAAATCAAGTCATTAATTTTTGAAAATATTTTGCTGAATGACAGTTCTACAGGTATGTATTATATTCTGCCTATACTGTTGTGGCATAAGCAGAAGGAAGAAAAAAGTGTTGGATGCTGGTCAGTGACCATAGAAATCTATCTATTGTTTTCATAAAAAAACCCCAAACAAAATTAACAACAAAACTCCCAAAATGAAACCAAACAGGCAGTATGTCCTGGTTCTACCCCAGCCAGCTTCCAAGCCTCACGCAGCCGCTCGCTGACTCCCTCTCCCACAATGGGAACGAGGTAAAAGCTACAAAACTCATGGGTTGAGATAAAGACAGTGTAATAGGAAAAGCAAAGGCTGCTCACACAAGCAAAGCAAAACAAGGGATGAATTCACCACTTTCCATGGGCAGGCAGGTGTTCAGCCATCTCCAGGAAAGCAAGGCCCCCTCACGTCTAACAGTTACTTGGGAAGACAAACACCATCACTCCAAACATCCCTCCCTTCTTTCTTATTCCCCAGTGTTACATAGAGTAAGATGTCCTGTGGTATGGAGTATCCCTTTGGTCAGTTGGGGTCAGTTGGGACAGCCCCATACTAGCCACTGTGAAGAAAATTAACTCTACCCTGGCCAAAACCAGCACACAATGTACACTGCTTTTCTAGGCTTTATTTCTATGTCTGGTTGGTGTTACAATATTTTCATATTCATTACTCTGTTTTTAGGTTGCCTGAAGCTCAGCAGAGGGTTGGAGGATGTTTTCTAAATTTGATGCCTCAAATGAAAAACTTATACCTTACATACTGTGCCAACCATCCATCAGCGGTAAATGTTCTCACAGAACACAGGTATGTTTACTTTGTGGTCTTTTAAGTCTGATACCAAAAGGTGTGCAACATACTTGCATTGTAAAGCTGTGATGCGTCTTTTGACATGTGTTCGGATGGTGAACCTTGTTTAAGGAAAAAAAATACACTTTTTAAAAAGAAAAGACAAGAAGCCCCACAACATAAAGCTGTTCCACGTGATCAGGACCAGCTTGTCAGTTTTGGCTTTTTTCATTGGAAGAACACATGATGGACTCTGAATACGTAAAACTTTATGGTTGGCGTCTTTGTTTTAAAAATCTTGAGGTCAAAACAGGTTTGTAAAATCATGGCATAATTGACATGACTACTAGTAGGCTTTCCAGACAATTAGTGCACTGTATGTACACTGTATGTGTCTGTATGTACTTGACTTCATAATTGTATACCCTTAGCTTTGCTTTTGAGTGATATGAGTGTGAGCTTTTCAAGTTTACGAAGTTACTGTTTTCTGTGTAAGAAGTAGGATGCCGAGTTAACACGATTGCTTGGCTTTTGAACAGACCTTGAATTTGCATAGAGGATGCCCTGTATCACTTTGAGGGAAAAGTATTGAGGCCAGAATATGATTCAAGAAGTCTGCTTTCACAAACTTTTGCTATGTATTTGTGTTCTTCTGATGACCCACAAGCTGAAGCATCTGTTATTTTGGGGCTGTTTATTTGCTTGTGTGGTGCAGGACAGAACCATGACTTCTTCTTGAGGGTTAGACATAGGACAAATTCTAGCAAGGTACATACTCTTTTTTGATTCGTCCCCCCTTCCTTTTTTGTATTCTCGTGATGGACAGAAGTCCATCCTCAAGAATTTTGAGTATTCTTAGCACTTTGTAAACGAAGAGGAGCACAACTGATTTTTTACTAAAGTGTTAGCTTCTTTCACAAACTCAAATTTCATTTTAACAGCAACATCCTGTGGTGTATTTGTGAGCTTTACTCATAATATTATGATGATAAACCCCCTAGTTATAGATAAAAACCCTAAGTATCACTTGTTAGTAATACATGCAACTATGGTTCAACCCCAGTTTACAGAATCAAGATGCAAATTCACATTACAGTATAGGCAGAAAGAAGGTAAGTTTTTGTTATTAAAATTCAGTAGGACAATTGTGTAAAACTGCCTGATGAAATCCATTAGCGTTTGCTGGCTTTCAAGTGGCCCTCCTCTAATACCATTTTTGATAAATGGTTAAAATACTTAGGTAATCTGTGTCTGTGGGGTTTTTAATACTCTTGGGCTCGGATTTTTGTGTTTGTTTATGTCTTTATGGTCTTTCCATACAGAGGTCTGGGATTTAAGCTATAGATGGAAGATAGCATGTGATAGCAAAGGATTATCCTAACTTTCTGAACTCCGAAAAACAGTGATAGAAATGTGAAGGAGGAAACTGTTCTGCAAATGGAAAAGAGAAGCATTTCTTCTCCTTCATCTTTCTTTATGCATAGATTGTCCTAAGAAAAATTCAGCTTCAGGTCTGTGAAGTCAGCTTGATATCAAATTTGGGCAGAGACAA
This sequence comes from Myiozetetes cayanensis, assembly GCF_022539395.1. NCBI lineage: Eukaryota > Metazoa > Chordata > Aves > Passeriformes > Tyrannidae > Myiozetetes > Myiozetetes cayanensis. The sequence continues at coordinate 92,158,295 of NW_026087742.1, read as the reverse complement.
TATAAGTATCATAGAGGAGTTAAATAATTTGGATGTGGAAGTAGGTTCAAAGCAATTGTTGTTCATATGAGATAGCTTAAGGGGAGAGAAGTTGTGATGGACAGTTCTCTGTTTAATGCTCTTGTGTTGCCAAACATGAGTCAACAGAATTGAGTCCTGTTCTTTTTAATTACCCTTATTTTATTATTCTAATACCTTAATTTTTGTTGTTCAACATTGCTGTAGGTAGCAAGTGGCTTGACTAAATATTCTGCTTGAGGCAACTCCCATGAAGAAATCATAAAGTGGCTTTAAGCAGTTCTGAACCTTTTCCTCTCAGAATCCTAGAAAACTTTTAATTACATCGTTTTAAAAGTACAGAGAAAGAGAGGAATAACAGACTGATTGGAAAATAGTCAGAACTGTCTCCTTGTTTATTTAGCTGAGATGTTTTTAGTGTATAAAAGCATCCATTATAAAACTCAGTGTAAAAATTACCATGAGGTTTGAGGATAGTCATGATTTTAATAATGATGAAACAACTACAGTGCAGTTAATACTGAATAAAAGATCAAACTTGAAAACTTTTAAGAAAAGATGTTTTGTTGTGGGTTTTTTGGGAGTATAGTTTTAGCAGAGGGTCCAAAACCGTTCCATGTTTTTTAATACCAGCAAAAAATAGGAGAGAGAAATAGGTGTCTGTGGAATACTTGGATTTGAATATCATGTTTCTAAAAACTGTGAAGCAGCATTTTAATGAGAGGAAAAAGGAACAATCTGGAGTGGTTTGATTTGGAACATGTTTGATTTGTAGCCAGTCTTATTCTCTGCAGAAGATTATTTCTTACCATGAACTCTGTGAAGAGATTTGCATTGTGTGCCTCCAAAAGCCTTTTTACAAAAAACCTACGAAATAATTTTAAGTCAAATTCTTATATCACAAAATTAGTATTTTCTGCAGTTTATTAGGCTTGCTTGTTTTTGCTGGGAACCATACCAACAAAAAAGAAATCAAAAACATCTCCTAGATAGTTGCCCTAGGTGAAACTTCAGCAACTTTTCCTTTATTTTGGTTTTCTTTATTCTATAAAATATCATATTTTTATTGTTGTTTTTTTTATTGTCACTGACCAAAAACAACTTGAAGAAAATTGGGTGTCATTAACTGAAGCATTAACTATATTGTTTCTTTAACCAGTTGGATCACTAACATGAAAATTGTAAGCAATTGTCTGGTTTGGTGGAGTATTACACATAGGAGGTTTTTACATCATTTGCTGAGGTATTAAGCGTGCTCTTCAAGCAGTGTTGTAATACCTGTTAAAATGTTGTTGACATCTGGTAGAGTCTGGGTCTGTGCATATGTATAGATAAAACAGGGTATTAAGTCACTCAGAATCATTGTGGACTTCTAGACAAAAACTTTGAATAGCATTTTTGTGAAGCCAGTTCTGAATAGCAGTACTTGGGATGGAATTGGAGATTTAAAAGGGGCATTCAGTTGGAATGTGACTGTCTTTTTTTTTTGCTTTTTTTCCCTTTTTTTATAAATGGCATCCAATATGAATGCCTGTCTGTTTCCTCTTTCTCTTCTTTGTCATTGCAGCAGCAGTGTGGGGGGTTTTTATTCAATTAATACAGAATAAGGGGATGTGTGTGCATATATGGTCACATATGTGCGTGTTTATGTAAATACGTAGTGAGGCGTGAAGGAGATTTATTATATTATTTAAAGAATAAGAGATTTTTGATGTTCAAATCTTTGAAGCCACAAACATATTTCATTTAATTAAATTATTAACAGTCAGACTATTAAAATAAGTATCATTAGGGGCTGAGTGTATATGAACATGAAGAAATGGGAATAAACCCTGATGGAGCCCATACAAGAGTTCAGGTTCCAGAGCTATGTGTTCCTGAGGTTGTATTTTACTCTGATAATCATAGCAACAATAAAATCTTTCTATTAAGTTTGGAGACAGATTCTCTTGTTTCCAGTTGTGGCTTTATAGGTTTTAATCATGTGCTAGAATTGGTACACAACATAATTTCTCCAATTTTATACTGTCTTGAAATTTGGTAGGTGCTTTTTGTCTCAGAAATTGTTTTGTATCTATTGCATACTTTTTTTTCCTGAATTTAACTTTTTTCTGTGTAGTAAATCCAGTATTTTGAAGGGTTGAGTAATTTTTCTTCATATCTGTCATCATATCTTGTAATTGAGTCTTAAGAGCTGAAGAAGTGGAGTTTACCAGGTACACTTGGGTAGTGGCTCTGGCAGAGCACAGTGTTTTGCATGTACCCTCCACTGTTCCCTTCTTACAGTGGCTATAGTGCCAGTGTACACGATACCTGTTTTGTTTACTTTATTCTGTAGCAGTCATACCTTGTTGTCTCCATTGTGTCAGGTTTGTTTCTAGTATATCAGAGTTCTGCTTGAAGATCCCAGTTCAAGTGCAAGGGTAGGTGATCCAATATATGATAGTATTTTAGGAGAGAATTTTGCTGGCTGGTGAAAGCAGTACTGCCTTGATGGTGTAGTGTTTAGTCAAAGAAGCTCTGGTTCCTCTGTGTGCTTCTGATCCTAGACATATGTTTGCATTCCAGTAAGAGAAGGAACAGAATGAGCAACTGAAGGCGTGAAAGAATGAGTTTCCCTCAGATTAAGAAACCCAGTTGGATACAAAGTACAGAAATGAGTAATTACAGGAGAGTAAGGAGTGCCAGGAATATGAAACTACCTGGGAAAGATCACAAGCCACAGAGTTCAGTACAAGGAGAAAATCCAGTAAAGAAAAAGAGGAGGCAGAAGTTAGGACTGGCACTTTGTGTGGACTGCATCTAAAAATGACAAGAAGAAAGGTATTTAAATACAGAACTTATCGAAGGGTGGATAGCATAATTAAAAAAAAAAAAAAAAGTTTAACAGCCCCCACCGATCAGTGGACATAAAACTCTTCTGAAGAAATGTGGACAGTGCAGACCGAATGTAACCAGAATTCGGTATGTAATTTTTGGAGGGGTGGAGTATGGTGTTAAGTTTTTTACTTTGTTTAAACAGCACCGTGTTTATTTTAAAACAAACAAAAGAAAAATGTTCCCAAAAGAAAATTAAAGAAAAAGGCAGCCAAAAATTACTAACGCACACCTGCCTCTTTTATTTTGCTAAGTGGCAAGTACCAAACCAGTTCTCAGCTGCAAGAAGGCTATTCACAAATCTTTGCTTGTTCAAATATTAATTTTGCTAGATTCTTCTGTTCTCTTAGATAACATGTCCCAAGCATATTCTACACTTGCATCACAGACCTACCAGTCCGGATAAAATTTGTGGAGCTGAAACATCACAATTACTCTGAGTAACTGGAGCATAGAATACAGATCAGCTTGAGTCAGAAAACTCTTTGTGCCTCCCCCACTTTGGAGGATCCCTGAGCCTGCAAGTGTGCAGGCTGATGTCATACGCCAAGCAGCAGTCCCTGGGAGAGGAGCTTGACTGGGAAGTTTAGCCCTAGGAAATTAAAAGCTGCAGTAGAGGGGTTGCTGAGCCAAGCTGTGTCACAACGCTCTCAAAATGCGGTGCCTGTGTTCAGTCCTCAGACCCCTCAGCAATGATAGCTCGTGCTCCATCTATTACAAACAGAGACCTACTTCAGAAGTGTAAGTTGTGATTTTAAATGATTTTTCTGGATCTGTTTCCTCAAGTTTAAATGGCCTTTTTTTCTTTTTCTTCTGTTACTTGTGGGTACACCTAAACTTGTTTTCTTCCCTCCCCCAGTCTCATTTGCAGCTTTTGAGGCAGATGTACTAAGAAAGATTTGAATATATTAATATGGCTTAAAGACACTTTTCATGGTGACCTTTAAAATATCTGAAGTGTGAACTAACTCTAGGCTGGAATGGGGAGAACTTTTCAGCTTGAGATTCCAGAATAAATGAAGCACAGCACTTTAGTATGCTTCTCTGCATTTTATTGTGTAAAATGACGTAAGTAGTGAATTAAGGTCTCATCTGCCACTTTCTGAAAAGCTACTTAGGCAATTGTGACCGAGTTGATGATTTCACCATTCAAAAGTTTTTCCTGTTCAGCTAAATGATACCTTTATTTTTTTTAACCTACTATGTAGCTGTGGGCTGGAGTTTCATTTAGTGTATACTGCCTAGGAGACTGTGGTGCTTACAGTCATCAGTTGAAATTGTGACATGAAAGAGCCATTGTCTTTGGCAAAGCAGCTGACACTGACTTTTTTTAAGCTGCAATTAATTAAAAGCCAGTTGTGAACTGTTATGTCTGAACAGGATTTTAAGCTACTCATAGGTTATTGAAAGTAAACCCTTCCATTATGTCCTGTATTGTATTTATCTTTTGTGACTAAATAAAAGATGTTCAGTTTGAGCTAAAGTAACATCCACGTTTTGGTGGATATTTTATGTCAACAAAGCCGCAGAGGTGGCAGATTGCTATAGCATGAGTAGAATGTTAACGGGGTCTGCATGATGGAACTGCTCAGACAAAATTTTGGGAATTGTTGTATTAGTGGAGTGTGTGCATATGTTCAGACTAGAGCTTGAGCAAGCTGGCATGTCAAAACTTGTCAGAGGGAAGTGCAGAATTGTATGAAAGAAAATATTGTCCTCTTGGGAATGTTGGGAGGAAAACTACATCATTCAGTTTTAATTACACCTATTAACACTGCTCAGTGTAAAAGGCTTGCTGATGATGCCATTGCTAAGCCTGTTTTTCAGGACTTTGTGTACATTTCCAAGTGAGCTAACGTTTTAAACTTGCTCCATAGGTTCCCATACTGTGATTAAGTAAAAGGCGATGATAAACAATCAAGTATCACTTGTGCAGTGAATGGCATAACCAAAAAGAGTGCTTAGTTTAAGGGATTGCAGAGCAGATAGCAAAAACAAGTTAATGCCGGGTTTTTATTTCAGGTTTCCATGTGGTTGGTTTTAACTCAGGCTACAGGGAGTTTTTTCGTGTTCTCTCGCATGTCTGTGCTATCATGATGAATTCAAGATGAAATGGAACAACAGTAGTGAAAATTAAAGATGTGAATATGGGTGAAATGGCAACCAATGTTCCTCCTTTAAAAAAAAAAGGGAGGAGGAAGTGCAGGCATTGTGTTAGTGGGTAGCTTAGCAAATATTATTTGTATAATGTGTTTGTATGCACCTGACAGCATGGAGATGGCCAAAGTAATTAGGAATAGGGTTTTCTCCTCTTTGCAGCCTAAGGGCAAAAATCAGCACTGATCAGAACAGTGTTAAATTGAATGGCCTGTGGTATTTGAAATTGGCACATCCTGTAGAACATACTGCTGTGTAGGGGTGAAAAGAGAAACAGCATAATACTTGTATGAATTGTGCTGCCTGAAATGTGGAAGAATAGCAGGTAACGTAAAAGGACAGAGTTGGTAAAATTAGGCAGCAAGGGCTGTGTGTCTGACTGAAGCAAACAAAATGTAATGAATGCATATAAATAGCTACTTTCTCTTAGTTCTAGTAGCAAATGTCTTGCACTTCAAAAAGATGAAATATGATGAAATACCAAGTACTGTGTGTAACTTAAGTTTATGATGCTGACATGGATGGGGGTGCTTACAGGTAGAATTAGTGGATAAAACAAAACAAGCAGTGGTGTGCACATAATCAGTGTCATATAGATAATGAATTGAAAGCTAAAACCCCTGGGTGTTTCCTGACAGAATGACTTTCACAGGTGAACTTTGGTAAAGCTTCTTGTGGAAATTGGGTGTCATACCTTTATTACTTACTGGAAACTGAGTCAGGAGGACAGGATGTGCCACTGCACCATAGCTGTGCAGCTTGATGTTTCAGTGAATTTCCTGGAATACTTGACCAAGAAGTGGCTCGTAATACTGTAAAACCAAGACTTAGTTATCAGTCAAAATCCTTAGTCTTGTTTAGGATGCCACTGGAATCAGTTGTCAAGTTCTGAAGTTCATGTGATTTTCTGCTGAGCAAGGGCTAGGGCTAAGAAAGCATTAGGCAAAGTAGGTCTTCAGACTCTAGATATTCAAAATTGGCCAGCTTTACCTAATTTTAAGTTTGGAAAGTACTCAGGTTTGTCTGTGTTCCATTATTATGACTCTTCCTGCAAGGTATTGTAGGAGGCTGTTCAATGTGTGTTAATTTTGGCTAAAACCTGATTATGTCACAAGCTGATTTTAGGAAGCTTGGAGTTGCTGATACATCTTGCTTAAAAGGGATGTAGCCAGGTCTTTCTTAAGTGTGCCTAGCCTTTCCCTTTGCATCTTTAAAATGCACAGCAGGTGTTGGGAAATCCCCTCACCCCTTTTCGGAATTCAGCAGTTGAATGCAGCAGAAATTGCATAAATACATGCACCAAGGAGTGCTTGGACCTCGTTAAAATGGGGGCGATGAGCTCTAAAAAGACAGTGCTGCATATACATAAGCAAGGTAGTGTAAGTAAACACCGATTAATTAATCCGAAGACAAGTAAACTTGGAGTAAACTGTATAAAAAAGTACCTTCTCTTCTGTGATCATCTGGGAGATGAATGATCCACGTGAGATAGTGGGTAAAGCACTTATATTGGGGTGGAAATGTCACAGTTCATAGAATTGTAGAATCATTTAGGTTGGAAAAGACCTTTAAAGATCGAATCCAGCTGCCAAGTCCTCCACCAAACCATGTCCCTAAGCACCATGTTCTTGTTCATCTGTTTTGACAAATGACATTAATAAGCAGTGTCACTTGTTCTGAAATGAGGGGCAGTATGTGTGTCTGTCTTGGAAGTACAATGGTCTGTTTTGTCTTAATCTACATAATACTTTTAAATAGCGTGACTCACTGATAATTGAGTGTGTGTATTAAAGCAGTGTCTTGTCAGTGGTTTTTTCCTGTGGAATTTGAGCAGGTCAAGATTTGCTTTTACTTCTGCATGGAAACACTGTGCCCTAGGTTTAGAGATCCTTGCTCTTTCCTTTTGTTAGTGTTGCCCTAATGTACAAGTGTACATGTCCTTTATTGCTGTTTGATATTTGACACTACTTTTCTTTTTTTTTTTTTTACACTTTCTGAAAGTACTAAATATGGTATCTGGCTAAGGCTTCCTTTGAAGAATGAGACTATGCCAATGACTAGGGAGGGGGGAAAATTAACTAGTAATTCCGATTAGGAGCATAATGCTATCAATCAGGAGAAAGTAAGGACTTTCACATTATCTTAGAGTGGAATTTACTCCACTGTCACATGAGAATAGCATTTTTCCTTGTGTGTTTTTTTTGAGAACTATTTAGTTTACTATCATAAGGGCTCAAAACACAAGCAAGCTCATCTGTAGATTTCTAGAATACTTGAATGTAAGATGCTATCTTTTTAATAAGTGACTTTATGAATTTCTTTTATTTAGGTTTTGTCTTTAGAATCCCGTGTTCTTCTGCAGCTTGTATCTTATGAAGCCTGGCAATCAGCCCAGGTGCTGCTGTACATTGCTTTCCCAATGGAGAGGGCTCATTTTGTTCCTGGTAATTTAAAGTCTTGAAAAGCTAGTCCTCCTCCACTATAGTCCTCTGAAACCTCTGATTTATAAGGAAGCAGAAGATGTAGCTATTTTGTTTCCTTGATGGCAAAATGAGCTGAAATGCAGATGCACTGCTTTTTAACTGAGTTAATGTAAAAAGTTGAGTGGCCAGGCCAGTTATAAAAAATTCAAATGGAGAAGGAGCAGGAGCAATCCATGATACTTGGAGAACAAGTACTTCTTACAACAGCTTTGCTGTCAAAACAAGTTATATTGTGTTAAACACACCTTTAGTGAAATCCTAACTCAATTTAGGAATGGATTACGCAGTAATTACTTCTACCATTTGTGTGGATATTTGTTAATTTTTTTGCAGCAACACCTTGGATGTGTGAGATGAGGTCATTAAACATGTAAGTGTGGCAGGGAAAAAAGTTCTGAAATATTCTGTCTTCTTGTTTGTGCCTGACACCTAAAAAATACCAATTTTTGTTTAAATATGAAGCCATCGACTTGTATATTACCTGTGTAAACCACCTCTAAGGTCAGGTGTTATTTTACTAGAATAAAGAGCTAAGCAATTAAATATAGTGCAGATGGTTTTGTTCTTTAATCATTGCTTGGATGGGGTAGCATTTAGGAATTGTCTTTGAGCAGTGGTTTCCTAGAATGGTGGATTGGATCCTGTATCTCTTTTTCCCTGAATCGACCCCAAATCTACAAATCGTTCCTGTAATTTATTTAATGCATAGACTGATCACAGCACTTAAGTTGTACTTGAATTACTTTTTTATTTATTTAGCCCCTTGTTTTATGGGCATATTTCATTGTAGGTGAAAGATTGAAGTCAAGAATCCAATGTAATTTTAGTTGTCTTGATAATTTAATCTTAACTTGCTTAAATGTCTTGTGTACACAGTGAGGAGCTAGGAGAATTCATGGAGATGAAAGGTGCCAACAGCCCTGGGATCCTTGTACTGACCACGGGCCTCAGCAAACCTTTTATGCGTCTGGATAAATACCCCACGTTACTCAAAGAACTTGAAAGGCACATGGAGGTATATCTTATCAGCATTTATGTTCCAGCTTAATGATGATTTGACAACAATTGTTTTAAAGGTACATGTCAAACATGATGGGACCCAAAATTACATTTGTTTGCTCTTCCATCAGCCTTCTAAAGTACAGGCTGCAATGGTTTATTTAAGACTTAGTGCAGTGAAACTTCCTTTAAAAGCTAAGCATTTAAAGTAGAACTGTCCAGAGAAGGTAATCATCACTCCTAGAACAGTCTTGTCAGGGTCTTTATTTGGCTTGGCATTGAATATATCTCCTGCATACTACTTGAGACCACTTTATCTTGTAGAAGGAGTGCTGCTTCTCACCTCAGCACGTCAAACATGTCACCAAAATAGTCCCTCTGACTCCTACTGAACGCTGTCCAAAAGTGATGCTTAAAATATGGGAAGGTGTTCGAGGAGCTACTGTTTTCACCTTTGCATTGTGTAGGTTAGATGTTTGGAGTGTGAACAAAGGAGAGAAATAGAAGGCATATGGGTCTTGTCACACAAATTTCACTTGTCAGTCAGTGACAACGGAACATACTAGATAGTCTGTAAGGAATGATGTTTGTGACAAAGCTAACATGCCAAATAAAACTCCTCATATACTCTCCTCTTAGGATTTCAAAATCTCTTATCCACTAGGTCTTGTAAAACTTCTGTGACTCTATTTAAAGTATAAGAAGGAATGTGGCAAATAACTACAGTTTTACTAGAAGCAGCACCCACCAGTCTTTGATATAAGAAAGCCATGAAAAGAGAGCAGATCAGTCTACAAATTCAGTTTTGCAGAGTTGTTTATTTGTTTTTAGTTCAACCTCTAATATTTTTTAATTAAATGTACTAGAACTAAACTTTTTATGTATGTTTTCTCTATTCTTTTTAGGATTATCATCCGGATCGTCCAGATATTCAAAAATCCATGACTGCCTTCAAAAATCTTTCTGTAAGAGTCATAAAAAACTAGATTATCTATTTTAAGTAGAATGTTTTCTAATTTTATCTCCCTCCACTGCTTAAAAAAGGGAGGTTTTTTTGTAGATGTTTGTATAGTAAATTTTTGAAAGCCTGGAATTGATGCTGCTTGTAGGCCGAACTAAGGATGGTAATTTAGGATGGGGAGTTATAGCAAATAGACTGTTATGTCAGAGTTGCACAAAGCATTCTGCACCTCTGTCTACCCTCTCATCATGCTTCATCTCCCTTTCTACTAGTGCTAACATAAGTAGTGTCCTGAAGAAGGGCTTTGTTAAACAAAGGAGTACATTTTCTGATGTTTTTAAGTGCATTCCTTCTTGGGTAATGGTGTTGGAGCTGGGGAAGAGAGGATGAAGAGGAAATTGCTAGTGAAGTTCAAAAGATGGAAAACGTGCAGTAATAATTGGAACAGGGAGCCTAATTTGAACAGATGAACTGTCTGCTACTGTCTTTACAAAAGAAACTAAAACCCACACCTCAACTGCAACAAGCATGTAATTAATACAGTCTGAGTTACAATAAACCTAATGTTTTATGCTTCCTGTTAGGAGTGTGTGCTGGTAGTAACCTGGCATTTTCTATTTTTTATTTTATTAAATCAGAGAGTTATCAGTGTTCAGAAGAGGTTTGTGGATTCCATCCTGTTGGGTGCTATAGAAACAAGAGGAAACAATTCTTGTTGAGAAAAATTCAAATTAATAGAAACAGGTTGGAGATACTTAATAAAAATAGGAACACAAGGTCATTGTTTGCACAGGTCTTTTTATTGAAGAAAGATGCTTTATTGTATAGACATGTATTTCTGACAGCTGTGTTACTCTTTTCTGCTGAACATATTTGGACATAAAAAATTTGAAATATAAAAAAAGGAGAAATTTGAGAAACAGAACTATGACTGAATTTGGAACGATAATTGAAGTCTGTGTGTTGAAAGGAAAAGGAAAATATTTACATTAGCAAAACTAGTTTATAAAAAATATTGGTAATAGTCTTCTAAATGAAAATGCTTCAAGTAAGGTACTGTCTTCTGTGTAGCAGAAGCACAACAGTAAATACAACTGTAGTGGTATTTCTATCCTTAACCCATTCCAAATTGATGGAGTTAATAGAAGTGGTATTCTTCCCTATGTTTGTTAGGCACAATGTCAAGAAGTACGGAAACGGAAAGAACTTGAACTACAAATACTGACAGAAGCTATCCGTTGTTGGGAGGGAGAGGATATTAAAACACTCGGCAATGTGATTTACATGTCCCAGGTCATGATTCAGTGTGCTGGAAGTGAGGTAATGTCCTTCTCATCATTACTGCTGGTCTTTCCATTTTGAATAAAATTCATAATCATCATTATGCAAGAGATATAAACAGAATGCTTCAGAGATGCTGATCTAAGCTAAAAAAAACCAAAAAACAAAAACCCAAACAAATTTCCTTGAAGATGGATGCTCTCATCTGTAAAACTTACTGAAAAGTGACTGAATGCAGCAGTTATACGTGTTGTAAGATGACTTTTGCAGGACTGTTTTCAATGTGCATAGTTAAACAGGATTTTTCATGTGTAGTTATGTTACAGGATCATTTTGCAGAGCAGTTATCACACTGTGTTTAAATAGCAAATGTTTTCAAGTTTTGTGTTGTAAAGTGTGTGGGGCACGCTTTTCTTCCTGTTTTGGGCACATTGCTCAAGTAGTAAATTTTGAAATGCAAGCTTGAAATATTCTAGTATTCTGTGATTCAGAAATAGATGATACATTAGAAAGTTGAAAGTGTCAAAGTCCTGGGTGATTTTTTTTTTCAACCAAAGAAATAAATAAAATGCACAAAGAAAAGATTGTCCTACTATTTTTACCAATGTTAAAATAATCTTAAAAGCAAGTGTTAACAGAAAGGAAATGTTATACAAGGTACTGACGTGTTTTTACTGCTTGTTGTTCCCCTGAAAAATTAATGAAGCTTTGAACCTGGGGGGGGACTTTTGAATTGCAACCTCATTCAGTCAGCTTCCTGCCTTAGAACAAAGATGTCCATAAATATGAAGAAAGATGTTTATGCAACTGAATATTTAAAAGTTAGTCACTTGATATTTCTCTCTCAGATATTTAGTTAGGTGCTAAAGTAAAGAAATACAATTCAGTAGAGCTGATAGTGCATCTTCTGCAGTCATGTCTCTTTTTGAAGTCTTCAGAACAAAACAAATCATCACCCCCCACTCTCATTATGAGATAAAATGTCAAATGTAATTGACTTCTCGAAGTTTCTGCATAGCACTACATCCCTTTGACTAGATATAGAACAACTTCATTTGTGCAACAGCAATGGGGTTTGGTTTTTCCCTTTTTGAAAATGATACAGGGCTTTGTAAATGTTTACTGAAGAACAGGAACACTAAAACTTGCTAAGCACTTGTATTTTTGCAAAGATGCTGGAAATTAAGATGGTGGCTTTGTCAATAGATGTATTTGTGTTGTCATAATATTTTAATTTAATGCTTCTCTGTTTTGTTGTCTATAGCAGTAGCTTAAGAGTACATTTACTGCTGTTTCCATAAAAATATCCCAAAACAAGACCACAATGGACAATTCCATAAATGAAACCTCAAATTAAAACCAGACCAACCGAAATTTCAGTGCTCTCTTTGTGACTATAGAAATGATTGCTTTGCTTTTAGTACTTTGGGGCATAACCTAATATTTAAAAATCTGCTGTCTCCAATTTGAGAGACCACAGTCTTGGTACTATTGTAACACTATCTCTCTAAATTATATTAAGAAATATATCCAATGCGTAATTTTGTTTTTGCTGAAATCAGCCAAACGGTGGTTGTTGTATTAAACAAGGTCAGTATTTCACCAAGACTGTAAAATTTTTGTTTTAAAATATTAGGTTGTGCTCTCCAGGACTACTTTTCAAGTAGAACATAAATAATTCTGTCATCTTTCTTTTTTTTTTGTTTTCTTTTTTTTTTTTTTATTTCCATAGAGAGTTAATTTTGCAACAAGCAAATATTTGCAGAGTAAATGTGGAGTTGTAATGTTGATAGTTTTTAATAATATAAAATGGAAAAAGGGGGGAGGGGACTTGTGATGTTGTATTTACTTTTTCATTTTCTTCTTTTAACAAGGAAAAGAATGAAAGGTATCTTCTTCTCTTCCCTAACATTTTGCTAATGTTGTCTGCCAGCCCAAGAATGAGTGGGTTTATCTATCAGGTAAAGTAATGCATGTACCTATGTGTATAAATGTGCTGGGGTGGGTGTGTTTTTTCCAAATCGTATTTCATGGAAAACTTTGAAAGATTATTAAACTTCTGCATTTAAAAAGGTAGAAGGTAATTTCTACAGTAAGAACCGGTCATTTGTTTTATAAAATTCTGGCCTATGAGCCCAGTGTTTGATTTTTTTTTTTTTTAGCTGTTACTATCAATAAGGAGGGTTTTTTTACCTTGTTAGTAGTTGCTAATGAGAGGAAGTATCAGTAGCTTTTTAGATCTACTAAGAAAACTGTGTTGTTGCATAGCTGTGTTAGTGTTCTTTGACTGCTGCTTGAGTCTTAACAAATTTACACAGTCATTTTAAACATTGCTTGGTGTGAGTTAGGCTTTTACCATCAGTTTGTTTAAGTGGAATTACATTAGTGTTTTATCTTTGAATCAGCAGAACACTTTTAAAATTAATCTTTTAGTTTTTTCTGTTTAATGATCATTGAGACACAGTTTAGAAGTTGTTTTGGGGCTCACAGACTAGGTTCCATCTGGATGAAGTTGAATTGAAGGCATGCTCCATAAATGCACTTGATCTACTCTGGCTATTGGAGAAGATCAAGTTCACGGGCTGACATTCAGTCCTTCGTCCTGACCTAGGGCTAGCCCAGTGTAATGCCACCAGAAATGCATGCAGCGTGGCCTTTGGGACCTTAGCACTAGCTGTTTCCCTCACGAGTTCTCTGCTCACTGCTGCTAGGCACCTCTCTACTAAGTTTCGTTTCCGAATACTTGTGGCTGTTCAGAGATGGAACAACTCTGCTCTAGTGCAGGAAGATGAGTGGTGTTTGGGTTGGTTCCCCTGTAGCTCTAGGGCATGTTTCACAGAAGCACTTTACATTTTGGGTGTGTAGTTCCAAAGACTCCCGAGAGGCAAATGCACAGTCCATGACTCCCTAAAATCTGTATAAAAGTTTTTCAAGTATTGCCATGCAGGTTTGAGGCATCACAGTAAAGCACCAAAAGCAAGGGAAAACAGCAACGAAGTTCTAAAGAGATTTCACCTGCTAAAAGTGCTTCTGTAAATCAGGCACTTGAGCATTTTATTCCTTTCTCCTGGTTTGCCTCGGTTTGAAGGAATGCTGAAGCTTAGTCATTTGGTGTTCCTATGTTATCAAAGTGCAGCTTTTTTTTATTAAGAGCAAGTAAATTAAAAAAATTATGTTTGGATTCATACCTTAACTGCCACAGTAGTAGCTGCATTTATCAGAAATGGTGTTACCTTAGATAGTTCAAATGGACAGTCGAGTTTGTTAGCTTTGTGCTGCTTCTGATTGCTCCAGTGTTGATGGAGATCCTAGAAAAGGCATGTTCCAAGTGGCAATTTCTGATGTAGGTAGAAAAGGTATTCTTGTGTACTGATTAAAAAGGCAACTGACTGGAAGTTTAGTGTATTTAAAAACAGTATGAAATTAAACAATCTGTGAGGTTTTATTTTGCCTCTCCTACTGTATGTCACATTTCTTCCTCCTCCCTCCCACCTTATCCTGTTGGTGGGCATCATTGTTCAGGAAATAAGTAAATAAGCAGTTTTCTGTGCATTTGTCTTGAGCTTCTACTCAGAATGACCACAGCCCCTTTTTAGAGTTCACCATCCAACACTGTTGAATGCAAATATCTTAATTTCCTCCTAACTTCGTGTATGATTTTCTTATACACTGAGAATGTCTCAGATTTGAATGGCTGCATATTCACAGCAAGGTAAAATTATTTTCACCACTGTTTGTGTCTGAGACAGTGGCTCAGAGCCACATCTGGATTGTGTGATGTCGACCTTCTGGAGATTTTTTCTGAGGTTCATGCTTCAGAACTCAGATGGATATGGAGAGAAGATGATGCAGTTCCCTCAATCATTCCCACAGAAATTATACCACTGGAGGCTGCATCCTTCATTACACCCTCCCTGCATTTCTGAATAGTCCAGTTGTCAACAGGCTTCAAATTTTCTGGTTGATAGTGCTGATATCTGCCACATGAGCTAATGGGGAGAACTTTTAGCAGTGGTAAACTGAAGTCACATGGAGCACAGACCATACTTCACAGGGGCACTACACAATTTTTTGTTGAAGGAAAGGGAATATAAATGATTTACAAGTTCAGTTCCAGTTTTCTCTGTGTTTTGCCGACTGTACTTTTTCTTGCCACGCGGTTCAGGTGATCTTTGTCACCGGTCTTTTGCTTAGTGGACCCCCATATTCCCTTCCCACCTATGTCAGCAATTCTTGCACATCTGTCTTGTTGTGGTTCTATGCTGTGTTATTCATGAACTTGCGAACAGGGAAAAACAGAGAAGAGCAGATTTTAGCTGCATTATAAGTGCACATGTCCACCACTTTTCCTTCAGTGAGGAAGCTGCTGCAAGAAAACTCTTCCTTTCTCTTTGGTATCTTGGGCTTGAGCATGTTCTGTGCATACAGAATACCACGCGATTTTTCATTCCCAAGCTCGTAAGAAGCCTTTGTCCATTCTACAGTTGTTAGGAAAGAAGGAGGAATAAAGCTGGTTTTTATTCTTTTCTCTCGTTGGAGCCAAAATTCCGCAGTACATAGTATTTACTCTTTTGCCAGTGTGTACTGAATAGCGTTTCTGTGCAGGAGAAAACAGGATCTGTCTTAAAGAACTTTAATAAAAGTTGAAGTTTTGGTAAAGCCTTTCATCCTGAAAATAGTCAATCTTATTTATTGTTCTGTATTTTTAAAGGGTCGAAAAGTTATCCTAAACTGACTTTTTTTCCTCCTTGACTGGGTTTAAAATGAGATCCTCTGCAAAATTACTATGTTCTTCTGAACAAAGATTACAAATTTGAAGGCATTTGCTGCTTTCCCCTTCCCCACAAATATTTCTGTGAGTGAATTTAGTAGTGGCATTATTAGAGAAATAAATATTCAGTAATTAATTGATGCATTTGTTTAGTGGAATCTTCCTTTATAAATTTACTTGTTCTACAGACCTTGTTTTGAGAGCTAATCAAACAGTTTGCGAACAAATGTGCTTAAAGTCACCATTACCTCTAATCATGTAACATGGATGACCCTGAAGGTCTCAATTTCAAGAACCTGAGGGTATGAAGAATGATCACTATTACATTTGTATGGATTTCATACCCTGCATAGGTACCAACTATTCTTATTGAAGTCGCAGATGTCATTTGGAGAAGTTGGACATGCGGAAAACCTCTAAGATGTTTGTGTTGAGTTTTAAATGTTTTTAAACACATCAGTGTGTTGTATGTTTGTCAATTTACTGTGAATGTTTTTGTTCAGAGCTTAAAGTTAGTTTTTTCTTTACTTGGTAATGTATTTGTGTGTTTTGGATTTAACTTCAGTGTTACTGCCCTTTTCTTTAAGGGAAAACTGCCCATGACCGGAATGACTATTACAAAGCTAGAAGACAGTGAAAACCATAAAAATGCATTTGAAATATCAGGTATTGCCCATTAATATTTTTATTTGCTACTTATTCAGGATATACTATTTCAGACATCAGATGCTCTGTCTGGACAAGGGAAAAAGCTTTTTAAGTGTGAGGGTGACCAAGCACTGGCACAGGGTGCCTGGAGGGATCTCCATTCTTGGGGGACGCTGAAGCTCGCTGGCCATGATTCCAGGCAACCACCTCTAGGTGTCTGTGCTTGAGCAGAGGGGTGGATGGCCTACAAAGGTCCCTTACAGCCTCAGCCATCCTGTGATTATACAAATATTTTAAGGCTGCTACCCAGAGCCTTACTTGAACCTGCTTTTTAATGCTTGCCTTAAGCAGTTAGGGAGCTGTTTTTGCATGGGATTCATCCAGGAATTTCTGTATCTCAATGAATAGAAGCAGTAGCCTTGGAGAAGATCCTTTATAACAAAGCAGTTTACAGTATGCTATTCACGGGAAGAAGAGGAGTTCTAGAGACTCTGGAAAAGCTTTGATCAAGAGCTTTCTTCTGGAAATGTTTCACCTCTTTTCTGAGAGACTTTTAGCATCTCTGGTACTAATGATGATTGCCATTGTGCTTAATTTGGATAATTTCTGTCTGTTAAGTCATTTGTTTCATCGTATATCATTTGTCCTTAGGCAGTTTAAAGGACAGTGGGAGCAGGGTCCACAGGGTGGAGTTTCATACCTTCATTTATTTCCTGGTTTAGTTCTGCTCCAAGCAAGTTGCATTTAAGTGAAGTGATTTTGGCCCTCTCAAGTGGTTGACAGTATCGTATCAATGCCATGAGGCACAAGGGAAAAAAACTGTTGATGATGGAGATAATGCTATGGAGCTGACCTCAAGAGGAATGTGATGGGTTAAATGGAGTTAATTGCAGAAATTAATATTTGGTTAAGATTGTGTTCCCAAGTGACTTTTCCTCAACTTTAATACTGGATTCAGACCAGTTTTGTGTTGCCTTCTGAGAGACCAGTGAACTCTGTTTTATAACTCTTTCTGTATTGTAGCATACAGACTCAAGAAAGACTTTAGGATCTATGCTGGCTTTCCTGGGGAGAGGTGTAAGGCTACTAGATGAGCCTCTCTCCTACATCTATTTCTTGACATTAAGGTTGTGCCTAATTACTAGGTCTGTGGAAAAAAATAGAACTGTGCTTGGCTAAGAATAACTACATGGAGGCAATGTCTGTTACAGCCTGGAAAAGTGGGATGCTATTGTACT
Organism: Myiozetetes cayanensis; assembly: GCF_022539395.1. Lineage (NCBI taxonomy): Eukaryota > Metazoa > Chordata > Aves > Passeriformes > Tyrannidae > Myiozetetes > Myiozetetes cayanensis. The sequence goes on along the minus strand of NW_026087742.1, from coordinate 92,140,862 downwards.
GAAAATAGAAGTTAAAATTTTTTGCTTACTACTTAGAGTTAGGAAATGTCTTTTGTAATTATGTCACACTGACTAAGTTGTTATTCTGTGGTTTCCTATATCTTCTGGTATGTTTTCACCTAGGAAACATGATTGAAAGGATACTAGTTTCTTGTAACAACCAACAAGATTTGCATGAATGGGTGGATCACCTGCAGAGGCAAACCAAAGTCACAACTGTTGGGAATCCCACCATTAAACCTCACTCCGTGCCGTCTCACACGGTAAGGAAGAGCTGCTGGATTGAAGTGAATGAGCAGAATTGTTGTCTGGCAAATATACCACATTGGAAAACATTATGGTTTTAGCCATTAATAACAAGAACTGAGTGTTGTGACTGTTAGTTTAGTGGGTCAGAAGATCATTCTGTTTTGAATTGTGGGAACAAAAAATTGCTTAGATCTTGGTATAATAGTTTAACTGTTTAATAGTTTGGTATAATAGTTTAACTGGGTAAAAGAAAATTAGTTATCATTACTTTTTCTATTTTGACCAACTAATACATCACCATCTTTTAAGTAAACTTAGAATAGTAGGTTTTAATTGGTGATGTATTTGACAGGCTGTGGAGAAACAATTTACTGAAGTCATTCTGCATTTAAATTGTTGGATATGAATGGATCTAAATTTAGCTCTGTCCTCAGTGGAGAGAGAAGTGAGAGCAGGGCTGCTTGTAGCTAGTCTTTCTTTAGTGTTTGCTCTGTGGTAGACAATAAAAATTGATTAAGCTCCATTTTTTCAAAGAATTTATAATAAAAATAAACAGAAGTACTAGATAGGAAGTGAGATTATTTCACCAGTCCTTGGTGATACTATGTCTTCATTACGATAATATGCTTTCTTTCCTTTCCCATCATGTTTGGCAGCTTCCTTCCCATCCAGTAACACCCTCCAGTAAGCATTCAGACAGCAAACCAATACCACTGACTCCTGCGTACCACACTCTCCCTCATCCATCACATCATGGGACTCCACATACCACGATAAACTGGGGACCGCTGGAACCTCCGAAAACCCCCAAGCCTTGGAGCCTGAGCTGCTTACGGCCCGCGCCGCCACTGCGACCCTCAGCGGCTCTCTGTTATAAAGAGGTGAGATGCAGCAGCCAAGAAGTAGGACTCTGTAGCAGGCCTACAATGGGAAGTCTTGGCTTTTTTCACACACCACCATTTTACAATTTTGTGCATGTTTTCGTATAATATAAAGATGATTTGACAGGCAGTGCTGAATCAAAGGTAACCCACCAGTGCTGTTTATTTCAAAGAGGAATTTAGTCTTATGGTTCAGAAGATACAAAGGCTTATTTTGTCTTGTTTCTAAATAACAGTTAATATATTGTGTTGGTCATCCAGGCTTATTGCAATCTAAGTTATTTTCTAAGGACACTGCAAAATACTTAGGATAAGGGATCGTTACTGCTTCCAAATGCTGTACCAAATCATTCCAAAGAGCTCTGGTGGTATGGTTGACTTTTGGTTCCTCATATTTACCGCTGTTACTAGATAACAATAGAATATTTTTTAAAAAGAGGAGTGGTAACTGTCAAAATATATGTAATGTTTCTGTACTCAAAAGAATCTAATGACTAACGCTACTATTAGCAGGAAAAAAAGCTTAGATTTTAAGATGCTGTTTTATTTTTTAAGTAGCATATGCTATGAAATAGGAAGCTGTTCCAAAAGATGTGTTTTTAGCCACATGATAGGTTAATTTGGTCCTTGCATTACATTTTATGTGGTTTTGTCAAGAATTAGAAAACTTCAGATTTATGTTGGAAGTTTGCATGTGTATAAGGAGAATATTGCACTCTCTCTAGCCTGGTAGTATCTCCTGTTTCAGTGTTTTTATTGTGCATTGTTGTGAGAATGTTAGTTTAGTGTAGAGCAACAGGGCCCAGAAAGTATCATGCAGTTATGCCTAAGAACATTTTATTCTGCAAGCATGAGATGTTGACAGCAAAATTTTATTTTGCAGATGTCTAAATTTCAGATTCTTAGAAACTGTAGCCTAAACACTGTTTCCCAGGGAGGCCTGGCTGTGTTGTTGTTATTGTGGGGCTTGGGTTTTTTGTTGTTGTTTTGCGTTTTGTGGGGTTTTATTTGTTTGCTTTTGTTTTGTGAGGGCTGTGTGTGACACTTTCCTTTTCTTTTGTAAGTCCCCTAAACAACAGGGAAAAAGTGATAAAGCGATCTACAGTGCAAGATTAGTATTGAGGCTTGGTTGCTACAAGAGGTCCTTCTGTTTGGCTGTATTAGTTTGGCTGTACTGTATGCTAATTTCATTATTTAATCCTTTCATGCTTTCATGTGTAGGCCACTAAATTATCTATCTATTAAAATTTTATCATCCTTACTGTATTTAGCATGCTCAAAACCTATCCTCATTTTCTTTGGTCTGTCCTGATCATTCACCTTTTTACTTTCCTGTTCTTTATTTTCATAGAAGATGTCTTGGGTCCTTAGGGTAAGGGGTAGACCAGCATATTCCTTTTGTTCCTGAAACCTAGCATTATTCCTGTAAATTAGCATGACCACATTTTGAGCAGAAATGCTGCTGGGTTTTTTTGGTTGGCTAGTTGGGTTAGGTTTTCTTTCTTTTGCTTTTTGGCCTTTTTTGCTGTAGGGCTTTGTAAGAACAGACCTAAACTTGTACAGATTTTGGCTTTGAGGAGTACACTACCTGCCAAGCTTCCTTGTCAGGTCATTTTTTACATGCTTCTAAGTAGACAAGTGAAATGGATTGTATCTCTTCCGTAGTTCAGGAAAAAAATCCTGTGTTAATGTATTCCTGCTTCTTCCCTTTGCTCTAGCTCCCAAACAACCTGTGTGCTTTTGCAGCAGGTTTTGTATATATTTCTGTTATTAGAACATATAAAATACCTGACTTCGTATATAGTTGGAGGAAGGGTAGAGTGGAAGTCAGCCAATTCACACCACTTGAAGGTGGCAAAAAATATTAGAAAACTTAGTTTTGGTACTGTTAAAAGGTTTTTAGTTAGTAACTTCTGTATGTGTCTTAGAAGTTAAACTTGTGAAATATTTATAGAAGCTTTACTCTTTTTATTTTTCCCCATACAGGATCTCAGTAAAAGCCCTAAAACCATGAAAAAGCTGCTTCCCAAACGCAAGCCAGAACGGAAGCCATCAGATGAAGAGTTTGCTCTGAGAAAAAGTAAGAGGGATTTGAACAAATGTCTGCATAATACAAGTGCTGGAATTAATATCAGTTTAAATTCTGTGAAAGTTAGATGTACAGTGTAAGCAAGTCATCTAATTTCCTCTCTTGTGTCAGGGGAGAGGGGTAAGTGTCTCCAGAGGATAATTTGTTTTATTCATCTTAGGTGCTTATGTTACAATGGAATTAGTTGTTTTCTGGTGCTTCACTGATTATGATCCACTGATACAGTGGATTTGTGCTTGCGAAGTGCCTATTTCTACCTGTTTGTTAACAGGAAGTGAGGTTGAAGGTAGAGCCACGTAAAGTTCAGTAAGGTAAACCTGACTTTTAATACTGGAAACAACATTTTGAAGATTCTATATCATTCTTGCAGAATACTTTGTAGGTATGTTCTTAAAATGATCCTGGTAGGAGCTTCTGCTGAGGTTGGTTTTGGCAGGCTGGTTATTGCTGCCAAATAGGGGATGAGTTGCTTCCATTGTCACTTCTGAGATCCAGCAATCTTCTCTAATCTTCTGTAAGTAAGATCATTTACTCAAGTCTGTAGCTAAATAAATTGCAGAGCTTTAGACTGCTTTAAGTCTGAAGAATAACACTGAACTGAGAGCCTGGTGAATGTAGAGAAAAAGAGAAGGATCAAAATCTGTATGCTTGGATATTTTGGGGTGGAGAGAACAATGCAGGACTGGAAGGGGTACTAAGCAAGTTTTGCAGATGACAAAACTTGGAGGAGCTGTTGACTCCCTCAAAGGCAGGGAGGTCCTGCAGAGAGACCTCAACAAATTAGAGGACTCTGCAATCACCAACCATATGAAGGTCAACGAGGGGAGGTGCTGGATTCTGCACCTGGGATGGGGCAACCCCTGCTGTATGTACAGGCTGGGGTAAGAAATGCTAGAAAGCAGTGCCACAGAAAGGGACCTGGGGGTCCTGATCAGTGGCAAATTGAATCTGAGTCAGCAGTGCCCTGACAGCCAGGAGGGCCAACCGTGTCCTGGGGGGCATCAGGCAAAGCATCACCAGCTGGTTGAGGGAAGAGATTGTCATATTGTGGCAGTTTTGGGCATTGTAATATAGGAAAGATATTAAGCTGTTAGAGAGTGTCTGAAGGAGGACAATGAAGATGGTGAAGGGGGGAAGCAGTATGAGGAGTGGCTGAAGTCACTTGGTCTGTTCAGGCTGAAGAAGAGCAGACTGAGAGGAGACCTCACTGCAGTTACAATATCCTTGTGAGAGGAAGAGAGGGGCAGACACTGATCTCTATTTTCAGTAGAATGCACTGTTGAAAGGGATAAAAATATATATATATATAATATATATATAAATATATCTACAAACCCCAGAAGTCTTCAGTATGTCTTCTGGGAATTAATACTCTGTTCCTTGATTTCTTTGATTAAATAATAAAGTAATACGCAGATGAAATTGTATGTGTATATAATAACTGGAGTATACAGGATTTTTTCAATGTAGTGACTGTTTTAGAACCAGAGTCTTTGTACTTCAAAACCCATTCAGTGCAATTTCAGATGCTCAGAAAATTTCTTGAATGTGTGGGTGATTAGTCTGACTTGGTTTTTTTTCTAAGCATTTCAAAATAGTATTTGTCTTTTAGAACTGTTACTTTTGTATGTTAAGGTTTGATTAAAATTGTATGATGAAGAGAATTTTCAAGGGTTGATTAGGCTGAACTTTGGACTAAGCTGAAACATAGTGATTTGCAAAGGCTTTTCTGTATTAAGCAATATGGCCATGTTTAAAATTCTGGTTTTCCCATTGATTTTAGGTACAGCTGCTTTAGAAGAAGATGCTCAGATTCTTAAAGTCATTGAAGCATATTGCACAAGTGCCAAAACACGTCAAACACTAAATTCAAGTAAGTTACAAAGTAGTCAAATGGGTAGAAATGGCTAACTAAAACAGGAATTACATAGTTTGCAAAAAAGTGTGTTGTGTGTCCTCAGGCCTTTGCAAATAGCAAACTGGACCTGCAAGAAATAATAACCTGTTTCTGGCTTAACATCAGTGCCAAGTGTTTATGTATTGGATGCCAAGGAGCATAGTTAGCGACTGTTATTCTTTCAGTATTTAAAAATAATCCAGAACAACAGAAACCCAAAAGTGACTACTTGTCATGGCTTAAAATTGTACTAAACCTTCACTAGTGAATGAGAGGTGTGTGAACTGAGTATGACAGTTAAACAGTATGCTTCTGATTAAATTTCAAGAAGCTGGTAAGTAAAGATGAGGAATGAAGAAGTCATAATAATTTTGGAGAACTCTATCTTTGTTGTGTTCTATTTAACAAAGACTTTCTCTATGGAAAAGTAACCTAAACTTAGAAAAATTTCTTTCATTTTACTGCTGCTAGTTGTTTTTAGTATTAATTACAAATTTTAACCCCGTCTCATAATTTCAGAAGAAATTGTTCTCAGCTACTATGTGTGTTGCTTAAAGCCATTTTTAGTTTCTCAGATCAATACCTAGCATATTGAAAACCTGTAACGTGCCTCTGGGGTCCTACTTCATTTAATCCAAATCAAGGTTGCCATGTGGAGTTCCTCTGTATTGTAAGTAAAACATTGCGCAAAGCAGGGGAGTCCACCAGCATGTGTTCCATTTACACAAGGGAGGAGAAAATGCTGTTGCCTTCGTTCCTTTTCACACTGTTGAATACAGATTTAATTTGGAGATCCTTGGAACACAGTATAATGATTTTGAAGTACTTGGCTGGTTTTGCTGTAGTCAGGAACCAGGACACTGGACATCATAACTTCTTGTCCACTAAAGCTGTTTAAATTTGCAGTATTAATCGCTGTTACTGCTGTCTACAGGGCTCTGGGCCCATTTTGCTTCCAAGCAAAAGCACTTTATGCAAACAGTTGAGAAACCTTAAAATGCAATTACAAAGTTAGTTCATGGATTTTCCTAATATGTGTCCTCTTACTATTATCACCTTGAAAAGAATGCAGCTACTTTGTATTCCTATGTAACTTAAAGTGGGAATGTGGCCGTAGTCTGTTTCTACAGTTCTACAGACTGTAGAAACTTTTGAAGTAACAGCAAAAGCCTTCCTTTTAATTTTTCTGTCTTGATGAAGTGTAGATCTCCAAGGTGATAAAATTAACTACTATCACTATTTTTTTATTAATACTATTTTATAGCCCTGAAGTCATTACAGTAGTGTGTTTAATTGGATAAA